>NC_135236.1:305360077-306002077 GCF_051348905.1 Ranitomeya variabilis
ATCCAATCCGATACCGATACCCGATCCCAATGCAAGTCAATGGGACGAAAATATCGGAATTAAAATAAACCCTTTATACACTTGTAGGTTCATTCTACATGAAGGAAAACAACTAAGAATATTGTAGGATGTATTGGGGGACGTGGCGGAGATATTAAAGGGACAGAGGTTTAGCCCAATGTAATAGAATAGCAGGATTTTTTATTTTTTTTTATGAAGTTCGGCGTTAGAAAGAATTTGACTATGTTTTTTTTTTTTTTTTTATGTCAGATATTGATGTTTCACTACTTCCACGCCCTTCACCTTCTTTTTTACTTCTCCCACGCTTTCTTCTTAATTATCCTCATCATCAGCTTCTTTGACATCAACTTCTTCACCTTATTCATCTTCTTCTTCATCTTCTACCTATTATTTTTTGGGTTACATTGTTCATATTCTTTTTATTTTACTATTATCTTCATCATATTCAACTTCTTCATCATATTCTTATTTGTGACAGGCATTCCCGTAGTTGTTATCTATAAAAGTTTGAAGATTACACCTTCCGTTCTGCCTGTCACAAAACAGTTACATTTGTCCGCGTTCAGTTTGGCCTGCAGCATCAGGCTTTATCCAGGGGCACCACAAGGAGGAACGGACTCACCCCCATACACTGCTTAGTCTTCTTCTGCTTATAATTTACATAATATTTTTTGCTCTGATATTTTGTGTTATGCTTAATGTCCTTCTGCTCTTTGTTCTGCAGCCTCTTGTTCTTCTGCTTCTCGGTCTTCCAGGTCGTCGTCGTCTCCAGGGTCGTCGTCTCCGGGGTCGTCGTCATCGGGGTGGTCTTCAGGGTCGTCGTCTCCGGGGTCGTCGTCATCGGGGTGGTCTTCGGGGTCATCGTCTCCAGGGTCGTCGTCATCACGGTGGTTGTCGTCTCTGGTGTCGTCGTCATCTTAGGGGTGGTCTTCTGGGTCATTGTGTTTAGTCTCTTGAACTTGGAAATGTAGCAGAAGGTACAAGAAGGCTGAGAAAATGCCGAGAACCAGCTGATGGAACTGGAACTCGGATGGCTACCCGAAGGTCCAAGAGCCAATGGAACTACCGAGGACCAGCTGACGTTACTGGAACCCGGTTACTAAGCAGGAGGTACCTGTGCTGAAAGCACTACCAAGGACCACCTGACGTTGGTGGAACTCGGATACCCAGAGGGAGGCACCTAAGCCAAAGGCTCTGCCCGGAACCAGCTGACGGTACTGGAACCAGGATGGGGAGCAGAAGGTACAAGAGCAAAAGACACTGCCGAGAACCAGCTGACGGTGCTGGAACCCGGATGGGTAGCCGAAGGTCCAAGAGCCAATGGAACTACCGAGGACCAGCTGACGTTACTGGAACCCGGTTACTAAGCACGAGGTACCCGTGCCTGAAAGCACTACCAAGGACCACCTGACGTTGGTGGAACTCGGATACCAAAGGGAGGCACCTAAGCCAAAGGCTCTGCCCGGAACCAGCTGACGGTACTGGAACCAGGATGGGGAGCAGAAGGTACAAGAGCAAGTGTCTGCGTGGCTTTTGCAGGACACGATGCCGGCTGCACAGCAGGGGAACAGCTGGCGGTGCTGGACCCCACTGACACATTGGCGAGGTGTTTTTCTCTGTGCAGCTAGCACATCTGGGCCCCAACTGGCGGTTTGTTAGAGCCCAGGGTCAGCAGGAGGAGGAGCAGGAGGAGGAGGAGCAGGGGGAGGGGAGTGTAGGCCGAAGCCTGCACTGGCGGCAGCTTTGGGTCTGTTGTGTCTGCGTGGCTTTTGCAGGACACGTTGCCGGCTACACAGCAGGGGAACAGCTGGCGGTGCTGGACCCCACTGACACATTGGCGAGGTGTTTGGCTCTGTGCAGCCAGCACTTCCGGACAGCAACTAGCGTTGTTGGAGCCCGGGCTCTGCAGGTGGAGCAGAGTGTAGGCCGAAGCCTAATTGAACCGATTTCAAAAGTCACCTTTAACCCCCCCTCAGGGGTTACAAAGTAGAAGAGCCACAGCTTATGCAGCAGTAGTGCTGCACAAGTCAAAGGTTGCTCTTTTAATTTTTCTCCTTGCACACGCTGAATGAAACACGTATAACATTTAGCCCTTTATACAGTCAAACTGTGTTGGAGGCGCGAGTTCCCTTTGTAATGAGACGCAGCACAGATGTCAAGAATCCCACCTTGGTGCTGGGTGCAGCCTCCCGAGCGTTGTTATTTGCTGTACAGGAGTCTGCGCTGTCGTGTTATCCCCTGGCCTAGCGCCGTTAGCGCTGCCCATCTTCTGGCATCATGTAATGTCGGCCGGTGCGGTTCGCGATGCCCATGAATCCCAGCCCCGCAGTGTCTTAACATTGTTAAAACACTGCGGGGCTGGGATTCAGGGCCTGGCGCAGCACATATGTTGGCCTCTCACACTCGGGTCCTTACACCCGCTTCAGACTGTGCGGCGTCATCTGATCCCTTATCGCATGCCACGGCCATGAAGCCGCACAGTCCGAAGAAGGCGGAAGGAGAGGAGGGACAGGCGAACTGATGCACTGATCCTGCCCATGAATCACACCCTCGCAGTCCCAATAAATAAGACACCGAGGGGCGTTGTGTGGGTCAGGGCGGCCGCAGAGGCGCAGGCAGCCAAACAATGATGCCAGAAGACGGGCAGCGCTACCAAGGGGGTTGCAGCGTGTCATTACAAAGGAAAGTCACACCACCGGGACGGTTAAATGGTCACACAGAGGACACATTTCAGACGTGTTTTCAGTTCCACATGTGCGAGGAGAATACGTTTCTGAGCCACCTTGCACACATGCAGCATTACCGCTGTACAAGGTGGCTGGATAACGTAAAAACGCCTGGGGGAGGGGGGACAGGTTCCCTTCAATTTCAGTTCTTGTGTCTGCGTGGCTTTTGCAGGACACGTTGCCGGCTGCACAGCAGGGGAACAGCTGGCGGTGCTGGACCCCACTGACACATTGGCTGGTGTTTTTCTCTGTGCAGCTAGCACATCTGGGCCCCAACTGGCGGTGTGTTAGAGCCCAGGGACAGCAGGAGGAGGAGCAGGAGGAGGAGGAGCAGGGGGAGGGGAGTGTAGGCCGAAGCCTGCACTGGCGGCAGCTTTGGGTCTGTTGTGTCTGCGTGGCTTTTGCAGGACACGTTGCCGGCTACACAGCAGGGGAACAGCTGGCGGTGCTGGACCCCACTGACACATTGGCGAGGTGTTTGGCTCTGTGCAGCCAGCACTTCCGGACAGCAACTAGCGTTGTTGGAGCCCGGGCTCTGCAGGTGGAGCAGAGTGTAGGCCGAAGCCTAATTGAACCGATTTCAAAAGTCACCTTTAACCCCCCCTCAGGGGTTACAAAGTAGAAGAGCCACAGCTTATGCAGCAGTAGTGCTGCACAAGTCAAAGGTTGCTCTTTTAATTTTTCTCCTTGCACACGCTGAATGAAACACGTATAACATTTAGCCCTTTATACAGTCAAACTGTGTTGGAGGCGCGAGTTCCCTTTGTAATGAGACGCAGCACAGATGTCAAGAATCCCACCTTGGTGCTGGGTGCAGCCTCCCGAGCGTTGTTATTTGCTGTACAGGAGTCTGCGCTGTCGTGTTATCCCCTGGCCTAGCGCCGTTAGCGCTGCCCATCTTCTGGCATCATGTAATGTCGGCCGGTGCGGTTCGCGATGCCCATGAATCCCAGCCCCGCAGTGTCTTAACATTGTTAAAACACTGCGGGGCTGGGATTCAGGGCCTGGCGCAGCACATATGTTGGCCTCTCACACTCGGGTCCTTACACCCGCTTCAGACTGTGCGGCGTCATCTGATCCCTTATCGCATGCCACGGCCATGAAGCCGCACAGTCCGAAGAAGGCGGAAGGAGAGGAGGGACAGGCGAACTGATGCACTGATCCTGCCCATGAATCACACCCTCGCAGTCCCAATAAATAAGACACCGAGGGGCGTTGTGTGGGTCAGGGCGGCCGCAGAGGCGCAGGCAGCCAAACAATGATGCCAGAAGACGGGCAGCGCTACCAAGGGGGTTGCAGCGTGTCATTACAAAGGAAAGTCACACCACCGGGACGGTTAAATGGTCACACAGAGGACACATTTCAGACGTGTTTTCAGTTCCACATGTGCGAGGAGAATACGTTTCTGAGCCACCTTGCACACATGCAGCATTACCGCTGTACAAGGTGGCTGGATAACGTAAAAACGCCTGGGGGAGGGGGGACAGGTTCCCTTCAATTTCAGTTCTTGTGTCTGCGTGGCTTTTGCAGGACACGTTGCCGGCTGCACAGCAGGGGAACAGCTGGCGGTGCTGGACCCCACTGACACATTGGCTGGTGTTTTTCTCTGTGCAGCTAGCACATCTGGGCCCCAACTGGCGGTGTGTTAGAGCCCAGGGACAGCAGGAGGAGGAGCAGGAGGAGGAGGAGCAGGGGGAGGGGAGTGTAGGCCGAAGCCTGCACTGGCGGCAGCTTTGGGTCTGTTGTGTCTGCGTGGCTTTTGCAGGACACGTTGCCGGCTACACAGCAGGGGAACAGCTGGCGGTGCTGGACCCCACTGACACATTGGCGAGGTGTTTGGCTCTGTGCAGCCAGCACTTCCGGACAGCAACTAGCGTTGTTGGAGCCCGGGCTCTGCAGGTGGAGCAGAGTGTAGGCCGAAGCCTAATTGAACCGATTTCAAAAGTCACCTTTAACCCCCCCTCAGGGGTTACAAAGTAGAAGAGCCACAGCTTATGCAGCAGTAGTGCTGCACAAGTCAAAGGTTGCTCTTTTAATTTTTCTCCTTGCACACGCTGAATGAAACACGTATAACATTTAGCCCTTTATACAGTCAAACTGTGTTGGAGGCGCGAGTTCCCTTTGTAATGAGACGCAGCACAGATGTCAAGAATCCCACCTTGGTGCTGGGTGCAGCCTCCCGAGCGTTGTTATTTGCTGTACAGGAGTCTGCGCTGTCGTGTTATCCCCTGGCCTAGCGCCGTTAGCGCTGCCCATCTTCTGGCATCATGTAATGTCGGCCGGTGCGGTTCGCGATGCCCATGAATCCCAGCCCCGCAGTGTCTTAACATTGTTAAAACACTGCGGGGCTGGGATTCAGGGCCTGGCGCAGCACATATGTTGGCCTCTCACACTCGGGTCCTTACACCCGCTTCAGACTGTGCGGCGTCATCTGATCCCTTATCGCATGCCACGGCCATGAAGCCGCACAGTCCGAAGAAGGCGGAAGGAGAGGAGGGACAGGCGAACTGATGCACTGATCCTGCCCATGAATCACACCCTCGCAGTCCCAATAAATAAGACACCGAGGGGCGTTGTGTGGGTCAGGGCGGCCGCAGAGGCGCAGGCAGCCAAACAATGATGCCAGAAGACGGGCAGCGCTACCAAGGGGGTTGCAGCGTGTCATTACAAAGGAAAGTCACACCACCGGGACGGTTAAATGGTCACACAGAGGACACATTTCAGACGTGTTTTCAGTTCCACATGTGCGAGGAGAATACGTTTCTGAGCCACCTTGCACACATGCAGCATTACCGCTGTACAAGGTGGCTGGATAACGTAAAAACGCCTGGGGGAGGGGGGACAGGTTCCCTTCAATTTCAGTTCTTGTGTCTGCGTGGCTTTTGCAGGACACGTTGCCGGCTGCACAGCAGGGGAACAGCTGGCGGTGCTGGACCCCACTGACACATTGGCTGGTGTTTTTCTCTGTGCAGCTAGCACATCTGGGCCCCAACTGGCGGTGTGTTAGAGCCCAGGGACAGCAGGAGGAGGAGCAGGAGGAGGAGGAGCAGGGGGAGGGGAGTGTAGGCCGAAGCCTGCACTGGCGGCAGCTTTGGGTCTGTTGTGTCTGCGTGGCTTTTGCAGGACACGTTGCCGGCTACACAGCAGGGGAACAGCTGGCGGTGCTGGACCCCACTGACACATTGGCGAGGTGTTTGGCTCTGTGCAGCCAGCACTTCCGGACAGCAACTAGCGTTGTTGGAGCCCGGGCTCTGCAGGTGGAGCAGAGTGTAGGCCGAAGCCTAATTGAACCGATTTCAAAAGTCACCTTTAACCCCCCCTCAGGGGTTACAAAGTAGAAGAGCCACAGCTTATGCAGCAGTAGTGCTGCACAAGTCAAAGGTTGCTCTTTTAATTTTTCTCCTTGCACACGCTGAATGAAACACGTATAACATTTAGCCCTTTATACAGTCAAACTGTGTTGGAGGCGCGAGTTCCCTTTGTAATGAGACGCAGCACAGATGTCAAGAATCCCACCTTGGTGCTGGGTGCAGCCTCCCGAGCGTTGTTATTTGCTGTACAGGAGTCTGCGCTGTCGTGTTATCCCCTGGCCTAGCGCCGTTAGCGCTGCCCATCTTCTGGCATCATGTAATGTCGGCCGGTGCGGTTCGCGATGCCCATGAATCCCAGCCCCGCAGTGTCTTAACATTGTTAAAACACTGCGGGGCTGGGATTCAGGGCCTGGCGCAGCACATATGTTGGCCTCTCACACTCGGGTCCTTACACCCGCTTCAGACTGTGCGGCGTCATCTGATCCCTTATCGCATGCCACGGCCATGAAGCCGCACAGTCCGAAGAAGGCGGAAGGAGAGGAGGGACAGGCGAACTGATGCACTGATCCTGCCCATGAATCACACCCTCGCAGTCCCAATAAATAAGACACCGAGGGGCGTTGTGTGGGTCAGGGCGGCCGCAGAGGCGCAGGCAGCCAAACAATGATGCCAGAAGACGGGCAGCGCTACCAAGGGGGTTGCAGCGTGTCATTACAAAGGAAAGTCACACCACCGGGACGGTTAAATGGTCACACAGAGGACACATTTCAGACGTGTTTTCAGTTCCACATGTGCGAGGAGAATACGTTTCTGAGCCACCTTGCACACATGCAGCATTACCGCTGTACAAGGTGGCTGGATAACGTAAAAACGCCTGGGGGAGGGGGGACAGGTTCCCTTCAATTTCAGTTCTTGTGTCTGCGTGGCTTTTGCAGGACACGTTGCCGGCTGCACAGCAGGGGAACAGCTGGCGGTGCTGGACCCCACTGACACATTGGCTGGTGTTTTTCTCTGTGCAGCTAGCACATCTGGGCCCCAACTGGCGGTGTGTTAGAGCCCAGGGACAGCAGGAGGAGGAGCAGGAGGAGGAGGAGCAGGGGGAGGGGAGTGTAGGCCGAAGCCTGCACTGGCGGCAGCTTTGGGTCTGTTGTGTCTGCGTGGCTTTTGCAGGACACGTTGCCGGCTACACAGCAGGGGAACAGCTGGCGGTGCTGGACCCCACTGACACATTGGCGAGGTGTTTGGCTCTGTGCAGCCAGCACTTCCGGACAGCAACTAGCGTTGTTGGAGCCCGGGCTCTGCAGGTGGAGCAGAGTGTAGGCCGAAGCCTAATTGAACCGATTTCAAAAGTCACCTTTAACCCCCCCTCAGGGGTTACAAAGTAGAAGAGCCACAGCTTATGCAGCAGTAGTGCTGCACAAGTCAAAGGTTGCTCTTTTAATTTTTCTCCTTGCACACGCTGAATGAAACACGTATAACATTTAGCCCTTTATACAGTCAAACTGTGTTGGAGGCGCGAGTTCCCTTTGTAATGAGACGCAGCACAGATGTCAAGAATCCCACCTTGGTGCTGGGTGCAGCCTCCCGAGCGTTGTTATTTGCTGTACAGGAGTCTGCGCTGTCGTGTTATCCCCTGGCCTAGCGCCGTTAGCGCTGCCCATCTTCTGGCATCATGTAATGTCGGCCGGTGCGGTTCGCGATGCCCATGAATCCCAGCCCCGCAGTGTCTTAACATTGTTAAAACACTGCGGGGCTGGGATTCAGGGCCTGGCGCAGCACATATGTTGGCCTCTCACACTCGGGTCCTTACACCCGCTTCAGACTGTGCGGCGTCATCTGATCCCTTATCGCATGCCACGGCCATGAAGCCGCACAGTCCGAAGAAGGCGGAAGGAGAGGAGGGACAGGCGAACTGATGCACTGATCCTGCCCATGAATCACACCCTCGCAGTCCCAATAAATAAGACACCGAGGGGCGTTGTGTGGGTCAGGGCGGCCGCAGAGGCGCAGGCAGCCAAACAATGATGCCAGAAGACGGGCAGCGCTACCAAGGGGGTTGCAGCGTGTCATTACAAAGGAAAGTCACACCACCGGGACGGTTAAATGGTCACACAGAGGACACATTTCAGACGTGTTTTCAGTTCCACATGTGCGAGGAGAATACGTTTCTGAGCCACCTTGCACACATGCAGCATTACCGCTGTACAAGGTGGCTGGATAACGTAAAAACGCCTGGGGGAGGGGGGACAGGTTCCCTTCAATTTCAGTTCTTGTGTCTGCGTGGCTTTTGCAGGACACGTTGCCGGCTGCACAGCAGGGGAACAGCTGGCGGTGCTGGACCCCACTGACACATTGGCTGGTGTTTTTCTCTGTGCAGCTAGCACATCTGGGCCCCAACTGGCGGTGTGTTAGAGCCCAGGGACAGCAGGAGGAGGAGCAGGAGGAGGAGGAGCAGGGGGAGGGGAGTGTAGGCCGAAGCCTGCACTGGCGGCAGCTTTGGGTCTGTTGTGTCTGCGTGGCTTTTGCAGGACACGTTGCCGGCTACACAGCAGGGGAACAGCTGGCGGTGCTGGACCCCACTGACACATTGGCGAGGTGTTTGGCTCTGTGCAGCCAGCACTTCCGGACAGCAACTAGCGTTGTTGGAGCCCGGGCTCTGCAGGTGGAGCAGAGTGTAGGCCGAAGCCTAATTGAACCGATTTCAAAAGTCACCTTTAACCCCCCTCAGGGGTTACAAAGTAGAAGAGCCACAGCTTATGCAGCAGTAGTGCTGCACAAGTCAAAGGTTGCTCTTTTAATTTTTCTCCTTGCACACGCTGAATGAAACACGTATAACATTTAGCCCTTTATACAGTCAAACTGTGTTGGAGGCGCGAGTTCCCTTTGTAATGAGACGCAGCACAGATGTCAAGAATCCCACCTTGGTGCTGGGTGCAGCCTCCCGAGCGTTGTTATTTGCTGTACAGGAGTCTGCGCTGTCGTGTTATCCCCTGGCCTAGCGCCGTTAGCGCTGCCCATCTTCTGGCATCATGTAATGTCGGCCGGTGCGGTTCGCGATGCCCATGAATCCCAGCCCCGCAGTGTCTTAACATTGTTAAAACACTGCGGGGCTGGGATTCAGGGCCTGGCGCAGCACATATGTTGGCCTCTCACACTCGGGTCCTTACACCCGCTTCAGACTGTGCGGCGTCATCTGATCCCTTATCGCATGCCACGGCCATGAAGCCGCACAGTCCGAAGAAGGCGGAAGGAGAGGAGGGACAGGCGAACTGATGCACTGATCCTGCCCATGAATCACACCCTCGCAGTCCCAATAAATAAGACACCGAGGGGCGTTGTGTGGGTCAGGGCGGCCGCAGAGGCGCAGGCAGCCAAACAATGATGCCAGAAGACGGGCAGCGCTACCAAGGGGGTTGCAGCGTGTCATTACAAAGGAAAGTCACACCACCGGGACGGTTAAATGGTCACACAGAGGACACATTTCAGACGTGTTTTCAGTTCCACATGTGCGAGGAGAATACGTTTCTGAGCCACCTTGCACACATGCAGCATTACCGCTGTACAAGGTGGCTGGATAACGTAAAAACGCCTGGGGGAGGGGGGACAGGTTCCCTTCAATTTCAGTTCTTGTGTCTGCGTGGCTTTTGCAGGACACGTTGCCGGCTGCACAGCAGGGGAACAGCTGGCGGTGCTGGACCCCACTGACACATTGGCTGGTGTTTTTCTCTGTGCAGCTAGCACATCTGGGCCCCAACTGGCGGTGTGTTAGAGCCCAGGGACAGCAGGAGGAGGAGCAGGAGGAGGAGGAGCAGGGGGAGGGGAGTGTAGGCCGAAGCCTGCACTGGCGGCAGCTTTGGGTCTGTTGTGTCTGCGTGGCTTTTGCAGGACACGTTGCCGGCTACACAGCAGGGGAACAGCTGGCGGTGCTGGACCCCACTGACACATTGGCGAGGTGTTTGGCTCTGTGCAGCCAGCACTTCCGGACAGCAACTAGCGTTGTTGGAGCCCGGGCTCTGCAGGTGGAGCAGAGTGTAGGCCGAAGCCTAATTGAACCGATTTCAAAAGTCACCTTTAACCCCCCCTCAGGGGTTACAAAGTAGAAGAGCCACAGCTTATGCAGCAGTAGTGCTGCACAAGTCAAAGGTTGCTCTTTTAATTTTTCTCCTTGCACACGCTGAATGAAACACGTATAACATTTAGCCCTTTATACAGTCAAACTGTGTTGGAGGCGCGAGTTCCCTTTGTAATGAGACGCAGCACAGATGTCAAGAATCCCACCTTGGTGCTGGGTGCAGCCTCCCGAGCGTTGTTATTTGCTGTACAGGAGTCTGCGCTGTCGTGTTATCCCCTGGCCTAGCGCCGTTAGCGCTGCCCATCTTCTGGCATCATGTAATGTCGGCCGGTGCGGTTCGCGATGCCCATGAATCCCAGCCCCGCAGTGTCTTAACATTGTTAAAACACTGCGGGGCTGGGATTCAGGGCCTGGCGCAGCACATATGTTGGCCTCTCACACTCGGGTCCTTACACCCGCTTCAGACTGTGCGGCGTCATCTGATCCCTTATCGCATGCCACGGCCATGAAGCCGCACAGTCCGAAGAAGGCGGAAGGAGAGGAGGGACAGGCGAACTGATGCACTGATCCTGCCCATGAATCACACCCTCGCAGTCCCAATAAATAAGACACCGAGGGGCGTTGTGTGGGTCAGGGCGGCCGCAGAGGCGCAGGCAGCCAAACAATGATGCCAGAAGACGGGCAGCGCTACCAAGGGGGTTGCAGCGTGTCATTACAAAGGAAAGTCACACCACCGGGACGGTTAAATGGTCACACAGAGGACACATTTCAGACGTGTTTTCAGTTCCACATGTGCGAGGAGAATACGTTTCTGAGCCACCTTGCACACATGCAGCATTACCGCTGTACAAGGTGGCTGGATAACGTAAAAACGCCTGGGGGAGGGGGGACAGGTTCCCTTCAATTTCAGTTCTTGTGTCTGCGTGGCGGTCGCAGGACACGTTGCCGGCTACACAGCAGGGGAACAGCTGGCGGTGCTGAACCCCACTGACACATTGGCTGGTGTTTTTCTCTGTGCAGCTAGCACATCTGGGCAAAAACTGGCGGTGTTAGAGCCCAGGGTCAGCAGGAGGAGCAGGGGGAGCGGAGTGTAGGCCGAAGCCTGCACTCGAGCAAGTTGAAAGGAAACCTTTAACCCCCCCCCCCCCCCCAGGCGTTTGTAGCTGAAAGAGCCATTGTGTACAGCACTAATGCTGGAAAAGGTAAACTTAGCTCTTTTAATTATGGTCCTTGTACATGCGGAACCTAACATTTATGAAATGTGTCTCCTCACAGCGTTAAACCGTCCGGTAGGTGGAACTTTCCTTTGTCGTGTGACGCAGCACAGCCATCATTTTTACCCCCTTGGCGCCGTGCGCCGCCTCCTCAGCGTTGTTTGAATCTGTCCCGGAGCCTGCGCTGTTAGGTTAGCCCTTGGCCATGCACACATGTTGCGCTGCCCGTCTTCTGACCTCATTTGGTGTCAGGCTGGCTGCGCCTGTGCGGGTGCGCTGGCCGAGATCCCGCCTCGCAGTGTCGTCTAATGTAATCCCACCGCGGGCCTGTGATCCGTGCCCGTGCGCAGTGCATATCCTCTCCTCTCACTCCCCTCCCTACGGCTTTTTCAGACTGTGCGGTGTCACGGCCGTGGCATGCTATTAGGGACCAGCTGACATCGCACAGTCTGAAGAAGCCGTAGGGAGGGGAGTGAGAGGAGAGGATATGCACTGCGCACGGGCACGGATCACAGGCCCGCGGTGGGATTACATTAGACGACACTGCGAGGCAGGATCTCGGCCAGCGCACCCGCACAGGCGCAGCCAGCCTGACACCAAATGAGGTCAGAAGACGGGCAGCGCAACATGTGTGCATGGCCAAGGGCTAACCTAACAGCGCAGGCTCCGGGACAGATTCAAACAACGCTGAGGAGGGGGCGCACGGCGCCAAGGGGGTAAAAATGATGGCTGTGCTGCGTCACACGACAAAGGAAAGTTCCACCTACCGGACGGTTTAACGCTGTGTGGGGACACATTTCATAAGTGTTAGGTTCAGCATGTGCAAGGAGCATCACGAAAAGAGGCACTTTTTCCCTTTGCATCATTACTGCTGCACAAGGTGGCTCCTTCAGTAACAAACGCCTGGGGGGGGGGGGGGTCAGGTTCCCTTACATTTAACTTGTTGTGTCTGCGTGGCGGTCGCAGTACACGTTGCCGTATACACAGCAGGGGAACAGCTGGCGGTGCTGAACCCCACTAACACATTGGCGAGGTGTTTGGCTCTGTGCGTACAGCACTTCTGGACGGCAACTAGCGGTGTTGGAGCCCAGGGACAGGTGGAGGAGGAGGAGGTTGGAGGAGGTTGGAGGAGGTAGGAGGGATTGCCACACACACAGCAGGGGAACAGCTGACGTTACTGAACCCCAATAACAGAGGAGGGACTGTTGACTGTGCGTACAGCACTTCTGGACGGCAACTGGCGGTGTTGGAGCCCAGGGACAGGTGGAGGAGGAGGAGGTTGGAGGAGGTTGGAGGAGGTAGGAGGGATTGCCACACACACAGCAGGGGAACAGCTGACGTTACTGAACCCCAATAACAGAGGAGGGACTGTTGACTGTGCGTACAGCACTTCTGGACGGCAACTGGCGGTGTTGGAGCCCAGGGACAGGTGGAGGAGGAGGAGGTTGGAGGAGGTTGGAGGAGGTAGGAGGGATTGCCACACACACAGCAGGGGAACAGCTGACGTTACTGAACCCCAATAACAGAGGAGGGACTGTTGACTGTGCGTACAGCACTTCTGGACGGCAACTGGCGGTGTTGGAGCCCAGGGACAGGTGGAGGAGGAGGAGGTTGCAGGAGGTAGGAGGGATTGCCACACACACAGCAGGGGAACAGCTGACGTTACTGAACCCCAATAACAGAGGAGGGACTGTTGACTGTGCGTACAGCACTTCTGGACGGCAACTGGCGGTGTTGGAGCCCAGGGACAGGTGGAGGAGGAGGAGGTTGGAGGAGGTTGGAGGAGGTAGGAGGGATTGCCACACACACAGCAGGGGAACAGCTGACGTTACTGAACCCCAATAACAGAGGAGGGACTGTTGACTGTGCGTACAGCACTTCTGGACGGCAACTGGCGGTGTTGGAGCCCAGGGACAGGTGGAGGAGGAGGAGGTTGGAGGAGGTTGGAGGAGGTAGGAGGGATTGCCACACACACAGCAGGGGAACAGCTGACGTTACTGAACCCCAATAACAGAGGAGGGACTGTTGACTGTGCGTACAGCACTTCTGGACAGCAACTGGCGGTGTTGGAGCCCAGGGACAGGTGGAGGAGGAGGAGGTTGGAGGAGGTTGGAGGAGGTAGGAG
This sequence comes from Ranitomeya variabilis, assembly GCF_051348905.1. Lineage (NCBI taxonomy): Eukaryota > Metazoa > Chordata > Amphibia > Anura > Dendrobatidae > Ranitomeya > Ranitomeya variabilis. Next base: position 305,373,547 of record NC_135236.1, read on the forward strand.
GGATTGCCACACACACAGCAGGGGAACAGCTGACGTTACTGAACCCCAATAACAGAGGAGGGACTGTTGACTGTGCGTACAGCACTTCTGGACGGCAACTGGCGGTGTTGGAGCCCAGGGACAGGTGGAGGAGGAGGAGGTTGGAGGAGGTTGGAGGAGGTAGGAGGGATTGCCACACACACAGCAGGGGAACAGCTGACGTTACTGAACCCCAATAACAGAGGAGGGACTGTTGACTGTGCGTACAGCACTTCTGGACGGCAACTGGCGGTGTTGGAGCCCAGGGACAGGTGGAGGAGGAGGAGGTTGGAGGAGGTAGGAGGGATTGCCACACACACAGCAGGGGAACAGCTGACGTTACTGAACCCCAATAACAGAGGAGGGACTGTTGACTGTGCGTACAGCACTTCTGGACGGCAACTGGCGGTGTTGGAGCCCAGGGACAGGTGGAGGAGGAGGAGGTTGGAGGAGGTTGGAGGAGGTAGGAGGGATTGCCACACACACAGCAGGGGAACAGCTGACGTTACTGAACCCCAATAACAGAGGAGGGACTGTTGACTGTGCGTACAGCACTTCTGGACGGCAACTGGCGGTGTTGGAGCCCAGGGACAGGTGGAGGAGGAGGAGGTTGGAGGAGGTTGGAGGAGGTAGGAGGGATTGCCACACACACAGCAGGGGAACAGCTGACGTTACTGAACCCCAATAACAGAGGAGGGACTGTTGGGACTGTGCGTACAGCACTACCAGGCAACAACTAGCGGTGTTGGAGCCCAGGGACAGGTGGAGGAGGAGGTGGAGGAGATAGGAGGGATTGCCACACACACAGCAGGGGAACAGCTGACGTTACTGAACCCCAATAACAGAGGAGGGACTGTTGACTGTGCGTACAGCACTTCTGGACGGCAACTGGCGGTGTTGGAGCCCAGGGACAGGTGGAGGAGGAGGAGGTTGGAGGAGGTAGGAGGGATTGCCACACACACAGCAGGGGAACAGCTGACATTACTGAACCCCAATAACAGAGGAGCGACTGTTGACTGTGCATACAGCACTTCTGGACGGCAACTAGCGGTGTTGGAGCCCAGGGGCAGGTGGAAAAGCAGAGGAACACAATGTAGGCCGAAGCCTGAGAAAGTCGAAAGGGAACCTTTAACCCCCCCCCCAAGGCGTTTGTAGCTGAAAGAGCCAGCTTGTGCAGCACAAAAGATGCAAAAGGAAAAGGTGGCTCTTTTCATCATGCTCCTTGCAAACACAGAACTAAACACTTATAAAATGTGTCCCCTGAAGCCGTGAAACCGTCCCGGAGGTGGGACTTTCCTTCGTAATATGACGCAGCACAGCCATCATTACTACCCCCCCGCCGCCGTGCCCCGGCTCCTCAGCGTTGTTTGATTCTGTCCCGGAGCCTGCGCTGTTATGTTATCCCGTGGCCAGGCACACTTAGCGCTGCCCATCTTCTGACATCATTTGGTGTCAGGCTGGCTGCGCCTGTGCGGCCGCGCTGGCCGAGAGCCCGCCTCGCAGTGTCTTCTGATGTAATCCCACTGGGGGCCTGGGATCCATGGCCATGCGCAGTGCATATCCTCGCCTCTCACTCCCCTCCCTACGGCTTCTTTTCCAGACTGTGCGGTGTCACGGCCGTGGCATGCTATTAGGGACCAGCTGACACCGAACAGTCTGAAGAAGCCATAGGGAGATGAGTGAGAGGTGGAGGTTCAGATATGCACTGCGCATGTCCATAGATCCCAGGCCCCCAGTGGGATTAAATCAGAAGACACTGCGAGGCGGGCTCTCGGCCAGCGTGGCCGCACAGGCGCAGCCAGCCTGACACCAAATGATGCCAGAAGACGGGCAGCGCTAAGTGTGCCTGGCCACGGGATAACATAACAGCGCAGGCTCCGGGACGGAATCAAACAACGCTGAGGAGCCGGGGCGCGGCGCCGGGGGGGTAGGAATGACGGCTGTGCTGCGTCATATTACGAAGGAAAGTCCCACCTCCGGGACGGTTTTACGGTATCAGTGGACACATTTTATAAGTGTTAAGTTTTGCGTGTGCAAGGAGCAAAACCAAAATAGCTACCTTTTTCCTTGTGCAGCATTACTGCTGCACAAGGTGGCTCTTTCAGTAACAAACGCCGTGGGGGGGGGGGACAGATTCCCTTACATTTCAGTTGTTGTGTCAGCGTGGCGGTCGCATGACACATTGCCGGCTACACAGCTGGGGATCAGCTGACGTTACTGAAACCCAATAACACTGGGTCGTATGTTTTGACTGTGCAGACGGCACGTCTGAGCCTCAACTGGCGGTGTTGGAGCCCTGGAATTTAAGTTCAGGTGGTAGAAAGATGAACACAACAGGAGACCTGGATAACGTATACAGTGACCTAATTATTTAATCAGGAGGAGGAGTGGCAAATTCCTGCGAGATCCAGGCCTTGTTCATTTTCAGGAAAGTAAGCCGGTCAACGTTATCGGAGGATAGTCGCATGCGACGGTCAGTTAGTACACCACCTGCAGCACTAAAGACACGTTCCGATAATACACTGGCCGCAGGGCAAGACAGCACCTCCAATGCATACTGGCTTAGCTCTGGCCATGTATCCAGCTTTGAGACCCAAAACTTGAAAGGGGAAGAGCCGTCTGGGAGTACAGCAAGAGGGCAAGACATGTAGTCTGTCACCATCTGACGGAACCGTTGCCTCCTGCTGACTGGAGCCGTCTGTGATGGTGTAGACTTTTGTGGGGGGCACACAAAACTGTGCCACAGTTGGGCCATACTGGTCTTGCCTTGGGCAGAGGCACTGCTTCTGCTCCCTCTTTGTGCAGAGCCTCCACCACTGCCTGGACGCACTGAGCTGCTTTGGAATGCAGTAGCAGCACTTCTCTCAGTTGGAATGGAGAAGATGATGGAACTGACCAGTGTGTCTTGGTACTCCCGCATTTTTCGCTCCCGGTTCAACGGTGTGATGAGGCTTTCTACGTTGTCCCGGTAGCGAGGATCGAGGAGGGTGAACACCCAATAATCAGACATGTTGAGAATGTGGTCGATGCGGCGGTCGTTTCTCAGGCACTGCAGCATGTAATCCACCATGTGCTGCAGACTGCCAACTGCCCAAGAAACGCTGTCCCCAGCTGGAGGCGTGATCTCTGCCCGCTCGTCATCACCCCACCCTCGCTGTACACACTGAGTACTGGACAATTCGGGAACTCCCTCCTCTGGACGGATGTCTTCCTCCTCCATTGACTCCTCCTCATCCTCCTCACAAACTGTCCCCTGCCTACGCGTTTGTGAGGAACCACGTGGCGCTGACTGTCCAGAAGATGATGGAAGTGGTGAATCCTCATCCTCCACCTCTTCCACAACATCATCCCTTAGCGCTTGCAGTGATTTTTCAAGCAGGCAGATAAGGGGGACAGTCATGCTGACTAGTGCATCATCTGCACTCGCCATCCGCGTGGAATAATCAAAGGGACGCAAAACCTGGCAGACATCCTTCATAGTGGCCCACTCTGTGGTTGTGAAGTCTGTACGGCGCTGACTGCGACTTTTTTGCGCCTGATACAGCTGGTACTCCATTACAGCTTGCTGCTGCTCACACAACCGCTCCAACATATGTAACGTGGAATTCCACCTGGTAGGTAGGTCACATATGATGCGATGTTCCGGCAGGCGGTGTCGGCGCTGCAGAGCCGCAATGCGCGCTTTTACCGTGCTGGAACGCCGCAAGTGAGCACACTCTAGGCGGACCTTGTGCAGCAGTGCATCAAGATCCGGATAGTCCCTCAAAAAACTCTGCACGACCAAATTGAGCACATGTGCCAGACATGGGATGTGAGTGAGGTTGCCGAGGCCCAGGGCTGCCACCAGATTTCGGCCATTATCACACACTACCATGCCTGGCTGGAGATTCGCTGGCTCAAACCACACATCGCTCTCCTGCTTGATGGCATTCCAGAGCTCCTGCGCTGTGTGGCTACGATTCCCCAAAAAAATTAATTTCAAGACGGCCTGTTGACGTTTGGCCACGGCTGTGCTCATGTCGGTCGTAACAGGTACACGTTCATCACGGGTCCATGTGGAGGTGGACTGTGACGGCTCCTGCAGCGATGATTCTGAGGAACTGGTGTAAGAGGAGGAGTCAATGCGTACAGAATGGATTCCTGCAATCCTTGGAGTGGGCAGGACACGTCCTGCGCCACTCGCACGGTCTGTACCCGGCTCAACTACATTAACCCAATGGGCAGTGAGGGAAAGGTATCGCCCCTGTCCATGTTGACTGGTCCACGCATCGGTGGTGAGGTGGACCTTGCTACTGACGGCGTTCAGTAGCGCGTGTTTTATGTGTCCCTCAACATGCTTGTGCAGGGCAGGGACGGCTTGCCTGCTGAAGTAAAAGCGGCTGGGCACACTGTACTGTGGGACTGCCAATGACATCAAGTCACGGAAGCTGTCAGTCTCCACCAGCCTGAATGACAGCATTTCCAGTGACAGAAGTTTGGCAATGCCTGCAGTCAGAGCCTGTGCTCGTGGGTGGTTTGACGAGAAAGGCCGCCTTTTCTCCCATGCCTGTACTACCGATGGCTGTAGACTGGGCTGGGAGTGTGTGGTTGACTGGGAAAGTGGTGCTGCGGGTGGAATGACAGCGGGTCTCTGGACAACAGGGCCAGAGGTTCTTCCACGGCGATCCTGGGAGGAAGCCGAACCAGCTGCGTGTGAGCTAGAGGAAGAGGCAACACGAGCTGAAGAGGTGGTAGCTGCCGCTGTTGGTTGGCCTAGCTCTTCAGTGTGTTTGTCTAACTCCGCCGGGTGCCTGTTGCGCACATGTTTCCACATGTTGGAGGTATTGAGGTTGGCGACTTTTTGACCTCTTTTGATTTTTTGATGACACACCTTGCATCTGACATAGCAAATGTCATCTGCAACTGTGTCAAAAAAGGACCAGGCACTGCAAGTCTTGGGAGCCCCCCTTTTGACTTTTGGAAGAGACATGCTCCTTACGGGTGCCAAAGCGGAGGCTGCAGGATCCGCAGTCTTCCCCCTCCCTCTCCCTCTTTGGGCCGTACGGGGAATCTCTTCCTCAGAGCTGCTCCCACCACCTTCCTGTCCCTGACGCCAAGATGGGTCAAGGACCTCATCATCTACACTACCCTCTGCCCCCAACTGCTCCTCCTGGGTAGTCTCAGCAGCAGAGCACGCACCAGTAAGTGGCACCTGAGTGTCATCATCAGCTGATGCGGCCTGCGAGGTGGTGACCGGAGCCACTGGCCCACCCGCCTCTTCAGAGGAAGACAGAAAAAGCGGTTGGGCATCACTGCACCCTGCCTCTTCTTCCATTTCTCCAATGCTGCTTGGCTGGCCCCCTGTTTCCAAGCCAAGAGATGATTCAGAGAACAGAAGTAGAGACTGCTCCTGTCCTGGGATCTCTGTCTGCCTGGGCAATTTTGCAGGTGGTGAAGAGACAGATGGCTGCTCTCCAGTGCTCTGTGTCTGAGAGGATGTGGCACTAATGGAAGTTGATGCATTAGCTGCCATCCATCCCACAACGGCTTCAATTTGGTCTTGACGCAGCAGCGGTGTACGGCGCTCGGCGACAAAGCTGCGCATGAACGACTGTTCCCTTGTGAAAGTGGGTGCTGATGACTCACCGGTGCCCGCAGCAGGCACAGAATCCCCACGTCCCCTCCCTGCTCCGCGCCCACGCCCACGCCCACGTGCCTTACTCACTGCCTTCTTCATCTTGGTTGACTGATAAAGATAAGCAGAAAAGTACTAACGGCTTTGTGTGCTTATTCCTGAGCAACTCCTCCTAACAGGTATAAGACACACTAATTTTCTAAAGTGTGGACTAGACTTGAATATGAGCTAATGTGGCCTACACAAATGTAAAGTGGTGTAACTGGTGTGTTTGGTGAACTTTATTATTTATTTATTTTTTTGGGGCTGAACTGACAACGGATAGAGCTGCAGTCACACGGAGACCGTGCAGACAGACGTAAACGGCGCTGCAAGGCCCAAAAACCCTCCTCTACTTTATCCTATGTAGTGTTTTTCCACAAATTAGCTGGAGACGGGTGGAAAGACACTAATAGGATTTTTTTAAATTAATTAGCAGCAGACTACACTACTTGAAAACAAAATGAAAATTGATTTGGCGGTATGACGCAGTGAACAACCCTGAGCTGGAGACAACCAAGCTACGGCTGCTCACAGGCTACAGGGCGAGCTGCAGTCACACGGAGACCGTGCAGACAGCCGTAAACGGCGCTGCAAGGCCCAAAAACCCTCCTCTACTTTATCCTATGTAGTGTTTTTCCACAAATTAGCTGGAGACGGGTGGAAAGACACTAATAGGATTTTTTAAAATTAATTAGCAGCAGACTACACTACTTGAAAACAAAATGAAAATTGATTTGGCGGTATGACGCAGTGAACAACCCTGAGCTGGAGACAACCAAGCTACGGCTGCTCACAGACTACAGGGCGAGCTGCAGTCACACGGAGACCGTGCAGACAGCCGTAAACGGCGCTGCAAGGCCCAAAAACCCTCCTCTACTTTATCCTATGTAGTGTTTTTCCACAAATTAGCTGGAGACGGGTGGAAAGACACTAATAGGATTTTTTTAAATTAATTAGCAGCAGACTACACTACTTGAAAACAAAATGAAAATTGATTTGGCGGTATGACGCAGTGAACAACCCTGAGCTGGAGACAACCAAGCTACGGCTGCTCACAGACTACAGGGCGAGCTGCAGTCACACGGAGACCGTGCAGACAGCCGTAAACGGCGCTGCAAGGCCCAAAAACCCTCCTCTACTTTATCCTATGTAGTGTTTTTCCACAAATTAGCTGGAGACGGGTGGAAAGACACTAATAGGAATTTTTGGAAAAAATGTGCAGCAGCCTGCACTACTTCAAAAAAAAAAAAAAAAAGGACAGTATGAGGCAATGAACCACCCTCCCTGAACTGAATACAACCAGCTATGGATGGCCTATGTGGCTGCACTCAGACTAGAGAGTGGGCTGCACTCACACACACACACAGAGAGACCTTGCAGATCGCTGTGAAAACAGCGCTACAAGGCAAAAGGAAGGTGATTAGTAGGTGAACACAGCGGTTGCTAAATTAGCCTTTGGAAAGCACAAAGAAGCAAATCGCTATCTCTAAACTGTCCCTCAGTCAGCAAACAGCGTCCTGTCACTAACTGAATTCACAGCAGAGTGATCGCAAAATGGCGCCAGCGACTTTTAAACTGCATCATGACATCATTTAAGCAGCCAATCACAGCCTTGCCAGTAGTTTCATGCCCTCCATGCTAAACAGGATGTGCCCACACTTGGAATCTTTCTCATTGGCTGAATTTCTGAATTTTGAATCATGGAACTTCTGATTCCGGTATCCGATACGCGCCAAGTATCGGAATCCCGGTATCGGAATTCCGATACCGCAAGTATCGGCCGATACCCGATACTTGCGGTATCGGAATGCTCAACACTAGTTGGCACATGGGTTCTTGTAATCTCAGGATGGTTTTTTGATTAGGGTTTTTTTGCTGACCGCTCAGACCCCTTTTGTATCGTTCTGCTTTCTAGTTTACAGCGGGCCTCAATTTGCTGAACCTATATATATCATCTCTATGTGTGTGCCTTCCTCTCATTTCACCGTCAATACATGTGGGGGGCAACTATACCTTTTGGGGTTCATTCCTCTGGAGGCAAGTGAGGTCTTATTTTCTCTGCAGTACTAGTTAGCTCTTAGGCTGGTGCGTGGCGTCTAGAACCAACGTAGGCACGCTCCCTGGCTATCTCTAGTTGCGTTTGTCAGGCGTAGGGCAGCGGTCAGCCCAGGTTCCATCACCCTAGAGCTCGTTCGATATTTTGTATTACTTTGCTTGTCCCTTGCTATCCCTGGCCATTGGGATTCATGACAGTATAGCCGGCCCACAAAGTGTTAATTGTTTGGGCTGAAGCAGGAGAAAAAGAAGTGTTTAAGGGAATTTTTTTTTTTTTTTTTTCCTTCAGAATTTTGCTGCCTAGCCCTTAATTGCTGTCTAGCTGCTTCTTACCTCCTCTTAACCCTTGAATGGCTCTGATATTAGCTGTTTAACATGGATGTCCAGAGTTTGGCTTCCAGCCTGAGTAATCTCGCGGCAAAAGTTCAAAACATACAGGATTTTGTTGTTCACACTCCCATGTCTGAACCTAGAATTCCTATTCCAGAGTTCTTTTCTGGAGATAGATCTACCTTCCTGAATTTCAGGAACAATTGTAAATTGTTTCTTTCTTTAAAATCTCGCTCCTCTGGAGACCCTGCTCAACAAGTCAAGATTGTAATATCTTTCCTGCGGGGCGACCCTCAGAATTGGGCATTTGCATTGGCACCAGGGGATCCTGCATTGCTCAATGTGGATGCGTTTTTTCTGGCATTGGGATTGCTCTATGAGGAACCCAACCTGGAGATTCAGGCTGAAAAGGCTTTATTAGCCCTCTCTCTGGGGCATGATGAAGCGGAAATATATTGTCAAAAATTTCGGAAATGGTCGGTGCTTACTCAGTGGAATGAGTGCGCCCTGGCTGCTAACTTCAGAAATGGTCTTTCCGAGGCCATTAAGGATATTATGGTGGGGTTCCCTACGCCTACAGGTCTGAATGAGTCGATGGCTATGGCCATTCAGATTGATCGACGTTTACGGGAGCGCAAACCCGTGCACCAGTTGGCGGTGTCTTCTGAACAGGCACCTGAGACTATGCAATGTGATAGAATTCAGTCCAGAAGTGAACGGCAAAATTATAGGCGGAAAAATGGATTGTGTTTTTATTGTGGTGATTCAGCTCATGTTATATCAGCATGCTCTAAACGCACAAAAAGGGTTGATAAATCTTTTGCCATTGGTACTCTGCAGCCTAAGTTCATTTTGTCTGTGACTCTGATTTTTTCACTGTCTTCGATTTCCGTCGATGCCTATGTGGATTCAGGCGCTGCCCTGAGTCTTATGGATTGGTCATTTGCTAAACGCTGCGGTTTTAGTCTGGAGCCTCTGGAAGTTCCTATCCCTCTGAAGGGAATTGACTCTACACCATTGGCTATGAATAAGCCGCAGTATTGGACACAAGTGACCATGCGCATGACTCCCGTTCATCAGGAGGTGATTCGCTTCCTTGTACTGTATAATTTACATGATGTACTAGTGCTTGGTCTGCCATGGTTACAAACTCATAATCCTGTAAAACAATGTCTGTGTTAAGCTGGGGATGTCAGGGGGTTCATGATTATGCACCTCCGATTTCAATCGCTTCATCTACTCCTTCTGAGATCCCTGCGTTTTTGTCTGACTATAGGGATGTTTTTGAGGAGCCTAAGCTCAATTCGCTCCCTCCTCATAGAGATTGTGACTGTGCTATAGAATTGATTCCTGGCAGTAAGTTCCCTAAGGGTCGTTTATTTAATCTGTCACTGCCAGAGCATACTGCTATGCGGAATTATATTAAGGAGTCCTTGGAAAAGGGACATATTTGTCCATCTTCGTCCCCTCTGGGAGCAGGTTTTTTTTTCGTGGCAAAAAAAGATGGTTCCCTGAAGCCTTGTATAGATTATCGCCTTCTGAATAAGATTACAGTCAAATATCAGTATCCACTGCCATTATTGACTGATTTGTTTGCTCGCATTAAGGGGGCTAGGTGGTTCACTAAGATAGATCTTCGCGGTGGGTATAATCTGGTGCGGATAAAACAGGGTGACGAGTGGAAAACCGCATTTAATACGCCTGAGGGCCATTTTGAGTATTTGGTAATGCCTTTTGGACTCTCCAATGCTCCGTCAGTCTTTCAGTCCTTTATGCACAATATTTTCCGTGAATATCTGGATAAGTTTATGATTGTGTATTTGGATGATATTTTGGTGTTTTCTGATGACTGGGAGTCTCATGTTTTACAGGTCAGGAAGGTGTTTCAGGTTCTGCGGGCCAATTCTCTGTTTGTGAAGGGCTCAAAGTGTCTCTTTGGAGTCCAGAAGATTTCTTTTTTGGGGTACATTTTTTCTCCTTCTACTATTGAGATGGATCCCGTCAAGGTCCAGGCGATTTGTGACTGGACACAACCTACATCTGTTAAGAGCCTTCAGAAGTTCTTGGGGTTTGCTAATTTTTATCGTCGGTTCATTGCTAATTTTTCCAGTATTGTTAAACCTTTGACTGATTTGACTAAAAAGGGTGCTGATGTTGCTGATTGGTCTCCTGCGGCCGTGGTGGCCTTTCAGGAACTTAAGCGCCGGTTTTCTTCTGCTCCTGTGTTGTGTCAACCAGATGTTTCACTTCCTTTTCAGGTTGAGGTTGATGCTTCCGAGATTGGAGCGGGGGCGGTTTTGTCACAGAGAAGTTCTAATGGCTCGGTGATGAAGCCATGTGCATTCTTCTCTAGAAAATTCTCGCCCGCCGAGCGCAATTATGATGTGGGTAATCGGGAGCTTTTGGCCATGAAGTGGGCATTTGAGGAGTGGCGTCATTGGCTTGAGGGTGCTAAACATCGTGTGGTGGTCTTGACTGATCACAAGAATCTCATTTACCTTGAGTCTGCCAGGCGTTTGAATCCTAGACAGGCTCGTTGGTCGTTGTTTTTTTCTCGTTTCAATTTCGTGGTTTCATACCTGCCAGGTTCAAAGAATGTGAAGGCAGATGCTCTTTCCAGGAGTTTTGTGCCTGACTCTCCTGGAGACTCTGGGCCTACTGGTATCCTTAGGGATGGGGTAATATTGTCCGCCGTATCCCCAGACTTGCGACGTGCATTGCAGGAGTTTCAGGTGGATAAACCGGATCGTTGTCCACCAGAAAGACTGTTTGTTCCGGATGATTGGACCAGTAGAGTCATCTCCGAGGTCCATTCTTCTGTGTTGGCTGGTCATCCTGGAATATTTGGTACTAGAGACTTGGTGGCCAGGTCTTTTTGGTGGCCTTCCTTGTCTAGGGATGTGCGTACCTTTGTGCAGTCTTGTGAAGTGTGTGCTCGAGCTAAGCCTTGCTGTCCTCGGGCCAGTGGGTTGTTGTTATCCTTGCCCATCCCGAAGAGGCCTTGGACGCACATTTCCATGGATTTTATTTCTGATCTCCCGGTTTCACAGAAAATGTCCGTTATCTGGGTGGTGTGTGACCGCTTTTCTAAGATGGTTCATTTGGTGCCCTTGCCTAAGTTGCCTTCCTCCTCTGAGTTGGTCCCTTTATTTTTTCAGAACGTGGTTCGTTTGCATGGGATTCCGGAGAATATCGTTTCTGACAGGGGATCCCAGTTTGTGTCTAGATTTTGGCGGACGTTTTGTGCCAAGATGGGCATTGATTTGTCTTTCTCGTCTGCATTCCATGCTCAGACGAATGGCCAGACGGAGCGAACTAATCAGACCTTGGAAACTTATTTGAGGTGTTTTGTTTCTGCTGATCAAGATGACTGGGTTTCCTTTTTTGCCGCTGGCCGAATTTGCTCTTAATAATCGGGCTAGTTCTGCCACGTTGGTCTCTCCTTTCTTTTGTAATTCGGGGTTTCATCCTCGTTTTTCCTCTGGTCAGGTGGAGTCTTCGGATTGTCCTGGAGTGGACGTGGTGGTGGACAGGCTACATCAGATTTGGAATCAGGTGGTGGACAATTTGAAGTTATCTCAGAAGACTCAGCAGTTTGCTAATCGCTGTCGCCGCGTGGGTCCCTGACTTCTTGTTGGGGATTTGGTGTGGTTGTCTTCTCGTTTTGTCCCTATGAAGGTCTCTTCTCCTAAGTTCAAGCCTCGGTTCATCGGTCCTTATAGGATCTCGGAGATTCTTAACCCTGTATCTTTTCGTTTGGATCTCCCAGCATCGTTTGCTATTCATAATGTGTTCCATCGGTCGTTGTTGCGGAGGTATGAGGTGCCCGTTGTTCCTTCGGTTGAGCCTCCTGCTCCGGTGCTGGTGGAGGGAGAATTGGAGTATGTTGTTGAGAAGATCTTGGATTCTCGTGTTTCCAGACGCAAACTCCAGTATTTGGTTAAGTGGAAGGGTTATGGTCAGGAGGATAATTCCTGGGTGGTCACCTCCGATGTTCATGCGACTGATTTGGTCCGCGCCTTCCATAGAGCTCACCCTGATCGCCCTGGGGGTTCTCGTGAGGGTTCGGTGACCCCTCCTCAAGGGGGGGGTACTGTTGTGGATTCTGTTTGTGGGCTCCCTCTGGTGGTTACTGCTGGTGCTGGGTGACTTTGGTGGGTTGCGGCCTTTGGTTTCCACCTGTCCATCAGAGGCTGGGTGTTTCCTATTTTACCTGGCCTTTCTGTCATTCCCTTGCCGGCTATCAATGTATTCAGATGTGCTCTGTTTGGTTCCTGCCTACCTGCTCCCAGATCTTTCAGGATAAGCTAAGTGCTGATTTTCAGTTGTTTGGTTTTTTTGTCCAGCTTGCTTATTATGTCTCTATGCTAGCTGGTAGCTCTAGTGGACTGAGGTTCTCCCCATGTGCCATGAGTTGGCACATGGGTTCTTGTAATCTCAGGATGGTTTTTTGATTAGGGTTTTTTTGCTGACCGCTCAGACCCCTTTTGTATCGATCTGCTTTCTAGTTTACAGCGGGCCTCAATTTGCTGAACCTATATATATATCATCTCTATGTGTGTGCCTTCCTCTCATTTCACCGTCAATACATGTGGGGGGCAACTATACCTTTTGGGGTTCATTCCTCTGGAGGCAAGTGAGGTCTTATTTTCTCTGCAGTACTAGTTAGCTCTTAGGCTGGTGCGTGGCATCTAGAACCAACGTAGGCACGCTCCCTGGCTATCTCTAGTTGCGTTTGTCAGGCGTAGGGCAGCGGTCAGCCCAGGTTCCATCACCCTAGAGCTCGTTCGATATTTTGTATTACTTTGCTTGTCCCTTGCTATCCCTGGCCATTGGGATTCATGACAACCACCTACCCCACGTACACAGCCTTTTTTTCCTTTCCAACATGCCTATTCCCCTTTGTACCAGCAGCAGGCCTTTTGCCACTCATTTTAGTGCTTTACTAATTGGCAACTCTGTATCTGTAGTTGTTGGCACAAAAAACGATGGATGGAAACTGAGCAGAGCTGAGTGGCCAAACTGTGCTCCTAGGCCCAAAATGATTTACTGGGTTAGATGCAGTAAACATTTAGATACGCAGGCGGTGTAACTTCACAGGTGGGCTACTCCGCTGACATGCAGACACTGCTCCTAGGCCCAAAACGATTTACTGGGTGAGATGCAGTACAAATTTAGATACACAGACAGTGTAGTTAGCTTCACATGCGGGCTACTCCACTGATGTGCAGACACTGCTCCTAGGCCCAAAATGATTTACTGGTTTAGATGCAGTACAAATTTAGATACACAGGTGGTGTAGTTAGCTTCACATGCGAGCTACTCCGCTGACGTGCAGACACTGCTACTCAGCCCAAAACGATTTACTGGGTTAGATGCAGTAAAAATTTAGATACACAGGCGGTATAGCTTCACAGGCGGGCTACTCCGCTGACGTGCAGACACTGCTCCTAGGCCCAAAACGATTTACTGGGTTAGATGCAGTAAAAATTTAGATACACAGGCGGTCTAGCTAGCTTCACAGGTGGGCTACTCAGATGACTACCAGACAATGCTACTAGCCCAAAAGGATTTGCTGAGCTAGATTACACCAAATGCTGTGACAAACACTTGCACAGCACTGGCACAGACCTGCCTGGCAAAAAGTGCTATAAAATGCTGTAACCTATCCTGAAAAGGGCTGATATTACTCCCTAAACCTATCTCTCGGAAAATTTGCTCCCAAAAAAGACTCTTAGTCTGTATAGCGCCCACAGCAGCAGCGCCGTCGAACACCAAGCTGCAGCATTGAGGAAATGGTGGCGACGGGGAAAATGGCTGGTTCTTATAGGGCAAGAACATGTGACATACACAGCCAATGACACATGCCCTTTGCTTGTGTGCATCACATGCACATTGCTGTGTGTGTGTGCACTGCCGATAGGCTGAGAGACTGCACCACCCCTCTGTAAGGCTACGTTCACATTTGCGTTGTGCGCCGCAGCGTCGGCGCCGCAACGCACAACGCAAACAAAAACGCAGCAAAACGCATACACAACGCTGCGTTTTGCGCCGCATGCGTTCAACGCATGCGGCGCAAAACGCAGCGTTTTTTGTAAACGCAGTTGCGTTTTCAACAAAAAACGCAGCGTTTTGCGCCGCATGCGTTTTTTTGAGCAGTGAGTCATTCTTCATCCCACCCCCAAAAAAAAGTGTCTACACAATAGATAAGGACCACCAATGGCTAGAAGAGGGTTGGTGTTTATGTAATTGTGTATATATACCATGGCAGACATGAATTCCTCCCATTTTGCTGGTATTCATGATGGAGCGTCCCATGGACAGTATCGTCATGGATATGGAGATGGAATTTGCCTTGGCTCATGCCTATGCTGTCGCCTGTGCTCATCAAAGAGAAAGAGAAAAACGGAGATGGATTCATCGCCGATTTTGGATACACCCTATCTTGGAAGTCCGGGAGAGCCGTGGAGCATACCATAGCTTGTTTGGCGAACTGAATGAGAACCTGGAGAAATATTTCGAGTACACCAGGATGTCTCAGGAGAGCTTCCGGTATCTTCTGCGTCGGGTGGAAGGAGCCATTAGCAGGCAGGACACTCAGCTCCGGAGAGCTATTTCCGCAGAGGAACGGCTGCTGGTGACTCTACGGTACGTAGCTGTTTGAATGACTGAGATATGTTCGGCTACGTTCACATCTTCCCTTTTTTTTTTTTTTTTTTCTTAATTTTTTTTGGGGGTGGTATGGTCAATGTACTTTTAGGCTGTGTTTCTACGGTCAGTAAACGCTGCTTGTTTGACGCTGCAGCGTCAAACAAGCAGCGTCCAGATGTTCCAGCATAGTGGAGGGGATTTTATGAAATCCCGTCTCCACTATGCGTGGAAACCCGCACGCGGAGGCCCTGCGACTCCGGACATGCTGCGCGTCTTTTCAGAACACAGCATGTCTGTACACCTTGCGGGGACGCAGCGTCCCCGCAAGGTATATCACAGGGCCCTACGGCGAGGGGTGCGATGATCCCGGATGTGTACTGTACACATCCGGCACCATCGCGTCCCAGGAAGGGGGCGGGGCTTATCGCCGACCGGCTTCGCCGCTGCAACGATAGCGCCGCGTCTCCGGACAGTGGAGACATACCCTTATAAATTGCAATGTACTAATGTAATTTCTTTATCTTCTTGGCAGTTTCCTGGCTACCGGAGAGACCTTGCGATCCCTTCAATTTCAGTTCCGGATTGGAGTCTCCACTCTCTCGGGAATTATTGCTGAGACCTGCCGCGCTTTGTGGGATAACCTCCGTGAAGAATTTTTACCCGTCCCTACAAGCGATATCTGGTTGACCAACGCCGAGAAATTTGAGGAAGTGTGTTCGTTTCCAAACTGTATTGGCGCGGTGGATGGCAAGCACATTCGTATTACCAAGCCAGGGAAAAGTGGATCCCTTTTCTATAACTACAAAAAATATTTTTCCACTGTGCTGATGGCAATTGCCGGTGCGGACTGCCGTTTTCTGGCAGTCGACATTGGTGCTTTTGGCCGGTCAAATGACTCGCGCACATTCAAAGAGTCTGATATGGGCCAAAAATTATATGGCAACAATTTCAATTTCCCCCAGCCACGACCTCTTCCCCACACCGAAGGCCCTGCGATGCCATTTGTTGTGGTTGGGGATGAGGCATTCCAAATGTCTGCCAACCTATTGAAACCCTACTCAAGTCGGGGCTTGGACCACACGAAAAGGGTGTTCAATTACAGACTGTCCAGGGCCAGAAGGACTGTGGAGTGCGCCTTTGGCATCCTTGTCTCTAAATGGCGGATATTAGGATCCGCCATTAATCTGAAAACTGAGACAGTGGATGAGGTGGTGAAGGCGTGTGTGGTTCTCCACAATTTTATTCTGGCCAAAGAGAGACTGAACGTTGATCTGGATGAAACCATAGCCAACCCATTGCCCAATTTCCATGATCATCCTCTGAGGTCAAGTGTGGAAATTGCGCAGATGAGGGACCGTTTTGCGGCCTATTTTGTGTCAGATGTTGGCCGTCTGTCATGGCAAGATTCAATGGTGTAATAAACTGTTGGACTGTATTCTGGTGTGACTATGCTAAAAATAGTTCACCAATGTAAATGTGCCTTATCTAAAAAACTTGTAAACCTTTGTTTTTAAAATGTTGTGTTTTAATAAAAAAATTTTCTTACGTTTTCTACCCTGCTTCCAAGACAAAATTTATACCATACCATATTTATTTGTTTGTCAGATCGCCGTGTATCGTTGTGTTTGACAGCAAAATCAACGATACCAGCGATGTTTTACACTGGTAACCAGGGTAAACAACGGGTTACCAAGCGCATGGTTAGTAACCCGATGTTTACCGTGGTTACCAGTGTTAATTGTAAACTAAAAAATAAAAATAAATATACTCATCTTCGCGTCCCCTGGCGTCCACTTCCTGCACTGAGTGAGCGCCGGCCGTAAAGTGAATGCACAGCACAGCATTGCTGTGAGGGACGTCACTCAGTCAGTGCAGGGAAGCTGACGCCGGGGGATGCGATTGTGAATATTTTTTTTTTTTTCATTTTACACTGGTAACCAGGGTAAACATCGGAAGTGCGCCCTGCGCTTAGCAACCCGATGTTTAACATGGTTACCCGGGGACCTCGGCATCGTTGGTCGCTGGAGAGCGGTCACACAGACCGCTCTCCAGCTCCCAAATAGCGATGCTGCAGTGAATTGCATCGTTGTCTGTTTTGCTGCAGCATTGTTAAGTGTGAAGGTACCTTTACAGTATGTGTCCACGTTCAGGATTGCATCCTGAATTGCTCAGGTTTTTTCATCAATATTTGTAAGCCAAAACCAGGAGTGGAACAATTAGGAAAAGTAGAATAGAAACATATGCTCCACTGCTGTATTTATTACCCACGCCTGGTTTTGGCTACAAATATTGAATTAAAATCCGGACCAAATCCGGATGCAATCCTGAGCGTGGACACATACCCTTTTTCTTTGAAAACAACTCATACACTTTAGTGTTTGGAAACACCTCATACAGCAATGAAAGACACCCAAAGAAACGGTCAAATTAAAAAATCCAAAAATACTGTCTGACATTGCATATATGAGGTGTTTGAAGCACAAATAAACGACGCACGGAGTGAATTACCGAGCAGTGTACTTGAAAAGAAGACCAAATATTGTATACAAAAAAATAAATTTTTATTGAGGGGAAACAGAAAAAAAGGGAAAAGAAAATTAGGGGGTATCAACAGCCGAGGGGGGATCAACATCCGCTACCACCGGTGACCGGTAGCTTCTAGTTCTGGACCTGGGAGTGGGAGTGGTAGAGGAGGAGGAGGAGGAGGAGCCGCCATACTCGAGGAGGCTTGATGGCAGGTCCAAACCCCCCGCAGGGTACACTAGGGAGACCGCCTCGTCAGTAGAGGAGGGAGGAGGCAACACAAGCCGCCTGCGTTTTTGGCTTGGTTGGCCCTGGCTGCTCCTGCTGTGGCTAGAGCCACGACGAGATGGTGTCTGTCCTGGAGCAGCCAGAACCTGTGCCTCTGTGTGTGTGTCTGTGTGCCTCCTCTTAAGTGTTTTTTTTTTCTTTTCCTGCCTTCTGCGGCATCTCCCCCAGAAGCACTCCTACGGGAGGATGAGGGCCTGGCAGGAGCAGGAGTGGGCCGCACACTGGTATGGTGCCTGTGGTGGCGTCGCCCGGCACTTGGACCAGGGTGGGGTGGCTGGAGTGACTCTGCAGCAGTAGTCGGAGTCACGCTAGCCAGCGACGGCACTACGGGCAGTGTCGCTGACTGCGCGACCCGAGACTGCTGCAGAGCCCTCACGTAAGAATTGTTGCAGTCCTGCATCACCGAAATCTGGAGTTCCGGTGTAAGGTTTTCCACCATGCCCTTAGCAATTGTGCTTAAAAAATGTTTTGCCGGATTTGAGAGCTCGGCTTCAATGGCTTCAAGGCGACGTTCGATACTGGACATTTTATCGGTCATCGCCTTGAAACCATTCTGGAACACCGTGCTCAAGTGCAAAAATTCTGGCATGGCTGGCCTGTCCGAGGCCCGCTGGCGCTGTCGGGAATTCCCGAACGAAGGTGCGCCAGAGGCCTCGGGCAGGGGAAAACCTGATGTACCGGCAGCCGGTTCTCCAGATGATGGTGGTGCAAGCCTGCTGCCGCTGTGGGAGGGCTGTGACGGGTCAGATGGCGATCCATGAAGTTCCGCTTCACAGGGGGGAGCTCGCTGGAGGGTGCTGCTGTGTGTCCTGTGAAAAGAAAAGGAAAAAATTAGTCTTCAATTAATAAACTATCACATACGCCAACTCCTGTAAAAAAATTTACATTACATGACACAACAAAACATTACAATCCCCTGTATCTTAGTCTGTGTGGCCTATAATAAATTGCTGATTGTTATCGCCAGCTGAGCATTAGGGCTCACGATAACAATCATGGACATACCGACGGCAGATAATGACTGTTAATTCAAGTTGGCAAAGGCAATGCATACCCCTGTCATCTTAAAAAAACAAATCTAGATAATGCCTATGTCAAAAAAAATAGTAGAAAATTTAAAGTCAAGAATAAAATTTAAAAACCCAAAAACTTTAAAAAAAAAGACTTTGTTGATCTGATCGCAGGAATGGCCATGACGTTAGGATCATGTGATCGAGACGTCATCATTATTCCTGCAATCAGAACTACCCTGACTCAGAACGTAACCTGTCATGGACTACAATGACTCACGCCTAACCCAAAAAATTACTAATGGGCTATATACCATTCCACTAGGGTTAAAGGATGGCCAAAATGCTACGATGACTACATGGATGGCCAATATACTATGTTCCTTTGGAAATATACTATGTGTATATGTAGCTCGAACGTGTACTATGTGGCTGCGATATAGTGGCCTGGAAATCTACTATGTGGATGCACAATGTACGTGGCTGGGCAATGTACTATGTGGCTGTGCAATATGCTATGTGTCTGGGCAATGTACAATGTGGATGTGCAATATGGTATGTTGACAAAATACTTACTGTCGGCGGCCAAGGACCGGTCTTAAGAACTGGAGTGCCCTGTTATATTTATAGGGCACCGACTTGGACGCAGCAGCACCACTCCGAGCTTGCTCCTCCTCAGCACGAATCCCCTTATTGAAACGGTCCTTTATGGATCGCCATCTGGTCCTCAACTTTTTCACTGTTAATGTAAAGACAAAAAAATTGTTACATATTTAGCATTGTAAAAGGATAAAACAACCGTGTGCGATGCAAAGTGTAGGCGTTGATCGCATCACACACGGTTGTGTTTATCCTAGCAAGATGGGTCATAGCAGCGTATCTGCAATACTCACTAAAGGTGCCTTTGTCCTTCGCTGAGGCACTGTCAAAGCCATCCCGCAGCGAGTTTGCCACCTCTGCCCACAAACGCCTAGACACCACCTGGTCCATGTGCCGAGGGTCACGGCTGTCCCACAACGGGCCCCGCTCCTGGATGCTTGAAATAAGGAGGTCCACATCTACACTCTCTCCTTGGGCCCGTTGTGAAACCTAGAAAAATTAGAAAACAAATAGGTTAAAAATATGCAAATATTAACAACCACCAGCACCTGGCATGATAGGTACCTCTGCCCTATCCTTTGCCATTTGATGTATGTATATTGATGTTTTCTACACCTGTGTTTTGGAATGTTTGTGTGCAGGGAGTTCAACTTTATTTTACCTTCCCCCAATACTTGCTGCCCTGAAAATCTATAATGTATAAAGGCCCCGTCTCACATAGTGATTTAACAACCATCACGACCAGCGATACTGCCTGGCCGTGATCGTTGGTAAGTCGCTGTGTGGTTGCTGGGGAGCTGTCACACAGACAGCTCTCTCCAGCGACCAACGATCAGGGGAACGACTTCGGCATCGTTGAAACTTTCTTCAATGATGCCGAAGTCCCCCTGCAGCACCCGGGTAACCATGGTAAACATCGGGTTACTAAGCGCGGCCCTGCGCTTAGTAACCCGATGTTTATCATGGTTACCAGGGAAGACATCGCTGGATCGGTGTCACACACACCACTTCAGCGATGTCAGCGGGACCTCAACGACCAAAAAACGGCCCAGGCCATTCCAACACGACCAGCGATCTCACAGCAGGGGCCTGATCGCTGGTACGGGTCACACATATTAGCGAGATCGCTACTGAGGTCGCTGTTGCGTCACAAAACTAGTGACTCAGCAGCGATCTCGCTAGCGATCTTGGTATGTGTGATGGGGGCCTAAGCTTAGTAAACATCCCTAGTGAAAGCAGGATGCTCCTCAAATGTAATGTTCCTCACAGCAGGATGCTACTGAAAAAAAAAAGATAAAAAAAAAAAAATACTCACTCGCCGGCCTGACGCCACATCTTGGCCCCGATCTCTCTGCTCCCGCTGACTGCCTTCCCCCTCACTTGAAGAAGCCTGGAAAAATTGTATACAAAAATTATTGTCAATGCTACAAATGGCAGCTAATAGTAAGCAACTGGACATAATTACTCACCGCACTCCCCCGCGCCGATTGGCTATGTTCTGAAGAACTTGGCATTCTTGCAAGTTTGTGCTGCAATGAAAAAATGAGCAAAAAATCACATCCAATGCCACATACAATAAAATAGGCCCAAAACATTAAAAAACCACAATTGACTGTTGACTGATAGGACAATGCAAACTCAAAAAGCGACACCACAATGCCATACATTGCAAGAGAATAAAATCGAAGAAACAATACAAGAATAGACCCAAACAAAATTAAGCAAAAATAGACACCTATGTAAAATTTTCAAAAGCTACAAAATTATCAAAAAAATAAATACAGAAAAAAAAAGGCACAATGAAATAGCAAACTAATGAACGCCATAATTTACAATTACAACAAGACATGATCCAAAACAACACCATCTGGTGACATCCACAGAAATACATCAGAAAAAGGCGCTAAATACCATTCTAGATAATAAGCAATAAACATTACGGGTCAACCGCTGTTACAATATACAGCAACCCAAAAGATAAAACATAGTCAAATAGAAAAGAAAACACAATAAATTTTTAAAAAAAGGCCCCCAACACAAAAAAATTATTAATATAAAGGCCATACTACACACTTGTCAATGGAAACATTCAAGAAAGGAGATACATACGGAAGCCATAGGGAAAACGACGTAAAACCATCAGAGTTTAAACCCCCCCAAAAAAAGGTAAAATACAATTGAAAATAGAATGGCATATAGCAGCCCAGAACAATACAATACAAATGAAACATCATAAATGTAGCCCCCCCCACCAGCAAGAAAAGACACTCAAGGAAAGAAAAAAAAATGCCCACAGCATAATAAAACACAGCAAGACATGAGCCAATAAAAAACGCCATACGGTTACCCCCAACAATAGAAACCAGAAAAAGACATGCACCAGAAATTTCAAAAAAAAATCTGCCAAATTTAAAGACATTGACCAACTGCATGACACCAGAACAACCCAAAACCAAGCAAGGCCGAAGACAACAAACGCCAGCATATAACGCCAGAAGTACATCAAAACCAGATTAAAAAAAACAATTTTTCAATACAACCCACAGTGCCATAACCGTACAATAGCACAGAACAAACATTGCACAAATTAAATCAAAATCAGTAAATAAAACACAGAATAAAAAATATGCAAAGAGAAATATATACTTACATGTTTGGAAAGCAGATTCCCTTCAGTCAGTCTTCTCTGTAGCTAGCCTTGTGAAAGACAATGCCAAACCCCCTTTTTTTTTATATATATAGTGTTTTTTTAGTGTCTAGACAAAGTCTAGACAATGTTTTGCATTTTTTATTGGAAAACGCATGCGTCGTACAACGCACCACGACGCAAGTACTTGCGTCGTCTGCGTTGTCAATGCAAGTCAATGGGAAAAAAGCCGCATTGACGACGCAAACACGACGCAAACACGACGCATGCGTTTTTTACGAAGTCTGCGCCGCCCAAAAAATGCAACATGTTGCGTTTGCCGCGCCCTGACAGGTGCGCCCTAACGCCGCATGCGGCGTACAACGCACCAAAACGCATGACAACGCATGTACATGCGGCGCCATGCGGCCCCAATGTTAAATATAGGGCCGCACGCCGCATGCGTTTTGGTGCGGCGACGACGCTGCGGCGCACACCGCAAATGTGAACGTAGCCTAAATGCGGGAAAGAAAACAAAAATGGAGATTGGCATTATTTCAGCAAAGATCTATCCCCCACCCACTATACACTGAAACAGTCTATTAACAATGATAAACAGTTTTAATGTGCAAATCAAGTTAGACATTTGGTGAACGAACAGCTATTGAACTGAAACTCGAAAAGCTGAATTTTAAGCAAATTGTTCGAGTTCGTCGAACGACACGAACACCGCCCAAAACAGCTTGAATTTGAAATTGGCGAACAGTTCGACTCGAAAACCACTCATCTCTAATACAGGCATGACTGTAGAGTTCACAGAGGCTTTTTGGAACTGTACTCCCACAATCAGAGATGCTGAGTACACACAGAGCCTTAATGGAACAGTACTCTCACAGGCCTGGATACAGACTACACACAGAGCCTTAAAAACAAAATACTTCCACAGGCAGGAGTGCAAAGTACACACAGAAGTTTAAAGACACAGCACTTCCAGAGGTGGGGATGCAGAGTATACACAGTGGCTTAAAAGCAAGGTACTCCCACAGGCAGGTTTGCAGAGTATACATAGAGGTTTAACCCCTTCCCAACCTGTGACACAGTGTATGCGTCATGAAAGTCGGTGCCAATCCGACCTGTGACGCATATGCTGTGTCACAGAATGATCGCGTCCCTGCAGGCCGGGTGAAAGGGTTAACTCCAATTTCACCCGAACTGCAGGGACAGGGGGAGTGGTACTACAGCCCAGGAAGGGCGGCTTTACCCCCCCGTGGCTACGATCACTCTGATTGGCTGTTGAAAGTGAAACAGCCAATCAGAGCAATCTATAATATTGAAAATTGGTGAAATATTACAATACAATAGCATCGGCCATGGCTGGAGACCCCGTTCTGCCCCCCCCACCGACTGACGGCGGCGATCTGCAGCCGCCGTCATTGTTCCCTACCCCTCCATCCTGTCCTATGTGCCTTCCTCTCCCCTCCGCCCCCCCCCGCTGTCCGATCGCACCCCCCATACTTACCTAGTCCCGGTGTCCCTCCCGGTGTCCTCGGTCTTCTCGCATAGGCGCCGCCATCTTGGAAAATGGCGGGCGCATGCGCAGTGCGCCCGCCGAATTTGCCGGCCGGCAGATTCGTTCCCTGTACATTTTGATCGCTGTGATAGGTTCTATCACAGCGATCAAAATAAAAAAAATAGTAAATAACCCCCCCTTTATCACCCCCATAGGTAGGGACAATAATAAAATACAGAAAATATATTTATTTTTGTTTTTCCGTTAGGGGTAGTGTTAGGGTTGCACTTAGGGTTAGGGTTGCACTTAGGGTTAGGGTTGCACTTAGGGTTAGGGTTTCACTTAGGGATAGGGTTGCACTTAGGGATAGGGTTGCACTTAGGGTTGCACTTAGGGATAGGGTTGCACTTAGGGATAGGGTTGCACTTAGGGTTGCACTTAGGGATAGGGTTGCACTTAGGGTTGCACTTAGGGTTAGGGTTGCACTTAGGGTTGCACTTAGGGCTAGGGTTGCACTTAGGGCTAGGGTTGCACTTAGGGTTAGGGTTGCACTTAGGGTTACGGTTGCACTTAGGGTTGCACTTAGGGTTAGGGTTGCACTTAGGGTTAGGGTTGCACTTAGGGTTAGGGTTGCACTTAGGGCTAGGGTTGCACTTAGGGTTAGGGTTGCACTTAGGGTTACGGTTGCACTTAGGGTTGCACTTAGGGTTAGGGTTGCACTTAGGGTTAGGGTTGCACTTAGGGCTAGGGAGGGCTAGAATTAGGGTTAGGGTTAGAATTAGGGTTAGGGTTAGAATTAGGGTTACAATTAGGGTTAGGGTTACAATTAGGGTTAGGGTTACAATTAGGGTTAGGGTTAGAATTAGGGCTAGGGTTGGAATTAGGGTTAGAATTAGGCTATGTGCACATGGTGCGGATTGGTCGCTGCGGATTTGTAGCAGTTTTCCATCACGTTTACAGTACCACGTAAACCTATGGAAAACCAAATCCGCTGTGCCCATGGTGCGGAAAATACAGCACGGAAACGCTGCATTGTATTTTCCGCAGTATGTCAATTCTTTGTGTGGATTCCGCAGTGTTTTACACCTGCTCCATAATAGGAATCCGCAGGTGAAATCCACACAAAAAACACTGGAAACCCACGGTAAATCCGCAGGTAAAGTGCAGTGCGTTTTACCTGCAGAATTTTCAAAAACGGTGCGGAAAAATCCGTACACAAATCCGCAACGTGGGCACATAGCCTTAGGGTTAGGGTTGGAATTAGAGTTAGGGTTGGAATTAGGGTTAAGACTAGGGTTAGGGGTGTGTTGCAGTTAGGGTTGGGATTAGGGTTAGGGGTGTGTTGGGGTTAGTGTTGGAGTTAGAATTGAGGGGTTTCCACTGTTCAAGCACATCAGGGGGTCTCCAAATGCGACATGGCGCCACCATTGATTCCAGCCAATCTTGCGTTGAAAATGTCAAATGGTGCTCTCTCCCTTCTGAGCCCCGACGTGTGCCCAAACAGTGGTTTACCCCACATATGGGGTATCAGCGTACTCAGGATAAGTTGGACAACAACTGTTGGGGTCAAATTTCTCCTGTTACCCTTAAGAAAATAAAAAATTCTGGGCTAAAAAATTATTTTTGAGGAAAGAAAACGTATTTATTATTTTCATGGCTCTGCATTATAAACTTCTGTGAAGCACTTGGGGGTTCAAAGGGCTCACCACACATCTAGATAAGTTCCTTTGGGGGTCTAGTTTCCAAAATGGGGTCACTTTTGGGGAGTTTCTACTGTTTAGGCACATCAGGGGCTCTGCAAACGCAACGTGATGCCCGCAGAGCATTCCATCAAAGTCTGCATTTCAAAACGTCACTACTTCCCTTCCGAACCCCGACATGTGCCCAAACAGTGGTTTACCCCCACATATGGGGTATCAGCGTACTCAGGAGAAACTGTACAACAACTTTTCGGGTCAAATTTCTCCTGTTACCATTGTGAAAATAAAAAATTGCAGGCTAAAAAATCATTTTTGAGAAAAGAAAAATTATTTTTTATTTTCACAGCTCTGCATTATAAACTTCTGTGAAGCACCTGGGGGTTTAAAGTGCTCACTATGCATCTAGATAAGTTCCTTGGGGGGTCTAGTTTCCAAAATGGGATCACTTGTGGGGGAGCTCCAATGTTTAGGCACACAGGGGCTCTCCAAACGCGACATGGTGTCCGCTAACGATGGAGATAATTTTTCATTCAAAAAGTCAAATGGCGCTCCTTCCCTTCCGAGCCTTACCATGTGCCCAAACAGTGGTTTACCCCCATATAGGAGGCATCGTGTACTCATGAGAAATTTCCCAACAAATTTTAGGATCCATTTTATCCTGTTGCCCATGTGAAAATGAAAAAATTGAGGCTAAAAGAATTTTTTTGTGAAAAAAAAGTACTTTTTCATTTTTACGGATTAATTTGTGAAGCACCTGGGGGTTTAAAGTGCTCACTATGAATCCAGATAAGTTCCTTGGAGCATCTAGTTTCCAAAATGGGGTCATTTGTGGGGGAGCTCCAATGTTTAGGCACACGAGGGCTCTCCAAACGTGACATGGTGTCCGCTAAAGATTGGAGCCAATTTTTCTTTCAAAAAGTCAAATGGCGCTCCTTCCTTTCCGAGCCCTGCCGTGCGCCCAAACAGTGGTTTACCCCCACATATGAGGTATCAGCGTACTCAGGACAAATTGGGCAACAACTATCGTGGTCCAGTTTCTCCTTTTACCCTTGGGAAAATAAAAAAATTGTTGCTAAAATTCATTTTTGTGACTAAAAAGTTAAATGTTCATTTTTTCCTTCCATGTTGCTTCTGCTGCTGTGAAACACCTGAAGGGTTAACAAACTTCTTGAATGGGGTTTTGAGCACCTTGAGGGGTGTAGTTTTTAGAATGGTGTCACTTTTGGGTATTTACAGCCATATAGAACCCTCAAACTGACTTCAAATGTGAGGTGGTCCCTAAAAAAATGGTTTTGTAAATTTTGTTGTAAAAATGAGAAATCACTGGTCAAATTTTAACCCTTACAACTTCCTAGCAAAAAAAATGTTGTTTCCAAATTTGTGCTGATGTAAAGTAGACATGTGGGAAATGTTATTTATTAACTATTTTGTGTCACATAACTCTCTGATTTAATAGAATAAAAATTCAAAATGTGAAAATTGCGAAATTTTCAACATTTTCGCCAAATTTCCGTTTTTTTCACAAATAAACGCAGAAATTATCAACCTAAATTTACCACTAACATGAAGCCTAATATGTCACGAAAAAACAGTCTCAGAATCGCTAGGATCCGTTGAAGCGTTCCTGAGTTATTACCTCATAACACTCTAAATGCAGGAATGAATGTGTCACACGGATTTATGTCTTTTTACATCAACTAACTACAACTAAGGAACTTGCCCATCAGACCATGTGGGGTCATCAAACAGAGACCCTAATCACAGGACAATAAAACAATCCTTATCTAAGAATTGGCCCAATATTTATGGACGTAACTGTTTATCACCCATGGTAATTCTGCTTCATGTCACCTGGCTTATCAATGGTTTTTTTCCCCTCTTCCTTTTTTTTTTTTTTTCTATACTATGTTGTGCATAAATATGTGATTCTTCAGAATTTCTTTTAGTCTTTGCCTGATGAAGAGACATATGTAGTCTCGAAAGCTTGCAATTTGTTACCATCTTTTCAGTTAGCCATTAAAAGGTATCAACCACTGAGGACTCTCAATTCTAAATATTTTTCTACCTCATAAAGGCACACTGATCAGAATTGCAAAAAATGGCCAGGTCATTAAGGTCAAAATAGGCTAGGTCATGAAGGGGTTAAAAGCACAGTGCTCCCACAGAAGGGGGGTGAAGAGTACACACAAAGGCTTTTTTGGCTCAGTACTAGTGTTGAGCGATACCGTCCGATACTTGAAAGTATCGGTATCGGAAAGTATCGGCCGATACCGGCAAAGTATCGGATCTAATCCGATACCGATACCCGATACCAATAAAAGTCAATGGGACTCAAGTATCGGATGGTATCCCTGATGGTTCCCAGGGTCTGAAGGAGAGGAAACTCTCCTTCAGGCCCTGGGAACCATATTAATGTGTAAAATAAAGAATTAAAATGAAAAATATTGATATACTCACCTCTCCGACGCAGCCTGGACTTTACCGCCGTAACCGGGAGCCTTCTTTGCTTAAAATTCGCGCGTTTAATGGTTTCATCAGGACCTGAAAATTACGTCACGGCTTGTTGTGATTGGTTGCGTCGCGGTCACATGGGCGGCACGCGACCAATCAGAAGCCGTGACGTCATGGAAACCATTAAACACGTGCATTTTAAGCAAAGAAGGCTCCCGGTTACGGCGGTAAAGTCCAGGGGCCTCCGGACAGGTGAGTATATCAATATTTTTTATTTTAATTCTTTATTTTACACATTTATATGGATCCCAGGGCCTGAAGGAGAGTTTCCTCTCCTTCAGACCCTGGGAACCATACACTGGAAACTTCCGATTCCGATTCCCGATACCACGAAAGTATCGGATCTCGGTATCGGAATTCCGATACCCGCAAGTATCGGCCGATACCCGATACTTGCGGTATCGGAATGCTCAACACTACTCAGTACTTTCACAGATTTGGGTGCAGAGTACATACAGCAGCTTTTTAGCACAGTATTACCACACTACCACAGATATGGGTGTAGAGTACACACTGCAGCTGTTTTGTAGAGTGAGCTGTCTAGTTCTGACCCTCACTCCAGCTGAGTCCTGTCCTTACACTATTTAGAGCATAGACATCTACAGAGTAGAATTATTTAAGGCCCACTACACGTGATCCAGAAGTTATGCAAGCCGAGTCCATGGTACGCCAGCCAATCACAGTAATGCCAATACTTGGCATGGCTGTGATTTCTCTGTAAGTGCCCAAAACCTAAAAGCTTGCTGATTGCCTGTGCTGCAGCCTTTTGACAAACGTTTTTGGCATCTGAACCTGAACAGAAAACTGGACATCCTGTTGAAAGTCCATGTTCGGGATTCGGTACCAGACACCTGGTATATGAACCCCAAACTTTCCAATTATATGTTCTAATTTTTTTGTCAATATATTGAATGTTACAAGCAAAAAGTCAGATTTTAACTAATCATTGCCTGATCAATCCTAGTAGTTATATACTATTGATAGCTGTTACTAAAAAATGTACGCTTCTAACAACAATCCGTAATATATAATGATATCACACATTTCTTAAAGTGACATTTTACTTTCATTTTCAACCTGCAAATTAATTTAATCCCTGAAACTGCTGGTAAGCATTTTATTCCACTTGATGGCAGCACACTGCAGTGCAAATTGTGAAAAGCTGCAAAACACTGGACATTACAATATTTTATTTTGCACTGTAATACAGTGAGTACAGTTCTTCAAATAATTATAAAAGACCTGTCTTACAAAAAGATAAAATGAAATAATAGAGACTAAAATATATAAGAATAATAATTAAGAAAAAATTATATATATATATATATATATATATATATATATATATATATATATATTAGAAGTTCCGTGAAGCGTATGGTTAAATCCTATCCTCAGGGTTTAATTAGAGGCACCTGCCTAGCTATGAATGAAACCAGAGGCTATGTGTCCAGAAGCTGCGAAAGAGAATTCTAATCTGTTCGGGTGAGACCGCACTTACATGTATGTTCCTGTTGAATGAGCTGCTTATGTCAGTGATTTTCAACCTTTTTTGAGCCGCGGCACACTTTTTATACTTAAAAAATCCCGGGGCACACCACCAACCAAAATGGCACAAAATGACACTAAAACAGTACATATTCTACATATAGTTAATAATATAGATTCTAAATGTATTTATACTCACTCAGTGTGAAACCTGGGCCTGTTTCGATAAACACAAAAGGGATATCCTGGCAGGAATGGTGGAAAGACACACACGAAGCTCTTCCTCAACAGTTTTCAGTCTCTCCCTGTTTTTAGTTTTTTTTTTGTGCACATGCCCTAACCCTACCCCTAACCCTACCCCTAACCCTACCCCTAACCCTACCCCTAACCCTACCCCTAACCCTACCCCTAACCCTAACCCTACACCTAACCCTAGTTCTAACCCTAGTTCTAACCCTAACCCTAGTGGAAAAAGAAAAAAATATATTTTCTTTTTTTTTTCATTATTGTCCCTACCTATGGGGGTGATAAGTGGGGGGGTCATTTACTATTTTTTTTATTTTGATCACTGTGATAGGTTATATCTCAGTGATCAAAATATACCTGGAACGAATCTGCCAGCCGGCAGATTCGGCGGGCGCACTGCGCATGCGCCCGCCATTTTGGAAGATGGCGGCGCCCATGGAGAAGACGGATGGACACCGGGAGGCCCGGTAAGTATGAGGGGGGGGATCTGAGCATGGGGGGTGGATCGGAGGACAGGGGGTGGCATCGGAGCACGGGGGAGCAGGCAGGAGGACGGGGGAGCGGACAGGACGACGGAGGGGAGCGGAGCACCGGACGGAGGACCGGAGAGGAGATCGGTGGTGGTGGGGGGGTACATAAGTGTTTCCAGCCATGGCCGATGATATTGCAGCATCGGCCATGGCTGGATTGTAATATTTCACCAGTTTTTTAGGTGAAATATTACAAATCGCTCTGATTGGCTGTTTCACTTTCAACAGCCAATCAGAGCGATCGTAGCCACGAGGGGGTGAAGCCACCCCCCCTTGGGTGAAGTACCACTCCCCCTGTCCCTGCAGATTGGGTGAAATTGGAGTTAACCCTTTCACCCGATCTGCAGGGACGTGATCATTCCATGACGCCACATAGGCGTCATGGGTCGGATTGGCACCAACTTTCATGATGCCTACGTGGCGTCAAAGGTCGGGAAGGGGTTAATGAGCTGTTGCTGACTTAATGATTATACACAGCATTATTGGCGGGCATTACCTTGGCGGCGGGCAAATGCGAGAGTCTCTCCGCTCTCAGGATGACGCGCCGGCCTCGGTGACGTCATTAAGTCGCGCGAGCGTTCAAAGCTCGCGCATGTGTTATTCCGTGACTGCGCATCGCTGCGCATCACTGCGCATTGCCGGGGAACAAAACAAAGGGGGCACCATAGTTTGGGGAACTTTCCCCGCGGCACACCCGACCATGTGTCGCGGCACACTAGTGTGCCGCGGAACACTGGTTGAAAATCACTGGCTTATGTGATGTGCTGTTATAACTTTGGGCCCCAGGAAGAGGATGCTTTGTATTGGATCCCTTGGTGTTTTATGCATGAGAGCAACAAAACACCACATATTTACACCAAACTGCTTTGCCTATTGCTGAGCTTGAACCCTCACTATATATATATATATATATATATATATATATATATATATATATATATATATATATACAGTATACATATATATACTGTATATATGTATAACCTGAGCCACATTGAAAAACTCTGGAATGTAATCAAGAGGATGATGGATAGTCACAAGCCATGAAACTGAGAAGAATTGCTTAAATGTTTGCGCCAGAAGCAGTGTGAAAGACTGGAGGAAAGCATGCCAAGACGCATGAAAGCTGTGGTTAAAAATTATGGTTATTCCACAAAATATTGATATCTGAACTCTTCCTGAGTTAAAACATTAGTATTGTTGTTTCTATATACCTATAAAGAGAAAAATCAGACAACCTGAACATGTTGTAGTGGTCTCTTAATTTTTGCCAGAGCGGACTTCTGGAGTTCTCTTATTTATACTATGTTGTATACTTGATAGAGAAGCTATATCTTTGACCACTATTTTACACATTACAGTAAGCTCTGCATTCAAATTTGCCAATGTGAATTTCAGTTAATTTTCTAATCGACTGAAACTTTCTAATATATATTAAAATATTTTTTTTCCTAAAAAATATCATGTTTTCATGCCAGAGGAGTCATATAGATATTCAATGTAAAACCCAGCATTATCAGCAAGCACATTACCTCATTTACAGATGTTAATGCTAGTCTTCCTAGGTCAGCATTCAGCTTTGTAAAACATATAAGGCTCAGTACAATGTGTCTTATGACTGTTAACAATTATTACATTTTTGATAATTCTGTAAGGAAATCTTAATAAAACACATTAAACCAATATATCCATAAGCTGCGCTGCTACAAAGAATATCATTAGATATCTAAATAGGGTCACACTAGGCATTTCATTTGCAGTTTTCTCACTTTTTTTGATATATGCCTCCTACAACTGCGTGGGCTTATTGTAATAATAAACCTACCTAACTTCCTAAAGTAAATACTTTCCAACTAAGTGATCCGTTCAATAACATTTTGTCAGCTCCTATTATGCTCTGCTTTGGTCATTTAAACTGCTGGCAATGAACTATGAACTGAAACATGCAGTTCAGACTGTTAAAATAATTTTCTATTTGAAGAAATAGAAGCTGTTAACAGAGCATCGTACAATAGCAAACTATAAAATAGTCCATACTACATTTGGTCTTTATTGTTGATGTTAACATTAAAGGGCTTTTCTGGTCAAAAATTGAGCAACTTAGTTTTCCTCATTCTATATATTTTCACTCTAATCTGTCATTTAATTCTTTGTACCACTGTCTTAATCTGTCAGTTCAAAGCAGTCAGACTAGGTATTAACCACCCCACTTAGCAGGAAACCTAGTTTTAACCTCCTAGATAGGTATGTGGACTTTTCTGCTTAGGCCCCTAGCTTGTGTCTAAGAAGTAGCTGCTGACAGGTGGAGCGTGCTAAGGAAAAAAGAAGCAAGAACAAAATTGGATCCAAATGTGAAGTCATAGCTTGATCACAATCCAGAAGATGAATCAGAATTAGTTGACAAAGAGGTGTAAGGCAGAAGAAGGGTGAATCTGTAAGGTAATCAAGGTTAAACAAGAGAATCTGGTCAGAGATTCAGCTGGGTCTTAACATAAAATATCTCTATAAAAGGGGCACCAAGGAAGTATGCAAAAAGTATACCCTAGCTTGTACATGTGACTTGTGGAATTTTACTGTCTCAGGAGCTGCAATTGGCCACCTAACCTATCTTCTAACTGATCCACTGACTGTCCCTTGTCTGTAAAACAAGACGACCAAATTGACACCATTAATCTCATTGGTTGGGCAGAGCTTGGGGCACTTCGCCTCACTGTCAGAGTCAATGCAGGAAGCAAAGCACCTAACTGATGATTGGCTCAGGTGAGGAAAATATAGTCATTGTTTTTGTTAACTAATCTACAGAGCAAAATGTCATATGTTTTTCCAAGTCTCCAATTTTCATTGGGATTTCAAGATAGATCATTGGCATTATACACCCTCAGGCATTTTGCCTTACTCTTAGCGTAAGACTTGAGGAAATAGTACATGTCTTAAAGGATTTGTTCTGATTGATGACCAATCAGATATCTAAAGACCATGAGAGAGATGATACAGGTCAAACTTTTTTTTGCTAACCATGAAACAAATCTCGAAATATTCAAAACTGCGAAACTGCTTATTCTGGTATATTCAACTCAAACTAGATTCTTCACAGATTTATCTGCTTATATTTGCATATGATGGACTACTGAACTAGCTGAGTATAATAATGGCACATGAAGACAATGACAGGAGTTTTTTTGGACAGTAGATTATTAAGGACAGTATCACACACATCACTATGCAAAAATTTAAGCTAAAATTTTCACAAATATTGGTCAAACTTGTCTAAAATCCCTGTGACCAGATGTTACTTTAATACCTCGAAGAGAAAAATATTTAGAATTGAGATTCTCAGTGGATGATACCTTTTAATGGCTAACTGAAAAGATGGTAACATGGTGGGGATATCTGAGACGTGGCTGGATGAGAGCCATGACTGGGCTGTTAACTTGCAGGGCTATAGCCTGTTCAGAAATGACCGTACAGATAAGCGAGGGGGAGGGGTGTGTCTATATGTAAAATCTTCCTTAAAACCCATCCTGCGTGATAATATAGGTGAATTTAATGAAAATGTAGAGTCCCTGTGGGTGGAGATAAGGGGAGGGAGAAACAATAATAAATTACTGATAGGGGTTTGTTATAAATCTCCAAAACTAATGGAAGCAATGGAGAATATCTTCGTAAAGCAAATAGATGAAGCTGCGACTCAAGGAGAAGTCATTATTATGGGGGACTTCAACTACCCTGAAATAGATTGGGGAACAGAAACCTGCAGTTCCAGCAAAGGTAATCGGTTTTTGACAACTATGAGAGACAATTACCTTTCACAACTGGTTCAGGACCCAACAAGGAGGGGGGCACTGCTAGACCTAATATTAACCAACAGGCCAGACCGCATATCAAATATAAGGGTTGGGGGTCACTTGGGCAATAGTGATCACAAAATAATAAGTTTTCATGTAACCTTTAATAAGATGGGTAGTAGGGGGGTGACAAGGACACTAAACTTCAGGAGGGCAAATTTCCAACGAATGAGAGAGGATCTTGGTGCAATTAACTGGGATGATATCCTGAGACTAGTGTTGAGCGATACCGTCCGATACTTGAAAGTATCGGTATCGGAAAGTATCGGCCGATACCGGCAAAGTATCGGATCCAATCCGATACCGATACCCGATACCAATACAAGTCAATGGGACTCAAGTATCGGACGGTATTCCTGATGGTTCCCAGGGTCTGAAGGAGAGGAAACTCTCCTTCAGGCCCTGGGATCCATATAAATGTGTAAAAGAAAGAATTAAAATAAAAAATATCGCTATACTCACCTTTCCGACGCAGCCTGGACCTCAGCGAGGGAACCGGCAGCGTTGTTTGTTTAAAATTCGCGCTTTTACTTGGTTACGTGAAGTCCCGGCTTGTGATTGGTCAGGGCGGCCATGTTGCCGGGACGCGGACCAATCACAGCAAGCCGTGACGAAATTACGTCACGGCTTGCTGTGATTGGTCCGCGTCCCGGCAACATGGCCGCCATTAACCAATCACAAGCCGTGACGTCAAGGGAGGCTGGACACGCGCGCTTTTTAAAAAGCGCGCGTGTCCAGCCTCCAGTGACGTCCCGGCTTATGATTGGTCACGGCGCCATGTTGCCGGGACGCGGACCAATCACAGCAAGCCATGACGAAATTACGTCACGGCTTGCTGTGATTGGTCCGCGTCCCGGCAACATGGCCGCCATTAACCAATCACAAGCCGTGACGTCACGGGAGGCTGGACACGCGCGCTTTTTAAAATGGGCGCGTGTCCAGCCTCCCGTGACGTCCTGGCTTGTGATTGGTTGCGCCGCGGTCAACCAATCACAAGCCGGGAGGCTTGTATAATACATCAGCTGAGAGGTGATACATGGGAATGTGAGACACATCCTGCAAATTCGACCAAACTTATTATGCAATAATTGATGTTTTGACAACATTGGCAGTTTCCCCTTGTTTGGTTTAGTTCATCCTCACTCATTTTGTGCGCCGCGGTCAACCAATCACAAGCCGGGAGGCTGGACACGCGCGCATTTTAAAATTTTAAAATGGGCGCGTGTCCAGCCTCCCGTGACGTCCCGGCTTGTGATTGGTTGCGCCGCGGTCAACCAATCACAAGCCGGGAGGCTGGACACGCGCGCATTTTAAAATTTTAAAATGGGCGCGTGTCCAGCCTCCCGTGACGTCCCGGCTTGTGATTGGTTGCGCCGCGGTCAACCAATCACAAGCCGGGAGGCTGGACACGCGCGCATTTTAAAATTTTAAAATGCGCGCGTGTCCAGCCTCCCGGCTTGTGATTGGTTGATCGCGGCGCAACCAATCACAAGCCGGGACGTCACGGGAGGCTGGACACGCGCCCATTTTAAAATGCGCGCGTGTCCAGCCTCCCGTGACGTCACGGCTTGTGATTGGTTGCGTCTCCCATGTGACTGCGACGCAACCAATCACAAAGCCGGGACGTAATTTTAAAATCCTTAAGGACCTGAAATTACGTCACGGCTTGCTGTGATTGGTTGCGTCGCCCATGTGACTGCGACGCAACCAATCACAACGCCGGAACATAATTTTAAAATCCTGAAGGACCTGAAATTACGTCACGGCTTGCTGTGATTGGTTGCGTCCCGGTCACATGGGCGGCACGCAACCAATCACAAGCCGGGACTCACGTAAAGGAAAGAAAAGCGCAAATTTTAAACAAAGAACGCTGCCGCTTCCCTCGGTAAGGTGCAGGCTGCGTCGGAGAGGTGAGTATAGCAATATTTTTTATTTTAATTCTCTCTTTTACACATTTTTACATTAATGTTGTTTCGATACCGATACCCGATATCACAAAAATATCGGATCTCGGTATCGGAATTCCGATACAGCAAGTATCGGCCGATACCCGACACTTGCAGTATCGGAATGCTCAACACTACCTGAGACACAAAAATACACAAAGAAAATGGGAGACATTTATTAGCATCCTGGATAGGACCTGTGCACAGTATATACCGTATGGGAATAAACATACTAGAAATAGGAGGAAACCAATATGCCTAAATGGAGCTGTAAGGGGCGCAATAAGGGACAAAAAGAAAGCATTTAGAGAATTAAAGGAAGTAGGTAGTGAGGAGGCATTAAATAAATACAGAAAATTAAATAAATTCTGTAAAAAGCAAATCAAGGCAGCAAAGATTGGGACAGAGAGACTCATTGCCAGAGAGAGTAAAAATAATCCCAAAATATTCTTTAACTATATAAATAGTAAGAAACTAAAAAATGACAGTGTTGGCCCCCTTAAAAATAGTCTGGGTAAAATGGTGGATGAGGATGAGGAAAAAGCCAATATGCTAAATGACTTTTTTTCATCAGTATTTACAAAAGAAAATCCCATGGCAGACAAAATGACTAGTGATAAAAATTCCCCATTAAATGTCACCTGCTTAACCCAGCAGGAAGTACAGCGGCGTCTAAAAATAACTAAAATTGACAAATCTCCGGGCCCGGATGGGATACACCCCCGAGTACTGCAGGAACTAAGTACAGTCATTGATAGACCATTATTTTTTATCTTTAAAGACTCCATAATAACAGGGTCTGTACCACAGGACTGGCGTATAGCAAATGTGGTGCCAATATTCAAAAAAGGGGCAAAAACTGAACTCGGTAATTATAGGCCAGTAAGCTTAACCTCTACTGTGGGTAAAATCCTGGAGGGCATTCTAAGGGATGCTATGCTGGAGTATCTGAAGAGGAATAACCTCATGACCCAGTATCAGCACGGGTTTACTAGGGACCGTTCATGTCAGACTAATTTGATCAGCTTCTATGAAGAGGTAAGTTCCGGACTGGACCAAGGGGACCCAGTGGACGTAGTATATATGGACTTTTCCAAAGCTTTTGATACGGTGCCACACAAAAGGTTGTTACATAAAATGAGAGTAATGGGGATAGGGGAAAATATGTGTAAGTGGGTTGAGAGCTGGCTCAGGGATAGGAAACAAAGGGTGGTTATTAATGGAGCACACTTGGACTGGGTTGCGGTTAGCAGTGGGGTACCACAGGGGTCAGTATTGGGCCCTCTTCTTTTTAACATATTTATTAATGACCTTGTAGGGGGCATTCAGAGTAGAATTTCAATATTTGCAGATGACACTAAACTCTGCAGGGTAATCAATACAGGGGAGGACAATATTATATTACAGGATGATTTATGTAAACTAGAAGCTTGGGCTGATAAATGGCAAATGAGCTTTAATGGGGATAAATGTAAGGTCATGCACTTGGGTAGAAGTAATAAGATGTATAACTATGTGCTTAATTCTAAAACTCTGGGCAAAACCGTCTATGAAAAAGACCTGGGTGTATGGGTGGATGACAAACTCATATTCAGTGGCCAGTGTCAGGCAGCTGCTACAAAGGCAAATAAAATAATGGGATGTATTAAAAGAGGCATAGATGCTCATGAGGAGAACATAATTTTACCTCTATACAAGTCACTAGTTCGACCACACTTAGAATACTGTGCACAGTTCTGGTCTCCGGTGTATAAGAAAGACATAGCTGAATTGGAGCGGGTGCAGAGAAGAGCGACCAAGGTTATTAGAGGACTGGGGGGTCTGCAATACAAAGATAGGTTATTACACTTGGGGCTATTTAGTTTGGAAAAACGAAGACTAAGGGGTGATCTTATTTTAATGTATAAATATATGAGGGGACAGTACAAAGACCTTTCTGATGATCTTTTTAATCATAGACCTGAGACAGGGACAAGGGGGCATCCTCTACGTCTGGAGGAAAGAAGGTTTAAGCATAATAACAGATGCGGATTCTTTACTGTAAGAGCAGTGAGACTATGGAACTCTCTGCCGTATGATGTTGTAATGAGTGATTCATTAATTAAATTTAAGAGGGGACTGGATACCTTTCTGGAAAAGTATAATGTTACACGGTATATACACTAGATTCCTTGATAAGGCGTTGATCCAGGGAACTAGTCTGATTGCCGTATGTGGAGTCGGGAAGGAATTTTTTTCCCCATGGTGGAGTTACTCTTTGCCACATGTTTTTTTTTTGCCTTCCCCTGGATCAACATGTTAGGGCATGTTAGGTTAGGCTATGGGTTGAACTAGATGGACTTACAGTCTTCCTTCAACCTTAATAACTATGTAACTATGTAACAAATTGCAAGCTTTCGAGACTACGCAGGTCTCTTCATCAGGCATAGACTAATACAAATTGTGAAAAAAACACATATTTATGCAAAATACAGCCCAGAAAATATGCCATAGATAAGACAGATGACGTGAAGCAGAACCACTATTATGTCAGAGTGCTAAAATGTTTATGTCCATAAATACTGGAACAGTTCATAGAAAAGGAGTGTGAATGTTTTATTGTCCCCTGATTGGGTCTGTGTTGTGAAATTGGATTTTGGGCTCCCCCGGTGGCCACTGGTGGAATTGAACTGGTGTGCATCATCCCCTCTGTTCACCTGTTTCCATCAGGATGTGGGAGTCGCTATTTAACCTTGCTCCTCTGTCACTTCCATGCCGGTCAACATTGTAATCAGAAGCCTTTCTGTGCATGTTCCTGCTGCTAGACAACTCCCAGCTAAGTTGGACTTTAGTCCTCGTTTGTTTTTGCATTTTGTTCCAGTTCACTGCTGTAGTTTCGTTTCTGTGTCTGGAAAGCTCTTGTGATCTGAAATTGCCACTCTGATGTTATGAGTTAATACTAGAGTCTTAAAGTAATTTCAGGATGGTATTTTGATAGGGTTTTCAGCTGACCATGAAAGTGCCCTTTCTGTCTTCCTGCTATCTAGTAAGCGGACCTCAATTTTGCTAAACCTATTTCATACTACGTTTGTCATTTCATCTAAAATCACCGCCAATATATGTGGGGGCCTCTGTCTGCCTATCGGGGAAACTTCTCTAGAGGTGAGCCAGGACTATATTTTCCTCTGCCAGGATTAGTTAGTCCTCCGGCCGGCGCTGGGCGTCTAGGGATAAAAAACGTAGGCAACGCTACCCGGCTACTGTTAGTTGTGCGGCAGGTTTAGTTCATGGTCAGTTTAGTTTCCATCCTTCCAAGAGCTAGTACTTATGTTTTCTGGGCTATGTTCTCTTGCCATTGAGAACCATAACAGGTCTGGTTCTATGTTGTGATGACCCCAATGGTCTGAGGATCAAATTCCTTAATGGATGTAAAAATACATAAATCCATGCAACACATTCATTCCTGCACTGAGTGTGTCAAAAGTCATCATCAGCTTATATTCCCAGACTCTTCTGTCTCTCTGAGAATTGAAGTTATCTTTTAATACAAGTAATTTCATGTCCATAATGCTGTGATCTGGGAGACAAAATTGTATTGCCACAGGTAGAGCCATTCTTTTTTCTCTTATTGTATGGCGATGAGAGTTCATCCTTGTTCTCAGTTTCTGCCCTTTTCAGTTACCCATTAAAAGGTATCAACCACTGAGGACTCTCAATTCTAAATATTTTTGTACCCACTGGCTAACACCGTACCAGGATATATATCTTTCCTGTACCAAGAAGAGAGACATTTTTTCATTTTGCCACTTTTGTTTTTTTCTTTTTCACCTTCAAAGAGTAGTATGTTATTTTCATTTTAATTAACATAGCCAAATGAGATCTTGCTTTTTGCAGTATGAGTTTTAGTTTTGAATTACATTCTTAATTTTACCATGTAATGTACTGAAAACCTGAAAATGACTTCAAGTGAAGTGGAAATATAAACCAAATAGCAATTCCGTCGTAATTTTTTAGGCCTTTGTTTTTAAGATAACCACTGATGATGAGTGATCAGTAAACCTCTTGCATTCTTGGTACCCAAATTGAGCACTTTGGACTGCTTGGGTGCACGATTCAAGTCCAAGCATAATGTATGTCTATGAAAGAGTCAAGCTTTTGAGAGAGAGGGAACTTGATCGAGCACGCTCACCCATAAAACCACTGTTTGGTAAAAAAATAACCTTGTTTTATGGGTCAGTATGATTACAAATGTTATCTCTTTTTTTTGCGAAAAACAATCTTTAAACTTAAAATCAGTTTTTATCAACATACTCTAAGAGCCATAAGTGCAATTTTTATTGATAATATTTTTGGCCATACTACAGGTTTTTATTTTTTTACATTTGTTTTGGAATGAAAATAATGATTTTGCAATACACTTTGAAAACTGAATTTGTAAAGTACAACACATGTAAAGCATAGTTTGCTTCCAAAATATACAATTATGTTGTATATATGGTGACTTGTAAAAGTGTGAGTACCCATTGTCAAAATTACTTTTATTGTAAAAATGTTATATTTTAGGCAAAAAAAATAAAAATAAATATATATATATATATATATATATATATATATATATATATATACAGTACAGACCAAAAGTTTGAACACACCTTCTCATTTAAAGATTTTTCTGTATTTTCATGACTATGAATATTGTACATTCACACTGAAGGCATCAAAACTATGAATTGACACATGTGGAATTATATACTTAACAAAAAACTGTGAAACAACTGAAATTATGTCTTATATTCTAGGTTTTTCAAAGTAGCCACCTTTTGCTTTGATGACTGCTTTGCACACTCTTGGCATTCTCTTGATGAGCTTCAAGAGGTAGTCACCAGGAATGGTTTTCACTTCACAGGTGTGCCCTGTCAGGTTTAACCCCTTCCTGACATCCGACGTACTATTCCGTCGAGGTGGGGTGGGCCCGTATGACCGCCGACGGGATAGTACGTCATAGCCGATCGGCCGCGCTCACGGGGGAGCGCGGCCGATCGCGGCCGGGTGTCGGCTGCATATCGCAGCTGACATCCGGCACTATGTGCCAGGAGCGGTCACGGACCGCTCCCGGCACATTAACCCCTGGCACACCGCGATCAAACATGATCGCGGTGTGCCGGCGGTGCAGGGAAGCATCGCGCAGGGAGGGGGCTCCCTGCGGGCTTCCCTGAGCCCCCCGCAGCAACGCGATGTGATCGCGTTGCTGCGAGGGTCTTACCTCCCTCCCTGCCTGCTCCAGACCCGGATCCAAGATGGCCGCGGATCCGGGTCCTGCAGGGAGGGAGGTGGCTTCACAGACGCCTGCTCAGAGCAGGCACTGTGAAGCAGCCTGTACTTCTCGCAGATCAGTGATCTGTCAGAGTGCTATGCAAACTGGCAGATCACCGATCTGTATTGTCCCCCCCTGGGGCAAAGTAAAAAAGTAAAAAAAAAAATTTCCAAATGTGTAAAAAAAAATAAAAAAAAATATTCCAAAATAATGAAAAAAAAAAAAAATATTATTCCCATAAATACATTTCTCTATCTAAATAAAAAAAAAAAACAATAAAAGTACACATATTTAGTATCGCCGCGTCCGTAACGACCCCACCTATAAAACTGCCCCACTAGTTAACCCCTTCAGTAAACACCGTAAGAAAAAAAAAAAAAAAAACGAGGCAAAAAACAACACTTTATTACCATACCGCCGAACAAAAAGTGGAATAACACGCGATAAAAAAGACTGATATAAATATCCATGGTACCGCTAAAAACGTCATCTTGTCCCGCAAAAAACAAGCCGCCATACAGCATCATCAGCAAAAAAATAAAAAAGTTATAGTCCTGAGAAAAAAGCGATACCAAAATAATTATTTTTTCTATAAAATAGTTTTTATCGTATAAAAGCGCCAAAACATAAAAAAATGATATAAATGAGATATCGCTGTAATCGTACTGACCCGAAGAATAAAACTGCTTTATCAATTTTACCAAACGCGGAACGGTATAAACGCCTCTCCCAAAAGAAATTCAGGAATTGCTGGTTTTTGGTCATTCTGCCTCACAAAAATCGGAATAAAAAGCGATCAAAAATGGTCACGTGTCTGAAAATGTTACCAATAAAAACGTCAACTCGTCCCGCAAAAAACAAGACCTCACATGACTCTGTGGAGCAAAATGTGGAAAAATTATAGCTCTCAAAATGTGGAGACGCAAAAACTTTTTTGCTATAAAAAGCGTCGCTGGTTTCACACTTGCGTTTTTGTCTGCAGCGTTTTTTGCACAAAAAAACGCATGCGTTTTTTCCCTATATTTAACATTGAAAACGCATGCGTTTTTTTGTAGACGTTTGGTCGCGTTTTCAAACGCATGCGGTTTTTTTCTGCATGCGTTAATTTTCAGAAATACAACCTGCAGTATTTTCTTGGTGTTTTTAAGCACATGCGTTTGTTTGCGTTAAAAACGCATGCATTTTTATCGAAAAAAAACAGAAAACACACTGAAAAGCCACCCACCACCATCAAGGTGATAAAGGGATCCAAACCCTAACCCTAACTCTACCCCTAACCTCACCCCTAACCGTTTAATGAACATTTTCTGACAGTCATAGTGCCACGTATTTCAGTGCCACGTATTTCAGTGCCACGTATTTCAGTGCCACGTATTTCAGTGCCATGTATTTCAGGGCAACGTATCACGTATTTCAG
The DNA here is from genome assembly GCF_051348905.1 of Ranitomeya variabilis. Lineage (NCBI taxonomy): Eukaryota > Metazoa > Chordata > Amphibia > Anura > Dendrobatidae > Ranitomeya > Ranitomeya variabilis. Next base: position 305,415,790 of record NC_135236.1, read on the forward strand.
TGCCACGTGTTTCAGTGCCACGTATTTCAGTGCCACGTATCACGTATTTCAGTGCCACATATTTTAGTACCACGTATTTCAGTTGCACGTGTTTCAGTGCCACGTATTTCAGTGCCATGTATTTCAGTGCCACGTATTTCAGTGCCACGTATCACGTATTTCAGTGCCACGTGTTTCAGTGCCACGTATTTAAGTGCCACGTATCACATATTTCAGTGCCACGTATTTAAGTGCCACGTATTTAAGTGCCACGTATTTAAGTGCCACGTATTTCAGTGCCACGTATTTCAGTGCCACGTATTTCAGTGCCACGTATTTAAGTGCCACGTATCACATATTTAAGTGCCACGTATTTAAGTGCCACGTATTTCAGTGCCACATATTTCAGTGCCACGTATTTCAGTGCCACGTATTTCAGTGCCACGTATCACGTATTTCAGTGCCACGTGTTTCAGTGCCACGTATTTCAGTGCCACGTATTTCAGTGCCACGTATTTCAGTGCCACGTATTTCAGTGCCACGTATTTCAGTGCCACGTATTTCAGTGCCACGTATTTCAGTGCCACGTATTTCAGTGCCATGTATTTCAGTCACGTTTAGGGTTAGGGTTAGGGTTAGGGTTAGGGCTAGGGTTGGAGGTAAAGTTAGGGTTGGGGCTAAAGTTAGGGTTGGGGCTAAAGTTAGGGTTGGGGCTAAAGTTAGGGTTAGGGTTTGGATTACATTTACGTTTGGATTAGGGTTGGGATTAGAATTATGGGTGTGTCAGGGCTAGGGGTGTGGTTAGGGTTACCGTTGGGATTAGGGTTAGGGGTGTGTTTGGGTTAGGGTTTCAGGTAGAATTGGGGAGTTTCCACTGTCCAGGCACATCAGGGGCTCTCCAAGCGCGACATGGCGTCCAATCTCAATTCCAGCCAATTCTGCGTTGAAAAAGTAAAACAGTGCTCCTTCCCTTCCGAGCTCTCCCGTGCGCCCAAAAAGGGGTTTACCCCAACATATGTGTTATCAGCGTACTCGGGACAAATTGAACAACAACTTCTGGGGTCCAAGCTCTCTTGTTATCCTTAGGAAAATAAAAATTTGGGGGGCTAAAAATCATTTTTGTGGGAAAAAAAAGATGTTTTATTTTCACGGCTCTGCGTTATAAACTGTAGTGAAACACTTGGGGGTTCAAAGTTCTCACAACACATCTAGATAAGTTCCTTGGGAGGTCTAGTTTCCAATATGGGGTCACTTGTGGGGGGTTTGTACTGTTTGGGTACATCAGGGGCTCTGCAAATGCAACGTGACGCCTGCAGACCAATCCATTTAAGGCTGCATTCCAAATGGCGCTCCTTCCCTTCCGAGCTCTGTCATGCACCCAAACAGTGGTTCCCCCCCACATATGGGGTATCAGCGTACTCAGGACAAATTGGACAACAACTTTTGGGGTCCAATTTATCCTGTTACCCTTGTGAAAATACAAAACTGGGGGCTAAAAAATCATTTTTGTGAAAAAAAAAAAGAATTTTTATTTTCACGGATTTGCGCTATAAACTTTAGTGAAACACTTGGGGGTTCAAAGTTCTCAAAACACATCTAGATAAGTTCCTTGGGAGGTCTAGTTTCCAATATGGGGTCACTTGTGGGGGGGTTGTACTGTTTGGGTACATCAGGGGCTCTGCAAATGCAACGTGACGGCTGCTGACCAATCCATTTAAGTCTGCATTCCAAATGGCGCTCCTTCCCTTCCGAGCTCTGTCATGCGCCCAAACAGTGGTTCCCCCCCACATATGGGGTATCAGCGTACTCAGGACAAATTGGACAACAAATTTTGGGGTCCAATTTATTCTGTTACCCTTGTAAAAATACAAAGCTGGGGGCTAAAAAATCATTTTTGAGAAAAAAAAAAAATTATTTTCACGGCTCTGCGTTATAATCTGTAGTGAAACACTTGGGGGTTCAAAGCTCTCAAAACACATCTAGATAAGTTCCTTAGGGGGTCTACTTTCCAAAATGGTGTCACTTGTAGGGAGTTTCAATGTGTAGGCACATCAGGGGCTCTCCAAACGCAACATGGCGTCCCATCTCAATTCCAGTCAATTTTGCATTGAAAAGTCAAATGGCGCTCCTTCCCTTCCAAGCTCTGCCATGCGCCCAAACAATGGTTTACACCCACATATGGGGTATCAGCATACTCAGGACAAATTGCACAACATTTTTTGGGGTCCAATTTCTTCTCTTATCCTTGGGAAAATAAAAAATTGGGGGCAAAAAGATCATTTTTATGAAAAAATATGATTTTTTATTTTTACGGCTCTGCATTATAAACTTCTGTGAAGCACTTGGTGGGTCAAAGTGCTCACCACACATCTAGATAAGTTCCTTAGGGGGTCTACTTTCCAAAATGGTGTCACTTGTAGGGAGTTTCAATGTTTAGGCACATCAGGAGCTCTCCAAACGCAACATGGCGTCCCATCTCAATTCCAGTCAATTTTGCATTGAAAAGTCAAATGGCGCTCCTTCACTTCCAAGCTCTGCCATGCGCCCAAACAATGGTTTACACCCACATATGGGGTATCAGCGTACTCAGGACAAATTGCACAACATTTTTTGGGGTCCAATTTCTTCTCTTACCCTTGGGAAAATAAAAAATTGGGGGCGAAAAGATCATTTTTGTGAAAAAATATGATTTTTTATTTTTACGGCTCTGCATTATAAACTTCTGTGAAGCACTTGGTGGGTCAAAGTGCTCACCACACATCAAGATAAGTTCCTTAGGGGGTCTACTTTCCAAAATGGTGTCACTTGTAGGGGGTTTCAGTGTTTAGGCACATCAGGGGCTCTCCAAACACAACATGGCGTCCCATCTCAATTCCAGTCAATTTTGCATTGAAAAGTCAAATGGCGCTCCTTTCCTTCCGAGCTCTGCCATACGCCCAAACAGTGGTTTACCCCCACATATGGGGTATCAGCGTACTCAGGACAAATTGTACAACAACTTTGGGGGTCCATTTTCTCCTGTTACCCTTGGTAAAATAAAACAAATTGGAGCTGAAATAAATTTTGTGTGAAAAAAAGTTAAATGTTCATTTTTATTTAAACATTCCAAAAATTCCTGTGAAACACCTGAAGGGTTAATAAACTTCTTGAATGTGGTTTTGAGCACCTTGAGGGGTGCAGTTTTTAGAATGGTGTCACACTTGAGTATTTTCTATCATATAGACCCCTCAAAATGACTTCAAATGAGATGTGGTCCCTAAAAAAAAATGGTGTTGTAAAAATGAGAAATTGCTGGTCAACTTTTAACCCTTATAACTCCGTCACAAAAAAAAATTTTGGTTCCAAAATTGTACTGATGTAAAGTAGACATGTGGGAAATGTTACTTATTAAGTATTTTGCGTGACATATGTCTGTGATTTAAGGGCATAAAAATTCAAAGTTGGAAAATTGCAAAATTTTCAAAATTTTTGCCAAATTTCTATTTTTTTCACAAATAAACGCAAGTTATATCAAAGAAATTTTACCCCTAACATGAAGTACAATATGTCACGAGAAAACAATGTCAGAATCGCCAAGATCCGTCAAAGCGTTCCAGAGTTATAGCCTCATAAAGGGACAGTGGTCAGAATTGTAAAAATTGGCCCGGTCATTAACGTGCAAACCACCCTTGGGGGTGAAGGGGTTAATAAGTGGGATTTTGTGCCTTATAAATGGGGTTGGGATCATCAGTTGTGTTGTGCAGAAGTCTGGTGGATAAACAACTGATAGTCCTACTGAATAGACTGTTAGAATTTGTATCATGGCAAGAAAAAAGCAGCTAAGTAAAGAAAAACGAGTGACCGTCGTTACTTTAAGAACTGAAGGTCAGTCAGTCCGAAAAATTGGGAAAACTTTGAATGTGTCCCCAAGTGCAGTGGCAATAACAATCAAGCGCTACAAATAAACTGGCTCACATGAGGACCGCCCCAGGTAAGGAAGACCAAGAGTCACCTCTGCTTCTGAGGATAAGTTTATCTGAGTCACCAGCCTCAGAATTCGCAGGTTAACAGCAGCTCAGATTAGAGACCAGGTCAATGCCACACAGAGTTCTAGCAGCAGACACATCTCTACAACAACTGTTAAGAGGAGACTTTGTGTGGCAGGCCTTCATGGTAAAATAGCTGCTAGGAAACCACTGCTAAGGACAGGCAACCAGCAGAAGAGACTTGTTTGGGCTAAAGAACACAAGGAATGGACATTAGACCTGTGGAAATCTGTGCTTTGGTCTGATGAGTCGAAATTTGAGATCTTTGGTTCCAACCACCGTGTCTTTGTGCGAGGCAGAAAAGGTGAAGAGATGGACTCTACATGCCTTTTTCCTACCGTGAAGCATGGAAAAGGAGGTGTGATGGTGTGGGGGTGCTTTGCTGGTGACACTGTTGGGGATTTAATCAAAATTGAAGACATACTGAACCAGCATGGCTACCACAGCATCTTGCAGCGGCATGCTTTTCCATCTGGTTTGCATTTAGTTGGACCATCATTTATTTTTCAACAGGACAATGACCCCAAACACCTCCAGGCTGTGTAAGGGCTATTTGACCAAGAAGGAGAGTGATGAGGTGCTACGCCAGATGACCTGGCCTCCACAGTCACCAGACCTGAACCCAATTGAGATGGTTTGGGCGAGCTGGACCGCAGAGTGAAAGCAAAAGGGCCAACAAGTGCTGAGCATCTCTGGGAACGCCTTCAAGATTGTTGGAAGACCATTCCCGGTGACTACCTCTTGAAGCTCATCAAGAGAATGCCAAGAGTGTGCAAAGCAGTCATCAAAGCAAAAGGTGGCTACTTTGAAGAACCTAGAATATAAAACATATTTTCAGTTGTTTCACACTTTTTTTTATTCAGTATATAATTCCGCATGTGTTAATTCATAGTTTTGATGTCTTCAGTGTGAATGTACAAATTTCATAGTCATGAAAATACAGAAAAAATCTTTAAATGAGAAGGTGTGTCCAAACTTTTGGCCCGTACTGTATATATATATATATATATATATATATATATATATATATATATATATATATATATATATATATATATATATATATATACACTGTATATATACACCATGTTCCAAATTATTATGCAAATTGGATTTAAGTGTCATAAAGATTTAATTGTTTTGTTTTTCAAATAAACTTGTGGATGGTATTGTGTCTCAAGGCTCAATGGATCACTGAAATCAATTTTAAACACATGCGATAATTAGTTTTCCAGGTGATTAAAGTTTTCCAGGTCTAATTAAAGGAAAACTACTTAAAAATGATGTTCCACATTATTAAGCAGGCCACAGGTTTCAAGTAATATGGGAAATAAAAAGGATCTCTCTGCTGTTGAAGGCATTAAATAGTGTAATGCCTTGGACAAGGTATGAAAACATTAGATATTTCACGAAAACTTAAGAGTGATCATCATACTGTGAAGAGATTTGTGACTGAAACAGAGCACAGACAGAGTTCATGCAGATAAAGGCATAGTGAGGAAGGTTACTATTACAAAGCAGCAAACAGTTATTTGAAGCTGCTGGTGCCTCTGGAGTCCCTCGAGCCTCAAGGTGTAGGATCCTTCAGAGGCATGCTGAGGTGCATAAACCTACTATTCGACCACCCCTAAACAGTGTTCAAAAGCAGAAACAGTTGCAGTGGGCCCAGACATACATGAAGACTAATTTGCAAACAGTCTTGTTTACTGATGAGTAGTGTTGAGCATTCCGATACCGCAAGTATCGGGTATCGGACGATACTTGCGGGTATCGGAATTCCGATACCGAGATCCGATACTTTCGTGGTATCGGGAATCGGAATCGGAAGTTTCCAGTGTATGGTTCCCAGGGTCTGAAGGAGAGGAAACTCTCCTTCAGGCCCTGGGATCCATATAAATGTGTAAAATAAAGAATTAAAATAAAAAATATTGATATACTCACCTGTCCGGAGGCCCCTGGACTTTACCGCCGTAACCGGGAGCCTTCTTTGCTTAAAATGCGCACGTTTAATGGTTTCCGTGACGTCACGGCTTCTGATTGGTCGCGTGCCGCCCATGTGACCACGACGCGACCAATCACAACAAGCCGTGACGTAATTTTCAGGTCCTGATGCCTAATTCTAGGCATTCAGGATTTGAAAATTACGTCATGGCTTGTGATTGGTCGCGTCGTGGTCACATGGGCGGCACGCGACCAATCAGAAGCCATGACGTAATTTTAAAATGCGCGCGTTTACTGCCTCCCATGATGTCACGGCTTGTGATTGGTCGCGTCGCCCATGTGACCGCGACGCGACCAATCACAAGCCGTGACGTAATTTTCAGGTCCTGATGCCTAATTCTAGGCATTCAGGACCTGAAAATTACGTCACGGCTTGTTGTGATTGGTCGCGTCGCGGTCACATGGGCGGCACGCGACCAATCAGAAGCCGTGATGTCATGGAAACCATTAAACGCGCGCATTTTAAGCAAAGAAGGCTCCCGGTTACGGCGGTAAAGTCCAGGCTGCGTCGGAGAGGTGAGTATATCAATATTTTTTATTTTAATTCTTTATTTTACACATTAATATGGTTCCCAGGGCCTGAAGGAGAGTTTCCTTTCCTTCAGACCCTGGGAACCATCAGGGATACCATCCGATACTTGAGTCCCATTGACTTGTATTGGTATCGGGTATCGGATTAGATCCGATACTTTGCCGGTATCGGCCGATACTTTCCGATACCGATACTTTCAAGTATCGGACGGTATCGCTCAACACTACTGATGAGTAGGGTTGAGCGACTTTTTTGGGGTCGAGTCGGGTTTTGCGAAACCCGACTTTGCCAAAAGTCGAGTCGAGTGAAGTCGGCCGATTATCGTGAAAAGTCGGGGATCGACCGAAACATAAAACCCAATGCAAGTCAATGGGGAAGCATAGTCAGCAGTGAGTGGAGGCCAGGAAAACACCTACAGTGCCCATTTTAATGGCAAAAACATCCATTCTTGTTACTGAAGCTTGTCAATATTAATTTACTTAATAATAATAGTTAGGCATTGGAAAATGGGGGTCTTTTGGCTAAAGTTGTGGGGTGTAGGGCTGGTTAAAGTTTTTAGTGGGCCCAGGAAACGTGGACTACGTCACGGCGGTGGAGCAGGGAGAGGTAAGTATTTCAACTTTGCAAGTGCTGTGATCCTGAGCAAGCAGGGGGGGCCCACTCGTTCGCATTGGCACTGGCACAGGGCTCCTCACAGTACGGCGGTGTGTTTGCACGGCGGGGGCGCCTCCCACCGGCAGTGACACTTTTGCGTACTATGAGGGGCCCTGTGCCAGTGACGTCGCCAACAAGTATGCCCCCCCACCTGATGAAGGAACCTGCACTTTCACCTGCACCTTCCTCTTTGTCCCCGTGTAAGGTGGTATAGTAAGCGGGAAGAGGAACCTGACTTTCAGCAGGGTCAGATTCTGGCTGTGTAGAGTGCAAGGGTAATGTAGTGGTCTGGGTCAATGTACCAGCAGACTCATCTAGCAGTGGCTGGGCAATGGGCAGGATGAGGAGGAAACACAGATCTAGGCCCAAATAATAAAGTGGTCTAAATGCAGTTCAAAATTGGTAACAGGACTAACCAGGCGGCATTGCTTTGTTCAGTGGAGAACAACTGTAATGAGAGGCTTACACAGTGAGTAGGGCAAAATAAGTAACTAGGCTAAATGCAGTTCTAAATTGGTAACAGTAGGAAACAGGCGGCACTGCTTTGGTCAGTGGAGGAGAACACCAAGCAGCGGCAGACACCATTACTAGGCCCCAACCAAACTAGTAGGTCAACTGCAGTGTTACATTAACAACTACCTAATGAGAGCCTGAAGGTTGAAGCTCAAGAAAAACAAACAGGAGGAAACCCAGGAGCGGCAGACACTGTTAGAAGGCCCCAACCAAACTAGTAGGCCTGATGCAGTGTTATCTAAACAACTACTTAATGAGAGCCTGAAGGTTGATGCTCAGACAAGGAAACCTGGAGGAGAACACCAAGGAGCGGCAGACACCGTTACTAGGCCCCAACCAAAGTAGTAGGGCAACTGCAGTGTTACATTAAAAACTACTTAATGAGAGCCTGAAGGTTGAAGCTCAGACAAGGAAACCTGGAGGAGAACACCAAGGAGGAGGAGAACACCAAGGAGCGGCAGACACCATTACTAGGCCCCAACCAAAGTAGTAGGGCAACTGCAGTGTTACATTAAAAACTACTTAATGAGAGCCTGAAGGTTGAAGCTCAGACAAGGAAACCTGGAGGAGAACACCAAGGAGGAGGAGAACACCAAGGAGCGGCAGACACCGTTACTAGCCCCCAACCAAAGTAGTAGGGCAACTGCTGTCTTATATAAACAACTACTTAATAAGAGCCTGAAGGTTGAAGCTCAGACAAGGAAACCTGGAGAACACCAAGGAGCGGCAGACACCATTACTAGGCCCCAACCAAAGTAGTAGGGCAACAGCAGTGTTACATTAAAAACTACTTAATGAGAGCCTGAAGGTTGAAGCTCAGACAAGGAAACCTGGAGGAGAACACCAAGGAGCGGCAGACACTATTACTAGGCCCCAACCAAAGTAGTAGGGCAACTGCAGTGTTACATTAAAAACTACTTAATGAGAACCTGAAGGTTGAAGCTCAGACAAGGAAACCTGGAGGAGAACACCAAGGAGGAGGAGAACACCAAGGAGTGGCAGACACCGTTACTAGGCCCCAACCAAAGTAGTAGGGCAACTGCTGTCTTATATAAACAACTACTTAATGAGAGCCTGAAGGTTGAAGCTCAGACAAGGAAACCTGGAGGAGAACACCAAGGAGGAGGAGAACACCAAGGAGCGGCAGACACCGTTACTAGGCCCCAACCAAAGTAGTAGGGCAACTGCAGTGTTACATTAAAAACTACTTATTGAGAGCCTGAAGGTTGAAGCTCAGACAAGGAAACCTGGAGGAGAACACCAAGGAGCGTCAGACACCGTTACTAGGCCTCAACCAAAGTAGTAGGGCAACTGCAGTGTTACATTAAAAACTACTTAATGAGAGCCTGAAGGTTGAAGCTCAGCTTTTTCAGTGGAGGACCGCGTGACTGAGTGGCGCAGACAGACAAAGGTAGTATGTGGTAACTCAAAAAGTTGGCTCTATGCAGTTTTAAATTGGTTACAGGGGTACACAGGCAACATTGGTGTGGTCAGCGGAGGACAATTGGAAGGAGGGACCGCAGACAGACTTCCTAGGCCTAAAATAATAAAATAGGATCTATGCAGCTTAAATTTGGCTACAGGGGTACACAGGCAGCATTGGTGTGGTCAGCGGAGGACAATTGGAAGGAGGGACCGCAGACAGACTTCCTAGGCCTAAAATAATAAAATAAGCTCTATGCAGCTTCCATTATGTGGCAGGGGTTCACAGGCAGCATTGGTGTGGTCAGCGGAGGACAATTGGAAGGAGTGTCTGACACAGTAAGTACTCCCAAAAACTAAATTGATGTTAATGTATCCCAAAAAATAACAAAACCAAAAAAAAAAAAAGGGTGGCATACTTAGGTACAGGGGTGTGCTCCTATGCTGACTTTCAGACATTGTAATTTTGTGCAAAGTATTTACTGGTGTAAATGTAGGACAGGGCCACTGACTATTTTAACTAGCATCATACATGTCAACAAATTGTTATTGTCTGTGCCAGCCATTGAAGGATATCAGCGCATAGACTAAACAGTGGTGGAGCAGCGACAGATAATTTTGCAAGTGGTAGAGCACTGTTTGCACAGGGGAGGGACACTCTCTCCTGGCCGACGGTACAAGCCCAGGGCCCCTCATGTTACAACGGTGTGTCTGATGTTGGGTGCGCTCCGCCACCGCCAGAGACACTTCATTGTACTATGAGGGACCCAGTGCCAGTGCCGTCGACCAAAAGTGGGCACACCCACCTCTTCAGACAAACGGCACTCTGATGTGTGCTTGCGCCAAGTGGCGAGACCACGGCCCCGTGGGGGGAGTTAGGCCATTTTGGGAGGTGTAAACATGTCGTATGCAGGACAAACAGCAGCTGCAAATTAAGAGATTGGAACAGTCAGCAACACCAGTCCCAAAGCAAGACCTTTTTACAGGAAAGCTAGGTGTCAGCCGGGAAAGGTGGGGCAAAATAATTTGAAATCCATGAGTGGTTCATTTTAATGAAGGTTAGATCATCAACATTTTAGGTAGCCAGACGAGTCCTTTTTTCGGTCAGTATTGAACCAGCAGCACTGAATACTCTTTCTGATAGCACACTAGCTGCTGGGCAAGCAAGCTCCTGCAATGCATATTCGGCCAATTCAGGCCAGGTGTCTATTTTGGATGCCCAGTAATCAAAGGGGAATGACGGTTGAGGGAGAACATCGGTAATGGAGGAAAAATAGTTAGTAACCATACTGGACAAATGTCTCCGGTCACTTTGAATTGATGCTGCTGTACCTGTTGTGTCTGCGGTCATTGCGAAATCACTCCACAACCTGGTCAGAAAACCCCTCTGTCCTACGCAACTTCTGATTTGTGCACCTCTAACACCTCTGCCCTGTTGCCCCCTGCAGCTCGTGTGAGAACCATCACCGGCGCTGTGTGCTGGGAATGCCTGAATCAAACGGTCTACAAGAGTAGCTTGTTTGGTTGCCAATATTTGTTCGAGGTTCTCATGTGGCATAATATTTTGCAATTTGCCTTTAAAGCAAGGATCAAGGAGGCAGGCCAACCAGTAATCGTCATCGGTCATCGTTTTTATAATGCGTGGGTCCCTTTTTAGGATACGCAAGGCATAATCTGCCATGTGGGCCAATGTTCCAGTTGTCAAGTCAGTGCATATGCTGGGTTGACGAGCAGTTTCTGGCAAATCAACATCACTTGTCTCCCTCAAAAAACCTGAACCCGGCCTTGCACCGCCAGCAGTTTCTATTGCCCCCTGAGAAGCTTCCTCATCCAAAAAATACTCATCCCCATCATCCTCCTTGTCCTCCTCCTCTTCACCCGCCACCTCGTCCTGTAGACTTACCTGAACAGACAATGGCTGACTGTCATCAAGGCTTCCCTCGTCCTCGGCTGCAGACGCCTGCTCCTTTATGTGCGTCAAACTTTGCATCAGCAGACGCATTAGGGGGATGCTCATGCTTATCTGCACTAACCAGCCTTGTGAATTCCTCAAAACACTGAAGGACTTGACACAGGTCTTGGAGCTTCGACCACTGCACAGCTGACAACTCCATGTCTGCCATCCAACTGCCTGCCCGTGTATGTGTATCCTCCCACAAATACATAACAGCACGCCTCTGTTCGCACAGTCTATGAAGCATGTGCAGTGTGGAGTTCCACCTTGTTGCAACGTCGATGATTAGGCGATGCTGGGGAAGGTTCAAAGACCGCTGATGGTTCTGCATACGGCTGGAGTCTACGGGCGAACGGCGGATGTGAGAGTAAAGTCTGTGCACTTTCAGCAGCAGGTTGAGTAACCCTGGATAACTTTTCAGGAAGCACTGCACCACCAGGTTTAAGGTGTGAGCCAGGCAAGGAATGTGTTTCAGTTGTGAAAGGGCTATGGCAGCCATAAAATTCCTTCTGTTATCACTCACTACCTTGCCTGCCTCAAGATGTACAGTGCCCAGCCATGACTGAGTTTCTTGCTGCAAGAACTCGGACAGAACTTCTGCGGTGTGTCTGTTGTCGCCCAAACACTTCATTGCCAATACAGCCTGCTGACGCTTGCCACTATCTGTTCCATAATTGAACACCTCGTGTGCAACAGTGGCGGCTGCGGATGGAGTGGTCGTGCGATTGCGGTCTGTGGACGAGCTCTTGCTTCTGCTGGAGGATGAGGAGGAGGAGGGGTGACGAACGCCTACAGCCAACTGTTTCCTAGACCATGGGCTAGGCAGAACTGTCCCAAGATTACTGTCCCCTGTGGACCCTGCATCCACCACATTAACCCAGTGTGCCGTGATGGAGACGTAATGCCCCTGGCCATGCCTACTGGTCCATGCATCTGTTGTCAGGTGCACCTTTCTACTGACAGATTGCCTGAGCGCATGGACAATGAGGTCTTTTACATGCTGGTGGAGGGCTGGGATGGCTTTTCTGGAAAAAAGTGTCGACTGGGTAGCTCATAGCGTGGTGCAGCGTAGTCCATCAGGGCTTTGAAAGCTTCGCTTTCAACTAAGCGGTAGGGCATCATCTCTAGCGAGATTAGTCTAGCAATGTGGGTGTTCAAACCCTGTGTACGGGGATGCAAGGATGAGTACTTCCTTTTCCTAACGAGAGTCTCATGTAGGGTGAGCTGGACTGGAGAGCTGCATAGGGTGGAACTAGCAGGGGTGCCGGTGCACATGGGTGACTGAGAGAGGGTTGGTGATGGTATTCTTGCTGTTGCCCTACATACAGTTTTTCCTATCACGAACCTGGTGATTCCCTGACTGCTTTGGCCTTGCGTCGAAACCGCCATATTACCTGCAGGTGGTGTGGTAAACGGTGGGCTTACAGTGAGGGAAGGGATGTCGCATTGCTGACTAGCTTCATTGTGAGAGGGTGCTACAACGTTAAGGGACGTTTGGTAGTTTGTTCAGGCTTGCAAGTGCATGGTGGTTAAATGTCTACGCATGCAACTTGTATTTAGATTTTTAACATTCTGACCTCTGCTGAAGGTCCTTGAGCATTTCTTACAGATGACTTTGCACTGATCATTGGGATCTTGGTTAAAAAAATTCCAGACTGCACTCTTCCTACTATCGGATACCTTTTCAGGCATTGCACACTGAGCTACTTTAACCGGATGGCCACGCTGTCCTACAACTGGTTTTGGTTTTGCCACACGTTTTTGGCCAGATACGGGCCTGCCAGATGGAGCCTGTTGTGATGTTGATGCCTGCTGCGGCTCCTCCTCCTCCGCTTCAGAGCTACTGCCACCTGCATCCTGTTCCCCCAATGGCTGCCAATCGGGGTCAACAACTGGTTCATCTATGACCTCCTCTTCTATGTCCTGTGCACCTTCCTCTGGGTCACCGTGTAAGCCGGTGCTATAGCGTTGGTGACGGGGCTCCATAGTCTCATCAGGGTCAGATTCTGGATCAGTACACTGCGAGGGCAATGTTCTCATCTGAGTCAAAGGAACAGCATAATAATCTGGCTGTGGCTGTGCATCTGTGCACTCCATGTCCGATTCATCTTGTAATGGGCATGGCCTGTTAACAATTTCCCTTTCTAACCCAGGCACGGTATGTGTAAAGAGCTCCATGGAGTAACCTGTTGTGTTGCCTGACGCATCCTTCACTGTTGTTCTGGGTGAAGGACACAAGGAAGCGACTTGTTCCTGACCAGGAGCATCCACTGACGACGCACTGCTCTGACATTTGGCACTTTCCGAGGAGGAGGCGAAAGAGCTAGAGGCAGAGTCTGCAATGAAAGCCAATACTTGTTCCTCCTGCTCCGGCTTCAAAAGAGGTTTTCCTACTCCCAGAAAAGGGAGCCTTCGAGGCCTTGTGTTGCCAGACGATGACGCTGGCTCAACAACTCGAGACTTAGGGGCTATATTGCTTTTCCCACGACCACCTGATGCTCCACGACCACCACCACTAACATCATTACCAGCTGGCAATGAACGCCCACGGCCACGACCTCTTCCACCAGACTTCCTCATTCTTGAAAAAATGTAATCAAACTAACAACCGTTATGTGGTCCTGTAAAACCAAGTAGAAGGTGTACGTGAACTTGTTGTGAATTTAAATCTCCCTTTTTTATGTGTGGGAGAATGCAGGAAAAAATCAGGCCCACTGTATTACACTACACAGTTTGATTGGCAGAAAGAGGCTGGCAGATATAGCACTAACAGGACTGACGCAGATGCACACACTGGCAATAGGAATGTCCCTTTTTATGTGTGGGAGAATGCAGGGAAAAATCAGGCCCACTATATTACACTACACAGTTTGATTGGCAGAAAGATGCTGGCAGATATGACACTAACAGGACTGACGCAGATGCACACACTGGCAATAGAAATGTCCCTCTTTATGTATGGGAGAATGCAGGGAAAAATCAGGCCCACTGTATTACACTACACAGTTTGATTGGCAGAAAGAGGCTGGCAGATATGGCACTAACAGGACTGACGCAGATGCACACAATGGCAATAGAAATGTCCCTCTTTATGTGTGGGAAAATGCAGGGAAAAATCAGGCCCACTGTATTACACTACACTGGTTGATTGGCAGAAAGAGGCTGGCAGATATGGCACTAACAGGACTGACGCAGATGCACACAATGGCAATAGAAATGTCCCTCTTTATGTGTGGGAAAATGCAGGGAAAAATCAGGCCCACTGTATTACACTACACAGTTTGATTGGCAGAAAGAGGCTGGCAGATATGGCACTAACAGGACTGACGCAGATGCACACACTGGCAATAGAAATGTCCCTCTTTATGTGTGGGAGAATGCAGGGAAAAATCAGGCAAACTGTATTACACTACACAGTTTGATTGGCAGAAAGAGGCTAGCAGATATGACACTAACAGGACTGACGCAGATGCACACACTGGCAATAGAAATGACCCTCTTTATGTGTGGGAGAATGCAGGGAAAAATCAGGCCCACTGTATTACACTACACAGTTTGATTGGCAGAAAGAGGCTGGCAGATATGGCACTAACAGGACTGACGCAGATGCACACACTGGCAATAGAAATGTCCCTCTTTATGTGTGGGAGAATGCAGGGAAAATAAGGCCCACTGTATTACACTACACTGTTTGAATGGCAGAAAGAGGCTGGCAGATATGGCACTAACAGGACTGACGCAGATGCACACACTGGCAATAGAAATGTCCCTCTTTTTTTTATATGGGAGACAAGGGATTTAATCAGGCCCACTATATCACGGTATAGTTCCTGTGGCACAAAATGACTGACAGATACCACAGACAGCACTCGCACAGATGCACAGATTTGGCAAGATTATTCTCCCTTTATTTTAATTTTTTTTTTGGATATGGGAGACAAGTGATTTAATCAGGCCCACTGTTATACTGTAGGTTTTCTGTGGCAGAAAAAGAAAGACAGATGCCACACCCAGGACTGGCACTGATGCAGATTTGCCAATCTTAATCTCCCACTTTTTTTTTTTCTGGGAGAATTGTGAAGAAATCAGGCCCACTGTTATACAGTAGGTTTTCTGTGGCAGAAAAACAAAGACAGATGCCACACACAGGACTGGCACTGACGCAGATTTGCCAATCTTAATCTCCCACTTATTTTATTTTTTCTGGGAGAATTGTGAAGAAATCAGGCCCACTGTTATACAGTAGGTTTTCTGTGGCAGAAAAACAAAGACAGATGCCACACACAGGACTGGCACTGATGCAGATTTGCCAATCTTAATCTCCCACTTGTATTATTTTTTATGGGAGAATTGTGAAGAAATCAGGCCCACTGTTATACAGTAGGTTTTCTGTGGCAGAAAATGAAAGACAGATGCCACAGACAGGACTGGCACTGATGCAGATTTGCCAATTTTAATCTGCCCCTTTTTTTTTTTCAGGGAGACTAGTGAATAAATCTGGGCCACTGTATTAGAGTATATTTTCTGTGGCAGAAAGTGGCTTGAAGAGATATAACAAAAAAAAAAGGGACTGTACTACAATTACTATCTCCCTACAGTAATCTCAGAAAAGTATGGCAGGCAGCAATAAAAAGGACTGCTGCACACAAAAGTCAAAAGTGTGGACAAACAAACAAGATAGCTGTGCAGAAAGGAAGGAGCAACAGGATTTGTGCTTTGAAAAAAGCAGTTGGTTTGTACAGCGGCGTACACACAGCAACGCAGCTATCAGGGAGCCTTATAACCTACAGAGCTGTTGCACAGAAAACTAGCCTCCACTGTCCCTGCAAAGAAAAGGTGGTGTTGGACAGTGGAAATTGCTACAGCACAAGCGGTTTTGGGGTTAATTTACCCTGCCTTACGCTATCCCTGCTCCTGACGAAGCGGCAGCATCCTCTCCCTACGCTCAGATCAGCAGCAGTAAGATGGCGGTCGGCGGGAACGCCCCTTTATAGCCCCTGTGACGCCGCAGAAAGCAAGCCAATCACTGCCATGCCCTTCTCTAAGATGGTGGGGACCAGGACCTATGTCATCACGCTGCCCACACGCTGCGTGCACCTTCATTGGCTGAGAAATGGCGCTTTAAGCGTCATAGGAAACGCGACTTTGGCGCGAAGATCGTGTACAGCATGGCCGATCCCACGCTGGGATCGGATCGGGTTTCATGAAACCCGACTTTGCCAAAAGTCAGCGACTTTTGAAAATGACCGATCCGTTTCGCTCAACCCTACTGATGAGTGTCAATCAACCCTGGATGGTCCAGAGAGATGGAGTAGTGGATGTTGGTGGATGGCCACCATGTCCCAACAAATTTTGCCCAAAATTAATAGACCAACAATTAGATATGGTGTACTGCCAAAAAAATCATATGTACCCAAAAAGAAGGGGAAGTACCAACCAAATATAAAATATAAGATATTTTATTGATAACAATTAAAAACAAAATAGTAAAGAATATACATAATACAAGGAAAACTGGGAACAAGGCAGAGTAACCCCAAGGCAATCCGGTTAGATGACCAAATACATACACATAAAGAGAATCATATCCAATGAATGGTAAAAAAATATACTATATACACCAGCAGGTGTCAGTAAAGCTCCCACAAAGACATATTAATCAATAGTCCTATAGTGAAATAAAGCGTCCAAGATTAATGAGGTGCTAAAAAAATAGCTACACTAAAGGGACTAGAAAAAAATATCAGTGCATCTTCAGCTATATTTAAATATCAATAAAGTGCCAATGCATGTGCAAATGTGAAGTCAATATAGACTAGTATAGGGCAAAAAGGGAGCTGTGAGTCAATTGTAGTTTACTATATAGATACCTGCTGGTGAGAGGATTGCTGTGGGGAGGAGAACCCTGCTGGTGTATATATTATATTTTTTTACCATTCATTGGCTATGATTCTCTTTATGTGTATGTATTTGGTCATCTAACCGGATTGCCTTGGGGTTACTCTGCCTTGTTCCCAGTTTTCCTTGTATTATGTATATTCTTTACTATTTTGTTTTTAATTGTTATCAATAAAATATCTTATATTTTATATTTGGTTGGTACTTCCCCTTCTTTTTGGGTACATGTCCCAACACAGCTGAGATGTCAGCAAGGAGGTGGAGGAGTTATGTTTTGGCCGGAATCATGGGGAAACAGCTGGTAGGGCCCTTTAAGGTTCCTGGAGGTGTGAAAATGACCTCAGCAAAGTGTATAGAGTTTCTTACAGACAACTTTCTTCCATGGTATAAAAAGCAGAAACGTGCCTTCAGGAGCAAAATCTTCTTCATGCCTGACAATGCACCATCTCATTCTGCAAAGATAACCTCTGAGTCATTGGCTGCTATGGGCATAAAAGGAAATAAACTCAAGGTGTGGCCACCATCTTCCCCTGACCTCAACCCTATAGAGAACCTTGGGAGTATCATCAAGCAAAAGATCTATGAGGGTGGATGGCAGTTCATATCAAAACAGCAGCTCTGGGAGGCTATTCTGACTTCATGCAAAGAAATACAAGCAGAAACTCTCCAAAAACTCACAAGTTCAATGGATGCAAGAATTGTGAAGGTGATATCAAAAAAGGGTCCTATGTTAACATGTAACTTGGCCTGTTAGGATGTTTTGGAGTTAAATAGCTTTTTGTTCAGTGAATGTGACCTCCTAATGCTGCAAATTCCATATATGAGCATTTTCAGTTCTTTAACCCCTTAACGACCGCCGATACGCCTTTTAACGGCGGCCGCTAAGGGTACTTAAACCACAGCGCCATTAATTAACGGCGCTGTGGAAAAAGTGAATAGCGCCCCCCAGAGTCGGATTTTCTCTGGGGTCTCGGTTACCGGGGGTAGCCGAGACCCCAGAGAACATGATTCGGGGTTTTTTTACCGACCCCCGAGTTGGGATCGCCGGTAATTAACCGTTTACCAGCGGTCGCAAAAAAAAACCAAATTGCGATTTCCCATTTAATTTCTCTGACCTCTGATGTGATCGCACATCGGAGGACAGAGAAATGGGGTCCCCGGTCGCCCCCGATGCCCCCCCAATACTCACCTGTCTCCCCCGGTGCTCCTCGTGGCTCCCGATGGGCGCCGCGATCTTAAAAATGGCGGGCGCATGCGCAGTGCGCCCGCCGGCCGGCACCCGGGAGATCTTTGGGGTCTCGGCTGCTGGGGGGAGCCGAGACCCCAAAGAACATGATCGGGGTCGGTTTTTACCGACCCCTGTTTTGCAATCGCGGGTAATTAACTGTTTACCGGCGACCGCAAAAAAAAAAAAAGTGATGTGTAATTCTCTGTCCTCTGATGTGATCGCACATCAGAGGACAGAGAAATAGGGGGATTCGGGGACCCTATCATACTTACCGGTGTCGCTGGGTCCTCTTGTGTCTTCTCCTGGCCGCCGGCTTCTTCCTATGGAAAGAAAATGGCGGGCGCATGCGCAGTGCGCCTGCTCTCTGCTGCCATCTACCGGCAGGCAGGAGAGAAGAGTTGGGGCTAAAATTAGGGTTAGGGTTAGGGTTAGGGCTAGGGTTAGGGCTAGGGTTAGGGTTAGGGTTAGGGTTAGGGTTAGGTTTAGGGCTAGGGTTAGGGCTAGGGCTAGGGTTGGGGCTAAATTTAGGGTTAGGGTTGGGGCTAAATTTAGGGTTAGGGCTCGGGCTAAATTTCCGGTTAGGGTTAGGGTTGGGGCTAAAGTTAGGGCTAGAGTTAGAGTTGGGGCTAAAGTTAGGACTAGGGTTGCGGCTAAAGTTAGGGTTAGGGTTGGGATTAGGGTTTGGATTAGGGTTGGCATTAGGGTTACATTTGGGATTAGGGTTAGGTTTGGGATTAGGGTTAAGGTTAGGGTTGGGATTAGGGGTGTATTGGGATTAGGGTTAGGTTTGAGGTTAGGGTTGAGATTAGGATTAGGGGTGTGTTGGATTTAGGGTTCTGATTAGGGTTATGGTTGTTTTGAGGTTAGGGTTGCGATTATCCTTAGGGTTGTGATTAGGATTGTGCATCGGGTTGGCATTAGGGTTATGCCTCTTTCACACTTCAGTCTTTTGGCGTCAGTCTGAAACCGCCATTTTCATCAAATAGCGGATCCGCCATTTTTTTTGGCGGTTCCGCTATTTTCCCATAGACATGCATTAGCGACGGATTGTGGCGGATGGTCGTCCGTTCCATCCGCCATGTGACGGATCCGTCGAGATTTGGCGGACGTCATCTAGACATTGACGGCCATTGTAACGTTTTTTGTCTGCGCCGAAATGGCGGTTCGCGACGGATCCGTCACGTTCGTCATTCCATAGAATGGCCAACTATGGGCGACGGATCCGTCGTTACCGTCATTTTGGCGGATCCGTCGCCCCAATCCGCTTTTTCAATTGCGCATGCTCCAAAAAGTAGACACTTTTCCCAGACAACCCCCAAGTAACGGATCCGTCAAAAAAACTGAACCGTTAGAACCGTTTTCTCAACAATTGTGATGGATCCGTCGATCCGTCACTATGTCGGAGCTGACTGACGCCAAACAACTGAAGTGTGAAAGAAGCCTTAGGGGTGTGTTGGGGTTAGGGTTGGAGTTAGATTTGGGGGGTTTCCACTGTTTAGGTACATCAGGGGGTCTCTAAACGCCACAGCCAATTTTGCGCTCAAAAAGTCAAATGGTGCTCCCTCCCTTACGAGCTCTGCCGTGCACCCAAACAGTGGTTTACCCCCACATATGGGGCATCAGCGTACTCGGGATAAATTGGACAACAACTTCTCAGGTCCAATTTCTCCTGTTACCCTTGTGACAATAAAAACTTGGGGGCTAAAAAATCTTTTTTGTGGAAAAAAAAATATTTTTTATTTTCACAACTCTGCATTATAAACGTCTGTGAAGCACTTGGGCATTCAAAGTTCTCACCACACATCTAGATAAGTTCCTTTGGGGCTCTAGTTTCCAAAATGGGGTCACTTGTGGGGGGTTTCTACTGATTAGGTACATCAGGGTCTCTGCAAATGCAACATAATGCCCGCAGACCATTCTATCAAAGTCTGCATTCCAAAATGGGGTTCCTTCCCTTCCGAGCTCTGCCATGCGCTCAAACAGTGGTCCCCACCACACATGGGGTATCAGTGTACTCAGCACAAATTGGACAACAACTTTTGGGGTCCAATTTCTCTTGTTACCGTTGTCAAAATAAAAATTTGGGGGCTCAAAAATCTTTTTTGTGGAAAAAAAAAATTATTTTTATTTTCGCGACTGCATTATAAACTTCTGTGAAGCACTTGGGCATTCAAAGTTCTCACCACACATCTAGATAAGTTCCTTGGGGGGTATAGTTTCCAAAATGGGGTCACTTGTGGGGGGTTTCTACTGTTTAGGACATCAACGGCTCTGCAAACGCAACATAACGCCCGCAGACCATTCTATCAAAGTCTGCATTCCAAAACGGCGCTCCTTCCCTTCCGAGCTCTGCCATGCGCCCAAACAGTGGTTTACCCCAACATATGGGGTATCAGCCTACTCAGCATAAATTGCACAATAAATTTTGGGGTCAAATTTTTACTGTTACCTTTGAGAAAATAAAAAATTGCAGGCTAAAATATCATTTTTGAGGAAAAAAAAAAGGATTTTTTATTTTCACGGCTCTACTTTATAAATTTCTGTGAAGCACTTGGGGGTTTAAAGTGCTCACCACACATCTAGATAAGTTCCTTAAGTGGTCTAGTTTCCAAAATGGGGTCACTTGTGGGGGGTTTCTACTGTTTAGGCACATCAGGGGCTCTCCAAACGCGACATGGTGTCCGATCTCAATTCCAGCCAATTCTACATTGAAAAAGTAAAACGGCACTCCTTCTCTTCCAAGCTCTGCGGTGCGCCAAAACAGTGGTTTACCCCCACATATGGGATATCGCCATACTCAGGAGAAATTGCACAACAACTTTTGTGGTCTAATTTCTCCTGTTACACTTGTCAAAATAAAAATTTGGGGGCAAAATATAATTTTTGTAGAAAAAATGCAACTTTTTATTTTCACGGCTCTACGCTATAAACTTCCGTGAAGCAACTCACCACACATCTCACCACACATCTAGATAAGTTCCTTAAAGGGGTTGTCCACTACTTTCAATTATCCCCCAATGTATCCCCCTGGGGCCCCTGATGAATTGTGTAAATACCTTGCATTGCCTTTTTCCCCTGTGAGCGGCGCTATGCTGGTGGCTGAGTCTGGGTCACGTGACCCCCAGGCTGCAGCCATCGCTAATTTCCGCCGACGTCATGTCAATTTCCAGACTCTGGAAATTGACGTGACGTCAGTAACAGGTGTGTCCCAGCCGCACAGTCAGCAGTCACCCAAGAGTGACTGGGCTGTGGGTGGGACTGTGCTGTGCTGGGGGCGGGCGGGGCTTTGCTGGGGGTGGGCGGGGCTTTGCTGGGGGCGGGCGGGGCTGTGGACTGCAGCTGTCTGGTGCTGGGATCTGCTTGCTGAGATGTGCTGCGGCGGCGGCTGATCCCGTGGCTGCGACCGGTGCCCCCGCGGCGGCTGGTGGCCCAGCGGCGGCCGCTGGTGCGTTGACGGCCGGCCCCACCGCGGCGGCCAGTGCCGTGGCGGCGGCTGCCGGTGCTGAAGGTGGCTGTGCGGTGGTGGTGGCGGCGGCGTTGTCTCTGTGTGCAGGCATGTCCGATGGGACTACAAGTCCCATCGGGCTCTGCCTGCTACAGTGACAGTGAGTGACACATTAGCCAATGATGGGACAGTAGTAGTCCCATCATCCGGCTAATGTGTTGAATGTAAAAAAAAAAAAAAAAAAACACATATACAGTACATACATACATAGAACACATACAGGACATGCGCCATGCGACGACATGCGCCATGCGACGACATGCGCCATGCGACGACATGCGCCATGCGACGACATGCGCCATGCGACGACATGCTGCATGCGACGACATGCGCCATGCGACGACATGCTGCATGCGACGACATGCTGCATGCGACGACATGCGCCATACGGCGACATGCGCCATGCGACGACATGCGCCATGCGACGACATGCGCCATGCGACGACATGCTGCATGCGACGACATGCTGCATGCGACGACATGCACCATGTGACGACATGCGCCATGCGACGACATGCGCCATGCGACGACATGCGCATACAGTACATACATACAGACATACAGTACATACATACATACATACATTACATACAGTACATACATATAGACATACAGTACATAAAACATAGAGTATATACTCACCATCACTTGTCACTTTGATCCCCGAAGCCATTGTCATCTGTAAAAAATATTAAAATAATAAACAAACACTATACTCCCTGATCCGCAGAAATCCAATTAAAACGAGTGTCCCACGACGATCTCCCGTGGAGAGCAGGAGCATCAGCTGACGCAACCACTCACCAGGGGCACCAGGAACACAATGAGGGGAGGAAGGTATCCTTCCACAATGTATTCCCCACAATGTATTCCTACGCCCCTGTGAGAAAATAGTCCCTAGTCTCACTTTATGGCATGCTGTATGAGAAAGTTCCCACGCAGCTTTTTGCCATAAAGTGAGCCCAGTGAACTTTATTAACCTCAGTGATACACTGCAGGAGCCATTGCCTCCTGTCAGTGTGTCACTGAGGGTCCTATAGAGCGGTGACATCAACCCTAACCCTAACCGTAAACGTGACTGAAATACGTGGCACTTTAATACGTGAAACTGAAATACGTGGCACGTGGCACTTACATATGTGGCACTTAAATCCGTGGCACTTAAATCCGTGGCACTGAAATACGTCGCACTTAAATACGTGGCACTGAAATATGTGGCACTGAAATACGTGGCACGCGGCACTGAAATACGTGGCACTGAAATACGTGGCACTGAAATACGTGGCACTTAAATCCGTGGCACTGAAATACGTGTCACGTGGTACTTAAATACGTGGCACTTACATACGTGGCACTTACTTACGTGGCACTTACATACGTGACACTTACATACGTGGCACTTAAATGCGTGGCATGTGGCACTTATATACGTGGCACTTATATACGTGGCACGTGGCACTTATATACGTGGCATTTATATACGTGGCACTGAAATACGTGGCACTGAAATATCGTGGCACTATGACTGTCAGAAAATGTTCATTAAACGGTTACGGGTGAGGTTAGGGGTAGGGTTAGGGTTAGGGTCTGGATCCCTTTATCACCCTGATGGTGGTGGGTGGTGTTTCAGTGTTTTTTTCTGTTTTTTTTTTCTATAAAAACACATGCGTTTTTAACGCAAACAAACGCATGTGCTTAAAAACGCATGCGTTTACATAGACAGCAATGCATTTTTTTGCCGCAAAAAAACGCAGCTAAAAATTGCTACAGGTTGCATTTCTGCAAATGAACGCGCGCGTACAAAAACGCATGCGTTGCCGGAAACGCGTCAAAACGCATGCGAAAAAACGCATGCGTATTTAATGTTAAGTATAGGAAAAAACACGCATGCGTTTTTTAGCGCTAAAACGCAGCGTCCAAAAACGCGTGTGAAACCAGCCTCAGTGCCGGAATTGGCGCATCTTACAGATGCGCCATTTCTGGGGTGGCTGCGGACTGGTATTTGTAGCGGGGGGGGGGCACCAATATCCATGGCCCCTCTCTAGGCTATGAATATCAGCCCGCAGCTGTCTGCATAGCCTTTCTGGCTATAAAATATAGGGGGACCCCACGTCATTTTTTTGGGGGGGGTCCCCCTATTTTAATAGCCAGTAAAGGCTACGCAGACAGCTGCGGGCTGATATTCATAGCAGGCTACAAATATTGGCCCCCGGCCGTCGGCTTTCCCCCTCTTGCGCAGAAAATTGCGCGGGAGCCCACGCCAATTTTTTCAGTTTTTTATTAAATTAAACGCTCATTAAAGCCTGTTTCACACTTGCGTCGGCACGGGTCCATCGCTATGCGTTGGGCCGACATACCGACGCACGTTGTGAAATTTGTGCACGTCGTGGGCAGCGGATGCAGTTTTTCAACGCATCCGCTGCCCATTCTGAAGTCCGGGAAGGAGGGGGCGGAGTTTTGGCCGCGCATGCGCGGTAGAAAATGGCAGACGCGACGGACATGCCAACAGTCCGCCAAAACATGATGCATCCGTTGCACGATGGACGCGACGTGTGGCCATCCGTCGCGATCCTTCACTAATACACGTCTATGGGTAAAAAACGCATCCTGCGACCACATTTGCAGGATCCGTTTTTTTCCCAAAAAGACGGATTGCGGAAAACGCAAGTGTGAAAGTAGCCTTATAGAAACATCGACCTTTCTATTATATATCTATGGATATATCTATCTATAGATATATTTATCTATAGATATATCTATATATACATAGATGTATCTATCCATATATTTGGGTGCTTTCACACATCAGGTTTTTGCCGTGAGGCACAATCTGGCGAGTTTTGAAAAAAACGGATCAATTTTTTTCCGTCGGATCCGTTTTTTTTCTCATAGAGTTTCATCCGTTTTTTGCCGGATCCGTCAAAAAAGCTGTTTCCGCCGGATGGAAAACACATACAGAGGAAAGTTTTTTCTGTCCGGCGAAAAAACGCACAGCGACGGATCCGGCAAAAAAACGTATGAAACTGAGCTGTGAAATGATGAATCCGGCCTTGGAATCCGTTTTTTCATGCATGTTTCCATTCAAATCATGCACATTTTCCGTTTATTTACTTATTTCCAAAAACGGCATTAAAACCATGCATAAACCGCACCAAAAAAAGCATCAAAACTGCACCAAAAACTGCATCAAAACTGCACCAAAAACTACATCAAAACCTGGTGCAGTTTTGCAGTTTTGGTGCGGTTTTGATACAGTTTTTGGTGCAGTTTTGATGCAGTTCTTGGTGTGGTTTTGGTGCGGCTTTTTCCGCAGCATGTGCACAACAAGTCTGCGGCTCCCATAGACTTACATTGGTTGTGCACTACACTGCGGATTTGGTGCAATTCAGTGCAGCAAAAAACGCTGCAGATCTGCAATCAGATCCGCAACGGGTGAATACAGCCTTAGCATTTAGTGAACCTAGCAAAAAAGCCAAGCAAAAAACAAGTGTGGGATTGCACTTTTTTGCCATTTCATTGCACTTTGAATCTATCTATCTATCTGTCCATTTATCTGTGTGTAATGGAGTGTGGGTTGGACAAATGTAAAAGAGGAGGTTGGACAGAAATGACATCACACATCTTTCTGAAGCTAGAGGAGGGAGAGGTTTGGGTGTGTTTTGGAGTGGGTGTGGTAGGTTCGTGCTTAGTGGCAGTGCAATGCATCATGGAACTTGTAGTATTAGAGCACAGTAACTCAGGAGAAAGGAAGTTGTCGATTAACCCCATGAGAGCTGAATCCAGCACTAAAGATGTGCTGCTACAGCATGATAAAAGGTAATATTGCTAAAATAAACACAGTAGATGTTTTCAGTGGCCCATAATAGCAAGATTTATGAAAGAAAAAAAAAAGGTTATAGTAGTGGACAACTTCTTTAAGGGGTCTAGTTTCCAAAATGGGGTCACTTGTGGACGGCTTCTACTGTTTAGGCACATCAGGGGCTCTCCAAACGCGACATGGCGTCCGATCTCAATTCCAGCCAATTCTACATCGAAAAAGTAAAACGGCACTCCTTCTCTTCCAAGCTCTGCAGTACGCCCAAACAGTGGTTTACCCCCACATATGGGGTATCGATGTACTCAGGAGAAATTGCACAACAACTTTTGTGGTCTAATTTCTCCTGTTACCCTTGTGAAAATAAAAATTTTGGGGCAAAAATATCATTTTTGTAGAAAAAATGCGATTTTTTATTTTCACGGCTCTACGTTATAAACTTCTGAGAAGCACCTGGGGGTTTAAAGTGCTCACCACACATCTAGTTAAGTTCCTTAAGGGGTCTAGTTTCCAAAATGGGGTCACTTGTGGGGGGATTCTACTGTTTAGGCACATCAGGGGCTCTCCAAATGCGACATGGTGTCCAATCTCAATTCCAGCCAATTGTACATTGAAAAAGTAAAACGGCACTCCTTCTCTTCCAAGCTCTGCGGTGCGCCCAAACAGTGGTTTACCCCCACATATAGGGTATCAACATACTCAGGCGAAATTGCCCAACAACTTTTTTGGTCTAATATCTCCTGTTATCCTTGTGAAAATAAGAATTTGTGGGCAAAAAGATCATTTTTGTGTAAACAAATGCGATTTTTTATTTTCACGGCTCTACTTTATAAACTTCTGTGAAGCACTTGGGGGCTCAAAGTGCTCACCACACATCTATATAAGTTCCTTAAGGGGTCTAGTTTCCAAAATGGGGTCACTTGTGGGGGGTTTCCACTGTTTAGGCACATCAGGGACTCTCTAAACGTGACATGGCATCCGATCTCAATTCCAGCCAATTCTGCATTGAAAAAGTCAAACGGCGCTCCTTCTCTTCCAAGCTCTGCGGTACGCCCAAACAGTGGTTTACCCCCACATATGGGGTATCGATGTACTCAGGAGAAATTGCACAACAACTTTTGTGGTCTAATTTCTCCTGTTACCCTTGTGAAAATAAAAATTTTGGGGCAAAAATATCATTTTTGTAGAAAAAATGCGATTTTTTATTTTCACGGCTCTACGTTATAAACTTCTGAGAAGCACCTGGGGGTTTAAAGTGCTCACCACACATCTAGTTAAGTTCCTTAAGGGGTCTAGTTTCCAAAATGGGGTCACTTGTGGGGGGATTCTACTGTTTAGGCACATCAGGGGCTCTCCAAATGCGACATGGTGTCCAATCTCAATTCCAGCCAATTGTACATTGAAAAAGTAAAACGGCACTCCTTCTCTTCCAAGCTCTGCGGTGCGCCCAAACAGTGGTTTACCCCCACATATAGGGTATCAACATACTCAGGCGAAATTGCCCAACAACTTTTTTGGTCTAATATCTCCTGTTATCCTTGTGAAAATAAGAATTTGTGGGCAAAAAGATCATTTTTGTGTAAACAAATGCGATTTTTTATTTTCACGGCTCTACTTTATAAACTTCTGTGAAGCACTTGGGGGCTCAAAGTGCTCACCACACATCTATATAAGTTCCTTAAGGGGTCTAGTTTCCAAAATGGGGTCACTTGTGGGGGGTTTCCACTGTTTAGGCACATCAGGGACTCTCTAAACGTGACATGGCATCCGATCTCAATTCCAGCCAATTCTGCATTGAAAAAGTCAAACGGCGCTCCTTCTCTTCCAAGCTCTGCGGTACGCCCAAACAGTGGTTTACCCCCACATATGGGGTGTCAACGTATTCAGGAGAAATTGCACAACAACATTTATGGTTAAATTTCTGTTTTTACACTTGTGAAAATTAAAAAAAATGGTTCTGAAGTAAAATGTTTGCAAAAAAAAGTTAAATGTTCATTTTTGCCTTCCACATTGTTTCAGTTCCTGTGAAGCACGTAAAGGGTTAATAAACTTCTTGAATGTGGTTTTGAGCACCTTGAGGGGTGCAGTTTTTAGAATGGTGTCACACTTGGTTATTTTCTATCATATTGACACCTCAAAATGACTTCAAATGTGATGTGGTCCCTAAAAAAAAATGGTGTTGTAAAAATGAGAAATTGCTGGTCAAATTTTAACCCTTATAACTCCCTAACAAAAAAAAATGTTGTTTCCAAAATTGTGCTGATGTAAAGTAGACATGTGGGAAATGTTATTTATTAACTATTTTTTGTGACATATCTCTCAGATTTAAGGGCATAATAATACAAAGTTTGAAAATTGCAAAATTTTAATTTTTTTTGCCATATTTCCATTTTTTTCATAAATAATGGCAAGTAATATCAAACAAATGTTACCACTACCATTAAGTACAATTATGTCATGAAAAAAACAATCTCAGAATCAGCAGGGTCCGTTGAAGCGTTCCAGAGTTATAACCTCATAAAATGACAGTGATCAGAATTGTAAAAATTGGCCTGGCCATTAAGCACCAAATTGGCTCTGTCACTAAGGGGTTAAAACTAGTGTTGAGCATTCCGATACCGCAAGTATCGGGTATCGGCCGATACTTGCGGGTATCGGAATTCCGATACCAAGATCCGATACTTTTGTGGTATCGGGAATCGGTATTGGGATTAATATCAATGTGTAAAATAAAGAATTAAAATAAAAAATAGGGATATAGTCACCTCTCCGGCGGCTCCTGGACTTTTAACCGGAAGCCGTTGTACCTAAGAATGCGCGCTTGAAGGGCCTTAGATGAGGTCACTGCGCTCTGATTGGTCCGTAGCGGTCGCGTGACCGCTACACGACCAATCACAAAGCAGTGACGTCACCTAAGGTCTTTCAAGCGCTTGAAATACCTTAGAAGACGTCACTGCTTTGTGATTGGTCGCATAGCGGTCACGCGACCGCTACGCGACCAATCAGAAGCTGCGGACGTCTTCTAAGGTATTTCAAGCGCTTGAAAGACCTTAGGTGACGTCACTGTTTTGTGATTGGTCGCGTAGCGGTCACGCGACCGCTACGGACCAATCAGAGCGCAGTGACCTTATCTAAGGCCCTTCAAGCGCGCATTCTTAGGTACAACGGCTCCCGGTTACGGCGGTAAACTCCAGGCTGCGTCTGAGGGTGAGTATATCCCTATTTTTTATTTTAATTCTTTCTTTTACACATTGATATGGATCCCAGGGCCTGAAGGAGAGTTTCCTCTCCTTCAGACCCTGGGAACCATACAGGATACCGTCCGATACTTGGTGTCCCATTGACTTGTATTGGTATCGGGTATCGGTATCGGATTAGATCCGATACTTTGCCGGTATCGGCCGATACTTTCCGATACCGATACTTTCAAGTATCGGACGGTATCGCTCAACACTAGTTAAAACATATCAAATGTTTAGAAATTGTATTGTGCCTTTTGAGGTTTTATTTATTTTGGAGATTATACTGTTATCATTGGGAGGTTTCTTCAATAAAATTTGATGTATAATCTACCGGGTGATGACTTTATTAGACTGACTGTCATTTGCACCGACCATTTAGGAAAATCCTAAAAAAATATAATTTGCATAATAATTTGGAACATGGTGTATAAATATATACTGTATATATATATATATATATATATATATTAGCTAAAATACAAAGGACATTTCTCATCTTTAACTTCAGGCATTTTAGAGATCATTTCATCTTCAGCTTGCATAACTGTTCAAAATAACAGTAATTTTGACCAGGGCTGCCCAAACTTTTACATGCCACTGTATATATATGGTATATTTGTTACAGCTCTATGCAAAAGAGCCCATAATCTGGTTGTATGCTTGAACCCTTTTGCATCCACTATAGCAATACAAAGGGGGCGGCACAGAGCATCTAGGGTGTTTAAAAACAGTATGCTAAAACCTGCTGATTTATAGCCATGTCATTAACTCATAAGCTGAATGTGTTAGGAAGAAAACTTTTTTTCACATTTTTGAAATATCAGATGGTAAATGAATGTTATTTTCATGTTTATTTTACTTATATAATGCATTTAATTAACATGTTTGAATAAAAAGTTTATTTACATAAAAGTACATATAAGATATAAAGTGTAAATATAATAAATAGATTTAAACTTTTTTTCCTCTTGTAACATTATAATTCAATATATCCTCTTCTACTGAAACTACTATTATTTGTTGCCCCTTGAAATCACTCTGGCTCCAGGGGTTTAAACTCCTGCTTATAGGAATAAGGATGACAGCAGTATGGAGCCCATTTTATATCTTCCTATCAGTTCCTAAAACTAGAAAATCCTTAGGGAATATTGCAATCTTGAATTAAGATAAGCTTTTGTTATTACTGATAGAAAAAGCAGCTGTTATTGTAACCTTATTCTAAACTTAAAGATGTCGTATTGAAAAGTTAAAATGTTATAAAGGAGGATCTTTAGAAATGTGCAAACTATATAAATGCTACTCATACAGATACATATAGAGTCACAATGAACTATATTTAATGTGTTTGTGTGTGTTTGTGCATTATATAGTGAAGCCATATGAATTTCTTACAGCTGACACAATATAATGATTTTAATATCCAATCACCAGTAAGTGTGTTATTTTCTAGACAATGCAGAAAAATTGGAAATTACTAACTAACACAGAAAAATTGCATATAAAATGTAACCATACTGAATATAGCAGGAAATAAACATGGCCATGCAGATGATTGTCAAATCACCATTCTTTTGTTATTCTTCATTTCCAACATCCCACATCTCACGAAGCAAATACAAATCTTCCATGTTAAAATTGCCGTGATCTATATCAATCTCTATAATTTTTGAGAACTTTTTTTCTTAGGCCGAAGTCACACTAGATAGTAATACGGGCAAGTGCTATGCGATAAAAATCGCATAGCACTCGGACCAATGTTAATCTATGGGGCAGATCCTATCATCCGTTGTTTTCTCGGCTGTATTATATTTTGCGATTTGCACTCTATTATGGCTGATACTCGCCAATGAACGTCAACCGGTGCAAGAAATACTCACACACCACACGGACCATCACTGAGACTTGCGAGAAATACGCACCGGTGTCCTTTAGAAAAGCCAACAATTCAGTACTGTGCAATGTAAAATCACACTGAGGTTAAAATAGAATAGATAAAATAAATGTCTACACATAGTATAGGTAGATATATATATATATATATATATATATATATATATATATACATATATATATCTTTACATTTTATAGAGAGTTATATAGCAGAATAGCCGATAATTCAATTGTCGGGTTCTGTAAAATCATTGCAGAACCCAACAGGATATTACACATAGTTTATATACAGTTAACTATTGCATATCTGTTAGAATTATATATGTCCCTGACTAATAATGCTAGTAGTGTGTGTATGTGTGTGTAAAATTTTGGAGCTGTAAATGTTAAATTAAAGGATTAATTCACAGAAAAAACTGGGGTGCGCTCCCGCGCAATTTTCTCCGCCAGAGAGGGAAAGCCAGTGACTGAGGGCAGATATTAATAGCCTAGAGAGGGACCATGGTTATTGGCCCCCCCGGCTAAAAAAATCTGCCCACAGCCACCCCAGAAAAGGCCCTGTGGCGGTGGCATATGGGGTAATAAGGGATTAATGTCACCTTGCTATTGTAAGTTGACATTAAGCCTGGTTAATAATGGAGAGGTGTCAATAAGACAACTATCCATTATTAATCCAATAGTATGAAAGGGTTAAACATACACACACATAAAGAATAAAGTCTTTTAATGAAATAATGAAACACACAGGTTTAAAATCTTTATTGCATTCTCAATCCAAGCAAAGCCCTCGTTCTTCTATAAAAAAAATCCAAAATAAAAATGCAACAATATCCCATACCTGTCCGCTGTACAGTCAAGTCCCAAGCTGCAATCCATCTCAAGGGGTTAAATAGTTTACAACACAGAGCAGTGCTAATGCTACCGGCCGTTTTGTAAACCACAAGGGAATGAATGAAAAGCTGCCTGTGCAGCCGCTCCGCCTGACTGGACATGAGCTCATTAGCGTAGGAAAGTTTCTGAACATTTTCCCACGCTGTCAAATTCACCGCGTCAGGTGGGAGTCTGCGCAGCCTCAGTGACTACCGCTGAAATAATCACAGTGCGACAATGAGTAACAGTGCAGGAAGCCACAAAGATCTAGAGAGAAAATACATTAGTACAGAGAGTCACACTGCAATAGTAAGAGCGTAGAAAGCCACAAACAACAAACAGTACAGGGATTTACATTGCAACAGTAAGTAACACTGTATTGAGCCACATACAATAAGCAGCACAGGAAGTCACAGAGCGACAATCAATAACAGTGCAGGGAGTCACATTGCAACAGTAAGTAACAGTGCAGGAAGCCTCAAACAACAAACAGAGCAGGAAATCACAATGTAGCAATGAATAACAGTGCGGGAAGCCACAAACAACAAGAAGAATTCAGTGAGTAAGAATGCAGGGATCCACAAAGATCTAGAGTGAAATAGACATCAGAAGATATAGAAAGAAATATATGAGGGATACAGTAAATGCACACTATAATGTTTCAAGTTACAGTATGTTACTTTTATTGGAATACAGAATTAGGCTCTTTGCTATTTCCTAGCAGGGCTTTGTCTACTAGCCTCAATCACTTACTTGAGGCATTATTCTTCCTAAATTAAAGGGACGATGAAAGCATATAAAAAGTAGTTTGAACCATTTGAAATAGAAGTGATTGAACTTAATAACACTTTAATTATGAAATCGGCATAGATGTCCAGATTTAAGACTTATTTTCATGGTCCAGGAATCTCCACTTTTTAGCTCTCTCTAACAGGTGGAGAGATCCCTCTCCCTCCCCTCACCGTGTATGCAGGAAAAGGGTGAGAAAGGCGGAATAGGTAAGGAAACAGCCAATTCTTTCATCGGGGTTGTGACTGTGTTGTAGTAAGCACAAAAGTAGAAGTTCTGGGACCAGCAAAGGGAATTTGAAATTGGTGAAATAGGGATATAATTGGAAATTGGTTGTCTTATAGTTCAGGTAAATACAAATCTGGGAGTCTAGTGTTTTTTATTTAACTATAACAGTTGAGAAAATAATTTTAGAAACTAGGTACGTTAGCAATATTGCATGCACTGTAGGTTTTGAGAAATAAAATAAATCTATGCATAAGTGAATTGGAAATTAAATGCTCTTTAAAGTGTTATTCACATGACTGAGCTTATGGGTTTTAATCAGTAAATAATATTCTTGTCTTTATTTGATGAGGAATTTAAATCAGTAATGCTTTTTAACCCATAAGTGCATATAAAAGAAACGTTAAGGTAAAATAGACATCACTAAATCTCTTATAAAGAATTTAATTAAAATCAGTAGCAGTAATTTTTTTGAATATATACAGAAGCTGTATAAATATAAAATAAATAAATAAAAAAATATAAAAATAATAAACATTAGAATTATTTAAAACTACACTGCTCAAAAAAGTAAAGGGAACACTAAAATCCCACATGCTAGATATCATTGAATGAAATATTCCAGTTGTAAATCTTTATTCATTACATAGTGGAATGTGTTGAGAACAATAAAACCTAAAAATGATCAACGTAAATCACAACTAATATCCCTCGGAGATCTGGAGTTGGAATGATGCTCAAAATCAAAGTGGAAAATGAAGTTACAGGCTGATCCAACTTCAGAGGAGATACCTCAAGACAAGGAAATGATGCTCAGTAGTGTGTGGCCTCCACTTGCCTGTATGAACTCCATACAATGCCTGGGCATCCTCCTGATGAGGCGACAGATGGTCTCCTGAGGGATTTCCCCCAGACCTGGATTAAAGCATCCGCCAACTCCTGGACAGTCTGTGGTGCAATGTAACGTTGGTGGATGGTGCGAGACATGATGTCCCAGATGTGTTCAATTGGAATCAGGACTGGGGAATGGGCGGACCAGTCCATAGCTTCAATGCCTTCATCTTGCAGGAACTGCTGACACACTCCAGCCACATGAGGTCTGGCATTGTCCTCCATTAGGAGTAACCCCGGGCAAACCGCACCAGCAAATGGTCTCACAAGGGGTCTGAGGATCTCATCTCGGTACCTAATGGCAGTCAGGTTACCTCTGGCGAGAACATGGAGAGCTGTGCGGCCCTCCTAAGAAATGCCACCCCATACCATTACTGACCCACTGCCAAACTGGTCATGCTGAAGGATGTTGCAGACAGGAGATCCCTCTCCACGGTGTCTCCAGACTCTGTCACGTCTGTCACATGTGCTCAGTGTGAACCTGCTTTTAACTGTGAAGAGCACAGGATGCCAGTGGCGAATTTGCCAATACTGGTGTTCTGTGGCAAATGCCAGGCATCCTGCATGGTGTTGGGCTGTGAGCACAATCCCCATCTGTGGACGTTGGGCACTCAGACCATCCTCATGGAGTCAGTTTCTAACCGATTGTGCAGGCAAATGCACATTTTTGGGCTGCTGGAGGTCATTTTGCAGGGCTCTGGCAGTGCTCCTCCTGTTCCTTCTTGCACAAAGCTGGGGGAGCGGTCCTGCTGCTAGGTTGTTGCCATACTATGGCCCCCTCCATCTCTCCTGGCGTACTGACCTGTCTACTGGTAGCACCTCCAGCCTCTGGACACTATGCTGACAGACACAGCAAACCTTCTTGCCACAGCTCGCATTAATGTGCCATCCTGGATGATCTGCACTACCTGAACCACTTGTGTGGGTTGTAGAGTCTGTCTCATGCTACTACGAGTGTGGAAGCACAACCAACATTCAAAAGTGACCAAAACATCAGCCAGAAAGCATTGGTACTGAGAAGTGGTCTGTGGTCCCCACCTGCAGAACCACTCTTTTATTAAGTGAGTCTTGATAATTGCCAATAATTTCCATCTGTTGTCTATTCCATTTGCACAACAGCATGTGAAATTGTCAAACAGTGTTGCTTCCTAAGGGGACAGTTTGATTTCACAGAAGTTTGATTTACTTGGAGTTATATTCTGTTGTTTAAGTGTTCCCTTTATTTTTTTGAGCAGTGTTTTTTCAACAAATCAATCCCAAGAGACATATTTTTATTGGCTTTCTTCAGTATTCCACTAACAACAACCAAAGAACATTAAGGTCAGCCTTTGTCAGCCTGAATTTTTCTTTTATTTTAAGTTAAAATTAAATGCAGAATATGCTTTGCATTTTAGACTGTAGCAACACGGCAACTCTGGCTACAACAAAGGTCCCCTTGACCAAAGATCATTGCTACATCACAGTGTCAACCAGGTATATGCATTGCAACCCTTAAGGTACTGAAGCAAACGAGTTGCAAAAATGTCAGATTTTTTTGTGACTTGCTTGTCTCAATACCTTGCTCGTCTCAATGCAACTCTATTCATCTGCATCACACTGCAAAGTAGCAGTGACACACAGAGATCTTTGTCTACGGGACCTCTTTCAAGGTCAAAGTCATAATGTAGCTCCAATCTAATTCTGAGAATCTTGGAGGACCAGGCAGTTGGTACCAGTCTGATCATTAACTGATTCTACTTATACATGATCATTTAAGTGGGTCAGTTCTACATGTGTGGCCTATAATCCCAAACTTATTTCATCATCCAAAAATTATGCAATGACCAAAATGGACTCAACTAAACTCAATTGAAACAGGAGTTTGCTCATTCTAATTCAGCTAACACAAGGTAGTGATAGTTACACATCAAAGTTGCTGTACAGATGTTGGCGATTGCCTGCAGTAACAAGAAAAGTCTCTTAGTATAGTTCACAATTTGTTTCACAACAGGTGGTTTCAGGCTCTATCAGCATGTTTCATTTTACCAGAAGGCAAGATAAGTACCTCACCTCAGGTGGTGGTCTGAGGTGCCATTTCCTTTGCTTGATGCCTAAAAATTCAGCCTTGGTAAAGATGAAAAGGATATGGATGGGTGTTTTGAGTCAGTTTAGGAGCTATCATCTGTCATGAACAGTAGCAGCCAGGGTTATGCTCCTATCAGTTTTGTTAATTATTTTAGTTGTCGCTGTCAATGTCTGAGAACGGCATTTAAATTGAAGGTTCACCCACTCTGCAATATCTTAGAGACAGATGGGGTGCCATGGATGCTCAGAATCTGCTAAAGGGCCTTATAACTGTTACTTTGACTCTTCTGTGAACTTCAATCACAGGCTGGGCTTCATGGGAGAACATGACTTTGCAGCACATAGAACAGGCATTCAGGCAATTGTAGATTCCAGTTCCAATAGGGGGACTAAAAAAAAATAAAGCAAAAAATATAAAAAGTGTTAAAAAATATTCTAAAATAATATAAAAAGTGTTAAAAATATTCTAAAAAAAATAACAATTCAAAGCATCCTTCTTTTCTACCTTCTTAAAAAAAAGAATACATACAGTATATTTGACATACCACATGTAATAAATCCAAGGCTATCAAAATATAAAATTGATCAACCAACACAGTTAATGTCATAAAAAAAATAAAATAAAATGTCATAATTTATATTTTTGCTTAACCTGGCCTCCCTAAAAAATACAGAAAAAAAAATTCAAAATTTCTTAAATATCCAAACATTGAGATGAATGAATAAAAAAAAAAATGTTAATGCTTTAAGAAAAAAATACAAATCAATTTGTTTTTCTGAATTTTTTTTTCTTCACTTAAAAAAAGATTTATGCAAGTTTTGTATTACAGTAATCCTGTTGAGCTGAAGAATCATGTTTCCAGGTTATTTTTAAAAACTAAACCTAAGAAACAATTGCAGAATTAAATTTACTACAGTTTTATATTCTACTGTCAGCAGAGGCACCATGTGAATTTTCCCCTCAGGTTGCAAGAAAGCCAGGATTGGCCCTACTTGGTAACTATTTAAGTCGCTCTCTTAAACAAGGATGTCTCAGAATGTACTTGCCTTAAACAGACTATAAGCTGAAAATTATACATAGAATTTGTCCGGTCCTTAATATTAGCAAATTAATGTGGTGAACCACCTGTCATTCTGAATCATGCTTGTACTTTTAGGAGTCTCTATTAAACATAACAGTTCCAAGAAACACTTGAACATTTTATGAATTCCCTGTTGAATACATTACATGTTTAAAGCCCAATCTAATTTTCCATTCAGATTTCAGTATATTTTAAAATATTCCCCAATAAAGATTCTCATTTGATATAGACATGTCGAACGAATGAGCCTTATAAAAAATATTTCATTATAGTCAAAGGGAAGTAGTAACTTAAAGGTAAATATTGGACTTTTAAAAGTTTATTTACAAATTTACTGCACCTTTTCCTAAACGACTTTACTTAACAAATCTGCTTGATTACATATGAAAAGAAATAGCGAACAAAAACAGTTAAAAGTATATTCAAATATGTTCTTAAAAGCTTTGGTAAATGAATAATGTTTAGTTTGCTGACATAATTACTTCAATGTAATTTTTATGAGTTGTAGAAATCTTGGCATTTCCACTGAACCAGATAATTAGACTCCGAATAGAACAGGGTCAAAATAATTAATACATCAAAACTAGATGAGCATTTTCTAATTATTTTTATTTAATCTCTATTATAATTATTGTTATACTCTGCTGAGCATGATTGCCTCATGTTCATAGATTTAAATTCTGTCTTATAGTTGTATCCTGGGATTTTGTAGAATATTAACAAACCATGGCCTAAAGAAAGTGGAGCAACATACTGTATATTGATTGTTGACTTAAACATTAGTGCTAAAATGCAAATGGAAAAAGTTTAAAGGAGATGTCCAGTTGTGGTCTTTAAAGGGCCACTGTCACCCCCCCCCCAGCCGTTATAAACTAAAAGAGCCACCTTGTGCAGCAGTAATGCTGCAGTCTAACAAGGTGGCTCTTTTAGTTTTTGATTCATTTATTACCTCAAAAAAGCGTTTTAAAAATTGGCCACACATACCAGATATTATACCTGGAGGCGGTCCGAATCGCCCTGTATGAATCCCCCAACTGCCGTCACTCATCTCTTCAGGGCCGATGGTCCCCTCCCCCTGAGCGCTGTTATCGTCTGAAATCCGGCGCCTGCGCTGTGCGTGCCTGCCTGGGGCCTGCGCAGTGTTCATTGTCAGTGCGGCCACCCTGTTGCTGAATCCCCTGCCCCGCACTGTTATTCATTATGCACAGTGCGGGGCTGGGGTTCCTGGGAAGGCGGGGGAGCTGGGGAGCGTCGGAGCTGGGGAGCGTCTAAACAGTGCAGTGCGCATGCCCAGGAACCCCAGCCCCGCACTGTGCATAATTAATAACAGTGCGGGGCGGGGGATTCAGCAACAGTGTGGCCGCACTGACAATGAACACTGCGCAGGCCCCAGGCAGGCACGCACAGCGCAGGCGCCGGATTTCAGACGATAACAGCGCTCAGGGGGCGGGGACCATCGGCCCTGAAGAGATGAGTGACGGCAGTTGGGGGATTCATACAGGACGCTTCGGACCGCCTCCAGGTATAATATCTGGTATGTGTGGCCAATTTTTAAAATGCTTTTTTGAGGTAATAAATGAATCAAAAACTAAAAGAGCCACCTTGTTAGACTGCAGCATTACTGCTGCACAAGGTGGCTCTTTTAGTTTATAACGGCTGGGGGGGGTGAAAGTGGCCCTTTAAATGGCTTGGCAAATATATCTTGCTAGTGCAGCTTTCCACACAAACTGCAGAGCTCTTCTGTCCATACAATGGCTGCTGGGGGAGGAGCTTGTTATCAGACCTTTCTATTAGATTCCTCCAATTGTAAAACACCTAATGTGGGAAATCTGATTTTCTATTTTTGGAGGCTGATGGACTGGCCTCGTCAAATGCTCCTCCATGAGTTATCTTATGGACATAAGTGCTGTGCAGTTTACACAGAAAGTTATATTTACATGATAAAGTGACTACCCCCATTAAAGTGTATAACCTCCTTCTTACTGATTTATGCACTGGCACTTTATTATCTTGTAATAGGTGGTTATATTGACTCTTTGGTACCTCTTTGCCCATATCTAGTTCCTATGGTGTGACACCTGTTAGTGGTGCACCTGTACCCTACATTCAAATAGCTCTGTTTTGATATTTATTCTTGAATTGCAACTGATTGTATTTTAGATATTCCTTTTGTAAATAAAGTATACCCTTTTTAGTACATTTATTGTGATGGATACATAAAGTAATTACTAGATACAGATCTTGCACATGACTAACCACATTACGTAACAAACAAATTTGGGTGAATGCAGGTACTTACTGTATATACTCGAGTATAAGCTGACCTGAGTATAAGCCGAGACCCCTAATTTTGCCCCAAAAAATCTGAGAAAACGTATTGACTCGAATATAAGCCTAGGGATGGGAAATGCAGCAGCTACTGGTAAATTTCCAAAATAAAAATAGATACCAATAAAAGTAAAATTAATTGAGACATCAGTAGGTTAAGTGTTTTTGAATATCCACATTGAATCAGAATCCCCATATAATCCTTCATAAAGTTCATGATGGGCCCCATAAGATGCTCCATACAAAATATGCCCCATATAATGCAGCTAAAAGGTTGATGGCCCCATAAGATGCTCCATAGAATAATATAGAATAATATTCCCCATATGCTGCTCCATAAAAGTTGATGGCCTCATAAGATACTCCCTAGAATATTATGCCCCACATAATGCTGCAAAAATGTTCATGGTCCCATAAGATGCCCCATAGAATAATATGCCCCATATAATGCTGCACAAAGGTTGATGGCCCCATAAGATGCTCCATAGAATAATATGCCCCAAATGAAGCTCCATAAAGGTTGATGGCTCCATAAGATCCTCCATAGAATATCATGCCCCATATAATGCTGCACAAAGGTTGATGGACCCATAAGATGCTCCATAGAAAAATATGCCCCTTACAGTGCTCCATAAAGGTTACTGGCCCCATAAGATGCTCCACAGAATATTATGCCCCATGTGCCACTCCATAAAGGTTGATGGCCCCATAAAATGCTCCATAGAATATTATGCCCCATATAATGCTGCACAAAGGTTGAAGGCCCCATATGCTGCTTCAAAAAGGTTGATGGCCCCATAAGATGTTCCATTGAAAAATATGCCCCTTATAGTGCTCCACAAAGGTTCCTGGCCACATAAGATGCTCCACAGAATATTATGCCCCATATGCTGCTCCATAAAGTTTGACGGCCCCATAAGATACTCCAAAGAATATTATGCCCCATATAATGCTGCACAAAGGTTGATGGCCTCATAAGACGATCCATAGAATATTATGCCCCTATGCTGCATCATAAAGGTTGATGGCCTCATAAGATGCTCCATAGAAAATAATGCACCTTATGTTAGGGGTCGAGTTCCCACCTCTGCACAGGGGGAATCTCGGGCCATCTCTGCTGCGGTCTCCCATTCTTCTCCTGCCGCAGTGGAGCCTGCTCAGCGGAGACGTCAGTCCCAGCGTCTCGCTCAGTCTGACTCTGTACAAAGAGCTACTGCTGCCTTTCCTGCTTCTGCCATTGAAGTCAGTGCTGGGCAGCGGCGAGCAGACGTTTCTGGGACTAAGTCCTGCTTTTATCGTTCTGAGCATGCCCAGAGTAAGATCTCTCGGTGGAGATCGAGGGTCACATGATCAGTTACTGCAGCTATGGACATTGGTCCTTCAGGAAGGTCCTGTAGGTGCTCACGCTCTGTGGCAGCCTCTCATTGGTCCTTCTAGGAAGGTTCTGTATATGCTGCAACTATTTAAGGCTCGCATGGCCACATGGCCATGTGCTAGTATTGTTCTTTGTTAAGTGCTTTGTGCCAGTGTGGTCACGTGAGAGTGTGTTCAGGGACCCGGCTGAAATAAGCCCCTAGAATGCTGGCACCTCTGGCGAGGAGTTTGTGTTTGTATGTATTCAGGGACCTGGCTGAAATAAGCCCCTAGAATGCTGGCACCTCTGGCAAGGAGTTTTGTGTGCATGCGTGACCACTGACTGCTCTCTGTTTGGGCAGTTAGCCTGTGCCTCTGTGAAGTCTAACAGGGCACAGTGTTTTACTTTCACGGCTACTCAGTGAATTAACTGAGTTAGTCCATACCGCCATATAGTGCCGCCGTTTGCTAGCAGCAGGTACCCCTGCACGGTGGACCCCGGGCTGCGAACGCACCAATATCAATAAAAACATCTATATTTACTCGGTGCGTTCCGCTAGCCCTAACATAATACTAGCGACAGGGTCTGGCTAGTAAATGGAGGACATTCAGCAATCCCTGCGGTATATCCAGCAGCTGCAGGGTAGGTTGGCGGCTCTCGAGAGCTCAACCTCAGCTGTGGATGTTACCGCAGTTGCTGTACAGGCTGCTAGCCTGGCTGCAGCAACCTTGTCCACTGCCACCCCTGTTCCGACATTATCTCGCCTCCTGCTGCCAGAAAAATGTTCTGGATATAGCAAATCTTGTAGGGGATTCGTGAGTCAGTGCTCTATTCATCTCGAGCTCCTGGCTGCACGTTTTCCCACTGAGCGGGCTAAGGTGGGATTTATTCTGTCTCTCTTGTCGGACAGGGCGTTGGAATGGGCTATGCCGCTGTGGGAGCATGGCGATCATGTGGTGCAGAGTGCTCCGCTGTTACTGAGCACTCTGAAACAGGTCTTTTTAGGACCTCAAGTCACCCATGACACAACGCTCCAACTGCTGGCATTAACTCAGGGTGAGTCCTTGGTCAGCCATTTTTCCGTCTGCTTTCGTTCTTTAGCTTCTGAGCTGGAGTGGTCGGATTAAGCCCTTATCCCCATATTTTTGAGGGGCCTGGCTGATCACATTAAGGATGCTCTGGCCACTAGGGAGATTCCTGCCACACTGGAGAAGTTAATAACTGTCTCTACTCGAATTGACCTCCGTTTTAACGAGCGGAGGTTAGAGCGAGCCCAGTGTAGGCAGAGGTTTCGGCTGGCTCCCACCTTCGTCAAACCTCTGGAATCTCCGGTCCTGGTTCCTGAGTCATATGAGGCCATGGAAGTGTCACGAGCGGGATCTAAGTCCCGGACCGCTTGTGCAC
The DNA here is from genome assembly GCF_051348905.1 of Ranitomeya variabilis. Taxonomy (NCBI): domain Eukaryota; kingdom Metazoa; phylum Chordata; class Amphibia; order Anura; family Dendrobatidae; genus Ranitomeya; species Ranitomeya variabilis. The sequence goes on from NC_135236.1 coordinate 305,457,454, forward strand.
TCAAGGTCTGTCATGTTTGCCAGCAGTCAGGAAATCTTACCACCAGATGTCCCCAGTGGTCGTGGAAACCTCAGCTTATAGTGGTAATAGGTGGAGGTACACTAGACACGGCGACGTTTGCCTCCAAATTGTCCTTTAAGGGGACAATTATTATAGGCTCATCCTCCCACTCGGTAGAGCTCTTCGTGGATTCTGGGGCGGAGGGCAATTTTATGTCTTCTGCCTTCGCCCAATGTCATGCAATACCCCTGGTTATGCTAGCTCAACCAGTAACGGTATGAGTGGTGAATGGGTCGACACTGCCCTCATAGATAACATACCAGACCATCCCTCTTACTCTGTCCATGTTGCCATCCCATCAGGAGATTATATCTCTGCTCGTCATTCCTGAGGGAATTGATGAGGTCCTGTTGGGGACACCTTGGCTACGGTACCACTCTCCTCATATTGAGTGGTCTTCAGGCAGAATTCTGGGATGGGGTGAATCTTGTGGGGGTAAGTGTCAGAGGGAGTGCGTTCAGGTTGCGACTACAGAGGTACCCGCTGATCTATCCTCTCTCCCCAAGCAATATTGGTCTTATGCAGACGTGTTCTTCAAAAAGGCGGCAGAGACCCTTCCGCTCCATCGCCCCTATGACTGTCCTATTGATCTCTTGCCTGGTGCTGAGCCTCCCCGGGGTCGAGTTTATCTGTTATCTCTCCCGGAGACGGAGGCAATGTCTCAGTACATTCAAGAGAATCTGGCAAGAGGGTTTATTAGGAAGTCAGTGTCACCTGCTGGGGCTGGGTTCTTCTTCGTGCAGAAGAAGAATGGGGAACTGCGTCCACGTATAGACTACAGGGGTCTTAACGCCATCACCGTTGAGAATAAGTATCCTTTGCCTTTGATATCTGAGCTCTTCGATAGGCTTCGGGGAGCAAGGGTGTTTACTAAACTAGATCTGCGAGGTGCTTACAACCTGGTTCGCATCCGTGAGGGGGACGAATGGAAGACGGCTTTTAACACCAGGGATGGGCACTATGAATATCTGGTGATGCCCTTCGGGCTCTGTAATGCCCCAGCCGTTTTCCAAGACTTTGTGAACGACATCTTCCGGGATATGCTCACCACCTCGGTCGTAGTCTATCTGGATGATATTCTCATCTTCTCTCCAGATATTGACTCCCACCAGAGAGATGTTTGCAAAGTCTTCGACCTCCTACGGGCAAACTCCCTCTATGCCAAGTTGGAGAAGTGTATGTTCGAGCAGGAGTCCTTACCTTTCCTAGGCTATATCATCTCCGCCCAGGGATTGGCTATGGATCCTGCCAAACTACAGGCTGTGATGGACTGGCAGGAACCCCATTCTCTTAAAGCGGTGCAGCACTTTATAGGGTTCATTAATTATTATCGCCAGTTCATTCCGCACTTCTCAACTTTGGTAGCTCCCTTGGTTGCCCTCACCAAGAAGGGGGCAAATCCCAAATTGTGGTCTGAGGAGGTCTCCAAGGCCTTTAACTCCATAAAGTCACAGTTCGGTAGCGCTCCCATCCTACATCGCCCCGATGTAGATAAGCCATTTATCATGGAGGTGGATGCCTCATCTGTTGGTGCTGGAGCAGTCCTCTTCCAAAAGGACGCTCAAGGTCGGAAGCATCCTTGCTTCTTCTTTTCTAAGACCTTCTCACCAGCAGAGATTAATTATTCCATCGGGGACAGGGAGTTGCTAGCCATGAAGTTGGCGTTCTTGGAGAGGAGACATCTCTTGGAGGGAGATCGTTTTCCCTTCCAAGTCTTCACTGATCATAAAAATTTGGTGTACCTGCAGACAGCCCAGAGGTTAAATTCTCGCCAGGACAGATGGTCCTTGTTCTTCTCCCGGTTTCATTTCACCCTCCATTTTCTTTCTGGGGAGAAGAACATTCGTGCCGACACTCTCTCTCACTCCGTTGTGTCATCTGTGGAGGAGGAAGAGGAGCCTCAGCTTATTGTCCCCACCGAGAGCCTGAGAACTGTGGCCCAGGTTTTGCTAGAGTCTATGCCACCGGGCAAGACTTTTGTACCATCCAGTTTGCGACCAGAGGTTCTCTCTTGGGCACACTCGTCCAGGGTGGGTGGACATTTTGGTTCCAAAAGGACATCTGAGTTACTGGTGAGGACATACTGGTGGCCGCATATGGCTTGTGATGTCACAGACTATGTTCGGGCGTGTGTCTCTTGTGCCAAGAACAAGTCCCCTCGGCAATGGCCAGCTGGGTTGCTTTACCCTCTGCCTGCGGCGGACAGGCCCTGGGAGATGGTCGGGATGGACTTTGTGGTGGGCTTACCCAAGTCTCGTAGTTGCACCATTATCTGGGTGATCACCGACCATTTTTCCAAAATGGTTCATTTGGTGCCTCTTCCATGGTTACCTTCTGCACGGGTTCTGGAAGCCTTGTTCTTCAAGCATATCTTTCACTTACACGGTATGCCGGATAAGATTGTCAGTGACCGGGGTCCCCAGTTTGCGTCTCGATTCTGGAGGGAACTTTGTCATCTACTCAGTATTGAGTTAAATCTCTCCTCGGCTTATCATCCCGAGATGAATGGGTTGGTTGAGAGAGCCAATCAGACTCTGGTCACTTATTTATGACATTTTGTTTCTGCCAGGCAGGATGACTGGGCATCCTTGTTACCGTGGGCAGAGTTTGCCCTTAACAACGCTGTAGCCGACTCCACCGGTCAGACTCCTTTCCTCCTTAATTACGGTCAGCATCCGCGGGTTCCTGTGCCTATGCCCATGTCCTCTGCTGACTCCAGGGTGGCAGACTGGGCAGTGGAGGCACGAGACATTTGGGACCGCACTCAGGATGTCATCCGGGCCTCCAAGGAGAGAATGAGGTCCTCCGCCGATGCACATCGGAGCCCTGCCCCGACATTTGCTCCTGGCAACTTAGTGTGGCTCTCCGCTCATAACATCAGGCTGCGTGTTGAGTCCACTAAGTTTGCTCCTCGCTACTTGGGTCCCTTCAAGGTCCTCAAACAGTTTAATCCTGTGGTCTACCATCTAGCCCTTCCTCCATGCCTAGGTATCACCGACACCTTTCATGTGTCCCTCCTTAAGCCCATATACATGTCCCAGTTTTCTGAGTCATCTGCCGGGACATCGTTTTCGTCTACGGACGATTACGAGGTGAACGCTATTTTGGGGTGAAAGGTGGTTCGTGGCAAAAAAATTTATTTAGTGGATTGGAAGGGTTACGGTCCTGAGGATAGGTCCTGGGAGCCTGCTGAGCACATTTGGGCTCTGCAGCTCATTGCTGCCTTCGAATGTAGCGAGGCCCAAGTAGGGGGGCCCTAGGAGGGGGGTAATGTTAGGGGTCGAGTTCCCGCCTCTGCACAGGGGGAATCTTGGGCCATCTCCGCTGCAGTATCCCATTCTTCTCCTGCCGCAGTGGAGCCTGCTCAGCGGAGACTTCGGTCCCAGCGTCTCGCTCAGTCTGACTCTGTACAAAGAGTTACTGCTGTCTTTCCTGCTTCTGCCATTGAAGTCAGTGCTGGGCAGTGGCGAGCAGATGTTTCTGGGACTAAGTCCTGCTTTTATCATTCTGAGCATGCCCAGAGTAAGATCTCTCAGTGGAGATCGAGCGTCACATGATCAGTTACTGCAGCTATGGCCATTGGTCCTTCAGGAAGGTCCTGTAGGTGGTCACACTCTGTGGCAGCCTCTCATTGTTCCTGCTAGGAAGGTCCTGTACGTGCTGCAACTATTTGAGGCTCACATGGCCACACGGCCATGTGCTAGTATTGTTCTTTGTTAAGTGCTTTGCGCCAGTGTGGTCACGTGAGAGTGTGTTCAGGGACCCGGCTGAAATAAGCCCCTAGAATGCTGGCAACTCCGGCGAGGAGTTTGTGTTTGTATGTATTCAGGGACCTGGCTGAAATAAGCCCCTAGAATGCTGGCACCTCCGGCAAGGAGTTTTGTGTGCATGCGTGACCACTGACTGCTCTCTGTTTGGGCAGTTAGCCTGTGCCTCTGTGAAGTCTAACAGGGCTCAGTGCTTTGCTTTCACGGCTACTCGGTGAATTAACTGAGTTAGTCAATACCGCCATATAGTGCCGCCCTTTGCTAGCAGCAGGTACTCCTGCACGGTGGACCCTGGGCTGCAAACGCACCAATATCAATAAAATCATCTCTATTTACTCGGTGCGTTCCACTAGCCCTAACACCTTATAGTGCTCCATAGGATGCTCCATAGAATGTTATGCCTCACATAATGCTGCACAAAGGTTGATGGCTCCATATGCTGCTCTATAAAGGTTGATGGCCCCATTAGATGATCCATAGAATATTATGCCCCATATAATGCTGCACAAAGGTTGATGGCCCCATAAGATGCTCCATAGAATAATATACCCTATATGCTGCTCCACAAAAGTTGATGGCCCCATAAGATCCTCCATAGAATATTATGCCCCATATAATGCTGCACAAAGGTTCATGGCCCCATAAAATGCTCCATAGAATATTGTGCCCCATGTAATGCTGCACAAAGTTTGATGGACCCATAAGATGCTCCTTAGCATATTATGCCCCATATGCTGCTCCATAAAGGTTGATGGTCCCATAAGATGCTCCTTTAAAAAATATGCCCCTTATAATTCTCCATAAAGTTGCTGGGCCCATAAGGTGCTCCACAGAATATTATGCCTCATATGCTGCTCCATGAAGGTTGATGGCCCATAAGATGCTCGATAGAATATTATGCCCCATATAATGCTGCACAAAGGTTGATGGCCCCATAAAATACTCCATAAATTATTATGCCCCATATGCTGCTCTATAAAGGTTGATGGCCCCATAAGATGCTCCATAGAAAAATATATATATAAAATAAGAATTTGCTGAATTTCTTTTGGAGGGTGAGGGCCATTTTGCTTCTCCAGAGCCTTTGTGCTACCGGTAACATTAGCAAATTATGGACCTGAGTGAGGACTTGCTTTTTTGTGGATTAAGTTGAAGCTTTTATTGTGAACATTTTACAGAACATTTGGGATCACATTTATCGGAAGGTCTATGCTATTCTCTTTATTTGGGGTTTTTGTCTAAATCTCAGAGTGATGTAATTCAGATGAAACCCCTGAGGGATCAATTCCCTATAAGGTTGAAGCAGAGTTACTCTGCACATTGTCTGGCGTCTGTTCAGCGGTGTCCTTTTTTTCAGAGGTGCACAAAACTGTGGTCGAATGAACTTTTATGCACTGCTAATAAAAAGACGGACACTTCCAGATCACAGGTCAGAGGGCATACAAAGTGTCCCCAACTGCCTCGTTATTGGGAATCTTCCTCTTCTACTGGAGGTTCTGTTATAATCATGTGTATAAGAGATTTACATGGAAACCCCGGTGTAAGTGGTCAGCACAGAGCGCAGGATAAAAGTGCATCGAGCCTTACTTCAATCTTTGGTAGGCAGAATGAACAAATCAACAGCAGGTGAACAACATGGTTTTATTTATTTTTATACTGTTTCTCATACGATATAAGTGATTATATGGCTTTATTCTTTGGGGTGGTGCGATTACAGCGATAACAGATTTATATAGTTTTTTATGTTCAAACAGTAAAAGAAGCTCTTTTTTTCAAAATCAAATTTTTGCATCATAATATTTTAATATTTTTAATTTTTCCATATTTCTGTTGACAGTGCCATGTGAGTACTTCATTTTTGCTGGACAAGTTGATGTTTTCATTAGTACCATTTTTGGGCTAATGACTCTTTTTAATCGATCCTGGCTGTCAGAATCATCTGACACCGAGAGGCGATCACATGTGCACAGCCTCTGTGCATGGAAAATTTCCAGGACTTATCCATACACCAAAGGTTGTTAAGTACCAGGTGACCTGGAATTATGGATACGTCTAAGTACGTAAAGGGGTTAAAATGAGTGATTGTTTCCCTACTCTAGCTTTTATACAGGCTGACAGTCCCTAGTGATTGGTTGCCCTCTACTAAGTGATGTGTTAACTGCATGGCATTAGAGGGAATCCCACAGTCATGCCTTATATCATGTGAACCTGATGTAATCTCCTCCAATGTGTAAATTACTATTAGGCTTTTTTTTATAATTTGTGGAAATGGAACATCAAATTGTTCAAATTTTCTTGAATTTTCCCTATTAACCAACACTTGGTCACAACCCTGATGCTTTAGAGAATGCAGCAGCACCCATGATAAAGATGGATTCAGCACATGTACAAAATATTGATGAAACAACCAGTGTTGTTGGTAAACTCTGCTGCCTTTTTTTCTGTGATGTATTTTGAATTTTGTGTAATTTTTGCTGAGTTGCTTTTATTTTTAGTGTAGGGATTTGCAAAACAATGAGGACAATTTATATGGGTTGCAAGATTGCGTATTTTGACCAAAAAATTAACCAATACCTCTTTGTTTTGTTGCACAATTTTGCATCTTTTGCAGGGTGAAGCTAGGGACTTTCATCTTGGCTTGATGAATATGAGGTGCCTGTATATGTTGGCATGAAATTACATAGTGCTGGGCAACATGCCTGATTTAATAGTATGGGCATGACCAATAAGCTATAAGCCATATGCTGTGCGCTACACATATCTGTGAGATGGGCGCCCTATGCTTACCTTATAATAATAGGCAGTCACCCACTTCATGAAAGGTAGGTTTGTAAGTGATTTTTCATCAGTATTTTACAAATGTGTTCCCTCCGCCTTTATCATGGGGGTCTGCTGCATTCTATATTGCATCAGTACCTTGACCTGGTGATGCTAAATATGACTGCTATTTTTCTGTTATTTTTTTACTTTTATGTCCTTTTCAGTGATCTAAGCTTTTAATAAAATTTGGCAATTTCAACTCTTATCAAATCAATATCGTAAACTCTAACAGTATACATTACTAATAGGTTCTGCAGTTAACATTTCTTCTTAATAGTATTGAAAAGTAGTCAAACTGAATACTAAAGTTTGTTGTGTAAAAAAGTCAAATATTATCTAACAAATAGTTTTTCACAAGAGTTCAACTTTATGTTAAATAGAGAATAACTGAGATGCCCCCCCTTTTCTAAAGTACCCTTGATATTGCGAGTATAAAACGTACAGTTGTATGCCAATATTTTGCAGTTCATAACTGCTATTTGGTAGCATTTATTGATAAGCATGCAAACACATTTTCTAGAAACATTTACATTTGTCATAGTAAAGATGTTTTACCTGTCACACTGTAACAGGGAACTGAACTGAAAAGGATCACATTTTCGTCTGACAGAATGAATCATTATTTCCATGTGGGATATAATACTTCTTCCCACTGTTTGTTCCATTTCCCATCATGCCCTTGACCTTGGAGGTCACCTGTCATTGGAAGATGAAGCTCTGAATAAACACAGAAGACCCTGTGGTGTCTCTTATCTCTCATTTTTAGCCTCAAATCTCCGGGCGGAGTTTTAAATTATTCATCTACCAGTGCTCTCTATGAGTTACACATCTCCATCACCAGTCCTCCCCCCAATGTTCTCATTTGTGAGTGAAGGCGGTCTCCTTGGGAACCTTATCAGTGATCGCAGACTTAGGCTCCAGAAATGAAATAAAAGAGGAAATTGGCTGTATTAGCATATTAGGAATCAGCTTGAAGTTGAATACATACATCACCCAGGAGAGCATGATGCTTAGTTTCTACTATTAGGGAATTATTATGTACACATATTTATTGTTTTAAAAAACATACATCTACAGCATCTATCTATCTATCTATCTATCTATCTATCTATCTATCTATCTATCTATCTATCTATCTATCATCTGTCTGTCTGTCTGTCTATCTATCTATCTATCTATCTATCTATCTATCTATCTATCTCTGGTAAGTTCCCCATCCATTGTTCATACTAATGTTGATTTTTTTTTTCTATTAGGTTGTCATTTTTAATGTTTAGTGTTTATTTTTTCCTTGATTACAGTGCACTATGATATAGCGGTGCTATATAAATAAATAACATGTAGTTGTGCATCTATTAATCAAGCAATCAATCTTTTTTGCAGTTATGTATTTAAGAATATTACTAGTTGAAGATATTTACATTTTTTTATATTTTGCAGCTTCATATAGCAATGTTGTATGTTTTCAACAAACCACATTTTGCAGATGGCTGTTTTCTATGTGACCTTGTACATGTCTGTCCAAGGAGCATGCATATTTTGCATCCAATATTCAGATAGAACTCAGCCATGCAAGTCAGTGTGTTAAAAAATCGGACCGCACTCAGATGACATCGAACTGCTGTCCATTTTTCTCCATTGACAGATTTATTTGGGAAAAATTGTATTTTTTTATTTCCATTGCTCTACATTATAAACTTCTGTGAAGCATCCATGGATTCAAGGTGCTCAATACACATTTAAATAACTTTGCAAAGGGGTCTAGTTTCCAAAATGGTGTCACTTGTTTTGGGTTTTCCACTGTTTAGGCACATGAGGGGCTCTGCAAACGCGACATGACAACCACTAATTATTCCAGCGAATTTTGCACTCAAAATTGTGAAATGGCGCTCCTTCCATTCTGAGCCCTGTCGTGTGCCCAAACAGTAGATTTCACCCATATATAGAGTATCGGCATGCTCAGAAGAAATAGCACAACAAAATCTATGGTCCACTTTCTTCTGTTACCATGTGAAAGTACAAAAATTAGGTCTAAAGGAAAATTTTTGTGAAAGAAATCTAAATGTTTATTTTTTTCCTTCCACATTCCAAAAATTCCTGTGAAGCACCTGAAGGGTTAATAGACTTCTTGAATGTAGTTTTGAGTATCTTGAATGATGCAGTTTTTAGAAAGGTGCCAGTTTTTCTATTTTCTGTCATATAGGCACTTCAAAGTCACTTCAAATGTGAGGTGGTTCCTAAAAAAAGGTTTTGCAAATTTTGTTGAAAAAAAGAGAAATCGCTTGTAAACTTTTAACCATTATAACTTCCTAAAAAATAAAAAAAATTGTACTGATATAAAGTAGACATGTGGGAAATGTTATTTATAAACTAATTTGTACATTATGACTCTCTGATTTAAGGGCATAAAAATGAAAAGTTTGAAAATTGCTACATTTTCAAAATGTTTGCCAAATTTCCGTTCTTTTCACACATAAAAACAAGTCATATCAAAGAAATTTTACCACTATCATAATGTGTCACAATTAGGGTTGAGAAAAACGGGTCAGCCATTTTCAGAAGTCGCCGACTTTTGGCAAAGTCAGGTTTCATGAAACCCGACCCGACCCCTGTGTGGGGTCAGCCATGAGGTCGGCGATCTTCTGAATCTGGTATCGGAATTCCGATACCGAGTTCCGATATGTTTGCGATATCGGGAATCAGTATCAGAATCCATATTTAAGTGTTAAATGAATCAAAATAAAAAATATTGATATACTCACCCTCGGACGCGCCCTGGTACTAACCGGCAGCCTTCCTTCCTAAGAATGAGCACGTGAATGACCTGCGGTGACGTCGCGGCTTGTGATTGGTCGCGAGCGGTCACATGGGTGGTCACGCGACCAATCACAAGCCGCGACGTCATCTAAGGTACTTCACGCGCTCATTCTTAGGAATGAAGGCTGCCGGAAAGAAGCAGGGCGCGTCCGAGGGTGAGTATATACCTAATAGGAATATACTCACCCTCGGACGCGCCCTGCTTCTTTCCGGCAGCCTTCCTTCCTAAGAATGAGCGCGTGAAGGACCTTAGATGATGTCGCGGCTTGTGATTGGTCGCGTGACCGCCCATGTGACTGCTCGCGACCAATCACAAGCCGCGACGTCACCGCAGGTCATTCACGCGCTCATTCTTAGGAAGGAAGGCTGCCGGTTAGTACCAGGGCGCGTCCGAGGGTGAGAATATCAATATTTTTTATTTTGATTCTTTATTTTACACATTAATATGGATCCCAGGGCCTGAAGGAGAGTTTCCTCTCCTTCAGACCCTGGGAACCATAGTATCCCATTGCACTGCATTGGGTTTCGTGTTTCGGCCGACCCCGACCCCGACTTTTTTATAGGATCGGCCGATTTCACTCGACCCGACTTTTGAGAAAGTCGGGTTTCGTGAAACCCGACCCGATCCTATAAAAATAAAAGTTGCTCAACCCTAGTCACAATATGTCATGAGAAAACAGTCTCAGAATCACTGGGATCCTTTACTGTGCTCCAGAGTTATGACCTCATGGAGTGACACTGGTAAGAATTGTAAAAATTGGCCTGGTCAGGAAGGTGAAAACAGGCTTCTGGATGAATGGGTTAAATGTTGCTATAAATCTCGAATGGCAGGATTTAAGGGATCGCCAGTGTGTCAGAATCAGCTGACATCTATCGGCGATCGCACGCGCACAGCTCCTGTGGGTGCAAAATTGACTGCACGTATCGATACAGCCAAGGTCAGTAAGTGCCTACCAACCTGAGCATATGGATAAGTCCAAGGTCGTGAAGGGGTTAAAGTATTTATTTAGAAATAGAACATAAACATATATTCACTGCTCAAAAAAATAAAGGGAAAACTAAAATTCCAGTTGTAAATCTTTATTCATTACATAGTGAAATGTGTTGAGAATAATAAAACCTAAAAATGATCAACGTAAATCACAACTAATATCCCAAGGAGGTCTGGAGTTGGAATGATGCTCAAAATCAAAGTGGAAAATTAAGTTAAATGCTGACCCAACTTCAGTGGAAATGCCTCAAGACAAGGAAATGATTCTCAGTAGTGTGTGTGGCCTCCACGTGCCTGTAGGATCTCCTTACAATGCCTGGGCATGCTCCAGATGATGCGGTGGATGGTCTCCTGATTCTACTGCGCATGCACACTTGCACTTCCTGTCGGTGCATAGTATGACGGCATCTTACAAATTCCGGCAAGTGTTTATGATGTCATGGATGGTTTCTCTCCACACACTGGCCGGAATTGAGTGCCCTAACACAATGCAGCTTGATGGAGAGCCGGTGTTGACATGCGCTGCAACATGATTCGACTTTCACAAACTCTGAGTGGTATATATGGGTGCCATTATGGCTGGGCAGACACATTCCCCTTGAGAAAGCACATGTGTGAAATGTGAGGCGGGGCTTTCTGTGGCATCACAGACAGAGGCTTACAGCAACATGGGTAAGATCGATTTATGAATTACTGCTTCATTTGGTCATTGTGTTTTATTCCTCTTGCCTGGTGGAGCTTTACTATGATCATTTAACTGTGTTGCAGCCTGAATTTTGGTCTGTTCCACTATATGTATGGACTTGATTCCCTATTTTTTCTATACCTCATACATGTCTCGTTGTACACATAGTTCATGCTACCTTTATATTTGTATGTGGATATCTCTAATAAAGATGTTTTTTATTAACTATTTCTTTAAGTGGTGTTTTTTGGATTTTTTTATCCTCTTTTGATGTCATACTATATAGAGTCTGCCTATGGGGGGTGCATCATACTACTGTATATACAGTGTGCCTAAGGGGGTACATTATACTATATAGAGTCTGCCTATGGGGGTGCATTATACTATATAGGGTCTGCCTATGGGGGTGCATTATAATACTGTATATAGAGTCTGCCTATGGGGGTGCATTATATTATTGTATATAGTCTGTCTATGGGGATGCATCATTCTACTATATATACAGTGTAAAAAAAACACAAAGATTGAGCTTAACTTGAGTTGGTACACATGCAAGGGTTAAACACATGTTCACATTGGCCACAAAACATTAAAACCTACAAGAGAAAAAAGTTAGCAAAAACCCTGATGTAACTAAGTAAAAAAGCGAAAGTGCATTTAAATAACACAGAGTTTGTAGTAATACTGTTTTTTGATCAAAAAATAGCACAAAAGCCATCCCACCTCGTCAATGTAACTCTGATAGGGACAGTTCTACACAGTCTAATATTAAAACCTTATCATGTGTCAATGTTGACCTCAGTGTGAATAAGGGCAGACAAAAGGACTGGGCCCAACCAGTGAAACACTAGACTAGGGAAGCCTTATATATAGTCTCTAGCTCAGAAACAGGGAGGCCACACCCCGGCTTGCACAGAATGCAACAATACAGATTAAAAACCCCCACAAAGATTGAGCTTAACTTGAGTTGGTACACATGCAAGGGTTAAACGCATGTTCACATTGGCCACAAAAAATTAAAACCTACAAGAGAAAAAAGTAAGCAAAAACCCTGATGTAACTAAGTAAAACAGCGAAAGTGCATTTAAATAACAGAGTTTTTAGTAATACTGTTTTTTGATCAAAAACTAGCACAAAAGCCATCCCACCTCGTCAAGGTAACTCTGATAGGGACAGTCCTACACTGTCTAATATTAAAACCTTACCATGTGTCAATGTTGACCTAAGTGTGAATAAGAGCAGACAAAAGGTCTGGGCCCAAAAAGTGAAACACTAGATTGGGGAAGCCTTATATATAGTCTCTAGCTCAGAAACAGGGAGGCCACACCCCGGCTTGCACAGAATGCAACAATACAGATAAAAAAAAAACACAAAGATTGAGCTTAACTTGAGTTGGTACACATGCAACGCATGTTCACATTGGCCACAAAATAATGCCTGTTATGGATGTTACAAAATAGTCACTGCAGCCATAGATGAGAGTCACTGAGAGTTGCAGTTTCTATAATGGGGTTACATTTGGGGCTTTTCTGCTATTCTGGCACCTTCGAGGATTCACAAATGTTCGACGCAAGCTACTCTAGCAAAATCTGTGCTCCAAAAACCAAGTAGCTCTCCTTAATTCTCAGCCATGATATGTATCCTAAGGCCGGGGTCACACTTCCGAGTGCAGTACGAGAAACTCGTGCGAGTCTCTCGCCTCAATACCCGGCACTGTCACTGACACTTGGGACTGAAACGTTCAGCTGCATAGAAATATATGCAGCCGCACGCTCCTGTCCCAAGTGCCGGTGGCAGTGCCGGATACTGAGGCGAGAAACACGTGCGAGTTTCTTACATTGCACTCGCAAGTGTGTCCCCAACCTAACATTTTGATACAGGAAAGATATATCTTGGTACCGTGTTAGCCAGTGTCTATGCCTGATGAAGAGACCTGTGTAGTCCCGAAAGCTTGCAATTTGTTACCATCTTTTCAGTTAGCCATTAAAAGGTATCAACCACTGAGGACTCTCAATTCTAAACATTTTTCCCAGCCTAACAGTAATTTTTGACAACATATGGGGTAGCACCGTGTTCGGGAGAAATTGTGCAATAAATTGTGGGGTCTAGTTTCACCTAATAAGTCTTGTTTACCTGATAAATTTGCAGCAAATACAAAAATTACATTTTTACCACTAAAATATCAAATTTCCATGTCTCAATGTTATAAAATTTTGTGAGGCACCTATGGGTTCAAAATACTCATTACACCCATAGATGAATTCCCTGAAGTGTCTAGTTTCCAAAATGCAATCACTTGTGGGGCTTTTCTACTCTTTTCACATGTTAGGGGCTCTTCAAATTGTGACATGGCATTCACAATCTTTACTAGACAAATAGTGCTCTTTACTTTACTAGCCCTTCATGTGCCCAAGCAGAAGTTTTTGACCACATATGGGGTATAGTCATGTTTGGGACAAATTGCACAACAAATTAGGGGATCCATTTTATCCTATTATCCGTTGTGAGAATTACAAATTTTGGGTCAAAAACATTGAAAACAGTGAAATAAATGAAATTTTCAATATGACGACCTAATGTTATCAAATTCTGTGTAGTACTTATGGGTTCAAAATGCTCACTATACCCCTTGATAAAAAACTTGAGGGGTTTAGTTTTTAAAATGGGGTAACTTTGGGGGATTTAAACTGTTTCAGCACATCAGGGGTCCTCCAAATGTGATTTGACGCTCACAGACTATTCCATCAAAGTAGGCTTTCCAAAATGTAATTACTTCCTTTACAAGCCCAAATAGATTTCCTCTTCACAAAGGGTATAAGTGTACTCAAGAGAAATTGAACAACAAATTTTGGGGAACATTTTTTCTTGTTAACCTTGTGAAAATAAAAATAAATTGTGGCTAAAAGTAAATTTTTGTGGGTAAAATATGATTTTTTTTTTTTAAATTCACAGCTGTATGTTATAAACTTATGTAAAGCATCTTGGGGTTCAAGGTGTTCACCACACATGTAGATACATTCCTTCAGGGGTCTAGCTTTCAAAATGGGGTCACTTATGATGGGTTTCTACTGTTTAGGTACATCAGGGGTTCTCTAAACGAGACATGGCATCTTCTCTCGATTCCAGCCATTTTTGCATTTAAAAAATCATGCGTGCTTCTTTCCTTCCGAGACCTGCAGTGCACCCAAATATTAGTCTTTCTCCATGTATGGGGTATTAGCGTATTAAGGAGAAATAGAACAACAAATTTTACAGTTCACTTTCTCCTTTATCCCTTGTGAAAGGGAAAAAAATGGGGCTAATAGTAAATTTCTGTGGGTAAAATGTGATTTTTTTTTCATAGCTTTGTTATAAACTTCTGTGAAGCACTTGGGTGTCCACTCTCGTTTCCAGTCATTTTTGTGTTCAAAAAGTCAAACTGTGCTACTTTCCTTCCGAGACCTGCTGTGCACCCAAACGGATTTTCCCCGCATATAGGGTATCCGTATACTCAGTAGAAATTTCACAAAACATTTTATTTTACATTTTCTCTTGTTACCCTTGTGAAAATAACAAATTTGGAACGAAAGTAAATTTTTTTGTGAAAAAAGTTGAATGTTCATTTTTTTCCTTCCATATTGCTTTAGTTCCTGTGAAGCACCTGATGGGTTAATAAACTTCTTGAATGTGGTTTTGAGTACTTTGAGGGGTGCAGCTTTTAGAATGGTGTCACTCTTGGGTATATAAGCTCCCAAAATCAATTCAAATGTGATGTGGTCCCTAAAACAACGGTTTTGTAAATTTTGTTGAAAAAATAAGAAATTGCTGGTCTTTTTTTTAAACCCTTATAACTTCGTAACAAAAAATGTTTTCCAAAATTATGCTTATGTAAAGTAGACATGTTGGAATTGTTATTTATGAACTATTTTGTGTCGCATAACTGTGATTTAAGAGCATAAAAATTACCTTTTTTTCATGAATAAATGCAAGTCATATTGAAGAAATGTTACCACTACCATCAAGTGCAATATGTCATGAAAAAACTTTCTCAGAGTCAGTGGGATTTGTTGAAGCAT
The DNA here is from genome assembly GCF_051348905.1 of Ranitomeya variabilis. Lineage (NCBI taxonomy): Eukaryota > Metazoa > Chordata > Amphibia > Anura > Dendrobatidae > Ranitomeya > Ranitomeya variabilis. Next base: position 305,472,649 of record NC_135236.1, read on the forward strand.
TCTAGGGTTATCACAACATCAAGTGACACAGGTCAGAATTGTAAAATTTACCTTGGTCATTAAGGTCAAAATTGGCTAGGTCACTAAGGGGTTAACTGTGCAAGCTATTGTTGAGTTATCCTTTTTGTCCATCACATGAGCCCAGTCTACCATTTCTGCTTGACTCTGTACTTTTCCTGGGTTGGCTAAGTGCAGTTTCAAAGTTTTGGAAATTAATTAAATGTTATACTTGTGTCCAAAATTTTGTGCTGCCAATGGATATGGTAGCAAGAAAGAAAAAAGTATATATTATGCAAGTAAAATATTGAATGCACATCCTCCTTCATAATGCTGTGAATAGTGGTTATTTAATTCTGTCAATGATACCTGCTGCTATTTTGCCCTATTGTCCCCTACATGAAAACAACTTCTTCCACTTGATTGTTTGTCATAGAGATGAACAAGGGGATGAGGGGTAGATGATTTTAAAACTAAGGCTACGATCACACTATCAGTATGTGGTCAGTATTTTACATCAGTATTTGTAAGTCAAAGCTAGGAGTGGAACAAACAGAGGGGAAAGCTATCATAGAAACACGTCACCAAGTCTGTATTTTTGAACCTCTCCTGGTTTTGGCTAACAAATACTGATGTGAAATACTGACTAAATACTGATAGTGTGACCATAGCCTAACCTTCCTAACCTTTAATTCTGTCTCTAAGAGCTATTACGGTAAGGTGACAGTGGTAGTAGCACTCAGAACTAGCAAAAATTTCAAGATGAGAATAAGGCAGGTGGCATGGAGCTCAGGATATTTCCCACATCGAGGCAGGTCAGCCTAATCAGGCATGACAAAGGTGATATTTATTGTTAGGTTAACAAGACCTGAATGCTAAACAGGTGCCACAGAGTTGATGTCATCAAGGGAGGAGATTGCTGGTCTCAGAGCTACACCGCACAGGAGATGTGTGGCTAAATTATTGTGTGGTGGAAAATGTACTTGTTCTGTTGTTGGCTCTGGGGCAGGTATGTTGCAACTGTTGTTGATTCAGGAGGCTCAATAATGCCTGAAAGTTGTTGTGGTGGTAGGAAGTCCTTTTGTGCAGACTTCTCGTGTGCATTGTGCAGGCTGTGCTGTTGGAAAATAAACCAGGTATATCCTGGCACACATTGAATACCTCCTACATCACCCTTTTAGCACATGAAATGGCACTACCTGCTCATGTGGAGAAAACAAACTGACCAGCAAGAGGATCTCAGTAACAGAAGACAAACAGAAGACAAACCGGCACTACTGTGACACCTGTGGCTAGCTGGTTTAGCTGACAGTGATTTCCACCATGCCCTTGGGTGACCAGGTGCAGATCATGAGAAAAGCTATGCAAATAATGCCCAAAAAAGATAAATGGTTGCACTTACTGGTATTAAATAAAGACTTCCTTTATTGGTATGCAGCGCCCCAGAGTCCTGGTCGTTGCAGTACTGATGCCCCGCCGCTAAGGGGGGTGATGTTATGTCTGATGGCACTGAAGGAGTTCACCTGACCAGGTATCACAGACACCAATACACTTCACAGTCTGGCCTCCAGGGGGAGCTAAGGGTGCTATGTATTAGGCCACTCCTCACAATCTGGTAAAACTGGGGGTTAGATATGAAGTTAGTCAGAAGCTGACTGGGTTGGAACCAGGCAACATCCTGTGGCAGAGGGTGTTGCAGGGGAAGATTCAGGGGGTCACTGTCAGGGGTGGGATCCTGACAAAGGCCTAGCAAACAGAAAGAACATTACGGGACCGCGCCTGCACTTCATTGCGGCGGTACCCCAAGAAAGGATAAGAAGCGAGGTTTATTGTGAAGAGTGAGAAACGAGATCAACGCAACAAGGAGATAACACCAGTAGGAGTCGTGCTGCAAGACCGAGGCAACATCCTACTGAGGCACGTAGCCGGTGGCCGGAAACACCGAGGAAGTATTGAGCTCCAGGCCTTACTGCAAACCTACCGCAGGACAGTCAGTAATAGGCCGGCTGTCTCACCCAAAATCACCTAAGCAGACATAGGGGGAAACAGTTGGAGAGGGGCAACTCTAGGGTCCCGGAAGACCGCCAGGCCTACCCGTCATACGGGTGCGTCCTAGCCATATCATCTGGGGGACGAAGAAGAACATCAGAATCAGTTGTGAGGGAACTTCAGAAACAGACACAACAGTTGTGAGGACTATCCCGTGGTGCTAAGCAGGGAAGGGCTACAACACACAAGCGCTAGAAGGTAGGCACAGATTTCCACCTGCAAAGGGAACTCTGGAAGTGCCATCGGACCCGCCGGTGTTATGACCCCAATGGCGAGGGTCTCAGAGGAACGTGGAAGTCTGCAGAATACAAAAATCCAGCTCATAGGGCAGTGGTAACTGGGTTGACCATATATCTACTCCTAACGCCAACACTAGAAGTAGCCGGGGATCATTCCTACGTTGATTCTAGATGACACGCGCCAGCCGGAGAATCTAGCTACCCCTAGTAGAGGAAAACAAAGACCTTTCTTGCCTCCAGAGAAGGGGACCCCAAAGCTGGATAGAAGCCCCCCACAAATAATAATGGTGAGGTAAGAGGAAATGACAAACACAGAAATGAACCAGGTTTAGCACAGAGAGGCCCGCTTACTGATAGCAGAATAAAGAAAGGTAACTTATATGGTCAACAAAAACCCTATCAAAATCCACACTGGAAATTCAAGAACCCCCGAACCGTCTAACGGTCCGGGGGGAGAACACCAGCCCCCTAGAGCTTCCAGCAAAGGTCAGGACACAGATTTGGAACAAGCTGGACAAAAATACAAAACCAAAACAAATAGCAAAACTTAGCTGATATAACTGGAACCAGGATCAGTAGACAAGAGCACAGCAGACTAGCTCTGAAACTACGTTGCCAGGCATAGAACTGAAGGTCCAGGGAGCTTATATAGCAACACCCCTAACTAACGACCCAGGTGCGGATAAAAGGAATGACAGAAAAACCAGAGTCAAAAAACTAGTAACCACTAGAGGGAGCAAAAAGCAAATTCACAACAGTACCCCCCCCTTAGTGAGGGGTCACCGAACCCTCACCACGACCACCAGGGCGATCAGGATGAGCGGCATGAAAGGCACGAACTAAATCGGCCGCATGAACATCAGAGGCGACCACCCAGGAATTATCCTCCTGACCATAGCCCTTCCACTTGACCAGGTACTGAAGCCTCCGCCTGGAGAGGCGAGAATCCAAGATCTTCTCCACCACGTACTCCAACTCGCCCTCAACCAACACCGGAGCAGGAGGCTCAGCAGAAGGAACTACAGGCACAATGTACCGCCGCAACAAGGACCTATGAAATACATTGTGAATAGCAAACGACACAGGAAGATCCAGACGAAAAGATACAGGATTAAGGATTTCCAATATCTTGTAAGGCCCAATAAAACGAGGTTTAAATTTGGGAGAGGAGACCTTCATAGGAACAAAGCGGGAAGAAAGCCATACCAAATCCCCAACGCGTAGTCGGGGACCCACACCGCGGCGGCGGTTGGCAAAGCGCTGAGCCCTCTCCTGTGACAACTTCAAGTTGTCCACCACATGATTCCAGATCCGCTGCAACCTATCCACCACAGAATCCACCCCAGGACAGTCAGAAGGCTCCACATGACCCGAAGAAAAGCGAGGATGGAAGCCAGAGTTGCAGAAAAAAGGCGAAACCAAGGTGGCGGAACTAGCCCAATTATTAAGGGCAAACTCAGCCAACGGCAAGAATGTCACCCAATCGTCCTGATCAGCAGAGACAAAACACCTCAAATAAGCCTCCAAAGTCTGATTGGTTCGCTCCGTCTGTCCATTAGTCTGAGGATGGAAAGCAGACGAAAACGACAAATCAATGCCCATCCTACTACAAAAGGATCGCCAGAACCTGGAAACGAACTGGGATCCTCTGTCTGACACAATATTCTCAGGGATGCCGTGCAAACGAACCACGTTCTGGAAAAACACAGGAACCAGATCGGAAGAGGAAGGCAGCTTAGGCAAAGGAACCAAATGGACCATCTTGGAGAAGCGATCACATATCACCCAGATAACGGACATGCCCTGAGATAGCGGAAGATCAGAAATGAAATCCATGGAGATATGTGTCCAAGGTCTCTTCGGGACAGGCAAGGGCAAGAGCAAACCGCTGGCACGAGAACAGCAAGGCTTGGCTCGAGCACAAGTCCCACAGGACTGCACAAATGACCGCACATCCCTTGACAAGGAAGGCCACCAAAAGGACCTGGCCACCAGATCTCTGGTGCCAAAAATTCCCGGGTGACCTGCCAACACCGAGGAATGAACCTCGGAAATGACTCTGCTAGTCCACTTATCCGGGACAAACAGTCTGTCAGGTGGACAAGACTCAGGCCTATCAGCCTGAAATCTCTGCAACACACGTCGCAGATCCGGAGAAATAGCTGACAAGATAACTCCATCTTTAAGAATACCAACAGGATCAGCGACTTCAGGAGCATCAGGCACAAAGCTCCTAGAAAGAGCATCGGCCTTCACATTCTTTGAACCTGGTAAATACGAGACAACAAAATCAAAGCGGGAGAAAAACAATGACCAGCGGGCCTGTCTCGGATTAAGGCGTTTAGCAGACTCGAGATACATCAGATTTTTGTGATCAGTCAAGACCACCACACGATGCTTAGCACCCTCGAGCCATTGACGCCACTCCTCAAATGCCCATTTCATGGCCAACAACTCCCGATTGCCCACATCATAATTTCGCTCGGCAGGCGAAAACTTCCTAGAGAAAAAGGCACAAGGTTTCATAACAGAGCAACCAGGGCCTCTCTGCGACAAAACGGCCCCTGCTCCAATCTCTGAAGCATCCACCTCAACCTGAAAGGGAAGTGAGACATCGGGCTGGCACAAAACAGGCGCCGAAGTAAACCGGCGTTTCAACTCCTGGAAAGCCTCCACGGCAGCAGGAGCCCAGTTAGCTACATCGGAGCCCTTCTTGGTCATATCCGTCAAAGGTTTCACAATGCTAGAAAAGTTAGCGATAAAACGACGGTAGAAGTTAGCGAAACCCAAGAACTTCTGAAGACTCTTAACTGACGAGGGCTGAGTCCAATCAAGAATAGCTCGGACCTTGACTGGGTCCATCTCCACAGCAGAAGGGGAAAAAATGAACCCCAAAAAGGGAACCTTCTGTACACCAAAGAGACATTTTGAGCCCTTGACAAATAACGAATTTTCACGCAAAATTTTAAAGACCAACCTGACCTGCTCCACATGCGAATCCCAATTCTCAGAAAAAACCAAAATATCATCCAGATAAACAATCAAAAATTTATCCAGATACTTCCGGAAAATGTCATGCATAAAGGACTGAAAAACTGAAGGCGCATTGGAGAGCCCAAAAGGCATCACCAAGTACTCAAAATGACCTTCGGGCGTATTGAATGCGGTTTTCCATTCATCACCTTGCTTAATGCGCACAAGGTTGTACGCACCACGAAGGTCTATCTTGGTGAACCACTTGGCACCTTTAATCCGGGCAAACAAGTCAGACAACAGCGGTAAAGGATACTGAAATTTGACAGTGATCTTATTTAAAAGCCGATAATCAATACAAGGCCTCAAAGATCCGTCCTTTTTTGCCACAAAAAAGAATCCCGCACCAAGAGGGGAAGAAGACGGACGAATATGTCCTTTCTCCAGAGACTCCTTGATATATGAACGCATAGCGGTATGTTCAGGTACTGACAGATTAAACAGTCTTCCCTTAGGAAATTTACTGCCTGGGATCAAATCTATAGCACAGTCACAGTCCCTATGAGGAGGCAGTGCACTGGACTCAGACTCACTGAAGACATCCTGATAATCAGACAAATACTCAGGAACTTCCGAAGGCGTAGAAGAAGCAATAGACACAGGCAGGGAATCCCCATGAATACCACGACAGCCCCAACTTGAGACTGACATAGCCTTCCAGTCCAGGACTGGATTATGGGTCTGTAACCATGGCAGCCCCAAAACAACCAAATCATGCATTTTATGTAAAACCAGGAACCGTATCACCTCGCGGTGTTCAGGAGTCATGCACATGGTAACCTGTGTCCAATACTGCGGTTTATTTGCTGCCAATGGCGTAGCATCAATACCCCTAAGAGGAATAGGATTTACCAATGGTTCAAGAGTAAAACCACAGCGCTTAGCAAATGACAGATCCATAAGACTCAGGGCAGCACCTGAATCTACAAACGCCATGACAGGATAAGACGACAGTGAGCAAATCAAAGTTACAGACAGAATAAATTTAGGTTGCAAATTACAAACGGTGACAGGACTAACAACCTTAGCTATACGTTTAGAGCATGCTGAGATAACATGTGTAGAATCACCACAGTAGTAGCACAAGCCATTCCGGCGTCTATGAATTTTCCGCTCATTTCTAGTCAGGATTCTATCACATTGCATTAAATCAGGTGTCTGTTCAGACAACACCATGAGGGAATTTGCGGTTTTTCTATCACATTGCACCGAATTAGGTGTCTGTTCAGACAACACCATGAGGGAATTTGCGGTTTTGCGCTCCCGCAACCGCCGGTCAATTTGAATAGCCAGTGCCATAGTATCATTCAGACCTGTGGGAATGGGAAAACCCACCATAACATTCTTAATGGCTTCAGAAAGGCCATTTCTAAAATTAGCGGCCAGTGCACACTCGTTCCAATGTGTCAGCACGGACCATTTCCGAAATTTTTGGCAATAGACTTCAGCCTCGTCCTGCCCCTGAGACATAGCCAGCAAGGCCTTTTCTGCCTGAATCTCAAGATTGGGTTCCTCATAAAGTAAACCGAGCGCCAGAAAAAACGCATTAATATCAGCCAATGCCGGATCTCCTGGCGCCAGCGAAAAAGCCCAATCCTGAGGGTCGCCCCGTAAGAACGAAATAACAATTTTACTTGCTGAGCAGAGTCTCCAGATGAACAGGGTCTCAGGGACAAAAACAATTTACAATTATTCAAGAAATTCCTAAACTTAAACCTGTCTCCGGAAAACAGTTCAGGAATCGGTATTTTAGGTTCTGACCTAGGATTTCTGATAACATAGTCTTGTATGCCCTGCACACGAGTAGCCAGCTGGTCCACACTTGTAATCAAGGTCTGGACATTCATGTCTGCAGCAAGCATAGCCACTCTGAGGTAAAGGGGAAGAAGAAAAAAAAAAAAAAAAAAAACTCAGAATCTTCTTTCTTATAATCCCTCTTCTGCAATGCATTAAACATTTAATACTGGCCTGGCAAACTGTTATGACCCCAATGGCGAGGGTCTCAGAGGAACGTGGAAGTCTGCAGAATACAAAAATCCAGCTCATAGGGCAGTGGTAACTGGGTTGACCATATATCTACTCCTAACGCCAACACTAGAAGTAGCCGGGGATCATTCCTACGTTGATTCTAGATGACACGCGCCAGCCGGAGAATCTAGCTACCCCTAGTAGAGGAAAACAAAGACCTTTCTTGCCTCCAGAGAAGGGGACCCCAAAGCTGGATAGAAGCCCCCCACAAATAATAACGGTGAGGTAAGAGGAAATGACAAACACAGAAATGAACCAGGTTTAGCACAGAGAGGCCCGCTTACTGATAGCAGAATAAAGAAAGGTAACTTATATGGTCAACAAAAACCCTATCAAAATCCACACTGGAAATTCAAGAACCCCCGAACCGTCTAACGGTCCGGGGGGAGAACACCAGCCCCCTAGAGCTTCCAGCAAAGGTCAGGACACAGATTTGGAACAAGCTGGACAAAAATACAAAACCAAAACAAATAGCAAAAAGCAAAAGGCAGACTTAGCTGATATAACTGGAACCAGGATCAGTAGACAAGAGCACAGCAGACTAGCTCTGAAACTACGTTGCCAGGCATAGAACTGAAGGTCCAGGGAGCTTATATAGCAACACCCCTAACTAACGACCCAGGTGCGGATAAAAGGAATGACAGAAAAACCAGAGTCAAAAAACTAGTAACCACTAGAGGGAGCAAAAAGCAAATTCACAACACGCCGGTCTCAGACAGCCCTGTTAACCGTATTCCGGACTGAGGATCCTGAAGCCTTCAGTAAAGAGGTAAAGAGACTGCAACCTGGTGTCCTCGTTATTCATCGTGACCTGCACCACACCACAACATTCTCAACTTTCACTGGACGCCCCTCAGCAGGGTCACAGACCGGGTCTAGCCACGTGACACTCCCAGAAACGAGACAGAGAGGCCCGGTACCGGGTAATCCTTGGCCCTGCGGTAGTGGGGGCGCTCCAGGTACACTTAATTAAAACATGCCGGCAGAAAGGTAATTACTAGTGATGAGCGAGTGTACTCGTTGCTTGGGCTTTCCCAAGCACTCTCGGGTGACCTCCGAGTATTTGTTATTGCGCGGAGATATACTTTTCATCACCTCAGTTGCATGATTTACGGCTTTCAGATATGATGAATACGTGTGGGAATTCCCTAACAAACAGGCATTCCTCACATGTATTCAGCATATCTGGAAGCCATAAATTAAGGGAGCTTAGTCTCCAGAAACGCGTTGAGATTCTTACCTATATGGTTCGTGCTGAAGTCTGTATCCTCTATGTTTAAAGTTTGTGAATAAAGAAAACTATTTTCACGGATTCGGTGAAGCTGGACATTCTCTTCTTTTTTGGACTTTATATGCCTGGACACAGCAGGTCTGTGTTCCCGAGGTTTGATTTATGCATCACGGGTGAGCTGGCTTATATTCCTTCTTTCTAAGTTGTAATAAGCCCCATCATTATCCTAACCTACTGCTTTCCATACACTTCCTTCTCTACCTCCATTGCTTCATCAGTTATCCTTTTGTGTGCTCAATAAGCATGTGTAAAGTGATCCAGTTAAGTGAAAATTGTTTGCCTATATGTTCAAGCACAAAAGAATTGATGTCAGACCACCTGCATTGCCCTGCCTTTTGTGAAGAAATCACATGTGCTCAGGCTCAAAAGAAGATACTGCCAATATTTATGGTACTAAAAGATCAACCCTCCCAAAAATCTGCAAATTTTTTTAAACACCAAATTTATTGTGTCACGTGCTGATCAGGATTGTGAGATGGGGCAACATTGCTGAAAATTATTAAACCAAAATTCTTTGAACTTCATAAAAAAAAGCAAAATATAATTTTTACAAAATTATTCGGAAGTTTTTCAAAAGGTGGAATCGGCATATTAGCAGGAAAATATGTATTCCCTATTTGGTGAAGCTTTTGCACATTTAATGATTGCCATGCATATGTCTGAACTCATTCCACAAAATTGTTAAATTATCAAGCCTAATTTCTTTGACTTCCATGACTGCAATCTTCTTTGCCGAAATGATAAATTTTATCCAAACTTGTTCAGAAAATTTGATGCAATGAAACTGCCATATTAGCAGAAAAATCTGTGTTCCCTAATCAAGCTTTTCCACAGTGAGTAGTTGCAAACCCCATATATGACCAGGTGACCAGAATGCAGGGTCAACGCTTTTCCTCATGTTTGGCAACTATGCTGAGCATTTCAGAAAGGGCTACATTGTTCAAAATGAAATAAACATTCTTTGAATTCCTTAAATGAACATTTTTATCAAAAAATAATCATTGTTTTTCAAAACTATTTAGAATTTTTTTTTTGCAGGGGGATTTGGTATGCTACCAGAGAAATATACCAGAGTTTTCATAATCAAGGAAACTTTTGCACGATGAATGCACATAAACTTGTGTGCAGCTCCTGCGCAGAACAAGTCAGAAATGACTGAATTGTTTAGAATTAAACTATAATTATTAAAATTTCTGTCAAAAAAATAATAATTTCTTTCTTAAATCATTAAACTTGGAGGACTTGGGAAATGGCATATTCTCTGTGAAATGAGCTCCATAAATGGTGAAACTTTTATACAATGGATGGATGCCAACCACTTTCATGACTAGGTAACAATTATGCACTCCCTGCAAAATTATTACTTTCTGTATTGTTCATTCACTTCACAGGACAGGTCAGAGAGGGAAAACATCAGAAAGGAACAAATTCTTTTAATGTCATAATTACAAATTTCTTTCACAGAATTAACAATTTTACAAATAATCGAAGAAGCACCAGCACCAATTACAGTATATATACGAAATGATGGACCAAATGGTTGATCTGTCAGTGCAAAAAGTGATGCACCTTGGCGAACCGAGTTGCACCACCTGAATAGCCAGATTCTGTCTTACCTAGACTGTAACCTTTCTCAAACAATTACTCTGAGCTCCAATCCCATGGGTCTCTGGGTCAACAAATTTGACCAGTGGCAAGAACTGACACATTTTGCTATGGAGTACTGTTATGTCCAGCTTCTGGCATCATGTCAGAGAAAATATTCAGTGCAGCAGATGAATTTATTACATCAGGTTATGTGCCACAAGTGCCAAAAACCTACTGTAGCATTTGTCAAAATGAACTGGGCATAGAGCAGAGCAGATTTTCATGCATCAACAGCTGATACCAATAATTAACTAGGCCATACCATCTGTCTACCTGACTCTCTGTTGGTTGTCATTTACACTGTTCTACTGCCACAATTGCCAATGCACCACACTTTGATGACCATCTATTCCCTGTCTATAATATCATCTAAACTGCAGTACTGCCGGGAATTCCGTTGCTGACCCTAAACAGCTAATATTTCACGCCCCATTTTAACTTTCCACCATACTGCTCTTGCCGCAGCCACTGCACAGGCCACGCCAACTTTCTGACTGTTCACTGTGTTTCACAGTGCTCGACTTTACTGATGCTGTGGGGCTGTTTTTGAGAATGCCTAATCATAAAAAGGGACATTTCTCACTTGTGATTGAAAAGCCATAATTTCTTCTCATTATTGTTATTATTTATTGTTATAGTGCCATGTATTCCGTGGCACTTTACATGTAAGGAGGGGTATACATAATCAAAACAAGTACAATAATCTTAAACAATACAAGTCATAACTGGTACAGGAGGAGAGAGGACCCTGCCCGCGAAGGCTCACAATCTACAAGGGATGGGTGAGAATACAGAAGGCGAGGATAGAGCTGGTCATGCAGTGGTTTGGTCGATCGGTGGTTACTGCAGGTTGTAGGCTTGTCAGAAGAGGTGGGTCTTCAGGCTCTTTTTGAAGGTTTCGATGGTAGGCGAGAGTCGGATGTGTTGTGGTAGAGGGTTCCAGAGTAGGGGTGATATGCAAGAGAAATCTTGTATACGATTGTGGGAAGAGGAGAAAAGAGGTTAGTAGAGAAGGAGATCTTGTGAGGATCGGAGGTTGCGTGTAGGAAAATACCGGGAGACGAGTTCACAGATGTAAGGAGGAGACAGGTTGTGGATGGCTTTGTACATCATGGTTAGGGTTTCGAACTGGAGTCTCTGGGCAATGGGAAGCCAGTGAATGGATTGACAGAGGGGAGAGGCCGGGGAATAGCGGGGGACACGTAGATTAGTCGGGCAGCAGAGTTTAAAATAGATTGGAGGGGTGCAAGAGTGTTAGAGGGGAGGCCACAGAGCAGGAGGTTGCAGTAGTCAAGTCAAGAGATGATGAGGGCATGGACTAGGGTTTTTGCAGATTCTTGGTTGAGGAATGTACGGATTCATGAAATACTTTTGAGTTGAAGTTGGCAGGAAGTGGAAAGGGCTTGGATATGTGGTTTGAAGGAGAGATCAGCATCAAGGATTACCCCGAGGCAGTGAGCTTGTGGGACTGGGGAGAGTGGGCAGCCATTTACTGTAATGGATAGGTTCGTTGGGGGGGTCACGTGAGATGGGGGAAAGAGGATTAATTCTGTTTTCTCCATGTTAAGTTTCAGAAATCTAGCAGAGAAGAAGGATGAAATAGCGGATAGACATTGAGGGATTCTGGTTAGTAGGGAGGTGATATCTGGTCCAGAGATGTAGATCTGTGTGACATTAGCATAGAGGTGATACTGAAAGCCATGAGATTCTATGAGTTGTCCCAGGACAAAGGTGTAAATGGAGAAGAGCAGGGGCCCTAGGACTGAACCTTGTGGGACTCCGACAGAGAGGGGGCGAGGTGAGGAGGTGGTGTGTGATTGGGAGACGCTAAATATCCGGTCTGTTAGGTATGATGAGATCCAGGATAGGGCCAAGTCTGTGATGCCAAGGCATTAGAGGGTCTGTAATAATAGGGAATGGTCCACTGTGTCAAAGGCAGCCGACAGGTCGAGGAGGAGGACAGAGTAGTGTCGCTTACTCTTGGCAGTTAAGAGGTCATTGGTGAACTTAGTTAGGGCAGTTTCAGTGGAATGGTGTGACCGGAAGCCAGATTGTAAGCGGTCAAAGAGGGAGCAAGAAGAGAGATGGGAAGAAAGTTCAAGGTAGACGTGTTGTTCCAGTAGTTTGGAGGCATAGGGGAGAAGTGATATAGGGCGATAGCTAGATACAGAGGATGGGTCAAGAGAAGGCTTTTTGAGGATAGGTGTGAAGGAGGCATGTTTAAAGCTTGAGGGGAAAACACCAGTTGTTAGTGATAGGTTGAAGAGATGGGTTAGGGTTGGGATGAAGACTGTGGTGAGGTTTGGGATGAAGTGGGATGGGAGCGGGTCAAGTGCACAGGTGGTGAGATGTGATCTTGAGAGTAGAGTGGAGAGTTGATCTTCTTGAGAGTAGAGTGGAGAGTTTATCTTCTGTAATGGTGGAGAAGTTAGTTTTGGAGGTGGAGGGCTGGGAAGTCGGGAGGAAGGGCTCTGGGGGTTGTTCAAAACAATGCAATTATTTTGTCTCCAGAAAATAAATTGATATTTTTTGATGGTTTGATAAAAATACTTTGCTATTGTCTAATCATTTTGTGATTTGCAAACCAGTTGCATACCCCAAAAATGGGATTTTTTTTTCATCTTCAGTTGAGAGGTTATTACTTCTCCACATTCAAAACAGAACATATAGGGAGGAATACATCCAAAAAACAGCATGTAGAGATGAAAAATATATTAGTTTATTGGTTCTATGAAAAATTAGTACATACATAAAAAGTGGGGTGATGACAGGCTATGACCGGAATGTGGCACCACAACATCAGAGAGATAAGGTATTATACATATGTATTACAAAAAGTAATAATAGCTCAGGAGTTCAGTGTGGCTGAATGTTTCATATTATATCAAGTGATGGATTGTACCAATTTGTCCAAAAGAGGAATCAGCACACACTGATATCCCGAGGTATGTAAAACAGTGTAAACAATGTTAACACTTGCAAAAGAGTCCTGCAAGGGACATGGTTACCTGAAAGTTGTGGTGCCACCTTCCCAAAGCGTGTTTTGTCTAAAGTGCCTTCTTCTAGGGGAGCCAAACAGTCCAAACAGTACAATACAACTGTTTGGTCTCCCTAATTAAAGGGATAATTCTTGTACAGCTTATGGAAAAGCATTTGCTTCCTCATTTAGCAAAGTGCAAAACGATTAATAATTCCCAAACATGGATAATTGTTGCACCCAACTGTGTGAAAATGCCACAACTTCTTCCGTTTACATCATTTTCCTATAAAAATAGTAATGCATTCATCTGTCCCCTCAAATGAGATATTTTTTAGACCTTATATACAATTTAGGTAGCCGAAAAAAGTTTGCTACTGCAATATATTAAATTATGTGGTATAGATAATGTTACCATCCGTTTTCCCTATTCAAATAGGTTGAGCTCATTTGAACATTAGAAAGGCTGTGTTCGCATTCCAGAGCTAAAAATGTGTTCAATAGAGTCCAGAGGAACTCACAGTGTTCTACACATATTTGTGAGGCAATCAGAAGCACTAAAATTATGTAGTTTGAGTGAATGTATTCACCACAAATCAAACTTTTCAGGAAAAGTCAGCGAAATTGAATGTTACAGGATTCACTCATCTGTAGTGAATACATACACTCACTGGCCACTTTATTAGGTACACCTGTCCAACTTCTTGTTAACACTTAATTTCTAATCAGCCAATCACATGGCGGCAACTCAGTGCATTTAGGCATGTAGACATGGTCAAGACAATCTCCTGCAGTTCAAACCGAGCATCAGTATGGGGAAGAAAGGTGATTTGAGTGCCTTTGAACGTGGCATGGTTGTTGGTGCCAGAAGGGCTGGTCTGAGTATTTCAGAAACTGCTGATCTACTGGGATTTTCACGCACAACCATCTCTAGGGTTTACAGAGAATGGTCCGAAAAAGAAAAAAAATCCAGTGAGCGGCAGTTCTGTGGGCGGAAATGCCTTGTTGATGCCAGAGGTCAGAGGAGAATGGGCAGACTGGTTCGAGCTGATAGAAAGGCAACAGTGACTCAAATCGCCACCCGTTACAACCAAGGTAGGCCTAAGAGCATCTCTGAACGCACAGTGCGTCGAACTTTGAGGCAGATGGGCTACAGCAGCAGAAGACCACACCGGGTACCACTCCTTTCAGCTAAGAACAGGAAACTGAGGCTACAATTTGTACAAGCTCATCAAAATTGGACAGTAGAAGATTGGAAAAACGTTGCTTCGTCTGATGAGTCTCGATTTCTGCTGCGACATTCGGATGGTAGGGTCAGAATTTGGCGTAAACAACATGAAAGCATGGATCCATCCTGCCTTGTATGGAGCATCTTTGGGATGTGCAGCCAACAAATCTGCGGCAACTGTGTGATGCCATCATGTCAATATGGACCAAAATCTCTGAGGAATGCTTCCAGCACCTTGTTGAATCTATGCCACGAAGAATTGAGGCAGTTCTGAAGGCAAAAGGGGTCCAACCCGTTACTAGCATGGTGTACCTAATAAAGTGGCCGGTGAGTGTATATTCATGGGCATTTTTTACAGAGCCAATATATACAGGATTACTTGGCAGAGCTGAGTGTATCTGTGTAAGGGGCAGTAAAAAGGAAAAAATGGTGCCTGACAACCACTGTTAAATGCTTATGAGGGATTTAAGATTTAAATTACACTGCCTAAAAAGTTAGCTTGTGGAATGTTTCTCTTCTTTCATACTCAATGGTAGTAGTGCTAATGCCTGTTTCACATTTGCGGTTGTGCCTGCATTGTTTCTGATGCATACATCCGCATGTGTTTTGATTTCATATCTTTTACATTGTTGACACAGGTACATGCGTTTGCATGCACTCGCCTGTGTTTGATTACACATGCATCATTTTGCGGTGTGTGACAGGGGGCGGCTATCTCAACTTGTTGCAATTTTTTTAGGCGTCAAATTTCCGCCATCATACACATGTGAACGCTTGCGGAAGGAGTACGTAAAAAAATTAATTACAGTCTATGGCAACACATTGGTACGTAAAGACATGCGTACGATTGCGTTTGCATACGCATGCGCTTTTATGAGTAAATATATCCAGGAACTGGTTTTAAGTCACCCCCAAAGAAAGCTTTTAAAATAGGGTGTGGGCACTGGAAGTCAATTTGTCTCCAGATACAAAGCATTGCAGAATTTTTTTTTGGAACACTGACTATCAAAATGTGAGTATACAAGCTATATGTTTGCCTGTCTGTTTTTCTCCCTGCAGTCTGTAATTATTTCTGTCTCTCTTGCAGCATTCCTCATCATGTCCTCCAGTGCAGAGCAGACCTCACAGAGTGGACAGGAGACTGAAGTGAGTACAGTTGCCACTGATTGGTAAGTATTCACTGTCGCTATGAACATGTGGCAAAATATTTTTTGCTTTACAGAACCATTCCAGTGCAGATGAGCAGGAGCAGCAGACTCAGGCCCAAGTTCCGGTGGCAAGACAGCGTGTAAGTATTCTTGACTGTTTTAGGTTAATCATGACTGTTTTTGGTTATTCTTGACTTTTTTTGATTATTCTTGGATGATTTTGGTTTATGTGTTTTATCTTTACATTAATGTCTTTCTTTCATTTCTAGGTTCCACAACGGGAGGAAGAAGCCACTGACAAAGACCTCCTCATCACACTTGTGCAGAAGCAAGTTGCATTGTGGGACACCCATGAGCAGCAGCACTTGTACACTGTGGTGATTTGACGGCTGTGGAATGAGGTGGCCCAAGCGCTGATGGATGACTGGGACAACTGTCATGGTTCCCAATGGCAGGGACTCAGGCAAAAACGGACTAGCTCTAGGAATGATGGAATCTCAGATGACCGCGACGCTGAACCTAACACGCAACTAATAGTAGCCAGGGGGTGTGCCTACGATTATCCCTAGACACCTCGCACCAGCCGGAGATCTAGTTACTCCTAGTAGAGGAATACACAGACCTGGCTTGCCTCCAGGGAAACCCCAAAAGTGATAGTAGCCCCCCACATATAATAACGGTTAGGTAAGAGGAAAACACGTATGCAGTATGAATATAGATTCAGCAAAGCGATCTGGATGCGCCCTATGAAAGGCGCGAACCAAATCAGAGGCATGAACATCGGAGGCAGTCACCCAAGAATTATCCTCCTGACCGTATCCCTTCCATTTAACCAAATATTGAAGTCTCCGTCTGGAAACGCGAGAGTCCAAAATCTTCTCCACAACATACTCCAATTCACCCTCCACCAGCACAGGAGCAGGAGGCTCAACAGAAGGAACAACCGGTACCTCGTACCTCTGCAACAACGACCGATGGAAGACATTATGAATGGTGAAAGATGCTGGTAGGTCCAAACGAAAAGATACAGGATTAAGAATCTCCAAAATCTTATAAGGACCTATGAACCGAGGTTTAAACTTAGGAGAAGAGACCTTCATAGGGACAAAACGAGAAGATAACCACACCAAGTCCCCAACGCGGAGATGATGACCCACACGACGATGACGATTAGCAAACTGCTGAGTCTTCTCCTGAGACAACTTCAAATTGTCCACCACATGACTCCAAATCTGGTGCAGTCTATCCACCACAGTGTCCACTCCAGGACAATCCGAAGATTCCACCTGGCCAGATGAAAAACGAGGGTGAAACCCTGAATTGCAAAAGAAAGGAGAAACCAGAGTGGCAGAACTGGCCCGATTATTGAGGGCAAACTCTGCCAACGGCAAAAAGGCGACCCAATCATCCTGATCAGCAGACACAAAACACCTCAAATAAGTCTCCAAGGTCTGATTAGTTCGCTCCGTCTGGCCATTAGTCTGAGGATGGAATGCAGACGAAAAAGACAAATCAATGCCCATCCTGGCACAGAACGCTCGCCAGAACCTAGACACAAATTGAGACCCCCTGTCAGAAACGATGTTTTCCGGGATACCATGTAAACGAACCACATTCTGAAAAAATAAAGGAACCAACTCAGATGAGGAAGGCAATTTGGGCAAGGGTACCAAATGAACCATCTTAGAAAAACGGTCACACACCACCCAAATGACGGACATTTTCTGAGAAACCGGGAGGTCCGAGATAAAGTCCATAGAGATGTGCGTCCATGGCCTCTTCGGAATAGGCAAGGACAACAACAATCCACTAGCCCGAGAACAGCAAGGCTTGGCCCGAGCACAAACATCACAAGACTGTACAAAGGCACGCACATCCTGAGACAGGGAAGGCCACCAGAAGGACCTGGCCACCAAATCTCTGGTACCAAAAATTCCAGGGTGACCTGCCAACACAGAAGAATGAACCTCCGAGATGACTCTACTGGTCCATTCATCTGGAACAAACAGTCTCCCAGGCGGACAACGATCAGGCCTATCAGTCTGAAACTCCTGCAAAGCACGTCGCAAGTCTGGGGAGAAACAAAACCCAAATTAGCCAGCTCACCAGTAACCAACGCAGGTGCACGGAACTTCGTTGCATGGAGACGAATGGATCATCAGGGAAAAAAAAGGTAAAGTTCCAGCTCCTTAAAAATATGATAAGTCTTTAATTGTATCCAATAAAATCCACATAAATATGAACACGGTCACATATAGCTCCCCCCGGTGGGTGCCCTCCAGCATGAGAGGCTAAACGGCTTTTAGCCGTTTAGCCTCTCATGCTGGAGGGCACCCACCGGGGGGAGCTATATGTGACCGTGTTCATATTTATGTGGATTTTATTGGATACAATTAAAGACTTATCATATTTTTAAGGAGCTGGAACTTTACCTTTTTTTTCCCTGATGATCCGCAAGTCTGGGGAGACAGCAGACAAAATCACCCCATCCTTAAGGATACCCGTAGGCTCAGAATCACCAGAGGAGTCAGGCTCAAAACTCCTAGAAAGGGCATCTGCCTTCACATTTTTTGAACCCGGCAAGTATGAAACCACAAAATTAAACCGGGAGAAAAACAACGACCAGCGCGCCTGTCTAGGATTCAGACGCCTGGCAGACTCAAGGTAAATCAGATTCTTGTGATCAGTCAAGACCACCACCTGATGTCTAGCACCCTCAAGCCAATGACGCCACTCCTCAAATGCCCACTTCATAGCCAAGAGCTCCCGATTACCAACATCATAATTTTGCTCGGCGGGCGAAAACTTTCGAGAGAAGAATGCACATGGTCTCATCACTGAGCAATCGGGACTTCTCTGCGACAAAACCTACATTACAGAATAATAATTATGACATGCGTTTATTTTTAAATATTATGTATCTTAGTGTTACCAGCAGACGTTCCTCAGCAGGAATCGCTCTACAGAGCTGGGTGTCCTGCCTGCTGATGGCTCCTTGTACACGAAGCAGCAAATCCCTGAAGCTCTCTTGAGACATCCTTGTGTACTCAAAATTTTTCTCTGGGTTTTCACGGAGCTCACTGTATAAGGAGTGGTAGGCTCCATGGCTCTGTCAGAATTCAACAATCGGGTGCTACCAAAAGTGCCGACGCCGTCTTCGCTGTCTTTTTTTTCCGCTGTAGCTCACAAGCAAATGCAAAGGCAAGAAACAAGTTGACATCCAAATCCAGATTCCGATAGAAACTCTCCATGCAAAGATCCATCTTGACATTGGATACAGGAGCAAAATCTGAGGATTTCATCTGTACAAGGGTCTATATACAGAAATCCCATGAGACACACACATTTGGCGTGGCTTGTGTCAAGGAAATTCTCCTGGAAAATCTTTGCCTATCGAACGCATGCACATAAAAACCACAAACGCATGCAAAAACGCATGTTAATGCAGCATTTTTTCCATCATGCGTTTGCATGCGTTTTTGCATGCGTTTGCGTACAAGACGCTACGGACTCAACCGCAAATGTGAAACTAGCCTTACAGTGTCAGAAAGATAAGTTGGGTCTTCAGCAGCCCAATTTTGTTCTTTTTGCTTGAAGTAATTTATCTATAAGAGACCAACACAGCACATAAAACAAGCCATCATTAGTAAAATAAATGTCAGATAGTCAAAATGGTAAATTACAAGAACTTTGAAAATTTCTTCATATAAATTAGCAAACAAAAACAGTAATGGAAATAATTAAGTAGGTTAAAATGAGGATTGCCACATAAAAGGAAAAGTAATAGTTTACATTACTAAATTGGTAGTGGACATAAAATCAGAGGAAGTCCGTCCTTTTGATTGAAAGAGTCAAAATTTATGTCTCTACCAGCCATATCTTCATTATTTAAAGAGGGGGTGAACACACAAAGTCTGGCATGTGATTCTCAATGTCAAACATGAAAAAAAGTGATTTAGATGGTGTAGGGGTAGTTTGACTGTAAAACAGTTGATTTTTACAGAATTGAATGCATATTTTACTAGCATGGCTACCATACTTGCACAGTATTATTCCATCTGATTATCAAGGAACTGTAATATTACCTCCGGTTTGTGAGTGTGTATATATACAGTGCCTTGCAAAATTATTCGGCCCCCTGGAACTTTTCAACCTTTTCCCACATATCATGCTTCACACATAAAGATACCAAATGTAAATTTTTGGTGAAGAATCAACAAGTGGAACACAATTGTGATTGCGAAGTTGAACGAAATTTATTGGTTATTTTACATTTTTGTGGAAATTCAAAAACTGAAAAGTGGGACTTGCAATATTATTCGTCCCCTTTAACTTAATACTTTGTTGCACCACCTTTTGCTGTGTTTACAGCTGCAAGTCGCTTGGGTTGGGGTATGTCTCTATCAGTTTTGTACATTGAGAGACTGAAATTCTTGCCCATTCTTCTTGGCACACAGCCATTCTTCCTTGCAGCTCCACTCCAACTATATTAATAAGGAATTATTGTGAGGTCTGTAAAAGTTCAATCTATTAGGATATAAAATTAGTTATCTTTTATAATTAAAACCTGTAAGGAGAGTAAAAATCTAAATGCCAGAATTTCTTTTTTGAGAAACCTACAACAAATGCACTATGTAGAAATTAAAAAATTTGTATTAATCACAAAATTATATCAATAAAAGTGTCAGTTCACCATGCAAAAACAAGCCTTCACACAGTTTCCTTGACAAGAAAATGAAAACATCACGTGTATCAGAAAAGGACTTAAATAAAAAAAAAAAAATACATGTTTGCTATCTCTGTAATCATGCTGACTTGTAGATTTATGCTGCCAGGTCATTTTTTGGTACAATGAATGCCTTAAAAACAAAACTCAGAAAACAATGATGAATTTGTGTTTTTTCCCCTAAAATTAGACAGAATTTAGATTTTTTTTTCTACATTTTCAATTACATGTGTTAAAATTATTTGTGTCATTCAAAACTACAACTTGTGTTAAAAAAAAATGATGGTACTTGCAAGAACAAGTGGAATACAACAAAAGTGCAAAAACAGAAAATCACCCCAAAGGGGTTAATCTGATAAATTTCTTTCTGTCCTGAAATATAAGATAGTTTTGAAATGTATTACCATTTTTTGTCAATGTTGTCAGTGATGTTTGTAGTACTACTAATTTCCAGTGATTTTACCGAAAATAAACAATAACAATAAAGAAAACCAGTCAAAATCGAAACTTTTGACTTTCACGATATACTTTTAGCTGTTGTTTCATGATGATGATTCCCAGTTCTCAATAATTCAGAAAAAAAACATGATGAATTACTCATTTTGATAAAAAAAATTATGTCATCCAAATCAACTGATTGTAGTCATGACAAATATTGCCATTTTAGGTTGTTACTACAGCTTCAAAGCATTTCAATATGATGGGAAATGTTATAATCTGTAAATAAATATCCATGAGAACATTAACTACTGACCAAATTCTGATAAATAGACCTCCCATGCTTAAAGTTAAGGCAAACTCTTCATTGGAAATACTTCAAAGGAAATATAATGGATGATCTATTTCTTGCCCATAGTTTGTTAAAATACAAAATTACTGTATTTGAGGTGCTTGGTTTAGTATACACTGCTGACTTATTTTAATAGCCTATTTGGCATTTTATGAAAGTTACATCAGCACTGGCAAATTCACACATTCTCACCCACAAAATTAAACTTTTTCTGTTCACAGCCACCAGACGTTAGACTGTTGATCAAACGCTTTTAAGATCTTGGGAAACAATTTATCTGATTCAGTTTGTTGAATGAAGCAATATGTATCCATTTTAAAGACAAATAATTTTCCCTAGTTTGAACATATCTAAAAGTACATGTAACATCAAATGAAATAATATTTTATTTTCAAAATCCAAATATTCTCTATTCTTGAACATGCATTTTTAGAATCTTAATATATGTCCATGATGTAGATATAAAAATGTTCACATTGATGTTAAAAGCTATAGGCACCTGGAAACTTAATATGGTGTTCAATTTTCACATAAACATATTTAGAATTTGGGTAGTCCCACTAATGTATTTCATATTAGAAGACCAAAAATGCTACAAATATTAGAGAAGAGTGGATCAGGAAAAATTTGAATTTGTCTGTTTGCGCAGATATTTCCAGGAAATTCGATTCGCAGAGAGGTTTGTCTCCTCAAATTGAATGTCCTTTATCTTGATTTAAGGTATCTGCAGACCCCAGAGCCTAATAAACATAAGATGTAAAATGTAAAAAAAAATACTTATAGTCTTCTTAATTTTTATTCTCCTTACTATTCACTAAGATGTAAAATGTAAAAAAACTCAGACTCTCTGATTGAGTTTCCTGAAATGTGCAGTTTCATGCAAATTCAAACACTTTGCGAATAGTTGCACACAAAAAAAATACTAATTTAAAAAAAGTGACCGTTACATCCAAACATAGACTAAGTGTGAACAGGTTCTGAACCTAGAGTCACCAAATCATATACCTACAAACAAAAAAAGCATCACTCTGTGGAGTCATAACTGATCAATATTTCTGCATTGATGCCAATTTATTTTCTTAACCTAAACCACATTTCGGAGGGTTTTAGCTTCAAAATAATAATTTATACAACCAATTGATGAATTTAACATCAGGTTATTAGCTTTTATTTACACAACATGGATAAGCAACATAACTTCTGTCAGAGATTGTAGTCTATGTTTGGAAGTGACGGTCAGTTTTTTTAAATTTGTATTCATTAGCCTTCTGACTGAGCACTCCGCCTTTTAGTCACAGGTGTTTTAATTACAGCAGGACCACTACCCCTCCACAGAGAGAGAGATTTTTGTCTGAGAAGACTCACATTAGGTTCCCATTCAGATGAAGACTTTATTCTAAGAGAGAAATGGCAGTGTTAGGTCCTGGAAAAAGAGAAACGTCTTCCAGGTACACATGAATTGGCCAATTTATGCTCTAAGCTTTCTCAATTTTTCATATTTCTAGTGCATTGCTGCAATTCAATTTTCATATTTCATATTTGCAAGTACAAAAAATATTACTGTCACAACTCCACCAAAATCTGCTTCCACTTCTGTCGCCAGGCAATGCCATATTCACTCTGCAAGTTGTGCTGGTGATAGAGGAGATGTCAGAACTCCAAAGCTCTGGACGGCACAGACTCTGTCCAGATACTAAGGATAGAGTGGCTGGGACCTGCAGTGCTGTCAAGCCTGACAGTGTGGGTGTGTGTGCTGTCCCGCAGGTTTTGAGCTCCCTGCTCTTGCCAACTGGAGAGCACAACACACTACTAAAGCTTTCAACTTGCTGCTGTAAGATGCCAGAAGTAGCTTTGTGATTCCCTGGTTTGGTCTGTGTATTCTCCTCCTGTTTGTTGTTTATACTTTCCTTTTTTTTAACCAATGTTTCTCCTGTCTGTCAATTTTTTAATTTTGCTGACATCTTGGCTTTGACCCCCAACCTGACCGTTCTTCTTGCCAGCTTGCTCCACCAAACAGCAACTGACATTGTAGCCCCTGCCTAGGGACCATTTTGTAAGTTCAATTCCCTGTATAAGTGTTAAAGGGTGAAGGCCAGAGCAGCCTCAAGGCTTTGGAAAACATAATAGCTTGCACCAAGCTGGTTTATTGTATCCACTTTAGAGCTGACAGGTGACCACTGAGAGAGTCCTCTGACATTATATCTGGCCCAAACAAAATATGGATCCTCTCCAAATGGTGGTGAATCAAATGCAACACCTGGCCTATTTAGTCCAAGGTCTTGAAGAGTGGATTCAGAATGAGGAATGTTCTCAGGCCCAAGCCCAACCTGGACCAATTTTCAGGTGACTGTAAACTTTTTTTCCTTTAATGAAAGCTGTATTTCAGGCGCTGCTCACATACGTCTAGTTTTGAGACCAAGCATGTTTGATTCATTATATCCCTGCTGCAGGATGAACCCCAGGCTAGGGTCTTCTTTATATCACCTGAAGGTCCAGAACACTCCACTGTAGTTTGGATTTTTGGGGTCTTAGGATTCCTCTGATGACCCTGTCCAAGTAGCTTTAGCTGAAAGCAAATTAACTGCACTCCGACACGAGCAACGTCCTGCTGAGAATTATCATGCAGAGTTTAAGGCTTGGGCCACAGACTCACAGTGGACCAGGTCCTTTGCTTTTTGTTTTGCTCCAGTCCCTCTGATCAAGCTGAAAACATGGTAAAACGTTCATGGTAGTGGAAAAACTGTGCAGTGGCCAGAAGAGAGCATGAAGAGGCGTGACTACGCAAACACCTGACTGGCCACTAGAACCCCTACTGGTCGGGTTACACTTGGCTCCTGATGGATGCCAGGTTCTGCTCCAGAGCAAACCTTGGACACACAGCAGCTGACCCCCAATGGGGCAGGAAGATGGAACAGCCAAAAATGGATAGACTTGGCAAGTACAGGAAGGCATAGCAGGAATAGTGAAAGATAGGACAGGCACAGGCTGGTACAGCTGTTATACAGACTGTCACAGCAGGAATGACTGGTATATAGACTGGTACAATGGTGCAGACAGGTGCGGCAAGTATACAGACTGTCAAGGCAGGTGAAAACAGGTACTCTCATATACATACTGGCATCGCAGGTGCAGACAGGTACGCTGGAAGGAACAAGCTTGGTCAAGCAGGAACAAGCAGAGCAAGTGGATGCAGGCAGGTACTAGAAGGAACTAGAGGGTACTAGTGGGTACACACAGACAGTGGACCTGAAAACTAGCAAATATGCAGACTTATTGAATAAAAACATTGTTCTGGCACCTCCCATTAGGTGGAGGTGTCTTAAATAATAAGGGTATCCCAGCCATTGACCTGGGACATTTTAGGACAACATGCATTGTCCTTTTAAGAAGGAGGGAGTGCATGCATGCCCTAAGCACAGTTCTCGGAGATCTGTGAGTGATGCGCAGACCCCAGGCAGCAGCAGGAGGAGCAGGAAGGGGGGGACAAGGGCCATGATGGTGAGCGAGTTAGTGTCCCTGCTGGGGGAGTGAGGAAGCATGCAGGGACGCCAGAGCTACACACGACTACCAGCATGAGAGAGCATTAATCATCACAATTATAGTAATTAGATACTCACTCAAACAATAAATACCATAAAGAGAACAAAAATAGGTGCATATGATCTCTCAAAATATAAACTTTATTGAATTCAGACAATTAAAAACAATGTAGAATAGACAGTATAACACAATGGAAAACCACGTAAATGTATTTACATAGTTACATCAAATATTACTAAGGTTATATCATTACTAGTCCGAATAAATGTGCAAAGCTATTGATTTATGACACTCAAAACAAATATTTTATGGCAAGATGTATAGGTAACACAATCAAAATTCTGACATGTTTAAACAGATGGTATGGTAAGTCATATATGCTAAAAGATAACAAAAATTCCTTACATGTCCAATAGACTGGTGTGATATGTGATTCTGGTGCCTCAACATACGTTTCACCCTTGCTTCATTTGAATTCAATAAAGTCAAGTTAACCTCTTTCTGACCTCAGATGGGATAGTACGTTTGAGGTCAGAACCCCCGCTTTGATGCGGGCTCTGGCGGTGAGCCCGCATCAAAGCCGGGACATGTCAGCTGTTTTGAACAGCTGACATGTGCCCGCAATAGCGACGGGTGAAATCGCGATTCACCCGCCACTATTAATTAGTTAAATGCCACTGTCAAATGCTGACAGTGGCATTTAACCGGTGCTTCCGGCCAGGCGGCCGGAAATGAGCGCATCTCTAACCCCAGTCACATAATCAGGGGTCATCGATGCTTCTGTATAGTAACCATAGAGGTCCTTGAGACCTCTATGGTTACTAATCCCCGGTAGCTGTGAGCGCCACCCTGTGGTCGGCACTCATAGCACACCTGCATTTCTGCTGCATAGCAGCGATCTGATGATCGCTGCTATGTAGCAGAGGCAATCGAGTTGCGCCAGCTTCTAGCCTCCTATGGAGGCTATTGAAGCATGGCAAAAGTTAAAAAAAATGTGAAAAAAAAAAAATATATAAAAGTTTAAATCACCCCCCTTTTGCCCCATTCAAAATAAATCAATAAAAAAAAATGAAACCTACACATATTCAGAACCGCCCGATCTATCAATAAAAAAAAAAGCATTAACCTGATCGCTAAACAGCGTAGCGAGAATAAAATTTGAAACTCCAGAATTATATTTTTTTGGTCGCCGTGACATTGCATTAAAATGCAATAACAGGCGATCAAAAGAACGTATCTGCACCGAAATAAGCCCTCAACCGACCCCAAATCATGAAAAATGGAGACACTGCGAGTATCGGAAAATGGCACAATTTTTTTTTTTTTAGCAAAGTTTGGAATTTTTTTCACCACTTAGATAAAAAATAACCTAGTCATATTAGGTGTCTAAGAACTCGTAATGACCTGGAGAATCATAATGGCAGGTTAGTTTTAGCATTTAGTGAACCTAGCAAAAATGCCAAACAAAAACTTGTGTGGGACTGCACTTTTTTTGCAATTTCACCGCACTTGGAATTTTTTTTTCTGTTTTCTAGTACACGACATGCTAAAACCAATGATGTCATTCAAAAGTACAACTTGTTTTGCAAAAAATAAGCCCTCACATGGCCATATTGACGAAAAAATGAAAAAGTTATGGCTTTGGGAAGGAGGGGAGCGAAAAACGAACACGGAAAAATGGAAAATCCCAAGGTCATGAAGGGGTTAAGGACATGTCGGTTCAGTTCCTTTCCCTGACTTTCTTTATACTGTCATATCCTTGACTTTCTATTTGAGTAGGTGTTTCCACAAACGAAGAAAGAAACTTGATGCTGACTCTGTACTTTCTCTTAAGATTTGTGCACCTATTACCTTTACTAAGGAGTAGTGTTGAGCATTCCGATACTGCAAGTATCGAGTATCGGCCGATACTTGCTGTATCGGAATTCCGATACCGAGATCCGATATTTTTGTGGTATCGGGTATCGGTATCGAAACAACATTAATGTAAAAATGTGTAAAAGAAAGAATCAAAATAAAAAATATTGCTATACTCACCTCTCCGACGCAGCCTGCACCTTACCGAGGGAAGCGGCAGCGTTCTTTGTTTAAAATTCGCGCTTTTCTTTCCTTTACGTGAGTCCCGGCTTGTGATTGGTTGCGTGCCGCCCATGTGACCGGGACGCAACCAATCACAGCAAGCCGTGACGTAATTTCAGGTCCTTCAGGATTTTAAAATTACGTTCCGGCGTTGTGATTGGTTGCGTCGCAGTCACATGGGCGACGCAACCAATCACAGCAAGCCGTGACGTAATTTCAGGTCCTTAAGGATTTTAAAATTACGTCCCGGCTTTGTGATTGGTTGCGTCGCAGTCACATGGGAGACGCAACCAATCACAAGCCGTGACGTCACGGGAGGCTGGACACGCACGCATTTTAAAATGGGCGCGTGTCCAGCCTCCCGTGACGTCCCGGCTTGTGATTGGTTGCGCCGCGATCAACCAATCACAAGCCGGGAGGCTGGACACGCGCGCATTTTAAAATTTAAAATGGGCGCGTGTCCAGCCTCCCGTGACGTCCCGGCTTGTGATTGGTTGCGCCGCGGTCAACCAATCACAAGCCGGGAGGCTGGACACGCGCCCATTTTAAAATTTTAAAATGCGCGCGTGTCCAGCCTCCCGGCTTGTGATTGGTTGCGCCGCGGTCAACCAATCACAAGCCGGGACGTCACGGGAGGCTGGACACGCGCCCATTTTAAAAAGCGCGCGTGTCCAGCCTCCCGTGACGTCACGGCTTGTGATTGGTTAATGGCGGCCATGTTGCCGGGATGCGGACCAATCACAGCAAGCCGTGACGTAATTTCGTCACGGCTTGCTGTGATTGGTCCGCTGTTATGACCCCAATGGCGAGGGTCTCAGAGGAACGTGGAAGTCTGCAGAATACAAAAATCCAGCTCATAGGGCAGTGGTAACTGGGTTGACCATATATCTACTCCTAACGCCAACACTAGAAGTAGCCGGGGATCATTCCTACGTTGATTCTAGATGACACGCGCCAGCCGGAGAATCTAGCTACCCCTAGTAGAGGAATACAAAGACCTTTCTTGCCTCCAGAGAAGGGGACCCCAAAGCTGGATAGAAGCCCCCCACAAATAATGACGGTGAGGTAAGAGGAAATGACAAACACAGAAATGAACCAGGTTTAGCACAGAGAGGCCCGCTTACTGATAGCAGAATAAAGAAAGGTAACTTATATGGTCAACAAAAACCCTATCAAAATCCACACTGGAAATTCAAGAACCCCCGAACCGTCTAACGGTCCGGGGGGAGAACACCAGCCCCCTAGAGCTTCCAGCAAAGGTCAGGATATAGATTTGGAACAAGCTGGACAAAAATACAAAACCAAAACAAAATAGCAAAAAGCAAAAGGCAGACTTAGCTGATATAACTGGAACCAGGATCAGTAGACAAGAGCACAGCAGACTAGCTCTGATAACTACGTTGCCAGGCATTGAACTGAAGGTCCAGGGAGCTTATATAGCAACACCCCTAACTAACGACCCAGGTGCGGATAAAAGGAATGACAGAAAAACCAGAGTCAAAAAACTAGTAACCACTAGAGGGAGCAAAAAGCAAATTCACAACAGTACCCCCCCCTTAGTGAGGGGTCACCGAACCCTCACCACGACCACCAGGGCGATCAGGATGAGCGGCATGAAAGGCACGAACTAAATCGGCCGCATGAACATCAGAGGCGACCACCCAGGAATTATCCTCCTGACCATAGCCCTTCCACTTGACCAGGTACTGAAGCCTCCGCCTGGAGAGGCGAGAATCCAAGATCTTCTCCACCACGTATTCCAACTCGCCCTCAACCAACACAGGAGCAGGAGGCTCAGCAGAAGGAACTACAGGCACAATGTACCGCCGCAACAAGGACCTATGAAATACATTGTGAATAGCAAACGACACAGGAAGATCCAGACGAAAAGATACAGGATTAAGGATTTCCAATATCTTGTAAGGCCCAATAAAACGAGGTTTAAATTTGGGAGAGGAGACCTTCATAGGAACAAAGCGGGAAGAAAGCCATACCAAATCCCCAACGCGTAGTCGGGGACCCACACCGCGGCGGTGGTTGGCAAAGCGCTGAGCCTTCTCCTGTGACAACTTCAAGTTGTCCACCACATGATTCCAGATCTGCTGCAACCTATTCACCACAGAATCCACCCCAGGACAGTCAGAAGGCTCCACATGACCCGAAGAAAAGCGAGGATGGAAACCAGAGTTGCAGAAAAAAGGCGAAACCAAGGTGGCGGAACTAGCCCGATTATTAAGGGCAAACTCAGCCAACGGCAAGAATGTCACCCAATCGTCCTGATCAGCAGAGACAAAACACCTCAAATAAGCCTCCAAAGTCTGATTGGTTCGCTCCGTCTGTCCATTAGTCTGAGGATGGAAAGCAGACGAAAACGACAAATCAATGCCCATCCTACTACAAAAGGATCGCCAGAACCTGGAAACGAACTGGGATCCTCTGTCTGACACAATATTCTCAGGGATGCCGTGCAAACGAACCACGTTCTGGAAAAACACAGGAACCAGATCGGAAGAGGAAGGCAGCTTAGGCAAAGGAACCAAATGGACCATCTTGGAGAAGCGATCACATATCACCCAGATAACGGACATGCCCTGAGATAGCGGAAGATCAGAAATGAAATCCATGGAGATATGTGTACAAGGTCTCTTCGGGACAGGCAAGGGCAAGAGCAAACCGCTGGCACGAGAACAGCAAGGCTTAGCTCGAGCACAAGTCCCACAGGACTGCACAAATGACCGCACATCCCTTGACAAGGAAGGCCACCAAAAGGACCTGGCCACCAGATCTCTGGTGCCAAAAATTCCCGGGTGACCTGCCAACACCGAGGAATGAACCTCGGAAATGACTCTGCTGGTCCACTTATCCGGGACAAACAGTCTGTCAGGTGGACAAGACTCAGGCCTATCAGCCTGAAATCTCTGCAACACACGTCGCAGATCCGGAGAAATAGCTGACAAGATAACTCCATCTTTAAGAATACCAACAGGATCAGCGACTCCAGGAGCATCAGGCACAAAGCTCCTAGAAAGAGCATCGGCCTTCACATTCTTTGAACCTGGTAAATACGAGACAACAAAATCAAAGCGGGAGAAAAACAATGACCAGCGGGCCTGTCTCGGATTAAGGCGTTTAGCAGACTCGAGATACATCAGATTTTTGTGATCAGTCAAGACCACCACACGATGCTTAGCACCCTCGAGCCAATGACGCCACTCCTCAAATGCCCATTTCATGGCCAACAACTCCCGATTGCCCACATCATAATTTCGCTCGGCAGGTGAAAACTTCCTAGAGAAAAAGGCACAAGGTTTCATAACAGAGCAACCAGGGCCTCTCTGCGACAAAACGGCCCCTGCCCCAATCTCCGAAGCATCCACCTCAACCTGAAAGGGAAGTGAGACGTCAGGCTGGCACAAAACAGGCGCCGAAGTAAACCGGCGTTTCAACTCCTGGAAAGCCTCCACGGCAGCAGGAGCCCAGTTAGCTACATCGGAGCCCTTCTTGGTCATATCCGTCAAAGGTTTCACAATGCTAGAAAAATTAGCGATAAAACGACGGTAGAAGTTAGCGAAGCCCAAGAACTTCTGAAGACTCTTAACTGACGAGGGCTGAGTCCAATCAAGAATAGCTCGGACCTTGACTGGGTCCATCTCCACAGCAGAAGGGGAAAAAATGAACCCCAAAAAGGGAACCTTCTGTACACCAAAGAGACACTTTGAGCCCTTGACAAACAAAGAATTTTCACGCAAAATTTTAAAGACCAACCTGACCTGCTCCACATGCGAATCCCAATTATCAGAAAAAACCAAAATATCATCCAGATAAACAATCAAAAATTTATCCAGATACTTCCGGAAAATGTCATGCATAAAGGACTGAAAAACTGAAGGCGCATTGGAGAGCCCAAAAGGCATCACCAAGTACTCAAAATGACCTTCGGGCGTATTGAATGCGGTTTTCCATTCATCACCTTGCTTAATGCGCACAAGGTTGTACGCACCACGAAGGTCTATCTTGGTGAACCACTTGGCACCCTTAATCCGGGCAAACAAGTCAGACAACAGCGGTAAAGGATACTGAAATTTGACAGTGATCTTATTTAAAAGCCGATAATCAATACAAGGTCTCAAAGATCCGTCTTTTTTTGCCACAAAAAAGAATCCCGCACCAAGAGGGGAAGAAGACGGACGAATATGTCCTTTCTCCAGAGACTCCTTGATATATGAACGCATAGCGGTATGTTCAGGTACCGACAGATTAAACAGTCTTCCCTTAGGAAATTTACTGCCTGGGATCAAATCTATAGCACAGTCACAGTCCCTATGAGGAGGCAGTGCACTGGACTCAGACTCACTGAAGACATCCTGATAATCAGACAAATACTCCGGAACTTCCGAAGGCGTAGAAGAAGCAATAGACACAGGCAGGGAATCCCCATGAATACCACGACAGCCCCAACTTGAGACTGACATAGCCTTCCAGTCCAGGACTGGATTATGGGTCTGTAACCATGGCAGCCCTAAAACAACCAAATCATGCATTTTATGTAAAACCAGGAAACGTATCACCTCGCGGTGTTCAGGAGTCATGCACATGGTAACCTGTGTCCAATACTGCGGTTTATTTGCTGCCAATGGTATAGCATCAATACCCCTAAGAGGAATAGGATTTTCTAATGGTTCAAGAGTAAAACCACAGCGCTTAGCAAATGAGAGATCCATGAGACTCAGGGCAGCACCTGAATCTACAAACGCCATGACAGGATAAGATGACAGTGAGCAAATCAAAGTTACAGACAGAATAAATTTAGGTTGCAAATTACCAACGGTGACAGGACTAACAACCTTAGCTATACGTTTAGAGCATGCTGAGATAACATGTGTAGAATCACCACAGTAGTAGCACAAGCCATTCCGGCGTCTATGAATTTTCCGCTCATTTCTAGTCAGGATTCTATCACATTGCATTAAATCAGGTGTCTGTTCAGACAACACCATGAGGGAATTTGCGGTTTTTCTATCACATTGCACCGAATTAGGTGTCTGTTCAGACAACACCATGAGGGAATTTGCGGTTTTGCGCTCCCGCAACCGCCGGTCAATTTGAATAGCCAGTGCCATAGTGTCATTCAGACCTGTGGGAATGGGAAAACCCACCATAACATTCTTAATGGCTTCAGAAAGGCCATTTCTAAAATTAGCGGCCAGTGCACACTCGTTCCAATGTGTCAGCACGGACCATTTCCGAAATTTTTGGCAATACACTTCAGCCTCGTCCTGCCCCTGAGACATAGCCAGCAAGGCCTTTTCTGCCTGAATCTCAAGATTGGGTTCCTCATAAAGTAAACCGAGCGCCAGAAAAAACGCATCAAGATCAGCCAATGCCGGATCTCCTGGCGCCAGCGAAAAAGCCCAATCCTGAGGGTCGCCCCGTAAGAACGAAATCACAATTTTTACTTGCTGAGCAGAATCTCCAGATGAACAGGGTCTCAGGGACAAAAACAATTTACAATTATTCACGAAATTCCTAAACTTAAACCTGTCTCCGGAAAACAGTTCAGGAATCGGTATTTTAGGTTCTGACCTAGGATTTCTGATAACATAGTCTTGTATGCCCTGCACACGAGTAGCCAGCTGGTCCACACTTGTAATCAAGGTCTGGACATTCATGTCTGCAGCAAGCATAGCCACTCTGAGGTAAAGGGGAAGAAGAGAAAAAAAAAAACCTCAGAATCTTCTTTCTTATAATCCCTCTTCTGCAATGCATTAAACATTTAATACTGGCCTGGCAAACTGTTATGACCCCAATGGCGAGGGTCTCAGAGGAACGTGGAAGTCTGCAGAATACAAAAATCCAGCTCATAGGGCAGTGGTAACTGGGTTGACCATATATCTACTCCTAACGCCAACACTAGAAGTAGCCGGGGATCATTCCTACGTTGATTCTAGATGACACGCGCCAGCCGGAGAATCTAGCTACCCCTAGTAGAGGAATACAAAGACCTTTCTTGCCTCCAGAGAAGGGGACCCCAAAGCTGGATAGAAGCCCCCCACAAATAATGACGGTGAGGTAAGAGGAAATGACAAACACAGAAATGAACCAGGTTTAGCACAGAGAGGCCCGCTTACTGATAGCAGAATAAAGAAAGGTAACTTATATGGTCAACAAAAACCCTATCAAAATCCACACTGGAAATTCAAGAACCCCCGAACCGTCTAACGGTCCGGGGGGAGAACACCAGCCCCCTAGAGCTTCCAGCAAAGGTCAGGATATAGATTTGGAACAAGCTGGACAAAAATACAAAACCAAAACAAAATAGCAAAAAGCAAAAGGCAGACTTAGCTGATATAACTGGAACCAGGATCAGTAGACAAGAGCACAGCAGACTAGCTCTGATAACTACGTTGCCAGGCATTGAACTGAAGGTCCAGGGAGCTTATATAGCAACACCCCTAACTAACGACCCAGGTGCGGATAAAAGGAATGACAGAAAAACCAGAGTCAAAAAACTAGTAACCACTAGAGGGAGCAAAAAGCAAATTCACAACAGTCCGCGTCCCGGCAACATGGCCGCCCTGACCAATCACAAGCCGGGACTTCACGTAACCAAGTAAAAGCGCGAATTTTAAACAAACAACGCTGCCGGTTCCCTCGCTGAGGTCCAGGCTGCGTCGGAGAGGTGAGTATAGCGATATTTTTTATTTTAATTCTTTCTTTTACACATTTATATGGATCCCAGGGCCTGAAGGAGAGTTTCCTCTCCTTCAGACCCTGGGAACCATCAGGAATACCGTCCGATACTTGAGTCCCATTGACTTGTATTGGTATCGGGTATCGGTATCGGATTGGATCCGATACTTTGCCGGTATCGGCCGATACTTTCCGATACCGATACTTTCAAGTATCGGACGGTATCGCTCAACACTACTAAGGAGCCCATGCAGATTGAAGTGCCTCACTCCCATCAACTTCTAGAAATCAAGCAACACAAACTGGCTCTTGTTACCCACTGTGGAGAGTCTGCATGTCAGAGGTCTTCCCACCCAAGACAACCACCACCAGAGACATGTCATTGCCTGGGTGGCTCTAAGGATGCCAATCTAGATGCACAGGAATTTCCCTGTGATTCTGCAAAATTATTGAAACCTTTTTTTTTAATTTTACATAGACAAATCTGTGCTGCTTCAGGTCTCTATTAATTGTGGTTCTGCAGCATATTTTGTTGATGCCAAGGAGGCAAAGGATCTTGGTTTACCCTAGCCAAAACTATGTTTTCCAATGACGGTCACTGCAATTGATGATACGCCTCTCACTTAGGGTATTTGTCAAGTAAGTCAATAAGTCACTGTTTGTTGGAGCTTTACATTTTTAATCTGTGTAATTTTTTTGTCCTTGAAAACCTGTATGTGGCTGTGGTCTTGGGCATACGTTGCTTAAATAATAATAACCTGGTCACCCTAGAAAGGTGCAGACCAAAATTAATTGGATTCAGCCTTGTGACCTTAAAGGTTTATGACGTTTTCATCAGCTATTATAGGAAATGCATCAAGGGTTTTGGCATGGTTGTATAGCAACTCACTCAAGCAAATAGGTAACGCACTAAAAACTGCAACTGACCCTGTTGGCTCCTGTACAGACAAGAGATCCTGACCCCTCAGTCCTTAATGTTTTTTGCGTGAGCTGAGATACCTCTAACCAATGACTAGACAATGTCAAATCGGATATAAGCTGCCTGAAAAGTCCTCCTAAATATCTGGAGGGCAGAGCAGAATGCAAATTACCTGCAGAAGGGAAAGTGTGATGGAATAGAAAGAGATCCCCGAGTGCATAAAACAAACCTTGAAATATATAATAAAGGATTAAGTATGTACTGTTAGAGAATATGCTGCCTACTTCCTAAAAGAAACCACAAAAGATAGATGCCGAGAAAAGAACATAAACAGCAAAGAGTTAAAACCTAGCTGGTCTTTCACTGACTGGCTTAAACTACAGTAGTATGGCTGGACATCCAAAAGAGACTATCAGCAGCAGAAAATACCAACAAGGGGAAAGTGTACAGGGGCATGTAAAAGTTTGGACAAACCCATGGATGTTCAGGTCCGGTGGGTTAAGCCAAACATTTTAAAAAAGTTTGGGTACCTAAATGGTACTCTAACCTGGACCTGATTCAGATGAATGAAGGGCTTGAATATCCATTGTTTGCTAAGCTGTCAATGTATAGACACCTCTCCTTTTCTAACATGTAGACTTGGTGTCAGAAGACATAAAACAGCTGACATCAACCCCTAAACCATTACCCCACTTGTCACTGCACCAGGGCATATAGGAAGAGCTGAGAAAAGCACCAGAATTGGCTCATTTGATAGATGCAGCTTTTCTGGGGCGGCTGCTATTTTTAGGCTGGGGGAAGGCCAATATCCATAGCCTCTTACCAGCCTGAGAACACCTGCCCCAAGCTATCTCTTGATAGCCAGACATTATAAGTTATGATCAGCTTTGCCTGCATTGGTTATCAAAAATAGAACAAACTCTACATCTTTTTTAAAAATTTATAGCACTGGTGCCTGCTGATAAATACTCCTATCAGTGGTGCCTGCTCTTGGCATAAGCTGATGGGAGTAGTACCCACATCATCTGATGCCTGTCTCATCAGCTGAGGCATAGGTAAGCTGGTCATCATAGCGCTCTGACTGGCAGTAATAATCTTACTGCTGATCAGAACCACCGCTGTTTATAGTGTGTAAAGCACACAATGTTTGGGGAGATAAACCTTAACAGTAACACAGATTTCCTGTAGAAGTCCATGCTTGGGGTCAGTGTCTATAAAGTAGGTCTTTTGCATGGACCCTGAACTTGACTGTTTGGGTTTGCCAATCACTTAAAATTATCTCTAAAGGGCTTAAAGTTAAATATGACACATTTCCTTTGTATTTTAGGCAAACAAAACGTGTATTTAAATGTTTTTCATTTTAAAAATTACCAAAAGGGAACTAGCCTAATGCAAAAGTTTGGGCACCCTTGGATTTTTGAGTGCTCACATAACTTTGAATAAGGTTTCAGTACTTAATTAGCCTGTAAGGTATAAATAAAACCCAGCATCCTCTAGCTTTTTGCCAAAAACTGCAGCCTTAAATTCTTCTAAGTAGCTGTCAGCATGAGACCCCAATAGACTCCTATGTCCAGCCAAACATCCCATACACATTAAAAAAAAAACACCACATATTAGCCTTGGTAATGTTCCCCAGGTGCTCTGCTTCTGTGTTCCTGTCTCCGTGTCTCAGGTGCGCTGACCCTCCGAAGTAAACCGCTGAAGAGATGAAATTATGTCATTGCGTTAACTGTTTCACACACTGATTGGAGGAGGAAGTGGCTGGAGGCCTCTCCTCCACCAATTAAGTCAGCGCAAATGGAGACAGTGGAGACAGTGAGCAGACAGGCGTGGGAGGTCCCTGTGGGCGACTGTTTTCCAGCCCCTCAGTTTTCTCAGTCTGTTGACCGGACTGGGACAGCCAGAGGGTCAGATGTGGCCCGCGGGTCTCACTTTGCCCAGGTCTGCTCTAATACATTTATTTGAATGGCCATCCTGTAATACTACATTCCAGCATTTGCTGTAGAGGTTATGTATGAAGTCTTCTGTAATATATCTTACAGATCAAAAGGACATGAACCATGTTTGATATGACCAAAGGCTGTGAAATATATATATATATATATATATATATATATATATATATATATATATATATATATATATATATATGTATTTCACAGCCTTTGGTCAGATCAAACACAGATATATTCAGCAGTATTTGCTGTCACACATGGATGCTGCTTATCACAAATATAGTTTCACTGCTCATTTAATCAAGTAGTTAATTTTTTTTAAATACATGAACATTTCTGTTCATGCATTTCATGGAACATCAAATAACAGAATGTCTCTCTGCACAGCAATTTAGCATTCATACTAAGATCAATATTAGAATTTCTGAAATATTTATTTGGAAACGAGAAAAAGGATTGATATTACTCAATGCAAAGAAACATACAAAAAGCATTTATCTTTAAAAAGAAAAGTCTCGCAGACAAAATTTGGTTTTCAGAAAATGTGCATTAAATTTGCAGCAAACGTGTATTTATCCTTAGTTTTATAGCTGGTCAATGAATTAAATGTTTGCAATAATTTTGGATTTTGAATTTAGTTTCATGAAATTTGAGGTTTGTTACTAAGGGAAAAATGTGTATTTTTTAATGGATGTTGATACTTTAGGTGAACAATTTTTATTAATTTTAATCCTTACATATTTTTTAGCTAAAACACCTTTTTACAATAGGATTTTATTAAAAAAGGGTACAGTTTGAGTACTACGACCTGTGTGTACAGTGGCATGTCAAATTTTAGGCATTCCTGGTCAAAGCAAATTGAATATTAAATGACCTCGAAAAGGGTTAAAGTTAAAGATGACACATTTACTTTGTATTTTAGGCAAAAAATTACATATTATAATTTTTTACATTTTTAAAATT
This sequence comes from Ranitomeya variabilis, assembly GCF_051348905.1. NCBI lineage: Eukaryota > Metazoa > Chordata > Amphibia > Anura > Dendrobatidae > Ranitomeya > Ranitomeya variabilis. Next base: position 305,509,948 of record NC_135236.1, read on the forward strand.
TCGAAAACGAATATGGGCTGATGCAAAAGATTGTGCACCCTACATGGTTAGTACCAAGTAGCAATCCCATTAAATATTACAGTTTAAAAATACTTTTTGTAGCCAGCCAAGAGTCTTTCAATTCTTGTTTGAGGGATTTTCATTGATTGTTCCTCGGAATATTCTTCCAGTTCTGCGGGATTCCTGGGTTGTCTTGCATGCTCTGCTATTTTGAGGTCTAGTAAAATATTTTAAATCATGTTCAGATCAGGCAACTATGAGAGCTATTGTAGAACCTTCAGCTGGCACCTTTTGAGGTAGTCTATTGTAGATTTTGACATGTTTTTAGGATCATGACCCATTTGTAGAAGCCATCCTGTTTTCAACTTCAGCTGTTTACAGACGGTGCTATGTTTGCATCAAGAATTTGTTGAAAATTTATTGAATCCATTCTTCCCTCTACCCATAAAATATTAACCGTGCTATTGGCTATAACAAACCCCCAAAGCATGATTGATTCACTCCCATGCTTAATGGTAGGCAAGATGTTCTTTTCCTGAAATTCTGTGCCTTTTTTTTTCATATTGTGACCAAAGAGTTCTATTTTAATCACAATGGTCCAGAGGACTTGCTTCCAAAATGCATCAGGTTTGTTTAGATGTTATTTTGCATGCTTCTGATGCTGAATTTTATGGTGAGGATGCAGGAGAGGATTTCTTCTGATAATTCTTCCATGAAAATCATATTTGGGCAGTTGTCTCCGAACAGTAGAGCAATGTACCACAACTCCAAAGTCTGCAAAATTTTTCTGAAGGTCTTTTTAACCCTAGAATGCATGACCATAGAAATCTACACTATTATGTACCTGGGGCCTTTGAGGCCTGTTTTCAAATAACATGGAATAACTCAAAAAAATTTTTTTTTCAAAGTTATTTGAAAGTAAGCATGCATTCCCACTAGCTCTGGGGTCCGCCTGGACGGGATTTCGTAATGGATCTGACCTCCTGGTGACCCCGGCTAAGGCTGGTAGAACGCGTACCTGGGGCCTCGCAGGCCTGTCAGGTTACTTTTTTTATTATTTTCTGTAAAACTACTTTAGTTACAATTTTGAAACTCTAGGTATTCCTCAGCTATATAGTTGTTAGTAATTTCCAGTTGTTCGTATATTTTTATGCTATAGGCATTTCGTATAGCAACGCTTTTTTTGTGACTACCCCATATTCACGTACCTGGGGCCTTTTAGGCCTGTGTGCAAATAACATGGAATAACTCAAATAAAAATACTTTTCAAAGTTTATTTTACATTTGCAAAGTAAGGATGCATTCCCACTAGCGCTGGGGTCCACCAGGAGGGGATCCGTAATGGATCTGACCTCCTGGTGACCTCAGCTAAGGCTGGTGGAATCCCGGCATTCCATCAGCCTTAGCTGGAGTTACCAGGAGGTCAGATCCATTATGGATCACATTCTGGTGAACCCCAGTGCTACTTGGAACATAGCCTAAGATGTGTATAATTCCCCAAAAAAATTATGTACATAAAACAACAAAAATGTAACTAAACGGGCACACCCAATATATTCACTCAGTACAATTTTTTATGATGGATACATTTTTTCTTATAAAAAGTTTTTACATAAAGTCTGTAGCAAACTTGGTGCAGGAATATTTATTTTCCACTTTACATATTCCCCCGACAATTCTTGCATATTATTTTTTCTTCAGAATGTTCCCTGCATACATTTTGTCTGCAAGTAGAACAGAAACTAATATAGCAGCACTTTCTTTTTTTTTCTCTTTGCTCTGGCTGTTCCTGAAAGCATATTCCACATCGGGTCATTGCCTCTGTAATTTGCCTTGATAAGCATTTTGTGCTGCTTCTCTCTAGCATAGTAGGCATCAAAAGTTCATAACAAAGTTCTGTCAAAAATATACGTCTATTGTCCTTCCTGTTGGCATGGATTTCTGGATTAGTTTGACAATAAACAATATAGCTATTGAGGGATGACACATCAAGGATATTGGAAAAAAGGGCAACAGGCCAACGTTTAGTCTGCCTTTTACACGAATATTCAGTAATCATTTCGTCCATCTTGTCGACACCTCCTTTTGTCTTATTATAATGAAGTATAATTTCAGGTTTTTGTTTCCTGTCTTGGTGTCAATACTTTCATCGTGATGCATTGTGCTCAGTAATATCACAGATTTTTCTTTCTTGGCTTTATAGGACACCATTGTTGCCTCATTGCAGAAACCGAATACACTCTCGTAGATTGGTCGCTGTGCATTGTGCTTCATTATTGGTGGAATTTCGCGGTGGTTTGGTCTCATTGTACCAACAAGTGTTAGTTGTTTCTGAAGCAAAAAATTGGCCAGTTCTAAATTAGTAAAATAATTATCCATAGTGATATTTTTTCCAGAATGGAAAATTGGTAAAGCTAGTGTTTTCACTATGTTGGAACATAGAGCTTTCTGGACTGGAGCGTCAGCTTCTTTTCCACAGTAAATCATGCCATTCATCCCATCACAGGATCACATTACCATGCCAGGCAGAATCCACACTCTTCCCAGCAACAGCCATCAACCAATAGTCATAAAGACTGAGTCATAAGTTCTTCCACAACAACAGTACAGACAAAAAGACTGAGGAGTACATGTAAACCAAAGCAGGCCTCAAAGGCCCCAGGTACGTGAATCTGGGGTAGTCACAAAAAAAGCGTTGCTATACGAGATGCCTATAAAATAAAAATATATGAACAACTGGATATTACTAACAACTATATACCTGAGGATTACCTTGAGTTTCAAAATTCTAACTAATGTAGTTTTACAGATAATAGAAAACAAGTAACCTAGCAGGCCTGCGAGGCCCCAGGTACGCGTTCTAGGGTTAAAGTCAAACTGGGGTTCGCATTTGCCTCTCTAGCAATCTTACAAGCAGCTCTCACTGAAATTTTGCCTGGTCTTCCAGACCCTATCTTGACCTCCAATGTTCCTGTGAACTGCCATTTCTTAATCACATTGTGAACTGAGGAAAGAGCAATTTGAAAATGCTTTGGTATCTTCTTATAATTTTCTCCTGCTTTGTGAGTCTCTGCGCATTATCACTATAATGCAAAAAATTTTGATTGCTTCAAATTGTATCCTTCTCATGGCTGTGTGGAATGCCGGTGTACTGTAGAGAATATCAGTACTCCAGTATTGCTAAAGCTTTCGGATTATGCAGCTCAATTCCACAAAAAGTCATCATCTCCACTGCATTAACAGGGGTCCACCTGGCGTATGATATCGTGGGATTTTGGGTGAAAAATTGATGGGCATACAGGTTTGTCTGAGCCACCATAACATTTATTAGTTCCTCACTGAAAAAGAATTTGAAGAAGTCAACTTCAGTGAGGCCAGTGATGTCAAACTGGATTCCTGAGCTGCCGATGAAATCCGGAATGACGGACTGATAATTTTTGGGGGTGCAATCCATATGGGATCGATAGATTGCTGCAGTAGTTGCCTGGGTCCTAGGGCACCTTGCTGAGAGGCCTTCTTCACTAGATTAGGAGGAGGAATAGAGGAATGTGGGATTTTCCTCACTGCCTGAATCCGTGTCTGAGGCAAGGAAGGCGTAAGCCTCCTCTGGTGTATAGTGTCTTGATGAATGGGCCATTTTTTTTTATTTTTCCAAACCCCTGGGATTTGTGTGTAAGTGGTGCTTTTACTCGTGTAATGAGTGGGGCTTGTGTGCAGCATACTATTTATTATAAAAAAAACAGAGAGAAAAAAAGTAGAGTGAAAAAATGTAGAATAAACAAGAAAAATGAAAAAAAAAATCAGATGGAAAAAATAAGTTTGTATTAAAAAATAGTATTCACTACACTAATGCCCTCCCTATAAATTTACCTGACGCAAATAATTATTTGCATCACCAACAATGTGACATACTCTCTCCTAATGCACTAGCTAAAAATTTACTTAACGCAACTAATTATTTTTTTACAAAAGAAAGACAATCATCTCCAACAATGTGACGCACCGGCTAATAATGCACTAGAAATTACCGGGCGACAGCAGGTTTTTTTAATGCAAGAAAAAAGAAGCTACCTCCCTACCTATAAAACTACTCTGTATGCTTCTTATTTTCTCCTAAAATAAGATCAGACGGCTATACTAACATGCAACCTGTAAAACTACTCTGTACGATTTTTTTTCTCTAAAAGAAGATCGGTCCTCACTAACACTGTGACGCCAGCTATGCTACCTCTAAAACTACACTGCAATAACTACTCTTATTTAAAAGAAAAACAAACAAAAAAAAACAATTGGATGTCACTAAGGCCATGTTCACACGTTGCGGTTTTTACTGCGGATCCGCAGCGTTTTTGATGCTGCAGATCTGCAGCAGTTTTCCATACGGTCTACAGTACCATGTAAACCTATGAAAACCAAATCAGCTGTGCATATGCTGCGGAAAAAAAACGCGTGGAACGCAGCCTTGTTTTTCCGCAGGATGTCAATTCTTTGTGTGGAACTGCAGCGTTTCTGCACCCATTGACTTGCATTGAGTCGGGCACTTCCGCAGCAAAACCGCAGATGTAAAAAAGATCTGCGGTTTAGCTGAGGAGGAAATGCTACAGTTCGGGAGGGGGGAAGAGTGTGGGCAGAGTGTGGGCGGAGTGTGGGCAGTGACTGTGTGCGTGTGTATGTCCGGGTGGGGTCTGCTAGCTCTTTGTGCCGGGTCTGCGGGCTGTCTGGGTGGTCTTTGGGCTGTATGTGGGTCTGTGGGCTCTCCGTGATGGGTCTGCGGGCTGTGCAGGTGGTCTGCGGGCTGTACGGGGGTCTGTGGGCTCTCCGTGCTGGGTCTGTGGGCTGTCCGGGTGGTCTGCGGGCTGTCCGGGTGGTCTGCGGGCTCTCCAGGAGTCTGCGGGCTCTCCATGCTAGGTCTGCGGGCTGTCCAGAGGGTCTGCGGGCTGTCTGGGTGGTCTGCGGCCTGTCCAGGTGGTCTTCGGCCTGTCCGGGAGGTCTGCGGACTGTCCGGGGAGTTTGCTGGCTGTCCGGGTGTGTGTGCACTGTATATGTGTGTGTGCATGTGTGTGTGCAGGCATCATCCAATGGGACTACAAGTCCTATCAGGCTATGCTTGCTACAGTGACAGTCACACATTAGCGATGTGGGACAGTAGTAGTCCCATCATCCAGCTGATGTGTTGAATGTATAAAAAAACACAAACATACAACATACATACAACAAACATACATACAACATGCAAACTACATAAATACAACATACTACATACATACATACAACATGCAACATACTACAGTACATACATGCAACATACATACAACATGCAACATACTACATACATACAACATACATGCAACATACTACATACATGCAACATACATACAACATACTACTACATACAAAATACTACATACATGTGAAATACATACAACATGCAACATACTACAGACATGCAACATACTACATACATGCAACATACTACATACATGCAACATACTACATACGGTACAGAACAAAAATGTGGACACACCTTCTCATTTAAAGATTTTTCTGTATTTTCATGACTATGAAAATTGTAAATTCACACTGAAGGCATCAAAACTATGAATTAACACATGTGGAATTATGTACTTAACAAAAAAGTGTGAAACATAAAAATATGTCTTATATTCTAGGCTCTTCAAAGTAGCCACCTTTTGCTTTGATGACTGCTTTGCACACTCTTGGCATTCTCTTGATCTGTCGCTGTGCATTTTTTTCGCAGGACAGAAAAAAATTTCCTCTGTACGTTTTCTCCATCCGCTGGAAACAGTTGTTTTTACAGATCCGGCAAAAAACGGATGAAACGTGAGGCTATCAGGCCATCAGGCGCAATCCGGCGCTAATACAACTCTATGAGAAAAAAAATGAATCCGTAGAAAAAAACAGATACGTTTTTTTCAAAACTCGACGGATTATGCCTGACAGCAAAAACCTGATGTGTGAAAGTAGCCTAACTATCCATATATCTATCTATCTATCTATCTATCTATCTATCTATCTATCTATCTATCTATCTCATTCCATCTATCTATCTGTCTTTCTGTGTGTGTAATGGAGTGTGGGTTGGACAAATGTAAAGGAGGTTGGACAAGACATGACATCACAAATCTTTTTTTTTGTTCAATAATACATCTTTATTTAGCTTTTAAAAATGCATACAAAAACGCATCAAAAAACTGCATCAAAAACTGCGCAAAAAGCGCATCAAAAACACACTGCGTTTTCTGCTAAGAGCTGCGGATTTAGTGCAGAAAAACGCGCAGGCAAATCTGCAACGTGTGCACATAGCCTAACACTGTGATGCTGGCTCTGCTACCTTGCTACCTCTAAAACTACGCTGTACTAAATACTATTATTATTTTTTTCTAATAATTATGCTAACTAGCTAAAAAAAGAAAAAGTCCTGTGGTTCAGTCTCTGAACAGCAGCAACACTGATCAGAGCGCTGCGGACACAGGAAGAGCATGAATGTTCTGCGCAGGATGCCTCGCACATGAAAAAAAGCAAAACAATGCGCTAGGATTTCAATTGGAAGGGGTGGGAAGGGGGAGTACTGGAACAGGGATGGGGAGAACTGTGACCGGGATGGGGAGGTGCTGCTGCTGTGATCATAGTTGGGTCACACAGCAGCCAGCACACAACACAGCAGGACACTGGAGCAGGAGGCAGGAGATCGCAGGGGAGATTGCACTGGCCACCGATGAAACGCTCTCTCAAGTAACACAGAGGGGCTAGAGAACCGCTCTGCTTGCCAAATCTGAGACACAGATGGCGTGCAGTGCGGTAATCATTATTGTAGATTAAATCCTTTGGAGCTGATTGGTTCAGCTAATCGGCACCAAAGGGGTTAATCAGGTGAGGTGATGTCCCGAATACCCCACCTATTGTGTTGTGCTTTTCTGTCTATTTTAATTTTTGGCCATGCACTACTGACAATAGGAGTTCATATTATAGTCCTCAGATGTGTTCTTCTTGTGTATCCTGATGCCATATTTTTGCCTAGGGGTACTCATGAGTATTACACTCTTTAGCATGGATCTGTTTCTGTGTGAACTATCCCAAAGTGATTCTTAAATTGTTTTTATGTGTGTGTATTTCTGGTCCTGTAATAAAGTTTTGTATTAACTTTGTCACATTGCTGTGATTGGCTGGTCAGAATTGACCAGCCAATCACAGAGATCGTCGATGCGGGGGGGGGGGGTACATCCTCCCAGGGTGATGTGTAGGGATTGTCTGTAAGGAATAGCAGCCATCATAACCTGATCACCGCGTGAGGCAGTGCAGTGACTGGAAAATAGCGGCGCCGTACTAGTACTGCTCTGAGCACATATGCAGTTCCCGCAGAGCAGTACTAGTACAGCGCATGTTGCGAAAGGGTTAAAGAGTAACAGTTATTTTAAATTTTACTTCATGAATCAATGGTACACAAGAAAATGAGCAATTTTGTAACATATCTTATGAGAAAAATTTACTTTTTTCTCTGCCAGAAGTTTTCAGTCATTATCAAAATTCTCTATTCTGAGGTAAAATCTGTATTAGGCCGGTTTCACAAGTCATTGTCTCCAGTACGTGAGGTGACAGTTTCCTCACGTACCGGAGACACTGACACACGTAGACCCATAAAAATCAATGCATCTGTGCAGATGTCATTGATTTTTTGCGGACCGTGTCTCCGTGTGCCAAACACGGAGATATGTCAGTGTTCGTGGGAGCGCACGTATTACACGGAGACATGTCAGTGTTCGTGGGAGCGCACGTATTACACGGACCCATTAAAGTCAATGGGTCCGTGTAAAACACGGACCTCACACGGACGTTCTCCGTCTGGGGTCCGTGTGCATGCAGGAGACAGCGCTACAGTAAGCGCTGTCCCCCCCACAGCGTTTGCTGCAGAGAAAATATGAATAATAGTGTTTAAAATAAAGATCTATGTGTCCGACGCCCTCCCACCCCCTGTGCGCCCCCCGCTGTTCTGAAAATACTCACCCGCTCCCACGTTGGCTGTCACTCCTTCCTCTCTGCCCCGCGCCTTCTACTGTATGCGGTCTCGTGGGGCCGCTCATTTACAATCATGAATAGTCGGCTCCGCCCCTATGGGAGGTGGAGCCACATATTAATGACTGTAAATGATCAGCCCCACGTGACCGCATACAGGAGAAGATGGGGCCAGACCAGGAAGGAGCAACAGCCAACGAGGGAGCGGGTGAGTATTTTCTGAACAGCGGGGGGGCGCACAGGGGGTGGGGGGGCGCACAGGGGGTGGGAGGGCAGGGGACACATAGATCTTTATTTTAAACACTATTATTCATATTTTCTCTGCAGCAAACGCTGCTGCAGGGAACATATGAATCGCGGCTTCAGCACGATGCAGGGTACCACACGCGTGGGTACCACACGCTCCGTGTGGTACCCACTCACCATACGGGCGGCACATGTGTGCCGCACGTATGGCCTACGTGAGTTCCCAGGCGCACGGACACGGATAACCCCGGTACCGATTTATTCCGGTACCGGAATTATCTGGACGTGTGGGACAGCCCTTAAGTGAAGACAGACTTTCCCATTACGGAGATAGGAGATAGCATTTGCTACTGATATATATAACTGTATCATTTATCAGGAGAACAATGAGTAATTAAGCTGTCTGCAGCACACAATGTGGATATTGGATTTTTGATAATGGCAATTGGCACCTTATTTTATTAAGTTATCCACATCCATGGCGTGAATGCAGCAATATAAGGGGGAAGGAATCAGCTTAGATAGTAGCATATGAACTTTGTTGACTATTGTAGCACGCAACACAAAAGAAGTATGATGATCCCCCATTGTTTGTTTTAGCATTTGTAGTCTGACCTATCCTACCTTGTGTCATAAACTAGCACTTTAGTGTGATTCACATGAATTTATATATATGACCTTTGTATTTATGTTTTGTATTGATGTTTAGTTTTATGGCATGAAATAAAAAGAGCTATTTAATCTGAATTGATAGTTTTGGTATGTTAATTACTCATTGTTCTCCTGATAAATGATATTGTTATATGAGTTCCTATACCTACATGGGTCAGTAATTGTTTCTGGTGTCATATAGAATGATATATATAACTGTATGTAAATGAGGGTGGGAGGAACTAGAGACAGCTATACCCTCCTATAATGTTATCAGTAACAACTGCCATTTCATATTTCAGTAATGGGAAAGACTGTCTTCACTGAACACAGATTTTACCTTAGAATAGAGAATTTGGATAATAAAAGATGAGAGTTCTCTGATAAGATATATTACAAAATTTCTTAATTTCACTTGTACTATTGATTTATGAAACAAAAATTAAAACAACACTTTATGTTATTTTTTTTGCTCAAATTGAATCATAGAAAAGTGCTTAAATTCATGTGGAATCCCTGATAAGGACAAATTAACTAACTTATTAATCATACAGTAAGAAAAATGCATTTCTTAAGATGGTGTTATTGTTACACTTACGGTGATTTCTTACCTCAAAACCTGGGATTTTATTGTTTTGTTTTTTTTGAGGGTTAGCATCAGTTCACATAATGAACATACCTACAACTGTAAACATTTTGTTTTCTTTTTATTGTAAAACAAACAACAAATAGGACAAAATAACTGAAAATTTCAGTCTATATAACTATTCATTCAACTAAAGTCAGTACTTTGCAGAGCCTCCTTTTGCTGCAATTACAGCTGTAAGTCGCTTTGGATATGCCTCTATGAGCTTTCCACATTTTGGCATTGGGAAATTTGCCCATTTCACAAGGCAAAGCAGCTCTAGCTTCTTCAAGTTAGATGGTTTGCTCTGGTGAAAAACCTGGTGAAATCTGACCACAGACTCTCAATTGGATTAAGGTCTGGGATTTGACTAGGCCACTCCAATACAATTACACATTTCCTCTTAATCCACTCTAGTATTTCTTTCGCAGTATGCTTTGGGTTATTGTCTTATTTGAAGGTACAACACTATCCGAGTCTCATATCACTGACAGACAAATAGGTTTTGCTCAAGAATAGCCATGTATTTCGCACCATCCATCACACCTCAAGTCAGACCATTTTCCCTGTTCCTGCTGCCGAAAAACATCCCCAGAGCATGATGCTGCCATCACCATATTTCACTGTGGGGAGGATGATCTTGGGGTGATGAGCAGTGTTGGTTTGGCGCCAGATATAAGGAGTACCTTGGTGGCTAAAAACTTAAAGTTTGGTCTCATCTGACCACAGCACTTTCTTCCATACATTTGGGAAGTCTCTCATATGTCTTTAAGCAAACGCAAAAAGAGCCTAACTTTTTTTGTGTAATTAAAGTTTTTTTTCTACCCACTTTTCCATAAAGCCACTTCTGTGGAGTTTACAGCTAATTGTGGTTGCATGGACAAACACTCCAGTCTCTGCTTGGGAATGCTGAAGCTCATTCAGGGTTACCTTTGGTCTCTGTGCTGCATCTCTGATTAATCTCTTCATGCCTGGACTGAAAGTGTTCATGGGCAGCCCTCTCTTGGAAGGTTTATTGTGGTATCATGTTCTTTTTAGTGATGAGCAAGCATGGTCGGAATTGCTCAGTGCTCACACGAACATCTCGCTGCTCGCAATGCTCGGCAAGCACCTAGCATTTCCGGGGTTGTTCGGCTGAAGTTCGGGTCACTGCCCTGCATGTTGGGCGTTCTTTAGAGTGCCAATCAACATGCAGGGATTGTCTGCCATGCACTGTAATGCCGCAGCCAGGTTGGTTGTGGCATTACAGTGATTGGCGGGCCGCAGAGAGTCATCATCAGTTCTATATCAGAGCTGACGCCGTCCTGCTCATCACAGTCAGCTCCAGACTTAGGCAGTGTAGTGAGAGGTCCTGCTGAGATAGAGACAGATTTGGTGGTGTATAAGTTAGTGTGGGTATATTATATTGAAAACACAAATCCATCTAAACCATCAGTCCTTCTGAGGACTAATTACGGTGTATATAGGTATCAGTGGTGTATGTAGGTATCAGTGCTAGGCAGGATTTGCAGCCATTGTATGTGGCATACTTCATTGCATACAGCAAGATGATCCATTCCATTACTGTCTGCTGCTGCCTATTATAAATATTGACCGTATATACATATTCCCAGGTATCAGTGGCCAGGAATAATTTTTTTTGCATCTTAATCCTGATTATTGTCTTCAAAAGCAATCCAGAGCACACTGTTTTTGCTCCATTTGCTTATTGGCAAGGCAGAATACAGCCAGATCCTTTCCATATTACAGTGTGAAAATCCAGCTATTTTAAACAGTGGTTTGGCCATTCCAGCGATCACATCTGAGTGCGCAGACAATTCTGCCATTTCTGGGCTACTGCAAAATTTTGTTGGAGGGTCTTATACAAATTATTGACACCGGTTTGCTGAAAAAAAATAAGTTACCTACAGGGCATTTATTTTAAACATAGGTTTGGCCGTACCAGCTATCACATCTGAGTGCGCAGACAATTCTGTCATTTCTGGGCTACGGTAAAATTTTGTTGGAGTGCCTTAAACAAATTATTGACACCAGTTTGCTGCAAAAAAAAAGTTACCTACAGGGCATTTATTTCAACCAGAGGTTTAGCCGTCACAGGGTTCACATCTGAGTGCACAGAAAATTCTGCCATTTCTGGGCTACTGTAAAATTTTGTTGGAGTGTCTTATAGAAATTATTGATACCAGTTTGCTGAAAAAAAATAGTTATCTACAGGTCATCTATTTTAAACTCAGCCATTTGTAGTGACCGTGCAAAATATTGTCCTCCATTTAAAATGGGCAAGGCGTGTGGCAAGGGACGGGGAACTGGATGTGATGGTGATGGTGAATGCAGAGGCTGAGGCAGTGGGCAAGCTGAAATTGTGCCACAATGAACAGCCACATCTTCTCTCCTGACCTTTCTGTCCCAATTACTAGGGGACCGTAGCAGCACACCACTATTGAACCAAGAGCAGTGTCAAGAGGTTGCTGATTGGTTGATTGGATAGTGGATAATACTTCCAGTCACTTTGCTGGCACCACTACTACCACCCTGTCTTCCACATGGTCAAGTCTGAGTAGCCATGAGTCTGGAAAGCATATTCCTCACCCTGATCCTCCTTCCTCCCACCATGCTGTGTTCCCGGAGACAACTGATCCCACACTTGGACACTCTGAAGAGCAGTTCACTTTTCCATTTATAGATTCAGGACTCTCACCTGGTCCAATTAAAGTGGGGCAAGAGGAGATGGCATGTAGTGATGCCCAAATATTTGAGCAGTCACGCTCACATGAAGGCAACAGTGGGAACATGTCACAAGAGGTGGACGATGATGAGACACAATTGCCAGAAAGTCAGGAGGAGGACCAGGGTGCGGAAGTGGAAGACAAGGTGGTAGACGATATAGTAACTGACCCAACCTGGCAGGAGGACAAGTAGAGCAAGGACAGCAGCACACAGGGGGAGGGAGGCGTAGCACAACAACAGGCAGGAAGAAGCAGTGTGGTGGCCACAGACAGAAGGTGGGTATCTGTTCCCTGTAACACCAACACTACAGAAGTTGCCAGTCCATCTGTTAGGTCTTTCCGAGTCTGGTTGTTTTTTAAACCCTTCGCGACATGTGCCGTACTAGTACTGCGCTGCCGGCACTGCATTTGTGCCAGCAGCAGTACTAGTACGGCGCACCGATCACCGCGGTCTCACACTGAGCGCCACGGTGATCGGATGCGGGTGTCAGCTGTATATGATAGCTGACACCCCGCAGCAATGCCCACGATTGGCGCTAGCGCCGATCGCGGGCATTTAACCCCTCTGATGCCGCTGTCAGTAGTGACAGCGGCATAGAGGGGGATCGCGCAGGGACGGGGGCTCCCTGCGCTCTCCCACCGGAGCAACGCGACGGATCCAAGATGGCCGCGGGACTCCTTCCGGGTCATGAAATGACCTGGCTAGCCGGAGTCTGCTGAGAGCAGGCGCCGGAAAGCCTCCTAAACTTCCCTGTCAGATCGTTGATCTGACAGAGTGCTATGCACACTGTCAGATCAATGATCTGATCTAATACAGTGATGTCCCACCCTGGGACAATAGTAGAAAGTAAAAAAAAAAATAGAATGTATAAAAAAAAAAATAATCCCCAAATAAAGGGAAAAAAAACATTTCCCAGTACATCCATTTATTTATGTAAATAAAAAAATAAATAAAAGTACACATATTTGGTATCGCCGCATCCGTAACGACTCGCTCTATAAAACTATCCCACTAGTTAACCCCTTCAGTGAACACCGCAAAAAAAAAAAAAAAAGGCAATAAACAACGCTTTATTATCATACAGGCGAACAAAAAGTGGAATAACACGCGATCAAAAAGACAGATATAAATAACCATGGTTCCACTAAAAACGTCATCTTGTCCCGCAAAAAAAAAACCACCATACAGCATCATCAGCAGAAAAATAAAAAAGTTATAGCTTTCAGAATAAAGTGATGCAAAAACAATTATTTTTTTATATAAAATAGTTTTTATTGTGTAAAAGCGCCAAAACATAAAAAAATTATATAAATGAGGTATCTCTGTAATTGTACTGACCTGAAGAATAAAGTTGCTTTATCAATTTTACCACATTTGGAACGCTATAAACGCCCCCCCTAAAAGAATTTCAGGAATTGCTGGTTTTTGTTCATTCCGCCTCCCAAAAATTGGAATAAAAAGCGACCAAAAAATGTCATGTGCCCGAAAATGGTACCAATAAAAACATCAACTCGTTCCGCAAAAAACAAGATCTCACATGACTCTGTGGGCAAAAATATGTATAAATTATAGCTCTCAAAATGTGGTGATGTAAAAACTATTTTTTCCAATAAAAAGCATCTTTTAGTGTGTGACGGCTGCCAATCATAAAAATCCGCCAAAAAAACCGATATAAAAGTAAATCAAACCCTCCTTCATCACCCCCTTAGTTAGGGAAAAATAATAAAATTTTAAAAAATGTATTTATTTCCATTTTCCCATTAGGGTTAGGGCTAGGGTTAGAGCTAGGGTTAGGGTTGGGGTTAGGGTTGGGGTTAGGGCTAGGGTTAGGGTTGGGGTTAGGGCTAGGGTTAGGGCTGGGGTTAGGGTTGGGGTTAGGGTTTCAGTTAGAATTGGGGGGTTTCCACTATTTAGGCACATCAGGGGCTCTCCAAACGCGACATGGCGTCCGATCTCAATTCCAGCCAATTCTGCTTTGAACAAGTAAAAGAGTACTCCTTCCCTTCCGAGCTCTGCCGTGCGCCCAAACAGTGGTTCCCCTCCATATATGGGGTATCAGCGTACTCAGCACAAATTGAACAACAACTTTTGTGGTCCAATTTCTCCTGTTACCCTTGGGAAAAAAAATGTGGGGGCTAAAATATCATTTTCGTGGAAAAAAAAAATATTTTTTTATTTTCACGGCTCTGCGTTATAAACTGTAGTGAAACACTTGTTGGTTCAAAGTTCTCACAACACATCTAGATAAGTTCCTTGGGGGGTCTAGTTTCCAATATGGGGTCACTTGTGGGGGTTTCTACTGTTTAGGTACATCAGGAACTCTGCAAATGCAACATGACGCCTGCAGACCAATCCATCTAAGTCTGCATTTCAAACGGCGCTCCTTACCTTCCGAGCTCTGCTGTGCGCCCAAACAGTGGTTCCCCCCATATATGGGGTATCAGCGTACTCAGCACAAATTGGACAACAACTTTTGTGGTCCAATTTCTCCTGTTACCCTTGGGAAAAAAAATGTGGGGGCTAAAATATCATTTTTGTGGAAAAAAAAATATTTTTTATTTTCATGGCTCTGCGTTATAAACTGTAGTGAAACACTTGTTGGTTCAAAGTTCTCACAACACATCTAGATAAGTTCCTTGGGGGCCTAGTTTCCAATATGGGGTCACTTGTGGGGGGTTTCTACTGTTTAGGTACATCAGGGACTCTGCAAATGCAACATGACACCTGCAGACCAATCCATCTAAGTCTGCATTTCAAACGGCGCTCCTTACCTTCCGAGCTCTGCCGTGCGCCCAAACAGTGGTTTCCCCCCATGTATGGGGTATCAGCGTACTCAAGACAAATTGGACAATAACTTTTGTGGTCCAATTTCTCCTGTTACCCTTGGGAAAAAAAAATGCCAGCTAAAACATCATTTTGTGGAAAGAAAAAATGATATTTTAATTTTCACGGCGCTACATTCTAAACTTTAGTGAAACAAATTGGTGTTAAAAGTGCTCACCACACATCTAGATAAGTTCCTTAGGGGGTCTTCTTTCCAAAATGGGGTCACTTGTGGGGGGTTTCTACTGTTTAGGCACGTCAGGGGCTCTCCAAACGCGACATGGGTTCCGATCTCAATTCCAGCCAATTTTGCATTGAAAAGTCAAACGGAGCTCCTTCCCTTCCGAGCTCTGCCATGCGCTCAAACAGTGGTTTATCCCCATATATGAAGTATCAGCGTACTCAGGACAAATTGCACAACAACTGTTGGGGTCCAATTTATCCTATTACTCTTGGGAAAATAAAAAATTTGGGGCAAAAAGATCATTTTTTGTGAAAATTAATATGATTTTTTTTTTTACGGCTCTACATTATAAACTTCTGTGAAGCACTTGGAGGTTCAAAGTGCTCACCACACATCTAGATAAGTTCCTTAGGGGGTCTACTTTCCAAAATGGTGTCACTTGTAGGGGTTTCCACTGTTTAGGCACGTCAGGGGCTCTCCAATCACGACATGGGTTCCGATCTCAATTCCAGCAAATCTTGCATTGAAAAGTCAAATGGCGCTCCTTCCCTTCCGAGCTCTGTCATGTGCCCAAACATTGGTTTACCCCAACATGTGGGGTATCGGCGTACTCAAGACAAATTGTACAACGACTTTTGTGGTCCAATTTCTCCTGTTACCCTTGGTAAGATAAAACAATTTGGATCTGAAGTAAAAATTTTGTGAAAAAAAAGTTAAATGTTCAATTTTTTTTAAACATTCCAAAAATTCCTGTGAAGCATCTGAAGGGTTAATAAAATTTTTGAATGTGGTTTTGAGTTCCTTGAGGGGTGCAGTTTTTAGAATGGTGTCATTTGTGGGTATTTTCTATCATATAGACCCCTCAAAGTCACTTCAAGTGTGAGGTGGTCCGTAAAAAAATGGTTTTGCAAATTTTGTTGCAAAAATGAGAAATCGCTGGTCAACTTTTAACCCTTATAACTCCCTAACAAAAAAAAATTATGTTTCCAAAATTGTGCTGATGTAAAGCAGACATGTGGGAAATGTTGTTTATTAACTATATTATGTGATATAACTCTCTAATTTAAGGGCATAAAAACTAAAAGTTTGAAAATTGCTAAATTTTCATAATTTTCGACAAATTTCTGTTTTTTTCACAAATAAATGCAAGTCATATCGAAGAAGTTTTACCACTATCATAAAGTACATTATGTCTTGAGAAAACAGTGTCAGAATCACCAGGACCTGTTGAAGCGTTTCAGAGTTATGACCTCATGAAGTGACAGTGGTCAGAATTGTAAAAATTGGCCCTGTCACTTAGGTGAAAACAGGCTTCGGGGTGAAGGGGTTAAAGGCTCTGCAGATAACCCCAAAAGGGCCATTGCCACCACCTACCAGGCCAGCATCCACAGGGGTAGCACAACTTCCAGCCTAGCCATCACCACCAAGATCAGGCACATGGTTTCAAAGCACCCGACTTGTGGGCCGAACCACAGGGTCCAGGAAGAGTGTCTGCAGGTGACCCCACTGCTTTTTCCGCTGTTGTGCATGCAAGCCAATCCCCTGTCTATGGTGCATGCGAAGATGCCTCCTGTCCCGCACCTGTCATTGCACACACTCAACTAGCACTATCATCAAGCACGTCCACATCCTTGTCCCAGCACAGTGTTCAATTGTCCATACCCCAGTCCTTGGAATGCAAGCGCAAATACGCTGCCTACGCCCCACAGGCCATGATACTAAATTCACATATTTTTTGTCTGCTTGTACTCAAAATGTTGCCTTTTATGCTCATGGAGACAGAAGCTTTCCGCAAACTGATGGTGGCGGCTAGGGTTGAGCGACTTTTATTTTTATAGGATCGGGTCGGGTTTCACGAAACCCGACTTTCTCAAAAGTCGGGTCGAGTGAAATCGGCCAATCCTATAAAAAAGTCGGGCAATGGGATACTATAGTTCCCAGGGTCTGAAGGAGAGGAAACTCTACTTCAGGCCCTGGGATCCATATTTAAGTGTAAAATAAAGAATCAAAATAAAAAATATTGATATACTCACCCTCGGACGCGCCCTGGTACTAACTGGCAGCCTTCCTTCCTAAGAATGAGCGCGTGAATGACCTGCAGTGATGTCGCGGCTTGTGATTGGTCGCGTGAGCGGTCACATGGGCGGCCGCGACCAATCACAAGCCGTGACGTCATCTAAGGCCCTTCACGCACTCATTCTTAGGAAGGAAGGCTGCCGGAAAGAAGCCAAGGGTGAGTATATTTTTATTAGGTATATACTCACCCTCGGACGCGCCCTGCTTCTTTTCGGCAGCCTTCCTTCTTAAGAATGAGCGCGTGAAGGGCCTTAGATGACGTCGCGGCTTGTGATTGGTCGCGTGAGCGGTCACATGGGCGGCCGCGACCAATCACAAGCCGCGACGTCATCTAAGGCCCTTCACGCGCTCATTCTTAAGAAGGAAGGCTGCCGGAAAGAAGCAGGGAGCGTCCGAGGGTGAGTATATACCTAATAGGAATATACTCACCCTCGGCTTCTTTCCGGCAGCCTTCCTTCCTAAGAATGAGCGCGTGAAGGGCCTTAGATGACGTCACGGCTTGTGATTGGTCGCGGCCGCCCATGTGACCGCTCACGCGACCAATCACAAGCTGTGACGTCACCGCAGGTCATTCACGCGCTCATTCTTAGGAAGGAAGGCTGCCAGTTAGTACCAGGGCGCGTCCGAGGGTGAGTATATCAATATTTTTTATTTGGATTCTTTATTTTACACTTAAATATGGATTCCGATACCGATTTCCGATATCGCAAACAAATCGGAACTCGGTATCGGAATTCCGATACCAGATTCAGAAGATCGCCGACCTCATGGCTGACCCCACACAGGGGTCGGGTCGGGTTTCATGAAACCCGACTTTGCCAAAAGTCGGCGACTTCTGAAAATGGCCGACCCGTTTCGCTCAACCCTAGTGGCGGCTGTCCCTCGGTACTTGGTCCCCAGCTGCTATTATTTCTCAAGGTGTGCCATCCTTGCATTACACAAGCATGTGTTACACAACATTAGCCGTGCCCTCAACAATGCAGTTATTGGGAAAGTCCACCTAACCACGGACACGTGGACAAGTGCTTGTGGGCAGGGACACTACATCTCGCTGACTGCACACTGGGTTAACATATTGGAAGCCAGGACCCAGTCGGACCTTGAGATGGAACACGTCCTCCCAAAACCAAGGATTGCGGGCAAATTTACAGCTCCTGAACCTCCTCCTCCTCCTCTTCAGCTTCCATCTCCAAAATGAGCACATCAGTCAGATCTGGAAGCACTGCAGCACTGCCTCAGCCAAGTGGCAACAGATTGTGCTGAAGCTAATATGCTTTGGTGACAAACCGCACAATGCTGAAGAGTTGTGGACAGCTCTGAGAAAGCAGGCAGATCAGTGGCTGTCACTGCTGAACCTACAGCTAGTCATAGTTGTGCGTGACTATGGCCGGAACCTAGTGGCGGCTTGAGGTGAGGTGAGCTCACAGTACATACCATGCATGGCCCATGTGCTTAACCTCATTGTTCAACAGTTTCTCAAAAGCTACCCGGAGCTGCTGGATCTTGCCATGCTTCAGCAGCATTTGCAGCTTCCATCTCACTGACTGTTGTGTGAAGTCCCCACGCGTTGGAACTCTATAAGGCAGATGTTGGAAAGGATTTGAGAGCAGGAGAGGGCAGTTGTTGACTACCAGCATCAATAAGGCCGTCGGTATTCAGCTCAGACTCCACACATAAGACCTTAGGAGTGGACATGGATGTCCGACATATGTACCATCCTCCAAAGCTTGGAGGATTCCACCAAGATGGTGAGTGGTGATGATGCCATAATTAGCATCACCATCCCTCTTATCTGTGTTCAGAAATGCTCTCTGCTCACAATCAAAGAGGATGCATTGCAGGTGGAGCATAATGAGACGGAGCAAGGAACGTTACAGGGTGATTACACACAGCCCAACCTCATCTCATCCCAATGTGGATTGGGTGACAATGATGAAGAGGAAGAGGAAGAACAGGAGCTAGTTTCATGCGCTCTAGACAGTAATACCTGCACAACTGTCATACCGTCTATTCAGTGTGGATGGCCTGAGGACACGGAGGAGGAGGAGGAGAGCATGGCCAGTCGTGCTCTTGATGAGGACATGAAAGTTTTGCCTGTTAGCAGTCTGGCACAAATGGCTGAGTTTATGTTAAGCTGCCTTTCCTGTGACCCTCTCATTCTCAAAATTTTGGATAACAGTCATTACTGGTTGGTGACACTTCTAGACCCACTCTACAAGGAGAACTTGGTATCTCTTATTCCAGAAGCAGACAAGTGTACTAAAATGGTGTAGTACCAGAGGGCCCTTGTTGCGGAATTATTAAAAAAATTCCCATCTGAAAACGATGGCGACAGAGATCACTGTTTGTTAGAAAACCAAGGAGTATAGGCGAGAGAGAAACAACTCCAATCCAGCAGAGGCAGAGGAACACTGACAAAGTTCTGGGAGACATTTCTCAGACCCTCCCATCGCACAGGACCTGAGGCGAGGGGTACTCTCACAAGGAGTGCAAAGTTTTGGAAGATGCTGAGGGAGTACTTTGCTGACCATACCAGCGTCCTCTGTTTTTCCTCTGTGCCTTATAATTATTGGATATCCAAGCTGGACAAGTGGCATGAACTGGCGCTCTACGCCTTGAAGTTCCTGGCTTGCCTGTCACTAGCGTTCTGTCAGAGTAGGTATTAGTGTGGCTGGTGGAATTATAACTGATAAGACCATCAGCCTGTCAACTGAAAATGCTGACAGGCTGACTCTTAAAAAAATGAACAAGGGCTGGATTGCGCCAGACTTCTCAACCACCGAATGATTTGATAACAGCATAACATAAACTCATATCCAGTGGGTATTTTTTGGGAGGTCTAATCCCATGCCCCTCTTCACACCAACACATAGATATAAACTTAAAGGGCCACTGTCACCCCCCCAGCCGTTATAAACTAAAAGAGCCACCTTGTGCAGCAGTAATGCTGCAGTCTAACAAGGTGGCTCTTTTAGTTTTTGATTCATTTATTACCTCAATAAAGCGTTTTAAAAATTGGCCACAAATACCAGATATTGTATCTGTAGGCGGTCCGAATCGTCCTCTATCAATCTCCCAACTGCCGTCACTCTTCTCTTCAGGGGAGATGGTCGCCGCCCCCTGAGCGCTGTTGCTTCTTAAATCCGGCGCCTGCGCTGTGCGTGCCTGCCTGGGGCCCGCCCGCACTGTGTTATTCATTATGCACAGTGCGGGGCTGGGGTTCCTGAGCATGCGCACTGCGCTTGTCAGACGCTCCCCCGGTCCCCCGCCTTCCAGCATTGCCGGAATATACAGGTTTCATTGCCGACGTTTTGAACAGCCACAAACAACAACGCTGGAAGGCGGGGGACCGGGGGAGCGTCTGACAAGCGTAGTGCGCATGCCCAGGAACCCCAGCCCCGCACTGTGCATAATGAATAACACAGTGCGGGGCGGGCCCCAGGCAGGCACGCACAGCGCAGGCGCCGGATTTAAGAAGCAACAGCGCTCAGGGGAACAGGGTAGCCGCACTGCCCGCACAGGCGCAGTCAGGCACCCTGCGTCTGAGCTGTGACTGACAATGAAGACTGCGCCTGCCCCAGGCAGGCACGCACAGTGCAGGCGCCGGATTTAAGAAGCAACAGCGCGAAGGGGCGGCGACCATCGCCCCTGAAGAGAAGAGTGACGGCAGTTGGGAGATTGATAGAGGATGATTCGGACCGCCTCCAGGTAAAATATCTGGTATTTGTGGCCAATTTTTAAAACGCTTTATTGAGTTAATAAATGAATCAAAAACTAAAAGAGCCACCTTGTTAGACTGCAGCTGCACAAGGTGGCTCTTTTAGTTTATAATGGCTGGGGGGGGGGGTGACAGTGGCCCTTTAATAATTTGGTCTATTTGCTGTTGTTCTCCTCATTCTCCTCATCCTCTTCATCCACCACCACTAAATCACCAGGGTTACCATGGTCTTTGATGCAACAGCCACATCATTTTTCTAAAGGGTGTTTATGATGCCCGTAACAAGATTTTATATACACTATGTTGATGTATACCCCAAGGGGAAACTGTTTGTCAGCCCATACACTTACTACATGGGCATTACTAGTATAGGAGACCCGCTCCTTTGTAATGGGAAGGAACAGATGTTTATCAGGTCCTTCTCCACGTCTCTTCATCCAGCACCACTAGATCACCAGGGTGACCGTGGTCTGTGATGCAAAAGCCACATAATTTTTTAAAGGGTGTTTATGATGCCCATAACAAAAATGTTTATACAGTATGTTCATGCATACCCCAAAGGGGGAAATGTTTGTCAGCTCATACACTTACTGTATGGGCATTACAAGTATAGGAGACCCGCTCCTTTGTAATGGTAAGGAACAGATGTTTATGAAGCCCTCCTCCACGTCTCTTCCAAGGGGTACTGGGGTGCTTTCAAATATGGGGCAGGTCTTGTATTCAATGCATAGGCAAACAGTATGGGAGACCCACTTCCTATTAAAGAGAACTGTAGGGGTTGGTCAGCTTCAACACTGAAATTCTCCACTGCTGGGTCTTCAGCTTCAACACTGCAATTTGCCAATGCCGGATCTTCAGCCTCAACACTGCAAATCGCCAATGCCGGGTCTTCAGCCTCAACACCGCAATTCTCCACTGCAGGTTCTTCAAGCTCAACATTGCAATTCTCCACTGCCGGTCTTCTGCCTCAACACTGCAATTCTCCACTTGCAGGTTCTTCAGGCTCAACACTGCAATTCTCCAATGACGGGTCTTCACCCTCAAAACTGCAATTCACCAATGCCAGGTCTTCAGCCTCAAAATTTTAATTTGCCAATGCCGGAACTTCAGCCTCAACACTGCAATACTCCACTGCAAGTTCTTAAGGCTCAGCACTGCGATTCTCCACTGCCGGGTCTTTAGCCTCAACACTGCAATTATCCACTGCAGGTTCTTCAGCCTTAACACTGCAATTTGCCAATGCCGGGTCTTCAGCCCCAACACTGCAATTCTCCAATGATGGGTCTTCTGCCTCAACACTGCAATTCTCCACTGCCAGGTCTTCAGCCTCAAAACTGCAATTCTCCACTGCAAGTTCTTCAGGCACAAAACTGCAATTGTCCTATGCTGGGACTTCTGCCTCAACACTGCAATTCTCCACTGCAGGTTATTCAACCTCAACACTGCAATTTGCCAATGCCGGGTCTTCAGCCTCAACACTGCAATTCTCCAATGATGGGTCTTCAGCCTCAACACTGCAATTCTCCACTGCCAGGTCTTCACCCTCAAAACTGCAATTCACCAACGCCAGGTCTTCAGCCTCAAAACTTCAATTTGCCAATGCCGGAACTTCAGCCTCAACACTGCAACACTCCACTGCAGGTTCTTAAGGCTCAGCACTGCGATTCTCCACTGCTGGGTCTTTAGCCTCAACACTGCAATTATCCACTGCAGGTTCTTCAGCCTTAACACTGCAATTCGCCAATGCCGGGTCTACAGCCTCAACACTACAATTCGCCAATGCCGGGTCTTCAGCCTCAACACTGCTATTCACCAATGCCGGGTCTTCAGCCTCAACACTGCTATTCACCAATGCCAGGTCTTCAGCCTCTTCACTGTAATTCTCCACTGCAGGTTCTTCAGGCTCAACACTTCAATTTTCCACTGCAGGTTCTTCAGCCTCAACACTGCAATTTGCCTATGCTGGGCCTTCTGTTGTGAATTTGCTTTTTGCTCCCTCTAGTGGTTACTAGTTTTTTGACTCTGGTTTTTCTGTCATTCCTTTTATCCGCACCTGGGTCGTTAGTTAGGGGTGTTGCTATATAAGCTCCCTGGACCTTCAGTTCTATGCCTGGCAACGTAGTTATCAGAGCTAGTCTGCTGTGCTCTTGTCTACTGATCCTGGTTCCAGTTATATCAGCTAAGTCTGCCTTTTGCTTTTTGCTATTTGTTTTGGTTTTGTATTTTTGTCCAGCTTGTTCCAAATCTATATCCTGACCTTTGCTGGAAGCTCTAGGGGGGCTGGTGTTCTCCCCCCGGACCGTTAGACGGTTCGGGGGTTCTTGAATTTCCAGTGTGGATTTTGATAGGGTTTTTGTTGACCATATAAGTTACCTTTCTTTATTCTGCTATCAGTAAGCGGGCCTCTCTGTGCTAAACCTGGTTCATTTCTGTGTTTGTCATTTCCTCTTATCTCACCGTCATTATTTGTGGGGGGCTTCTATCCAGCTTTGGGGTCCCCTTCTCTGGAGGCAAGAAAGGTCTTTTGTTTTCCTCTACTAGGGGTAGCTAGATTCTCCGGCTGGCGCGTGTCATCTAGAATCAACGTAGGAATGATCCCCGGCTACTTCTAGTGTTGGCGTTAGGAGTAGATATATGGTCAACCCAGTTACCACTGCCCTATGAGCTGGATTTTTGTATTCTGCAGACTTCCACGTTCCTCTGAGACCCTCGCCATTGGGGTCATAACAGTTTGCCAGGCCAGTATTAAATGTTTAATGCATTGCAGAAGAGGGATTATAAGAAAGAAGATTCTGAGTTTTTTTTTTTTCTTCTTCCCCTTTACCTCAGAGTGGCTATGCTTGCTGCAGACATGAATGTCCAGACCTTGATTACAAGTGTGGACCAGCTGGCTACTCGTGTGCAGGGCATACAAGACTATGTTATCAGAAATCCTAGGTCAGAACCTAAAATACCGATTCCTGAACTGTTTTCCGGAGACAGGTTTAAGTTTAGGAATTTTGTGAATAATTGTAAATTGTTTCTGTCCCTGAGACCCTGTTCATCTGGAGATTCTGCTCAGCAAGTAAAAATTGTTATTTCGTTCTTACGGGGCGACCCTCAGGATTGGGCTTTTTCGCTGGCGCCAGGAGATCCGGCATTGGCTGATCTTGATGCGTTTTTTCTGGCGCTCGGTTTACTTTATGAGGAACCCAATCTTGAGATTCAGGCAGAAAAGGCCTTGCTGGCTATGTCTCAGGGGCAGGACGAGGCTGAGGTGTATTGCCAAAAATTTCGGAAATGGTCCGTGCTGACACATTGGAACGAGTGTGCACTGGCCGCTAATTTTAGAAATGGCCTTTCTGAGGCCATTAAGAATGTTATGGTGGGTTTTCCCATTCCCACAGGTCTGAATGATACTATGGCACTGGCTATTCAAATTGACCGGCGGTTGCGGGAGCGCAAAACCGCAAATTCCCTCATGGTGTTGTCTGAACAGACACCTAATTCGGTGCAATGTGATAGAAAAACCGCAAATTCCCTCATGGTGTTGTCTGAACAGACACCTGATTTAATGCAATGTGATAGAATCCTGACTAGAAATGAGCGGAAAATTCATAGACGCCGGAATGGCTTGTGCTACTACTGTGGTGATTCTACACATGTTATCTCAGCATGCTCTAAACGTATAGCTAAGGTTGTTAGTCCTGTCATCGTTGGTAATTTGCAACCTAAATTTATTCTGTCTGTAACTTTGATTTGCTCACTGTCATCTTATCCTGTCATGGCGTTTGTAGATTCAGGTGCTGCCCTGAGTCTCATGGATCTCTCATTTGCTAAGCGCTGTGGTTTTACTCTTGAACCATTAGAAAATCCTATTCCTCTTAGGGGTATTGATGCTACACCATTGGCAGCAAATAAACCGCAGTATTGGACACAGGTTACCATGTGCATGACTCCTGAACACCGCGAGGTGATACGTTTCCTGGTTTTACATAAAATGCATGATTTGGTCGTTTTAGGGCTGCCATGGTTACAGACCCATAATCCAGTCCTGGACTGGAAGGCTATGTCAGTCTCAAGTTGGGGCTGTCGTGGTATTCATGGGGATTCCCTGCCTGTGTCTATTGCTTCTTCTACGCCTTCGGAAGTTCCGGAGTATTTGTCTGATTATCAGGATGTCTTCAGTGAGTCTGAGTCCAGTGCACTGCCTCCTCATAGGGACTGTGACTGTGCTATAGATTTGATCCCAGGCAGTAAATTTCCTAAGGGAAGACTGTTTAATCTGTCGGTACCTGAACATACCGCTATGCGTTCATATATCAAGGAGTCTCTGGAGAAAGGACATATTCGTCCGTCTTCTTCCCCTCTTGGTGCGGGATTCTTTTTTGTGGCAAAAAAGGACGGATCTTTGAGACCTTGTATTGATTATCGGCTTTTAAATAAGATCACTGTCAAATTTCAGTATCCTTTACCGCTGTTGTCTGACTTGTTTGCCCGGATTAAGGGTGCCAAGTGGTTCACCAAGATAGACCTTCGTGGTGCGTACAACCTTGTGCGCATTAAGCAAGGTGATGAATGGAAAACCGCATTCAATACGCCCGAAGGTCATTTTGAGTACTTGGTGATGCCTTTTGGGCTCTCCAATGCGCCTTCAGTTTTTCAGTCCTTTATGCATGACATTTTCCGGAAGTATCTGGATAAATTTTTGATTGTTTATCTGGATGATATTTTGGTTTTTTCTGATAATTGGGATTCGCATGTGGAGCAGGTCAGGTTGGTCTTTAAAATTTTGCGTGAAAATTCTTTGTTTGTCAAGGGCTCAAAGTGTCTCTTTGGTGTGCAGAAGGTTCCCTTTTTGGGGTTCATTTTTTCCCCTTCTGCTGTGGAGATGGACCCAGTCAAGGTCCGAGCTATTCTTGATTGGACTCAGCCCTCGTCAGTTAAGAGTCTTCAGAAGTTCTTGGGCTTCGCTAACTTCTACCGTCGTTTTATCGCTAATTTTTCTAGCATTGTGAAACCTTTGACGGATATGACCAAGAAGGGCTCCGATGTAGCTAACTGGGCTCCTGCTGCCGTGGAGGCTTTCCAGGAGTTGAAACGCCGGTTTACTTCGGCGCCTGTTTTGTGCCAGCCTGACGTCTCACTTCCCTTTCAGGTTGAGGTGGATGCTTCGGAGATTGGGGCAGGGGCCGTTTTGTCGCAGAGAGGCCCTGGTTGCTCTGTTATGAAACCTTGTGCCTTTTTCTCTAGGAAGTTTTCGCCTGCCGAGCGAAATTATGATGTGGGCAATCGGGAGTTGTTGGCCATGAAATGGGCATTTGAGGAGTGGCGTCATTGGCTCGAGGGTGCTAAGCATCGTGTGGTGGTCTTGACTGATCACAAAAATCTGATGTATCTCGAGTCTGCTAAACGCCTTAATCCGAGACAGGCCCGCTGGTCATTGTTTTTCTCCCGCTTTGATTTTGTTGTCTCGTATTTACCAGGTTCAAAGAATGTGAAGGCCGATGCTCTTTCTAGGAGCTTTGTGCCTGATGCTCCTGGAGTCGCTGATCCTGTTGGTATTCTTAAAGATGGAGTTATCTTGTCAGCTATTTCTCCGGATCTGCGACGTGTGTTGCAGAGATTTCAGGCTGATAGGCCTGAGTCTTGTCCACCTGACAGACTGTTTGTCCCGGATAAGTGGACCAGCAGAGTCATTTCTGAGGTTCATTCCTCGGTGTTGGCAGGTCACCCGGGAATTTTTGGCACCAGAGATCTGGTGGCCAGGTCCTTTTGGTGGCCTTCCTTGTCTAGGGATGTGCGGTCATTTGTGCAGTCCTGTGGGACTTGTGCTCGAGCTAAGCCTTGCTGTTCTCGTGCCAGCGGTTTGCTCTTGCCCTTGCCTGTCCCGAAGAGACCTTGGACACATATCTCCATGGATTTCATTTCTGATCTTCCGCTATCTCAGGACATGTCCGTTATCTGGGTGATTTGTGATCGCTTCTCCAAGATGGTCCATTTGGTTCCTTTGCCTAAGCTGCCTTCCTCTTCCGATCTGGTTCCTGTGTTTTTCCAGAACGTGGTTCGTTTGCACGGCATCCCTGAGAATATTGTGTCAGACAGAGGATCCCAGTTCGTTTCCAGGTTCTGGCGATCCTTTTGTAGTAGGATGGGCATTGATTTGTCGTTTTCGTCTGCTTTCCATCCTCAGACTAATGGACAGACGGAGCGAACCAATCAGACTTTGGAGGCTTATTTGAGGTGTTTTGTCTCTGCTGATCAGGACGATTGGGTGACATTCTTGCCGTTGGCTGAGTTTGCCCTTAATAATCGGGCTAGTTCCGCCACCTTGGTTTCGCCTTTTTTCTGCAACTCTGGTTTCCATCCTCGCTTTTCTTCGGGTCATGTGGAGCCTTCTGACTGTCCTGGGGTGGATTCTGTGGTGGATAGGTTGCAGCAGATCTGGAATCATGTGGTGGACAACTTGAAGTTGTCACAGGAGAAGGCTCAGCGCTTTGCCAACCGCCGCCGCGGTGTGGGTCCCCGACTACGCGTTGGGGATTTGGTATGGCTTTCTTCCCGCTTTGTTCCTATGAAGGTCTCCTCTCCCAAATTTAAACCTCGTTTTATTGGGCCTTACAAGATATTGGAAATCCTTAATCCTGTATCTTTTCGTCTGGATCTTCCTGTGTCGTTTGCTATTCACAATGTATTTCATAGGTCCTTGTTGCGGCGGTACATTGTGCCTGTAGTTCCTTCTGCTGAGCCTCCTGCTCCGGTGTTGGTTGAGGGCGAGTTGGAGTACGTGGTGGAGAAGATCTTGGATTCTCGCCTCTCCAGGCGGAGACTTCAGTACCTTGTCAAGTGGAAGGGCTATGGTCAGGAGGATAATTCCTGGGTGGTCGCCTCTGATGTTCATGCGGCCGATTTAGTTCGTGCCTTTCATGCCGCTCATCCTGATCGCCCTGGTGGTCGTGGTGAGGGTTCGGTGACCCCTCACTAAGGGGGGGGTACTGTTGTGAATTTGCTTTTTGCTCCCTCTAGTGGTTACTAGTTTTTTGACTCTGGTTTTTCTGTCATTCCTTTTATCCGCACCTGGGTCGTTAGTTAGGGGTGTTGCTATATAAGCTCCCTGGACCTTCAGTTCTATGCCTGGCAACGTAGTTATCAGAGCTAGTCTGCTGTGCTCTTGTCTACTGATCCTGGTTCCAGTTATATCAGCTAAGTCTGCCTTTTGCTTTTTGCTATTTGTTTTGGTTTTGTATTTTTGTCCAGCTTGTTCCAAATCTATATCCTGACCTTTGCTGGAAGCTCTAGGGGGGCTGGTGTTCTCCCCCCGGACCGTTAGACGGTTCGGGGGTTCTTGAATTTCCAGTGTGGATTTTGATAGGGTTTTTGTTGACCATATAAGTTACCTTTCTTTATTCTGCTATCAGTAAGCGGGCCTCTCTGTGCTAAACCTGGTTCATTTCTGTGTTTGTCATTTCCTCTTATCTCACCGTCATTATTTGTGGGGGGCTTCTATCCAGCTTTGGGGTCCCCTTCTCTGGAGGCAAGAAAGGTCTTTTGTTTTCCTCTACTAGGGGTAGCTAGATTCTCCGGCTGGCGCGTGTCATCTAGAATCAACGTAGGAATGATCCCCGGCTACTTCTAGTGTTGGCGTTAGGAGTAGATATATGGTCAACCCAGTTACCACTGCCCTATGAGCTGGATTTTTGTATTCTGCAGACTTCCACGTTCCTCTGAGACCCTCGCCATTGGGGTCATAACAGCCTTCAGCCTCAACACTGCAATTCTCCAATGCAGGTTCTTGAGGCTCAACACTGCAATTCTCCACTGCTTGGTGTTCAGCCTCAAAACTACAATTCGCCAATGCCAAGTCTTCAGCCTCAACACTGCAATTCTCCACTGCAGGTTCTTCAGGCTCAACAGTGCAATTCACTGCATAAGCAAACATTATGGGTGTACCAAATTACTAGTAATGGGAACTTTGGTTTCCTGTGGCCATCCTATACGTGTGTTCAAAGAGTTATTGGGGTGCATGTATCATTGGGGCTGGGCAGGCCTTACATTCAATGCATAGGCAAACAGTAAGGGAGTACCAAATTACTAATATGGAAACTTTGGCTTCATGTGGCCATTCTGTACGTGTTTTCAAAGAGTTATTGGAGTGCATGTAACTTTGGGGCTGGGCAGGCCTTGCAGTTTTTTGGGTTATTAAATTCAGAGAGGAAATATTGGAGCAATTGTTGGTATCAGGTTCCTACAGATGGACGATGTTGAACATGGCCCATTCACATGTTTTGGGTGGCCATCTGTGTGTCGACAAAGCCCAAAAATAGGACATGCAGAGGTTTTATTGGCACAGATGTCGCCGAGAAATCCTAAGGCATTTCAAGTCCTAATCCCCTGTCAATTAACCACTCCCACCTCTCACTTCCGCTACACATCATAGAGTTATCATTTGAGTGATTTGCCATGAACCTGGTTGGCACACTTTTTAACTCTGCTTGTAGACATCAATGTATATTGGTTGTCCTCAGCTATGCTACTAAGTACTGAGAACCATTTTCCTGAGAAACTCCTTCTTGAAAAGTATAGCCCTTGAGTTTATCGATATACAGTGCCTTGCAAAAGTATTTGGCCCCCTGGAACTTTTCAACCTTTTCCCACATATCTTGCTTCAAACATAAAGATACCAAATATCAATTTTTGGTGAAGAGTCAACAACAAGTGGAACACAATTGTGAAGTTGAATGAAATTTATTTGTTATTTTACATTTTTGTGGAAATTCAAAAACTGAAAAGTGGGGCGTGCAATATTATTTGGCCCCTTTACTTTCAGTGCAGCAAACTCACTCCAGAAGTTAAATGTGGATCTCTGATTGATGTTCAATGTTGTCCTAAATGCCTAATGATGATAAAAATAATCCACCTGTGTGTAATCAAGTCTCAGAATAAAAGCACCTGCACTGTGATAGTCTCAGGGTTCTGTTTGAAGCACAGAGAGCGTCATGAAGACCAAGGAACACAACAGGCATGTCTGTGATACTGTTGTGGAGATGTTTAAAGCCGGATTTGGATACAAAATGATTTCTAAAACTTTAAACATCCCAAGGAGCACTGTGCAAGCAATCATATTGAAATTGAAGGAGTATCATACCACTGCAAATCTAACAAGACCCGGCCATCCCTCTAAACTTTCATCTCAAACAAGGAGAAGACTGATCAGAGATGCAGCAAAGAGGCCCATGATCACTCTGGATGAACTGCAGAGATCTACAGCTGAGATGGGAAAGTCTGTCGATAGGACAACAATCAGTCGTACGCTGCACAAATCTGGCCTTTATGGAAGAGTGGCAAGATGAAAGCCATTTCTCAATAATATCCATAAAAAGTGTTGTTTAAAGTTTGCAGCAAGCCACCTGGGAGACACAGCAAACATGTGGAAGAAGGTGCTCTGGTCAGATGAAACCAAAATCAAACTTTTTGGCAACAATGCCAAACAATATGTTTGGCGTAAAGGCAACACAGCTAATCACCCTGAACACACCATCCCAACTGTCAAATATGGTGGTGGCAGCATCATGGTTTGGGCCTGCTTTTCTCCAGCAGGGACAGGGAAAATGGTTAAAATTGATGGGAAGATGGATGGAGCCAAAATACAGGACCATTCTTGAAGAAAACCTGGTGGAGTCTGCAAAAGACCTGAGATTGGGATGGAAAATTGTCTTCCAACAAGACAATGATCCCAAACATAAAGTAAAATCTACAATGGAATCGTTCACACATAAATGTATCCAGGTGTTTGAATGGCCAAGTCAAAGTCCAGACCTCAATCCAATCGAGAATCTGTGGAAAGAACCGAAAACTGCTGTTCACAAACGATCTCCATCAAACCTCACTGAGCTCGAGCTGTTTGCCAGGGAGAATGGGCAAGAATTTCAGTCTCTATGTACAAGACTGATAGAGACATACCCCAAGCGACTTGCAGCTGTAATCGCAGCAAAAGGTGGTGCAACAAAGTATTAAGTTAAAGGGCTGAATAATATTTCACGCCCCATTTTCCAGTTTTTGAATTTCCACAAAAATTTAAAATAACCAATAAACTTCACAATTGTGTTCCACTTGTTGTTGATTCTTCACCAAAAATGTACATTTGGTATCTTCATGTTTGAAGCATGATATGTGAGAAAAGGTTGAAAAGTTCCAGGGGGCCGAAAACTTTCGCAAGGTACTGTATTTGCCTGGAAAGAACTGCAGGGGGAGAGGGGATCTGAAATGGCCGCAGTCCAGGGAGGTTGTGTCTGACAGGTCTCCCACTCCACTCCTGGAATCGACGGCATCTGCACTCAAGGAGCAGTCAGACTGAAACAATTCCAGCTCCATCAACTCCCCACAATAATTTTTGACTGGAGAAACCGAGTTGTGCCCCCCTGTGCAGCACAAGCAACAAGAACAGGTCTGTGCTCGTGCTCCTGCCCCATCCCCCCTGCTCTCCCTGTGCCGTCACCACAATCCAAGATCCCATTTAGAAGTGAGGCAGTGTTGCAGTCAAACAGGACACCACTACATCAGAGGAGGAGGACTAGTGCCATTGATCTTACTGGAGAACTCCTTGTAAATATCTGGCAGCAGTAGCTGCAGAGCATAAGGGGAGGCACATCCATAAGTGATCACCACGCAGTCAGGGCCGGCCCGAGAGATTACGGCGCCCTAGGTGAAACTATTTTGTTGCGCCCCTACTATTCTTGGCAGTAGATGAAAACTTGGGATATAAGAGCCAGGAGACTATAGGTACCTTCACACTAAGCGACGCTGCAGCGATATCGAAAACGATGCCGATCGCTGCAGCGTCGCTGTTTCGTCGCTGTTTGGTCGCTGGAGAGCTGTCACACAGACAGCTCTCCAGCGACCAACGATGCCGAAGTCCCCGGGTAACCAGGGTAAACATCGGGTTACTAAGCGCAGGGCCGCGCTTAGTAACCCGATGTTTACCCTGGTTACCAGTGTTAAATGTAAAAAAACAAACACTACATACTTACATTCGCGTCCCCCGGCGTCCACTTCCCTGCACTGTGTGAGCGCCGGCCCTAACAGCAGAGCGGTGACGTCACCGCTGTGCTTTGCTTTCCGGCCGACACTGACACATTCAGTGCAGGAAGCTCTGAGCAGCAGCGCGGACGCCGGGGGACGTGACAGACATCAGAGGGTGAGTATGTACTGTTTTTTTTTTTTACTTTTACAATGGTAACCAGGGTAAATATCGGGTTACTAAGCGCGGCCCTGCGCTTAGTAACCCGATATTTACCCTGGTTACCATTGTAAAACATCGCTGGCATCATTGCTTTTGCTGTCAAACACGACGATACACGCCGATCTGACGACCAAATAAAGTTCTGAACTTTCAGCAACGACCAGCGATATCACAGCGGGATCCAGATCGCTGCTGCGTGTCAAACACAACGATATCGCTATCCAGGACGCTGCAACGTCACGGATTGCTATCGTTATCGTTGTAAAGTCGCTTAGTGTGAAGGTACCTTATCTAAAGGGAGGGGCTTTCCTGAAAATCTGGTGAGAAGGGAGAAATGAAAGTAGAAGAGCTGCGCCTGTCAGATCCATTGTTCCTGACGGAGGGTTAAGTATACGTATTTTTTTCTCTCGGGCGCCCCCTTAGTGTAGTGTGTGCTAAGTGTGCATTTTTGGTTGTTTGCTTTGCTTTGCCAACATTTGAAAACGTAGGAGCAAAATAAACACACGGGATCAAACACCTGTCAGCAGATGATGCAAACGACTCACGTCCGTAGTCCTCCTTTCCGTGCGTAAATTGAAGCTCAATGGTTTTTCTTTTAAATTTATGGTAAAATTATGTACACTTTTCCTTCCATCCCTAAAACTTTTTGCCTTTTGAAAAGATTTTTTTTATAATTTTTTCTATTTTTTTCTCTGGCGCCCCCTTAGGGTCGGTGCCCTAGGCAGCCACCTAGTTCACCTATAAATTCAGGCCGGCCCTGCACGCAGTGTTTCCTGCACAGCAACACAGGGGGAAGGGAGAAGTAAGTCATTGCAGACAGACACTGGGCTATCAGACACCTGCTTCATATAATGACTGCTGAAGGCTGATATATCACAGTTACAATAGCCCCACCTGCACACCATTGACTCTGAATTGGCCACTATAGAGCTACGTTGCTGTACTATCACTCTGAAGCTGATTGTTATACAAAACGCCCGAGCCTTTTATACACTACATGACAAAACCAGTATGATCTCTTCCTTATCCTTTCTACACCTTCTACTTTATATTTCAACACTGCACCTGCAAGTGACTATGATGTTTTAGCTCATCTTATTGCCAGCAGGGGGATCTCTAAGTCCATAATCTGCTCTACTTTTTTGGTCACTGGATAATTGCAAACATGGGAAAATCAAGTGTAAAAACACAGAAAAGCGTATCTAAAACAACAAAGTCTATTACACAAGCAGATGTCGATAATTTTCTGAAAAAACAAACTACTCTGCCAGACCTCACCAAGTCCCCCAGACATTCAGACATGGCATGAACTGAGGACTCAGATTCTGACCCAGTAAGCGACTCTGATGTGGGATGTGCAGCAAGAGACACCTTAGTTACCCGCTCATTTATTAAACGTGTATTATCTAAGGCTCTTAAGCTGATAGGAAAGGAGCTTGTGGAAATAAAACAACTTTTAACTCTCCAAGGTCACAGGCTCGAAACAATTGAAAATTCTCAGAATGCCATGATGCAACAGTCTAATGCCATTTTGGATTGTTTGAATGTACATGAAAACCAATTGCATGCTGTTCATACAACATTAGAAGATCACGAGAACCGAGAGCGCCATAATAATTTGAGAATCAAAGGCCTCTCGGAACAGGTGGCGTTTGAGGCACTGAACAAAGCGGCGCAGGAGATTTTCAAAAGCCTACTCCTCGAAAAAGACCCCCAAGAGATTGAGTTAGTAAGAGTCCACAGATCTCTCCGCCCTAAGCCTAACCAGGGGGAGCAGCCACAGGATGTGATCTGTCGTTTTCTCAACTACCGTGTAAAGGACCTAGTACTTCGCAGGGCACGAGAGGCACAGGAGATCTCATATGAGGACTCACAAATCAAACTTTTTCAAGATATATCCGCCATCGCGCTCAGGAAACAGAGACTCTTGAAGCCATTTACTGACACCATCCTGAAAAAAGGCTTCTGTTACAGATGGCTCTTCCCTTTCGGCATACATATCACAGCAGGAAATCCAAGCCAGAATCTCATTAGATATTAAATCGGCTTGTAAAACACTGGAGATAGTGCTAGAGGTGTACCCTGACATAGAAACCTTCCACTCCGCATCTCTGCTACACCCCCTGCCAAAACTACCGGCATTGCAACTAGCCCTGACCCCAAAGTCACATAGACTGAAGAGGAAACGAGCAAAAAAAATACCGCTGAAGGAAACAGAGGGTGACACCTGAATCTTACAATTTTATCCGTTTGTTTGAGTTAGCTGTCACTTGTACCCTTTTCGAGCGTCTGTAAAAGTCATATAACATTAGATGACTTGTTTAGTTTACTCGTGTACTCATATTTGGTTCATTTAGTTTAAATATTTCAAAAAAGAGAGTTCTGACTCATTGTTGCTTGTTGTGAATTCCGCTCTTGGGCTCCCTCCGGAAGTTGTAAGTGGCACTTTTGTGAATTTTGCTCTTGGGCTCCCTCCGGTGGTTTAAAGTGGTACTGCTGCTCCTTGGATTTAGCAGCTGCTTCCACTGATTGTCTTTCTGGCTCGGCTATTTAACCTGGTTCTATCCTTCAGCCTGTGCCAGTTGTCAATGGTTCCTGCTTGGATTCACATCTCTGCTTGGATTTCCCTGATATTCTGACCTGTTCAGCAAAGATAAGTCCTTGCTTTGTTCTTTTGCAGTTCACTTGTTGTGGACTTAATCGTTCTGCACTTTCTATATTTTTTCTTGTCCAGCTTGTCAGTATGGATTTATTTAGTTAATCTGGAAGCTCTGGGAAGCAGATTTACCCTCCACACCTTTAGTCAGGTGTGGAGATTTTTGTAAACTCTGTGGTGGATTTTTCTAGTTTTTAATACTGACCGCACAGTATTCCGTCCTGTTCTATCTATCTAGCTAGAAGTGGCCTCCTTTGCTACATCCTGGTTTCATTCTGCGTATGTCATTTCCCTCTCCACTCACAGTCAATATTTGTGGGGGGCTGCCTATCCTTTGGGAATTTTCTCTGAGGCAAGATAGCTTTCCTGTTTCTATCTCTAGGGGTAGTTAGTCCTCCGGCTGTGACAAGGTGTTTAGGGAGTGACAGGAACATCCCACGGCTACTTCTAGTGTTGTGTTAAGCTCAGGAACTGCGGTCAGTACAGGTACCACCTCCTCCAGAGCACGTCCCATGTTGCTCCTAAACCACCAGTTCATAACAGTTGCTCCACAAACTGATATTAAGATTCAGCTGCTATCTGAGGCTGAAGAGCCCCCCTGACCAATCCCCTTCCTAATCCTCCCCACCACCTTATTGCTTCTCTCTTCTATTCCTACTTCATCCCTCCCCCCTTCCCTCATCCTCCCAGATCTCCACTCCCCCCTCCCATACCTCCTTCCCGCTTACTCTTTAGCAGTTCAGTTTTTCAGGGTTTTTTAATTATCTTGAATACTCCCTGAGCTTTCGTATTATGATTTAAGTTATTTACTGTCACTTGCCATTGAAATTAAGATCAGCAATGTTTTGTACTTATATGAAGTTCATATTAATATCTTATCTTTTCTCTTCCACTGTTGCATTCTACCCCTCTTCTTCTTCCCTTCCCACCTACCTGCATGCACCTCTTATCTTTATAGGCACGAGAAGCAAGCTACAACACAAGATGCAAAGTCGCAGCACCATACAAAGACATGACTGACACCGATAAGGTGTTCACATTTGTTTCATTTAATGCACATGGGTTGAATTCCCCAAGCATGAGACACCACACATTGCAGTTATTTAAAAAACAACATGCAGACATACTCCTTATCCAGGAAACACATTTTAAACCAAACAATCTCCCCACTTTTGAGCTCTCAAATTATGATAAATAATGCAACAACTACACAATCAGGATCAAGAGGCACGTTGGTGGCAGTAGCGAGGGGAGTTTCCTTTCAGTTGAGAGAAATGGTAGCAGACCCACAGGGACACTACGTATTAGTTAAAGTTGTCCACTACAATAAAAA
The DNA here is from genome assembly GCF_051348905.1 of Ranitomeya variabilis. Lineage (NCBI taxonomy): Eukaryota > Metazoa > Chordata > Amphibia > Anura > Dendrobatidae > Ranitomeya > Ranitomeya variabilis. The sequence goes on from NC_135236.1 coordinate 305,546,236, forward strand.
AAATTTTTTTTCATAAATCTTGCTATTATGTGCCACTGAAAAGATCCACTTTCTTTATATTAGCAATATTACCTTTTATCATGCTGTAGCAGCACATCTTCAGTGCTGGATCCAGCTCTCATGGGGTTAATCGACAACTTCCTTTCTCCTGAGTTATTGTGCTCTAATACTACAAGTTCCATGATGCATTGCACTGCCAGTAAGCACGAACCAACCACACCCACTCCAAAACACACCCAAATCCCTCCCTCCTCTATCTTCAAAAAGATTTGTGATGTCATTTCTGTCCAACCTCCTCTTTTACATTTCTCCAACCCACACTCCATTACACACAGATAGATAGGTAGATAGATAGATATGGGATAGATAGATAGATAGATAGATAGATAGATACAGATATATCTATATATCTATATCTATTTCCATAGATATGTCTCTATCCATGTTTCTAAATCCCTTCACCCCTGGAGCTTTTTTCGTTTATCGCTCCCGTTCTTTCCAGAGCCATAATGTTTCCGTCAATATGGCCATGTGAGGGCTTATCTTTTGCGGGACAAGTTCTACTTTTGAATGACACCATTGGTTTTAAAAATGTTGTGTAACAGAAAATGTGAAAAAAGTCAAAGTGCGATGAAATTGCAAAAAAAGTGCAATCCCACACTTGTTTTTTGCTTGGCTTTTTTGTTAGGTTCACTAAATGCTAAGGCTGTGCACATGTTGCGGATTTGATTGCAGATCCGCAGGGTTTTTTGTTTCACAGAATTGCATCAAATCCACAGTGTAGTGCACAACCAATGTAAGTCTATGGGAGCCGCAGACTCCCAAAAACACATCAAAAATGCATCAAAACCGCACCAAGAACTGCATCAAAACCACACCAAGAACTGCATCAAAACTGCATCAAAACCACACCAAAAACTGCATCAAAACGGCTCCAAATATTGCATTAAAAACACACCAAAATGCATCAAAAACACATCAAAACCGCACCAAGAACTGCATCAAAAACTGCATCAAAACCGCACCAAAAACTGCATCAAAACCACACCAAAACTGCATCAAAACCACACCAAATACTGCATCAAATCTGCACCAAAAACTGCATCAAAACTTCACCAAAAACTGCATAAAAAAGCATCAAAAACCTGAATCAAAACCATGCAAAGAACCGCACCAAATACTGCAGCAAAAACTGAATCAATACCGCGCAAAAACTGCACCAAAAACTGCACCAAGAACTGCATCAAACCACACAAAAAAGCTGCATCAAAACCGGGCAAATTATGATTCTCCAGGTCATTATGAGTTCATAGACACCAAACACGTCTAGGTTATTTTTTATCTAAGTGGTAAAAAAAATTTCAAAACTTTGCTAAAAAGAAATAAAATAACTGCGCCATTTTCTGATACCCGTAGTGTCTATATTTTCTGAGATATTGGGTCGGGTGAGGGCTAATTTTTTGCGTGCTGAGCTGATGTTTTTAATGATACCACTTTGTGCAGATAAGTTCTTTTGATCGCCCATTATTGCATTTTAATGCAATGTCACGGCGACCAAAAAAACATAATTTTGGCTTTTGATTTTTTTTTCTCGCTACGCCGTTTAGCGACCATGTACATTTTTTTTGTTGTATTGAAAACAGCTGACATGTTGCGGTTTTGAAGTGTGCTCACCGCCGAAGCCCACATCAAAGCGGGGGGATACTGCCAGCTGACGTACTATTCCGTCAGCTGGCAGAAAGGGGTTAATGAACACTATGTTTCAGTTAAAAAAAAATGGCGTGGGCTCCCACAAAGTTTTCTGCACCAGAGGGGGAAAGCCGAAGGCCGGGGGCCAATATTTGTAGCCTGCTATGAATATCAGCCTGCAGCTGTCTGCATAGCTGCGTTTACTGGCTATTAAAATAGGGGGACCCCCCCAAAAAATGACATGTGGTCCCCCTATATTTCATAGCCAGAAAGGCTATGCCGACAGCTGTGGGCTAATATTCATAGCCTAGAGAGGGACCATGGATATTGGCCCCCCCACCAATTCTGGCACTTAGCCCCTCTCTTCCCACTCGAGTGTAGCGGTGGGATATGGGGTAATAAGGGGTTAATGTCACCTTGCTATTGTAAGGTGACATTAAGCCGGGTTAATAATGGAGAGGCGTGAATAAGACATCTATCCGTTATTAATCCAATAGTAATAAAGGGTTAATAAAACACACATATTAGGAAAAAAGTATTTTAATACTCTTCATTTAACCATACTTACCATACTACAGCGCCTGCAAAAAAACGTAAAATAATAAACCGTATACTACCTGTTAGCCGTAGTCCAATTAATAATGAGTGTCCCACGACGATCTCCCCTATAGAACAGTGACATTGGGTGATGTCACTGCTCTATATGACCCTCAGTGACACACTGACAGGAGACAATGGCTCATGCAGTGCATCACTGAGAGGTTACTATAGTTCACTGGTCTCACTTTATGGCAAAAAGCTGCGTGCGAACTTTCTCACACAGCAATGCCAAAAGTGAGACTAGGGACTATTTTCTCACAGGGGTGTAGGAATACATTGTGGGGAATACATTGTGGAAGGATACCTTCCATCATTGTATTCCTGGAGCCCCTGGAGAGCGGTCACATCAGCTGATGCTCCTTCTCTCCACGGGAGATTGTCGAGGGACACTCATTTTAATTGTATTTCTGCGGATCAAGGAGTATATTGTTTGTTTATTATTTTAATATTTTTTACAGGTGACAATGGCTTCGGGGAACAAAGTGACAAGTGATGGTGAGTATCTACTCTGTTATATGTACTGTATGTCTATATGTATGTTGTATGTATGTACTGTATGTGGCATGTCGCATGATGTCACATGTTGCATGTTGCATGTCATTGCATGGTGCATGTCGTCGCATGCCATCACATGTCGCATGGTGTCACATGTTGCATGTCATCGCATGGCACATGTTGTCGCATGGTGCATGTCGTTGCACGGTGCATGTTGTTGCATGTTGCATGTTGTCGCATGTCATCACATGTCGCATGGTGCATGTCACATTTAGCATAGTGCATGTCGCATGATGTCACATGTTGCATGCCGTCGCATGGTACATGTTGCTGCATGTTACATGTCGTCACATGTTGCATGCTGCATGTTGCATGCTGTCACATGTTGCATGTTGCATGCTGCATGTCGTTGCATGTCGCATGGTGCATGTCGTCACATGGTGCATGTCGTCGCATGGTGCATGTCGCATGTCGCCACATGTAGCATGCTGCATGTCACATGCTGCATGTCGCATGTAATCACATGTTGCATGGTGCATGTCATATTTCGCATGGTGCATGTCGCATGATGTCACATGTTGTGAAACCAGAACACATGAGCTGCGCGCACGGTGAACAAGCCAGTAGAGACATGTTCACACCACCAAGAGACTTGAAAACACAAAAAAGCACAGTAAAACCAAAAACACTCTGTTGCAAAAAAATCACAGTAGACAGCAAGTGCTGGTAAAAAGATGGAAAAAACAGGGTATTTGGTTGATACGTTTTTTTGCAAAAAATGTATATTAAGCCGCTCTACCAAACGTCAAGGTATACCCATATCAGAGCAGTCATAGCTAATGTATGTAATCCCTATCTGATATATTTAAAACCTGGTCATATGTATGAGCAGGATTCAGAAAAGGAATGTCCATGTGGACACGCTGGACAGAACGGCTCCTGTGCGCACAGCTCAAAAAAAGATGGGTGGAGGCCTCCCCAGTCTTGTGGACACAAGAAAACAATTATGCGAAACCAGAACACATGAGCTGCGCGCACGGTGAACAAGCCCGTAGAGACATGTTCACACCACCAAGAGACTTGAAAACACAAAAAAGCACAGTAAAACCAAAAACACTCTGTTGCAAAAAAATCACAGTAGACAGCAAGTGCTGGTAAAAAGATCGAAAAAACAGGGTATTTGGTTGATACGTTTTTTTGCAAAAAATGTATATTAAGCCGCTCTACCAAAAGTCAAGGTATACCTATGTCACATGTTGCATGTCGTTGCATGGTACATGTCGGATGTCATCGCATGTTGCATGTCGTCGCATGGTACATGCCGTCACATGTCGCATGCTGCATGTCGCATGCTGTCACATGTTGCATGTTGCATTCTGCATGTCGCCGCATGTCCCATGTGGCATGTTGTCGCATGGTACATGTCGTCGCATGTTGCCACATGTTGCATGCTGCATGTCGCATGGTGCATGTCATCACATGTCGCATGCTGCATGTCATCACATGTCGCATGCTGCATGTCACATGTTGCATGTCGTTGCATGGTGCATGTCGTCACATGTTGTTGCATGTTGTCACACGTCGCATGCTACATGTTGCATGGTGCATGTCACATTTTGCATGGTGCATGTCGTTGCATGGTACATGTCGTCACATGTCGCATGCTGCATGTCGCATGATGTCACATGTTGCATGTCGCATGCTGCATGTCATCGCATGCTGCATGTCACGCATGGTGCATGTCGCCACATGTTGCATGGTGCATGTCGCATGGTGCATGTCGCATGTTGTCACATGTTGCATGTCGTCGCATTTCGCATGGTGCATGTTCTGTATGTGTGTTCTATGTATGTTGTATGTGCTGTGTATATATGTGTGCATTTTTTTTTACATTCAACACATTAGCCGGATGATGGGACTACTTCTGTCCCATCATTGGCTAATGTGTCACACACTGTCACTGTAGCAGGCATAGCCCGATGGGACTTGTAGTCCCATCGGACGATGCCTACACACAGAGACACCGCCGCTGTTGCCACCACCACCGCACAGCCCCACAGACACCCCCCGCACACTCCAGCACCTTCGGCAGATTCACCGCGCAGACCCCTGCGGTCGCACCAGCCACCACCACCGCACTGGCCACCACCACGGCACCGGCCGCCGATGCACCGGCCACCGCCACGGCACTGGCTGCCGTCGCACCGGCTGCCGCCGACGCACTGGACGCTGCCACGGCACCGGCCACCACCGCCGACGCACCGGCCGCAAATCTCGGCACATAAGCGGGGATGGCCAGCAGACCCTAGCTCCGCCCACCCACAGATCCCAGCCCCGCCCGCCCCAGCACAGCCTCGCCCACCCCAGCACAGCCCCGCAGGCAGCCCACAGCCCCACCCACAGCCCAGTCACTCTTGAGTGACTGCTGTCTGGAGGCTGGGTCACGCCTGTTGCTGACGTCACGTCAATTTCCAGAGTCTGGAAATTGACATGACGTCGGCGGAAATTAGCGGTGGCTGCAGCCTGGGGGTCACATGACCCGGACTTAGCCGCCGGAATAGCACCTCTCACAGGCGAAAATGGCAACGGAAGGTATTTACACAATTCATTAGGGGCCCCGGGGGGATACATTGGGGGGGTTAACTGAAAGTAGTGGACAACCCCTTTAAAGGTCTCATAGATAGTACTCTAGTAATTATATGCAGTCTATATGCCCCGAATAAAAAAATGCTAAAGTGGCTAAATTCAACTTTGAAAAAGATCGATAGATTTAAGGAGGGCATACTTGTGGTTGGCGGGGATTTTAACGTGGCACTGGAACCCATGCTAGACACCACGAAGCAAAAAAAGTATGATATCTCCTAGCGATCTGAATAGAATAAAGTCACAACTGAGATTCTGTGCATCTGATCAATTCATGGGAATATCTAAATCCAACCGACCGCAACTATACCTTTTTTTCCCACCCTCACAGATCTTATCACTGTTTAGATTATATTTTTGTTCCCAGAATGATGCACTCTAAAATGAAATGATCAAACATAATTCCTAATATTTATTCTGATATAATTTATTCTAAATCATACCCCCGGTGTAGAATGTGGAGGCTCAATGAGTCCGTGTTGGGAAATGAAGAAGTTAAATCACGTATGAACAAAATACTATGCCAATATTGTGAACAAAACACTTCACAAGAAATATCTCCACAGATATTATGGGAAGCACACAAGTCAGTTGCAAAAGGTGAATTGATATCTATCACCTCCTTTTTTAATAAGAAATGACATAAGGAAACCCATGATCTATTTGAAGAGATAGCGGTGCTTGAGCTTCAACACAAGCATAAATCTGACCAACAAACCCTAGATAAATTAGTTAGAAAAAGACAACAACTCACAGACATATTCAACTCAAGGTCAGCTAAGTTCTATGCTTTGTGGAAAAATAAAATATATGTGCATGGGGATAAAGCTACCAAATTTCTATTATCTCAGTTGAGGAACAGGGCAAGTTCTTACACTGATTAACTCGACCAAAAATGATCAAGGTGAGAATTCGCAAAACCCTAGGCATATAGAATCAGCATTCCTTGATTATTACAAACAATTATACAATCTACGGCCTGAGGAAGCAGCAGATGACGCACTTAAAAGACAGTTGGATACAAAATCCGTCTTGAGTAAATTGAAACTGCCATCCCTGACAGGCCCCCAAAAAAGGCAACTCACTAAACCCTTACTGCTGAGTGAGCTGCAGTCTGCCCTGTCGAAGTATCCCATAGGGAAAGCACCTGGTCCAGATGGGTTCTCAGCTATATCTTATAAATCCTTTCCCTCTCTCTTATTACCGCATTTATTAGATGTGTGCAATGCAGTATTAGAGGGCCACCCACTCCCGAGCCAGATGTTGGATGCTAGCATATCATTAATCTATAAAGAGGGAAAGGACCCAGAGCTATGTAGTAGCTATGGTCAGATTTCTCTTTTAGATGTTGACTTGTTGTTTGATATCGTCAAACCAAACTGGCTTCGTGGGCGGGAGAGAGGGAAGAGATAATATCCATAAGGTATTACATCTACTACAATGAGTAAAACATTGTAAAATTCCATTGGTTCTTCTTGGAACGGATGCGGATAAGGCCTTCAACAGGCTAGACTGGATCTACTTGGGAGAGGTGCTTGCTAGTTTTTGGTTTCCATGCTCAATAATAACAGCTATAATAGCGATGTATAAAGAACCTACAGCACATATCTGGATTAATGACTCATTGACTAACACATTCAACATTAAAAATGGTACACGGCAAGGCTGTCTGATTCTCCCCTATTATTTGTGCTTACGAAGGAACCACTCCTAAGTGCCATACAGCAACATCCGGACATAGAGGGCATCAGAATAAATGAGATGCACTATAAAACTGCAGCCTTTGCTGATGACCTCTTGGTCCTGATGACCAAACCTTTGACAGGAAAACCGGCCTTAATGAAGTTATAGGAGCAATATAGAAGCCTCTTTAATTTCAAGGTAAATGTGTCCAAATCCGAGGCTTTGGACTTGCATGTATCTCCTAACACTCTGATAAAATTGAAAAAGCTATATCCCTTAACTTGGCCCAAACAATATATCACTTACTTGGGAGTGAAACTGAGTAGAGCAGATAGGGGCTTATTTCAACTAAATTTCTGTCCACTGATTGCATCGTTGGAATTTTCCATGTGCAGGTGGAGGGACACATATCTTTCGTGGATGGGAAGGAAAAATCTATTAAAAAACTTAATCCTACCCAAGTTAATTTATATGTTGCAAATGCTCCCCATAACTATCCCAAAATCCTTTCTTTCCAGAATTAATTCTCTGTTCTGTAGATATTTTTGGAGGAGACAGAAACCCCGCCTATCTTAACGGACATTGACTCTGCCCAAATCCAATGAAGGAATGGGAGCACCAGATATAGTGAGGTATTATCAGGCTGCGATGCTTTCTAGGATAATTGATATATTGTGAGGATCTCGTGATAAACAGTGGGTTGAAGTGGAGGTGGCCCTTGCTCCTTGTCCTCTCCAATCCATCTTCCTAACATGTTCTCAAACAAAATCAACTATTCCTCTACACAATGCACACATCAAAGCCACGATGAGGGTATGGTTAGAGACTGTTGGAGTCCTAGCAACTCCCCTGTCCCCCTTACTTAAACTTTCGACATTCTACCCCACTCTTTCCGTGCTCGGGGCAACATTCTTGGAGATTTGTGTCATCTGGTAAATGTACCTGTTAACCGACTCTTGATGAGTGGGACCCTCCCTTCGCTATTGGAACTACAAGAAATACCTGGACTCTCGAGCTTGAACTTTGACCAATATGGTTCCATCAGGGAAGCATTAAAATATCATGTCCGATTGACCGATCTTACGAGACCCCTGACTAAATTTGAAACCTTATGCGCAACAGTTCTTAGACCGAATAAAATAATGTCTACCATTTACCAAATATAAAATACTGCAGATTGCTGCCCCAAAAGGGCTTTCATTATGCATTGGGAAAATGAGCTGGGCCACAAGTTTACTCCATCTCAAATATCTCACATCTACAAACACTCACATGGTCCAACGCAATGTGTCAGATCTCAGGAGAATTCTTATAAAATTATTTCTAGATGGGACATTACCTCGAAGCAAAGTCACCACTGGTGGGCAGGCACTTTAACTAACTGTTGGAGGTGTGGGGACGTTAGTGGCACATATCTTCATATGTGGTGGTCGTGCCCTATTCTTCAATTTTGGCGTCAGGTAGAAACGCTTATCCATACTGTGCTCAAACAGAACAATTAACCTGACACCTGAAACAGTGTTATTGAACTTTTTGGTTTGGCCTGAATAAAAACGCACCAACTAGTGCAACACATTTTGATGGCAACAACATTATTAATACCTGGGTTTTGGAAATCAACGACTGTACCTTCCACCCACCAATTAGGTAGACCTGTTCTACAAGGTAGCTGGAATTGTGGCATCAGTGAATTGTAGTCAAATGGCATTCAAAGAAGCCTGGCGTCCATTTGCCCACTTTATTATTATTATTATTTATTTATATACCACCATTAATTCAATGGTGCTGTACATGAGTTGGGGTTACATCAAAATGCAAATATCACTTACAGCAAACAAACTAACAATGACAGACTGATACAGAGGGGAGAGGACCCTGCCCTTGCAGGCTTACATTCTATAGGATTATGGGGAAGGAGATAGTAGGTCGGGGGTTGCAGTAGCTCTGATGGTGTTGAGGTGGCCATGTAATCATTACAGGCTTTAAACTTCTTGGAAGAGATAAGTTTTCATGTTCGGTTTGAAGGATCCAAATGTGGTGGATAACCGGATGTGTTGGGGCACAGAATTCCAGAGGATGGGGGATATTCGGGAGAAATCTTGGAGGTGATTGGGTGAGGAGTGAATAAGCATGGAGGAGAGAAGGAGGTTTTGGGAGGACTGGAGATTACGTGAGAGAAGATATTAAGAGATTAGTACGGAAATATATGGAGAAAGGTTATGGGTGGCTTTGTAGGTCAGTGTTAGTAGTTTAACCTGGAAATGCTGGGAAATTTAGAGCCAGTGAAGGGATTTACAAAGAGGGAAAGCAGGAGTGTAGTGAGAAGAGAGATTAATTAGTCTGGCAGCAGAGTGAAGGACGGACAGAAGGGGTGAAAGAGTGTTAGAGGGTAGCCCACAAAGGAGGATGTTGCAGTAGTCGAGGCGAGAGATGATTAGGGCATGCACAATCATTTTGGTAGAGAAAGGGTTGAGGAAAGGATGGATTCTGGAAATATTATTGAGCTGGAGGCGACAGGAGGTGGAGAGAGCTTGGATGTGTGGTTTAAAGGACAGGGCAGAGTCCAGGGTTACTCCAAGGCAGCGGATTACCTGGATGGGGGAAAGTGTGAATCCATTTATTGTGATAGAAAGATCAGGTAGAGAAGATGTGCGAGATGGAGGAAATATAATTAGTTCCGTTTTGTCCACATTGAGTTTGAGGAAGTGAGAGGAGAATGGCTGATAGACACTCTGGGATTCCAGACAGCAGAGAGGTGACATCTGGACCAGAGAGGTAGATCTGAGTGTCATCGGCATATAGATATTACTGGAAGCCATAGGACTTTATGAGTTGTCCCAGCCCAAGAGTATAGATTGAGAAGAGAAGAGGTCCTAGGACAGAGCCTTGTGGGACACCAACAGAGAGGGGGCGTGATGAAGAGGTAGTATGGGAGTAGGAAACGCTAAATGTGCGGTTGGTAAGGTATGAGGAGATCCAGGATAGGGCGAGTTCTTTGACACCAAAGGAAGAGATGATCTGCAGTAGGAGGTAGTGGTCAACTGTGTCAAAGGCAGAGGACAGGTCTAGAAGGAGTAGTATAGAGAATTGTCTGTTAGCTTTAGGACTTTTTTATGTACACTCAAGCAGGCCTAAGGTAGCATAATTAAATTACAACAATAAGATTCTGAAAATGCTCGTGCTTCCTCCCCCCTCGCCTTTTCTTCCCCCTTATCTAGATACCCTCCTCCTATCTGTATTCTCTTAACTCCTTTTTCCTTTTAACTGACTTTATTTTATTGTTCAACTAACCAAATCTTCAAGTTAGTTAAATTTTTAGTCAGATTGATGACATAGTAGCAGCAATTCAAGTCTTCAGGCTATGTGCACACGTTCAGGATTTTTCGCGTTTTTCTCTATAAAAACGTGATAAAAACGCAAAAAAAACGCTTACATATGCCTCCTATTATTTACAGGGTATTCCGCATTTTTTGTGCAAATGTTGCATTTTTTTCCGTGAAAAAATCGCATCGCGGAATAAAAAGCAACATGTTCAGTAAAAATGCGGAATTGCAGGGATTCCGCACACCTAGGAGTGCATTGATCTGCTTACTTCCCACACGGGGCTATGCCCACCATGCGGGAAGTAAGCAGATTATGTGCGGTTGGTACCCAGGGTGGAGGAGAGGAGACTCTCCTCCACGGACTGGGCACCATATAATTGGTAAAAAAAAAAGAATTAAAATAAAAAATAGTGATATACTCACCTTCTGATGGCCTCCAAAGTGTTCCCACCTCTCCGGTGCATGCTTTCTCTTCCGTTCCTATAGATGGTGTGGTTCAGGACCTGTGATGACGTCGCTGTCTTGTGATTGGTCGCGTGACCGCTCATGTGACTCACGCGACCAATCACAAGCCGCGACGTCATCGAAGGTCCTGAACCACACCGGCATCTATAGGAACGGACGCCGCTGAGGAGACTGGCTGTCTGCAGAGGGTGAGTATAACCATTTTTTTATTTTTTTTATTATTTTTAAACATTCTATCTTTTACTATAGATGCTGCATAAGCAGCATCTATAGTAAAAAGTTGGTCACACTTGTCAAACAGTATGTTTGACAAGTGTGACCAACCTGTCAGTCAGTTTTCCAAGCGATGCTACAGATCGCTTGGAAAACTTTAGCATTCTGCAAGCTAATTTCGCTTGCAGAATGCTAAAAAAACCACAAAAAAACCCGGAAAAACAACGCAAAAAAAAATGCGGATTTCTTGCAGAAAATTTCCGGTTTTCTTCAGGAAATTTCTGCAAGAAATCCGGACGTGTGCACATACCCATATACTCCTACATGAAACTGTCGCATATTAATGCTAATGACTTGTGGGGTTAGGTAAAATACTGTTTCTTATTCTATCCTGTAGTACAACCCTGTGCGGCTGTGCTCGGATTAAAACAGGGTGTGATATTTGCTGCTTGTAAGGTAATTATAATCTGTTGCATTCTATTCTGTTTTTCTTGTTTCTGTACCTATAATACTATCAATAAAAAGACCATTGAAAAGAAAAGGACTGCAGAGGGAGATCCTGACCAACCAGGGAACATCCTTTATGAGTAAGGTGATGAGGGAACTGTGTAAGTCCTTGAGAATTTCACAACTGAAGATGTCTGTTTACCTTCCCTATAAAGACAACCTTATGGAAAGGTTCAATAAACCCAAAGAGTATGCTTAAGAAGGTCATAGAAAAAGACGGGCAAAACTGGGAGTGTCTCCTCCCATATCTGTTATTCTCTGTCTGGTTCCACAAGCTTCTACCAGATTCTCTCTGCTTGAACTCCTGTATTGATGACATCAGTGGGGTCTCCTTGATGTACCAAAGCAAACCTAAGAAGCCAAGATCTCACCCCATCAGAGCATCAATGAGCACATCACCCAAATACTGGAGAGGGTTGCGAAGGTAATGCCCATCGTAGAGGAACTCCTCCTGGGTTTACAACTGGTCATACAGGGTGAGACAGTTCAGGCCCAGGATCTGAGTCCTCTTGCTTATTCACATGAGGCTTATTGGCCAAATGGCAAGGCCCCTATGAGGTAGTAGAAAAGCTGGTTGAAGTAACCTACAAGATTCATCAACTGGGAAGACTTAAGCCACACTATGTCAATCTTATCAACCCATGACGTGACAGGGACCCAATTGAAAACACATGTTTGCTGGTCAAACCAGAAGGGGATATTGAAGGTGTCACAATAGCAGAGACCCTGTTGAAGGACCAAAAACATGAATGTTGAGAAATGCCGCAGCAGAACAGGGACCTGTTCTCAGGTTTACCTGGGAGTACAGATGTCAATAGCACACGAGGTTCTGACAGAACCCCATGGGCTGGTGAACTTGAAGCCCTATCGACTTTCCAAGGCCCACAGAGAACTGATCTCCAAGGAAGTCAAGTGGATGCTGAATCTCAGAGTCATTGAGGAAACTAAGAGACAGTGGTCTAGCCCCTTTTCCCTATGGAGAATGGAGATTTTGTAATGATTATCGGAAGCTGAACAAAGTCCCCAAGTTCAATGCAAAACTGATGCCGGGTATCGATGAGCTAATCAAGAAACTTGGGCTGGCAATATGCATAACTATCTTGGATCTAGCAAAGGGATATTTGCAAAGTCCCATTTCGCAAGAAGCCAAGGAGAAGAGGACTTTCTCTGGACGGATGCCTCTAATTCGTCTGGATGCCATTTTAACTGCAGTGAACTCAGGTCATCATCCAGTGGGCCATGGACTGGATCCTCACACCCCATAAGAACTATGTTGCAACATGTCTAGACGATATTGTAATATTTAACTCAGATTGGGGAAGTTATCTGCAAAAGGTCCAGGGGGTATTCAATCCTCTCAGAAAAGCAGGGTTTTCTAGAAATCCAAAAAAATGTGCCAAGGGGAAAGAGGAGGCCAAGTACCTGGGATAAGTAGTAGGTAGAGGTGAAATCAAACTCCAGATGAATAAAGTGGATGCAATCCAGAACTGACAGAGACACCTATCAAAAAACAATTTAGAGCTTTTCTGGGAATTATGGGGTACTACAGGAGGTTCATCCCAAACTTTGCCATGATAGCTACACCCCTGACCGACCTCCTTAAGGAAACAAAATTGGCTATGGCCAAATGGACTTCAAAGGGGAAGATGGCCTTTCAAGAACTGAAAGTGGCTGTCTGTAAGCAGCCAGTCCTGGTGGCCCCTGATTTTAGGAAGGAATTTGTAATCCAAACGGACACTTCAGAAGTCTGTTTATGAGTGATTCTTTCTCATGCAATGCACGGAGAGGAGCATAAAGTTCTTTACCTGAGTAGGAAATGGTCGGCAAGTGAGAATAATTATTTTATTGTAGAAAAGGAATGCTTTGCCATAAAGGGGGTGGTGGACATAGTGGGATGCTATCTCTAAGAGCTACAATTTCAATTAGTGTCAGACCATGTCCCACTCAGGTGGATGAGGGATAAAAAGGGAACAATGCTCTTGTCACCCACCTGTTTCTAGCCCTGCAGGATTTCCACTTCCATGTGGAACATTTTTCAGCTGATGCATAACACAAAATCGGTTACAAAAATATTTAAACACAGGTTGTAATGTAACAACATAGCTAAAAAGCCAAGGAGGGTGAATACTTTAGCAAGCCAGGGTAAATAGTCTGGTAATATAAAATATATCACTTTCTTTTCTTCTCTTGGCAATCATAGATGTGGAATGACAAGAGTGAAGTCTGTTATCTATCTAGATCATCTGCTGCAATGTCAGGTGAAGAAATGGGTGTCTCTAGGGCTCAAGACAGCTGGGATGGCATTCTTAATGCAGTAGGGTATTGTGCAAACAAACAAGCTGTGATGCGGTCTGTGATTGTCACAATTATTCCGTCTGGTGATACATCTTCTTGAAAGAGCTGCTTGAACAGCTTTAGTTTTCACAATAATAGCATTATAGCATAAATAAAAATATGAATAACATAATAACCACATTTTTTTCAAATAAAGGATTGTAAAATAATATAATGATCAAGGGATAACAAATCTGAAGAAACAAATGAATATGATATCTGTACAAGTGTTTGTTCTCATGATATGAAACTAATGTGACGCCCAGGAGACCAAGGTACCCAGCACCAGACCAATGAGGTCTGTCTCTTGAGGGGGATGTCACGAGTGGCTTGACCTGGTGCTGTGGTCTCAGGCGATGCACAATGTAAGGGATATCATGAAGGAACAGACACTTACTTGATCAACAGCAGGTCCTCCCAACAGTGATGATCCCGATCCTGGATAGATGGTTGTTATCCAAATGAAAGACTGAGGCGCTGAAACATTTAACCAGTTTACTTCAACATAAAGGGATTCACAATCAATACTGTCACCGGAGTCTGTATAAGAACTCTGAATTACTTTGACCCTGTCAGGATTTCCATCTCTTATTATGCGCAGTTTCTCTATGGCCCTGTTGCTGTATGTGAACTGGCTGCCGACCCAATCTGTCCCTTCTGGGCTCTAGTTCAACGGACAACCCGAGTCCTTTTTGTCGGTTTACCCCCTCTGGGAGTACCGCTGAACTCTGTGTCTGTTGCTGCGTCTGACCCTAGTGAAGCTGATATCACCTCACGTCCTTCTGGTTACTGTATTATATATAATGAATATAGCCACGGATCCGGTATCTGTCTCTGCGCCTATTCTGGGTAATGATTAATGCTACCCGGTTCTCACAATGTCCCTTTTCTCTATTCTCCTTTTCCTCAGGCCGATGATTTTGGACTTATCAACCGTCATAGGGTTATTAGATATTCAGCTGTATGACCTCTCACTCCTAGCTTCTTAGCCCAACTGTCTGTTCTCTTTCTCCAACCAGAATGGATAAAGGGGAGTACCTGGAGCTCCCCCTTCTGACCGGAGGTGGTAGTGCAGTCTTGCTATCTTAGTATTTGTATTTAGTGTCAGTAACTGTTTTTGTGGTAAATACCCCTAGGGGCGCCACATTCCCCCTTAGTTAAGAACAGTACTCCAGGACTGTGGGACGATAACATTTTGAAATAACAATTGATATGTACAGAGTCTTAAAAATGAAAAATTACAAAAACCACTCAAGGAAACAAACATGGAATTCTGTAAAAAGTCACTTCAGATAGCGTCCATTAATACAGTTCTATCCTTGAAGGTGCTAGGAAAGACACTACACTTTGTGTCCAGGAATATAAAGTCTAAAGAAAATTCCAAAAGAGCAAAAAAAAACAACGTTAAAAAAAAAGCAGTCTTTCTGGAGCTTTGATTTAGTGCCTCCGGGCTGATAACAAGTTCAAGAATATGCAAGAAGTTCATACAGACAAATCTCTGTAGGTACTGAGTTTAAACGTTACAGAATGATAATAGTTTTATAGTTGGTAATCCGCATACTTGGCCGGTAGTTGACCCTGGGTACTACGCTGTGATCTACGTAATAGCGGTGTCTCTTCATGTGGTGTACTACTGTCTACTGCGGATGTAGTATCTGCCCGCTCTGCTAAAGATAATTCCACGACTATGGAGTTGGCAAGTCCCCCGTGAATGGGTTGAATAACTTCCGTTTCTGGCCGGACAACTTCTGGCTCTTTCAGTGCTTCCGGACATAATTTATGATTGCCTCTTGACACTAGTACAGATGTCAAACCCCTGTTTTTGCTAATGAGACACATTTTAGGATTATCCATTCTTGTTGGCAAAACTGTGTAGGGTACGGCCTCCCACTGATTATCTAGTTTATTGGGTCGACGATTTCTCTTGAGCACTTGGTCACCCGGCCTTAACGGGGTCGCTAGAGCATTCTGGTTGAAAGTTCGCTCTTGTCTTTCTCTAGTTTGCTGAAGGCTTCTTTCCACACTCTCTTGCACTTGGCGATACTGCTTTTGCCGTATGACATCCCAATTAGAGTCTTGAACTTCTGCGTCTGGTTTCAGAATTCCCATTTCTAGATCGATTGGCAATTGGCCGGGTCTTGCACGCATAAGATAAGCTGGGGTGCAGTTGGTAGAGCTCACCGGGACATGATTATACAGATCCACCAAGTCAGGCAATTTCTCTGGCCATTGATTCCTTTCCATTTCAGGTAAAGTCTTTAGCAGGTCTATCACAATATGGTTCATCTTCTCACATAAGCCGTTTGTTTGTGGATGATAGGCCGTCGTCCGGATCTTTTTGCAACCATACATATTACAGAATTCTCTGAAGATCTCTGATTCAAAGGCTGTACCCTGGTCAGTGAGAACCTGTTCCGGATATCCATGGGGTCTACAAAAGTACGTTTGGAACGCTTTGGCTGCTGTTTTTGCAGTTAGATCTTTTACAGGTACTACTACGAAGAAGCGTGAATAATGGTCCACGATGGTCAAGGCATAGACATAACCGGACCGGCTCGGTGTCAACTTCACATGGTCCATGGCTACAAGTTCAAGCGGTTGTTTGGTGATTATGGGCTGCAGTGGTGCTCTTTGGCTCTTTTGATCGTTCCTTCTGAGGTTGCATGGGCCACAGCTTCTACACCACTGTTCGATTGATTTTCTCATCCCGACCCAATAAAATCTTTCTCTCAGAAGTACTTCTAGCTTTTTCCAATCAAAGTGACCAGCACCATTGTGATAAGCCTCGAGGACCATCCTCACATCTTGTTTAAGCACGATAATCTGCCAAACCAATTCATGTGTTTTCGGATTGGTGTATCTTCTACAGAGTTTCCCTTGATACAGGAACATTTTGCCTCTCTCTTTCCAGAGTTGATGCGTCTCTTCAGGGGCATCCTCATCGGGATATGCACTTTGCTCAGTCAACAGTTCTTTCACCAACTTCACAGCCGGATTGCTATCTTGGGTGTCAGCCCATCTATGGTGTGCTAATGGATTAAAATACACTTCTTGTTGTTTCTGATAGGTACTTGACTGACGATGTTTTACCTTGGGCTGATGGAAGGCTGGTAGTTCAATTTATTCAAGCTCCCCTGTTTCTTCTTCTACATCTCTCAAGTGTGGCATTCGGGATAGGGCATCGGCATTTCCATTCTTGCGACCTGCTCGATACTTGATCATGAAGTTGTAATTAGATAACTGGGCTATCCATCGCTGTTCTAATGCACCTAATTTAGCCGTGTCTAGGTGGGTCAACGGATTGTTGTCAGTATAGACAATAAATTCTGCACCAGTCAAATAGTGTTTGAAACGTTCAGTCACAGCCCAAACTACTGCCAGTAGCTCCAATTTGAAGGAACTATAATTTTCTGAATTTCTTTCAGTAGACCGGAGTTTTCTACTTGCAAAGGCGATGACTTTCTCCCGACCTTCTTGCTTTTGTGACAGCACCGCTCCCAATCCCACATTACTGGCATCGGTGTAGAGGATGAAAGGTTGATGGTAATCCGGGTACGTCAGAACTTCTTCTCCGGTTAGTGCCTTCTTTAGTTGTTCAAAGGAGTCTTCTCTTTCGTCGTCCCACTGAAAAGGAGGGTTTCAGTTTGAAGGTTTCTTCGTCTGCCCTATCAAAGCATCTTGCAAGGGTGCTGCCAATTTGGTAAATCCTTTTATAAATCTGCGATAGTAACCCACCAATCCCAAGAATTGCCTCACTTCTTTTGCACTGGTAGGTCTTGGCCAATCCCTTATGGCAGTTATTTTCTTGGGATCCGGTGCTACTCCCTCCGAACTCACGATATGTCCTAGGTATTGTACCTTTGGCTTGATAAGGTGACATTTGGATGGCTTGATTTTCATGCCATACCTGGATAAGGCTTCGAACACCTCTGCCAGTTCGTTTAAGTGCTGTTCGTAAGTCTTTGAGTAGACGATCACATCATCTAGGTACAGGAGGACGGTCTCGAAGTTCTTGTGTCCGAGGCAGCATTCCATCAGCCGCTGGAAAGTACCGGATGCGTTGCAGAGTCCAAACGGCATGCGATTAAATTCGCATAGACCCATTGGTGTGGTGAATGCCGTCTTTTCCTTATCTCTCTCAGCCACAGGGACTTGCCAATACCCACTTGTTAAGTCCAAGGTGGAAAAATAATTAGCAGATTTCAAAGCAGTCAAGGACTCTTCTATCCTAGGAAAGAGATAGGCGTCTTTATGGGTGATGTTATTAATCCGCCGATAATCTACGCACATCCTCATGGTTCCGTCCTTTTTTTTGACAATCACTAGAGGGGCCGCCCAGGGGCTACAGCTATCTCTTATTACCCCGGCCTGTTTCATCTCCCTCAGCATATCCTTCGCACATTGATAGTGAGCGGGCGGTATGGGTCTATATCTTTCTTTTATTGGGGGATGGTCACCGGTAGGGATTGTATGTTCTACCCCTTCTATCCGTCCGAAGTTCAATGGGTGTTTACTGAAGACTTGTTCATATTCCATCACTAATCTATACACCCCTTGTCTTTGATGGGTAGGTGTTGAATCTATGCCCACGTCTAGCTGTTGGCACCAATCCTCCAACACTCCCTCTGAGCCGTTGCCTTCCACCTGGCAGGTTGATTCCAAGGGCTCAATGGTCGTGATGGCAACAGTATATAGCTTTGCCACTGTAGCATACCTTGGCAAAGTGACCTCTTCCTCTCCACAGTTCAAAAGTCATACCTGCACTCGTCCCCGATGTACCTCGACTACCCCTCGTGCTGTGAGTATAGTGGGCCTACTGTCAGTGTACACTGATTCTATTAAGGCTTGATAGTCTCGTCCCTTAGTACCAATGGCCGCCCTACACCATACCAGCATTTCTGTTTTTGGTGGGATTATAATGGACGTTGGATCACTTACCCTCACACTGCCAATTTCTCCACCTGCAACTTCTATCTGTTGCTTTAACATCAACACTTTTATTTCTCTTCGGAGAACTCTCTGCTGGCAGGCTTGGGCAGTTTCAGCAATTTGCTGTAAGACAGAAATAACTTCGGAAAAGCAGTTCTCTAACACATTCATTCCTATCAATACAGTCGGTTCACAGTTCCGCCGATCAACATCGACGACAATTATACCCTGTTTCTCCAATTCTACTTTACCAATATTTATGGTCATCTCCTTGAATCCTAGCTCCTACTCCCCTCCAGTCAGCGCTCACACAGGGTTAATGGCAGCGTTAACAGACCGCATTATGCTGCGGTGTTACGCACTCCGTTAACGCTGCTTTTAACCCTGTGTGACCAACTTTTTACTATTGATGCTGCCTAGGCAGCATCAATAGTAAAAAGATCTAATGTTAAAAATAATAATAAAAAAAAAAATAGTTATATACTCACTGTCCGTCGGCCCCTCGAATCCAGAACAGGCCTTTCCCACTCCTCACGATGCTCCGGTGACCGCTCCATGCATTGTGATCTCACGAGATGATGACATAGCGGTCTTGCGAGACCGCTACATCATCATCTCGCGAGACCGCAATGCACTCTTGAGACCGGAGCGCACGAGGAGCATCGGTAAACGCTTCGCCTGGATCCGGGGGCCAACGAAAGGTAAGTATAAAACTATTTTTTATTTTAATTCTTTTTTTTCACAGGGATATGATGCCCACATTGCTATATACTACATGGGCTGTGCAATATACTATGTGGGCTGTGCAATATACTGCATGGGCTGTGCAATATACTGCGTGGGCTGTGCAATATACTACGTGGGCTGTGCAATGTACTACGTGGGCTGTGCAATGTACTACGTGGGCTGTACAATGTACTACGTGGGCTGTGCAGTGTACTATGTGGGCTGTGCAATGTACTGCGTGGGCTGTGCAATATACTGCGTGGGCTGTGCTATATACTACGTGGGCTGTGCAATATACTATGTGGGCTGTGCAATATACTACGTGGGCTCTGCAATGTACTACGTGGGCTCTGCAATGTACTAGGTGGGCTGTGCAATGTACTACGTGGGCTGTGCAATGTACTATGTGGGCTGTGCAATGTACTGCATGGGCTGTGCAATGTACTATGTGGGCTGTGCAATATACTACGTGGGCTGTGCAATGTACTACGTGGGCTGTACAATGTACTAGGTGGGCTGTGCAATGTACTACGTGGGCTGTGCAATGTACTATGTGGGCTGTGCAATGTACTATGTGGGCTGTGCAATATACTCTGTGGGCTGTGCAATATACTACGTGGGCTGTGCTATATACTATGTGGGCTGTGCTATATACTGCGTGGGCTGTGTTATACACTACATGGCCTGTGTTATACACTATGTGGCCTGTGTTATATACTGCATGCATGGGCTGTTATATACTATGTGAGCTGTGTTATATGCTTCGTGGGCTGTTATAAACTACACGGCTGTGTTATATGCTATGTGGGCTGTTATGCACTCTGTGGGCTGTGCTATATACTACGTGGCTGTGCTACATACTCGGTGGGCTGTGTTATATACTAAATGGCTGTGCTATATACTCCATGGCTGTGCTATATACTCCGTGGACTGTGCTATATACTACATGGCTGTGCTACATACTCGGTGGGCCGTGTTATATACTAAATGGCTGTGCTATATACTCCATGGGCTGTGCTATATACTCCGTGGACTGTGCTATATACTGCGTGGCTGTGCTATATACTATGTGGCTGTGCAATATACTATGTGGCTGTGCAATATACTACGTGGCTGTGCAATATACTACGTGGCTGTGCTATTTACTACGTGAGCTGTTATATAGTACATGGCTGTGCTATATACTATGTGGCTGTGCAATATACTACGTGGCTGTGCTATTTACTACATGGGCTGTTATATAGTACGTGGCTGTGCTATATACTTTGTGGCCGGTCGCGAACAATCAGCGACAGGCGCAGTCCGGCCCCGAATTGGCGCGGGATTTGAAAAATGCTTCACTAATTGGTCGCGGCTGGCCGAATCCTGTGTTTTCAATGTATTATTCTAAAATCTTCATAAATAAACTACATACATATTCTAGAATATTATTATTATTATTCCCTCCTTCTCCAAAAAAAAAACCTGTTGCACAAGAAATGGTTTTCCAGTATTCAGCATTGTTATTTGTGAGAGGCAAGCACATCGTCTGACAAAGTTTTAAGATTTTTTTCTGCAAAATCTATTATGCTGTCCTGCTTATGCTTTATAGTGCATTAACAGCAAATAAATGCAAATGTGTAATTGGAATTCTAATGCATCAGGACAGATTACATTTACACTATATCACTGGTTAATCACAATGAGTTTGACACTGCTGTTGCTAGCCTGGCTCCAATGTATCCATCTCCATCTATGAATTGAATCTTTGTATTGTTTCCAGACTACTAGTCTTATCTTCTTAATGCTGAAGTTATACAGCACATTATTATCTTGAGTATTTGTCTAATGACCTAGGGTCTTCATTTCTTATTTCAAATGCTGAGCTATGCAATCTGACGTACTGTTACTATGCTAAAAACACCCTTAGATGGCCGCGTCATTCCCTGACTAAATATTTATGAACTATAATAGTCCATCCTGATTATCTATTCTGTACCATATGATGAAATAGTTGCAAGGCATTATGGTGCTGTCTATGAAGTCATTTGTCCTATTAGTCTTCTGTGGTTGTTGCAGTCTTCTACTATGTATGAAAAGGCAGCAGGCAATTTTTGTTGATTCATGCAAATCAAATTGAAATCATTCAAATTTGTTTAACTCAAATTTGATTTGTTGTAATTCAATTTGACCATTTCTACTAGTCATATCTTTGTTATAAAATAGTTCCTCCTACTGTAATGATGTTGTAATCCTAGTTACTTGGCCCACATAATCATGTCATACAGTGTGCAGTTAGTATACCATCAGTGCATTCATCATGCTTGCTAATTTTCATATTGTGAAATCCACTTAAAGAAGTTGTCCCGTGAACAAAGTACATTTTAATTAATAGATCCTGGAATGAAAAATAAGTTTCACAATTGGATGTGTTAAAAAATGTTCCTGTGCTGAGATAATCTTAATGTGTAATGGCTGTGTCTTACTGTGTAGGGACATGGTTTGATCATACTTCATCTTCTGGGTGGGGGAGGACAAACAGGACATCAGAGGATCACAGCAGATTCTTTTTATGAGGTAAAACATTTCACTGCCTGTGTTACAGCAATGAACCTCAAAGAGAGAATGAGCTGTGATCCAAGGCTGGCTTATATATGACATTGCTGAACAGAGAAACACCTCTATTTGCTTAGAATGCCTTGATAGGAAATATTAAAATTGTTCTGGTGAACTGAACAAAACTTAACAAAGCAATAGTTTGCTGTCTTTAGTTTACAGGGACGCAATAGAAGTGTTTTATGAATGTTCAAAAAGTAAATATAATCAAATCAATTCAATGCAAATTGAATTTCAATATCAGTTAATGAAATTCACAAGTCCCACAAATCTGAAAAATTTGCAATTTGATTTATGGGAATCACTAATAAAAGACTCCCACATTTTTTACATTGCAGTAGATTGCATTCCCATAATGCCTTGCAGTTATCATATCACATGGTATAACACAGCCAATCAAAAGGGACTGTCATAGCCTTTATAAACACATATGCAGTAGATGAGTATCCATTTTACGAAAAAAATAGGTAATCCATTTTAGTGCTTTTTAAAATAGTAAAAAGATATCAGAGTTCACAGCTCAGCAATAGAGATAGGAAGAGAACGATATATGGCATTGGACAAACACTAAAGACAGTAAACTCTGTCATTAGCATAATCTGCTGAATTCATTTGCATGTGAAAATTGACGGCCATGTGAATGAGCCTTATTGCACATGTATTTTCAGGAAATTGTAGGCTTTGATGTATTGAAATTTGCAAATACATCTTCAAATCAATTCTGGATTTTTTCAATTTGTTCACCATTTTGTACAATTAAGTGTTAAATTTCTGTTGCTAGTTGATGTTATGAGGACAATACCAAATTTCTATACATTTTTTGTATTACTACTTATGCGCTTTTTGAAAAAAAAAAAATCAATGATCAGCATAGTCTGAGATCATTAGTTTTATCTTTCATGGAAGGAGGTGTGTGAGGGTTTATTTTTTTGAGGGAAAAGCTATATTTTTTACTAAGTGCTATTGTTAGGGTATAACTTTGATCAGTTTTTACTTAATTTTTTGTTATGTGGGATGAATAATAAACAGAAATATTGAATTGTTTTTCATTTTCTTAATAAATTCAGGTTAAATAATTATGTATTTTTACAAACAGTAATAATTTAAATGGTTTTTCACTGCTTTATGTACAGAACAATACAAACTTGTTTTTGGTTAATAACCTATTGTTTTTATTGGTATTATTTTGGCATACACAACTTTTTCGTCACTTTTTGTGTGGTGGGATGGACAAAAACAGTAATTCTGACATTGCTTATCTTTTCTTATTTTTTTAGACATTTACTCTCCATGAAGTAGTTTTATAGACCAAGTCAGTACAGATCCAGCAATACCAAATGTGTTATTGAGGGAAGCAGAATCTATTAGACTTCGATAAATGTCAAACTAGAAGGCAATTAATAGGCCTCCTACTGCCATAACCCCTTTTGGTATCCAACAGTAATGTTGCAGTCGTGCAAGTCGGCTGACAAATGAACTTCTTTCCATTTGTCAGACTCCTCCTCACATTCTTCTTTCACTATAGAAATCCGATCAGCTAAAGTGCTTAGATTGGAGCTTGTTCTATTCCCAGCACATGAAATGGGAGTTCACATCACAGTCAGTTCCCACTGCTGTTTGCATGAGTACAATTCTTGTGTCCATGTGTCGATCAAGTACATGTACTTCCTGCTGTGACAAATTATTGCATATCAGGATGTATATTTATAAAATTTGCCCAATAAAGGGTTAGTATTTTCAGTTTCTGCTTCAAAATGTACTTTACTCAGATTCACTGGAAAAATGCGGATACCTGACAAATTGATTTTACATCTCTAGTAAATATACCATTCATGACACCATTTTTCTTTTGCCAATGATACTTATATTAAGCCAGTTTTGCAGCAAAAAAAAGTGCAATATCATTGCACCTTACAATTTAATGCACAATGTGGGAGAGTGCATTCATTAGATAGAGAGAGGAGACTTATTTTGTCAACACACCCAAGTGTGATTGTTGGGTGCCTATTAGTGATGAGCGAGTGTACTCGTTGCTCGGGTGGTCTCCAAGTATTTATGACTGCTCGGAGATTAAGTTTGATCGCCACAGCTGAATGATTTACAGCTATTAGCCAGCTTGATTACATATGGGGATTCCCTAGCAACCAGGCAAGCCCCACATGTACTCAGCCTGGCTAATAGCTGTAAATCATTCAGATGCCATGATGAAAACAAAATCTCCGAACACTATCAAATACTCGGAGGTCACCCGAGCGTGCTAAGGAAAACCAGAGCAACGAGTACACTCGCTCATCACTAGTGCCTATGTGTTGCTATGACAACTGGAGAGAAATAATGGCCCTGTCCAGTATGCAATACATATTAAGTCTTTTAGAACCTTGCAGGAGCAAGGCTACATAGATTGTCTTCCTATGTACAACTGACTGAAGTGCAAAGGATGATTTAAGTTTATTATTCATTGAATCAGAGAATTGCATGTTCAAATTCCATATTAGCACAAACATAATTTTTTTTTTAAGTTTCCAAGATTCCCCCCAAAATTAAAATCCTCCTTACTGCCTCTCTTATTCATAAGCACATTAGCTATGATGAATTATTTAGTTTTTATTTATAAACAAAGTCCTCAGCGTTGTCTGCAACTTAAGAATAGGTATTGCTTCTAGATAACCTATACTATTCCATGATTCTTTTCCTGCTCCAAATGCTCTCCCACATCTCCATCCTTTGTAAAGTCTCCTGTACATTTAAGGCTTTGCCTGAAGTCACACAGCTTAGTGGCTTTCAGTCAAGTAAGGAGAGGTGGCACTGGGGATGGGCAATAGAGCTGGAGTGGCAGAGGCTTCAGATTTATAAACAGTATTTCAGCCTCAATTTAAATGCAGATTTTTCAGTAATGGAGGAACTGACTAGCCATGAAAACTATTGCTGGACTTGTCTTTGAATAAGTTACATGCACATATAAATAATGTGGAGGGTAAAATCCTTCTCCCAGATTAACTTTTAAAAGACCAAGGAGACATAGAGAAACCCTGCAGGTTTGAATTTGAAAAATGACCTAGCTTATTTGTAATAAATACTTGTCCACATTGTTCTTTCATGTGCGAATTTCTCCCACATTCTAATAATTCTATATAACCTTTTTGGATAATGTCATTATGTATGTTCATTTTTATATGATATGAACTTAAAATACTTACCGTATATACTCGAATATAAGCCGAGACCCCTAATTTTGTCACAAAAAAACTGGGAAAACTTAATAACTCGAGTATAAGCCTAGGGTGAAAAATGCAGCAGCTACTGGTAAATGCCAAAAATAAAAATAGATACCAATAAAAGTAAAATTAATTGAGACATCAGTAGGTTAAGTGTTTTTGAACATCCATATTGAATCAGGAGCCCCATATAATGCTCCATACAGTTCATGATGGCCCCATAAAATGCTCCATACAAAATACGCCCCATATAATGCTCCATACAGTTTATGATGGGCCCCATAAGATGCTCCATATTAAAATATGCCCCATATAATGCTCTACAAATGCTGATTATGGCGTCATAAGATGCTCCTTAGACACATTTGCCCTGTATAATGCTCCACAAATGCTGATTATGGCCCCATAAGATGCTCCATACAGATAATTGCCCCATATAATGCTGCACATGGCCCCATACAGATATTTGCCCCATATAATGCTGCACATGGCCTCATAAGTAGTGTTGAGCATTCCGATACCGCAAGTATCGGGTATCGGCCGATACTTGCGGGTATCGGAATTCCGATACCGAGATCCGATACTTTTGTGGTATCGGGTATCAGTATCGAAACAACATTAATGTAAAAATGTGTAAAAGAGAGAATTAAAATAAAAAAATATTGCTATACTCACCTCTCCGACGCAGCCTGGACCTCAGCGAGGGAACCGGCAGCGTTGTTTGCTTAAAATTCACGCTTTTCCTTCCTTACGTGAAGTCCCGGCTTGTGATTGGTCGCGTGCCGCCCATGTGGCCGCGACGCGACCAATCACAGCAAGCCGTGACGTAATTTTAGGTCCTTCAGGATTTTAAAATTACGTTCCGGCTTTGTGATTGGTCGCGTCGCGGTCACATGGGCGATGCGACCAATCACAAGCCGTGACGTCACGGGAGGCTGGACACGCGCGCATTTTAAAATGCGCGCTTGTCCTGCCTCCCGTGATGTCACGGCTTGTGATTGGTCGCGTCGCCCATGTGGCCGCGACGCGACCAATCACAGCAAGCCGTGACGTAATTTTAGGTCCTTCAGGATTTTAAAATTACGTTCCGGCTTTGTGATTGGTCGCGTCGCGGTCACATGGGCGACGCGACCAATCACAAGCCGTGACGTCACGGGAGGCTGGACACGCGCGCATTTTAAAATGCGCGCTTGTCCTGCCTCCCGTGACGTCACGGCTTGTGATTGGTCGCGTCGCCCATGTGACCGCGACGCGACCAATCACAAAGCCGGAACGTAATTTTAAAATCCTGAAGGACCTGAAATTACGTCACGGCTTGCTGTGATTGGTCGCGTCGCGGCCACATGGGCGGCACGCGACCAATCATAAGCCGGGACTTCACGTAAGGAAGGAAACGCGCGAATTTTAAGCAAACAACGCTGCCGGTTCCCTCGGTAAGCTCCAGGCTGCGTCGGAGAGGTGAGTATAGCAATATTTTTTATTTTAATTCTTTCTTTTACACATTAATATGGATCCCAGGGCCTGAAGGAGAGTTTCCTCTCCTTCAGACCCTGGGAACCATCAGGAATACCGTCCGATACTTGAGTCCCATTGACTTGTATTGGTATCGGGTATCGGTATCGGATTGGATCCGATACTTTGCCGGTATTGGCCGATACTTTCCGATACCGATACTTTCAAGTATCAGACGGTATCGCTCAACACTACTCATAAGATGCTTCATACATATATTTGCCCCATATAATGCTGCACATGGCCCCATACAGATATTTGTCCCATATAATGCTGCACATAGCCCCATACAGATATTTTCCCCATATAATGCTGCACATGGCCCCATAAGATGCTCCATACAGATATTTGCCCCGTATAATGCTGCACATGGCCCCATACAGATATTTTCCCCATATAATGCTGCACATGGCCCCATAAGATGCTCCATACAGATATTTGCCTGATATAATGCTGCACATGGCCCCATAAGATGCTCCATACAGATATTTGTCCCATATAATGCTGCACATGGCCCCATAAGATGCTCCATACAGATATTTGCCCCATATAACGCTGCATATGGCCCCATAAGAAGCTCCATACAGATATTTGCCCCATATAACGCTGCACATGGCCCCATAAGATGCTCCATACAGACATTTGCCCCATATGCTGTTGCTGTGATTTTAAAAAAAATGACATACTCACCTCTCAGGCCCCCGACACTTGCTATATTCTCCTGCTCCGTGTTCCACCGACGGGCGCCGCTGTGTCTTCCCCATCCTCTGCACTGACCGTTCAGGCAGAGGGCGGTGCGCACACTAATCACGCCACCGTGCCGTCTGACCTGAGCGTTACTGCACAGGATGGAAAGATGCAACGGCGCCGATGGTGGATCGCGGTGCAGGTGAATATTGCACGCTGCATTATTCTCAGTTGCTCCTGGCGCGGTGTCCCTGGTTCTCGGGCGCCGCCAGCTTTTTCCTGTAGTGAGCAGTCACATGGTACTGCTCATTACAGTAATGAATATGCGGCTCCACCCCTATGGGAGTAGAGTCGGGTCCATATTCATTACTGTAATGAGCGGTACCATGTGACCGCTCAATACAGGAAGAAGCTGTCAGCACTATAGAACCAGGGACACCGCGCCAGGAGCAGGTGAGTATTATTACACAGCTGCCGGTCCCCCTCCCCTGCCGACCCCTGGTTATGACTCGAGTATTAGCCAAGAGGGGTTCAAACTATAATTTTCAATTTTTATACCTGTGTGTTTTTTCTAACATACTGATTAGATCTTAATGTTCTATGAGTTGTGATTAATCCTCCGCTTTTTCCCTCCCCTTTTTCCCTCCCCTCTTGTCAGGGGTGTTTTATAAAAAGGTAAGCAGAGTATAATCACTCTTTGTATTATACCACAACTAAGAGTGGATTTTCCAGTTCAAATGTGTTGGTTTCTTGTATTTTCATTTTTTTATCTGCTATCCACAAATAGCAAGTAATGTTTTTGAACATTTTTGAGTTCTAGATTTTACCTATATTCTATTTTTGACCAATTTGGATGATAACATGATATCGGATTGAGCTGCTGTAATAAAAAATCAAAGTGCTTCAACGCTGGACTAGGGTCTTTTTCAAGTGAAAAAAACAATTGCAATTTGCGTTGAAATGCGTTGGGTAAAAAAAAAATCTGTTCAACTCATCTTGATCCTAAGGATTATTTATTACAGCAGCGCAGCCTGATATTGTATTATTGTCCAACATTGTCAGCTATCTTGGAGGAGATTATCCACCAGCCATGAGGCAGCACAGTGGCTCTGCAGTGCACTGCAGTCTTACAGCGCTGGAGTCCTGGGTTCAAATCCCACCAAGGACAACATCTGCAAAGAGTTTGTATGTTCTCCCTGTGTTTGCGTGGGTTTCCTCTGGGTACTCCGGTTTTTTACCACATTCCAAAGACATACTGATAGGGAATGCAGATTGTGAGCCCCAACGGGGACAGCAACGATAATGTGTGCAAACTGTAATCTGTTGCAGAATATGTTAGCGCTATATAAAAAGTAAATATTATTTATGAGGCAGCAGCAGCTGATATCTACAGGTATAGAAGTGAGCACCTTCATTTTACTGTACTTTCCTCTACAGCTAAAATCGTACCACCCTATGGTCTTGTGTGCTTTTGTTCCCCTAGTTTTTCTACTTTATTCTATTTTTTTTTTTTTTTTTTTGGGGGGGGACCTGCTCTGTTAATTGGTAGAAAATGCAGGAAAGAGACTCAATGAAGGAATTGAAGTACTCATTTGGGAGTGGTGTGCTGCTTGCTCTTTTCTGTAGTGTCATTTAAAGGGACTCTGTCACCTGAATTTGGAGGGAACAATTTTCAGTCATATGGGCGGGGTTTTCAGGTGTTTGATTCACCCTTTCCTTACCCGCTGGCTCCATGCTGGCTGCAATATTGGATTGAAGTTCATTCTCTGTCCTCCGTAGTACATGCCTACACAAGGCAATCTTGCCTTACGCAGGCGTGTACTATGGAGGACAGAGAATGAACTTCAATCCAATATTGCAGCCAGCATGCAGCCAGCGGGTAAGGAAAGGGTGAATCAAACACCCGAAAACCCTGCCCCTATGGCTGAAATTTGTTCCCTCCAAATTCAGGTGACAGAGTCCCTTTAAAAGTGACTGATTTGTAGGTGTTATGCCCTGTTGTCACATACACAAAATAAGTGATCTGTGGGTGTGCTGGGTGGCTGCTGCATTAGCACTTTTGTCAGTAAGGCTGGACTGTTGCCTTTGCCTCAGTCCTTATTGCTCCTGCCACTGCGCTTATCCTGTCTCTTCACTTCTGTAACAATGCAAATGACAGATTATTCCACAAATGTAAAGCCATCATACATCTGCACCAATGAATAAACTAAAATGTTTTTGAGTGCAGCGATGCACGCAAAAAAGCTTATTCATTCAGCACAAGGAGCCAAACCCCCAAAACAATAGATTATACAAGTAGATATGTACTGTACCTCAAAATGTCATCATTAAAAATACAACTCAACGTACAAAAAACAATCCTTCATATGATCACATTTAGGGAAAAGAGAAGTTATGACTTTTGATATGGCAAAAAATCATGCTTATAAAAACCAGTACCAAACAAGGTTGCATGCAGTTTCTAGAACAGTTTTATATACTTTGCTAATTATACATTAGTGCCCTCTAGTGGCAATTGTTTATGAATTTTTCAAGTTATTCATTATCTTTTCGCTCTTCATACAGACTATGTATCAGTCTACATATGACATGAATTTTTCTCTCTATGTTTTCACATATAACTCAAAAACTTTCATTGTGTATTATAAATATTAAAGGTTTGTATTGCTTTACATTGGTCCAGATGAGTGTCTCATCAGTAGTGTTGAGCATTCCGATACCGCAAGTATTGGGTATCGGCCGATATTTGCTGTATCGGAATTCCGATACCGAGATCCGATACTTTTGTGGTATCGGGTATCGGTATCGAAACAACATTAATGTAAAAATGTGTAAAAGAATTAAAATCAAAAATATTGCTATACTCACCTCTCCGACGCAGCCTGCACCTTACCGAGGGAAGCGGCAGCGTTCTTTGTTTAAAATTCGCGCTTTTCTTTCCTTACGTGAAGTCCCGGCTTTGTGATTGGTTGCGTCGCAGTCACATGGGCGACGCAACCAATCACAGCAAGCCGTGACGTAATTTCAGGTCCTTAAGGATTTTAAAATTACGTCCCGGCTTTGTGATTGGTTGCGTCGCAGTCACATGGGCGACGCAACCAATCACAAGCCGTGACGTCACGGGAGGCTGGACACGCGCGCATTTTAAAATGCGCGCTTGTCCAGCCTCCCGTGACGTCCCGGCTTGTGATTGGTTGCGTCGCGATCAACCAATCACAAGCCGGGAGGCTGGACACGCGCGCATTTTAAAATGCGCGCTTGTCCAACCTCCCGTGACGTCCCGGCTTGTGATTGGTTGCTTCGCGATCAACCAATCACAAGCCGGGAGGCTGGACACGCGCGCATTTTAAAATGCGCGCATGTCCAGCCTCCCGGCTTGTGATTGGTTGACCGCGAAGCAACCAATCACAAGCCGGGACGTCACGGGAGGTTGGACAAGCGCACATTTTAAAATGCGCGCATGTCCAGCCTCCCGGCTTGTGATTGGTTGACCGTGAAGCAACCAATCACAAGCCGGGACGTCACGGGAGGTTGGACAAGCGCGCATTTTAAAATGCGCGCGTGTCCAGCCTCCCGGCTTGTGATTGGTTGATCGCGACGCAACCAATCACAAGCCGGGACGTCACGGGAGGCTGGACAAGCGCGCATTTTAAAATGCGCGCGTGTCCAGCCTCCCGTGACGTCACGGCTTGTGATTGGTTGCGTCGCCCATGTGACTGCGACGCAACCAATCACAAAGCCGGGACGTAATTTTAAAATCCTTAAGGACCTGAAATTACGTCACGGCTTGCTGTGATTGGTTGCGTCGCCCATGTGACTGCGACGCAACCAATCACAAAGCCGGGACTTCACGTAAGGAAAGAAAAGCTCGAATTTTAAACAAAGAACGCTGCCGCTTCCCTCGGTAAGGTGCAGGCTGCGTCGGAGAGGTGAGTATAGCAATATTTTTTATTTTAATTCTCTCTTTTACACATTAATATGGATCCCAGGGCCTGAAGGAGAGTTTCCTCTCCTTCAGACCCTGAGAACCATCAGGAATACCGTCCGATACTTGAGTCCCATTGACTTGTATTGGTATCGGGTATCGGTATCGGATTGGATCCGATACTTTGCCGGTATCGGCCGATACTTTCCGATACCGATACTTTCAAGTATCGGACGGTATCGCTCAACACTACTCATCAGGCTTTCACCATTATAAGTGTATAAATATAAGAAATAATTCAATGGTTCGCTTCCAAGATTCAAAATCAGGTTATGTTCACGCATTGCGTTTTTGTTGCATTTTTTATGCAGGCAAAACATGCTTCTTTACAGTACAGAAGCTGCTTACAAAAGGCAGGATTTGATGTTTTTGTTGAGTTTTTGCTGCGTTTTCTTTGCCTCTTGTGTGTGCTGATAAAGTTTAGTGCCTCCAAAAAAAATTTGGATGCAACTTCCAAAAAGGTTTTTGCACCACAATCACGACAAAACGTAGTACCTGCGTTTTTTTGCTGTGTTTTTGTTGTGTTTTTGCACAATTACTTTTTATGGGTGAAAAAATGCTGCAAAAATGCTAAAAGAAGTGACATGCTGCAGTTTTCAAAAATGCAGAAGTTTCCAAATCAGTCAGGAAAAAAAAAACAATGTGTGTGCATGAGATTTCTGAAATCTCATAGCTTTTGCTGGTACTGCAAAACACAGCTTAAAATTTGTATTAAAAAAGCAGCAAAAAACCGCAAAGTGTGAACACAGTCTCACTGTTGCAAGTCACATTTTCATTTGTATTAAGTCATATTTCCTGTACTTTTTTAGATAATTCCAACAGAATACAATTATTAAATCTGCTATATGAAGCAGATTTAGCGAAGTAAAACCTGCCATGACATATGTATTTTAAAAACAGCATTGGCTCTTTGTCTACTGACATCATATTCATAATCTGTCATCTAAAATGCTAGTTTTGTTTTTGCCATGTTTTTGAGCGACTAGTTTAGAAGTTTACTTTGGTTTGGATTACCTGCATGTTCCTGTCAACTTCCCCCCAAACCACCCGGATGTGTTTATTCCACTGTTAATATATTTTCAAACAAGGCCCTTCTCATCTCTTATTCGTTATCTCTATGAAATTATTTTTATACCATAACCTGTGCTAATTCAGATGAGGCCTGCCTGTTCAAGTCTATGGGTGCACTATAAAAATTGAATTCTGTACAAATCATCTGTATAGCATCGGATTTTTATGGATGCATTGCAATTATTTACATTAGAAACAGCAGATTTAAACTGCTGGTATATAAATTCAGATGTCACAAGGATGAAGAAAACAACAAACAAACTGATATATGTCTGGGATACAGATGGCACTATAGATGGAAGTTCATCTTTTTCTTATTAAAATCTGACTTTTTTGTATGCTTGTGTGAACTTAGCCTTCCCCGGTACTCCCAGCATGAATGTGCAGCCATATAACCGCTTGTATGCGATTTGCATAGTTGCAGCCACATATTGACTATATTCTTATCTGCCTTTCTCAATATTCTATAATTGCAGAAAATAATCAAGCACCTAACTACAACTAGGCAGTCCCATACTTACGGCTATGTGACTGCTTATCCAAGCACACTTTCATGATTAAGTAATCTGCCAAAGCTTTCCTATAGCCCAGAAAACCCCTCTAAATGCTTCAGCACTGTAGATTGTTCAAAATTCATGGTGGATATTCCCTAAGGGTATGTGTCCACATTCAGGAAACGCTGCGTTTTTGACGCAGCGCTGAGCCGCAGCGTCAAAAATGCAGCGTCCAGATGTTACAGCGTAGTGGAGGGGATTTAATGAAATCCCGTCTCCACTGTGCATTAAAAAACGCATGCGTTTTTCCCGCAAAAACGCACATGCGGTGCGTTTTTTCAGAACGCAGCATGTTGCTACAATGAGCAAAACACGCAGGAACACCGCAGGTGACCTGCCAGTGACCTCAGGTGCATTTTTGGTCAGGATTTTACCTGCATAAAATCCTGACCAAAGCCTGAAGCAAACCTGAACGTGGACACATACCCTAATAATGTTTTTCTGTTTACTATATAATTCCGATCAATAGAGTACCAAATTGAAATGTTTTTTTTCCAAGCACTATTTTTTCTTGAAAAACATTAAGTAAGTAGATAAGTATGTATCAACCACATCAAATTATATCAACTAATAATTGTCTTCAAGGAATACAGGGAACCGATACACGAATATACAAGGTCAAGCTGAAAGTAAGATAGGAGTTAAGCAATTACATTTACAGAGTAACTAAACCTTTTCTTGTTACTGTCTTATCTTTCGGAAAGCTTTATTGGGATAACACTGACATCTGGTGGACACTATGAAATGCTTGCAGCCCCCTGCATTACTGCATATGTAATCTTAGAATATATATATATATATATATATATATATATATATATATATATATATATATATATATACATATCATCATATACTTCCGATTTGCACTGTTTTCCACCTACAAAGAGTATAGAGGTACTTATTCCATGCAATAAAATGAAAATTAATTATGTAAAAATCATACAATGTGAATGTGATTTTCTGGATTTATTTAGATTCTGCCTCTCACAGTTGAAGTGTACCTAATATAAAAATTAAAGATCTCTCTATTCTTTGTAGGAGGGAAAAATTGCTAAATTGGCAGTGCATGTAATTGTTGTTTTCCCTACTGTATGTATATACAGTATATACAGGGGTTGGACAAAATAATGGAAATACCTGGAAACATCAACAAAAGTTAGTTTAA
Source organism: Ranitomeya variabilis (assembly GCF_051348905.1). Lineage (NCBI taxonomy): Eukaryota > Metazoa > Chordata > Amphibia > Anura > Dendrobatidae > Ranitomeya > Ranitomeya variabilis. The sequence goes on from NC_135236.1 coordinate 305,580,630, forward strand.
TATGGTGTAGGTCCACCTTTTGCGGCAATTACAGCCTCAATTCTCCGAGGTCTGGATTCATACAAGGTGCAAATTGTTTCCAAAGGAATTTTAGGCCATTCAGCAGTTAAAACACCCTCCAGTTCTTGGAGCGACGATGGCGGCGGAAATCAACGTCTAACTTGAATCTCTAAAATCGACCATAAATGCTTAATAATGTTGAGGTCTGGGGATTGTGGGGACAGATGAGATGCTCAACTTCATTAGAATGTTCCTTGTGCCATGCTTTAACAATTCTAGTTGTATGAATTGGTGCATTATCATTCTGAAAGATGGCGTTCCCCTCCAGGAACAGTGCTTGAACCATTGGATGCACTTGGTCGTCCAAAATGCCTAAATAATCTCGGCTGTTAATTCTTCCATGAAGGGATATCATTGGCCCAGCAGATCTCCACGAAATAGCACCCCAGATCATCACAGAACCTCCACCATGTTTTACGGTTGGGAGAGGGCAGTCTGGATGGAATGCTTCTTTTGGCTGTCTCCAAACGTACACTCGGCCGGAGGTCGGAAATAGGGTAAACGATGATTCATCTAAGAATACCACATGTTTCCACTGCTTGATGGACCAATTCTAGAGGTTTCTACACCATTCTAAACGCTTGGAAAAATTTGTCAGTGAGAGCAGCGGTTTTCTAATTGCAGCTCTTCCTTTGAATCCAGATTTGTGCAACTCCCGATGAACAGTTTTCGTGGAAACTGGATTCTGTAGGTGTTCATTGAGCTCAGCAGTGATTTTCGGAGCCGTGGTCTTGTGATCCTCTCTCACAATTCGCTTTAGAGTCCTACGGTCTCTCCCAGTCAACTTTGACTTTTGGCTGGTCCTGTGCTTTGCTGCAGACGTTTTTCCTTCTCTTTGAAACGCAGTCATTACTTTGGAGACAGTACCTCTTGACACGCCAAGCATTCGGGCACTTTCTGTTACACTAACGCCTGCCATACGAGCACCAACAATTTGGCCTCTTTGAAAATCTGAGAGGTCTGCCATTGGTATCAGGTTCTCATCTATGTTCTTACAATTATGCAAAACAAACAGTTAATTTACATACACATATCACATAACACAAATAATCAACTACAAAACATTACCATATGTTACGGTTTGCATGTTTATCACATGTTCGAAGTTTATGATGCCAAAACGTTAGGTGTTTCCATTATTTTGTCCAACCCCTGTATATATACAGTACAGACCAAAGTCTTGGACACACCTTCTCATTTAAGGATTTTTCTGTATTTTCATGACTATGAAAATTGTACATTCACACTGAAGGCATCAAAACAATGAATTAACATATGTGGAATTATATACTTAACAAAAAAGTGTGAAACAACTGAAATTATGTCTTATATTCTAGGTTCTTCAAAGTAGCCACCTTTTGCTTTTATGACTGCTTTGCACACTATTGGCATTCTCTTGATGAGCTTCAAGAGGTAGTCACCGGGAATAGTCTTCCAACAATTTTGAAGGAGTTCCCAGAGATGCTTATCACTTGTTGGACCTTTTGCCTTCACTCTGTGGTCCAGCTCACCCCAAACCACCTTGATTGGGTTCAGATCTGATGACTGTGGAGGCCAGGTCATCTGGCGTAGCAACCCATCACTCTCCTTCTTGGTCAAAAAGCCCTTACACAGCCTAGAGGTGTGTTTGCGGTCATTGTCCTGTTGAAAAATAAATGATGGTCCAACTAAATCCAAACCAGATGGAATAGCATGCCGCTGCAAGATGCTGTGGTAGCCATGCTGGTTCAGTATACCTTCAATTTTGAATAAATCCCCAACAGTGTCACCGGCAAAGCACCCCCACCATCACACCTTCTCCTCCATGCTTCACGGTGGGAACTAGGCATGTAGAGTCCATCCGTTCACCTTTTCTGCATCACACAAAGACATGGTGGTTGGAACCAAAGATCTCAAATTTGAACTCATCAGTCCAAAGCACAGATTTCCACTGGTCTACTGTCCATTCCTTGTGTTCTTTAGCCCAAACAAGTCTCTTCTGCTTGTTGCATGTCCTTAGCAGTAGTTTCCTAGCAGCTATTTTACCATGAAGGCGTGCTGCACAAAGTCTCCTCTAAAAGTTATTGTAGAGATGTGTCTGCTGCTAGACCTCTGTGTGGCATTGACCTGGTCTCTAATCTGAGCTGCTTTTAACCTGCGATTTCTGAGGCTGGTGACTTGGATAAACTTATCTACAGAAGCAGAGGTGACTCTTGGTCTTCCTTTCCTGAGGCGGTCCTCATGCGAGCCAGTTTCTTTGTAGCACTTGATGGTTTTTGCCACTGCACTTGGGGACACTTTTAAAGTTTTCACAATTTTTCAGACTGACTGACCTTCATTTCTTAAAGTAATGATGGCCACTCGTTTTTCTTTACTTAGCTGCTTTTTTCTTGCCATAATACAAATTCTTACAGGCTATTCAGTAGGACTATCAGCTGTGTATCTACCAGACATCTGCATAACACAACTGATGGTCCCAACACCATTGATAAGGCAAAAAATCCCACTTATTAAACCTGACAGGGCACACCTGTGAAGTGAAAACCATTCCTGGTGACTACCTCTTGAAGCTCATCAAGAGAATGCCAAGAGTGTGCAAAGCAGTCATCAAAGCAAAAGGTGGCTACTTTGAAGAACCTAGAATATAAGACATATTTTAAGTTGTTTCACACTTTTTTGATAAGTATATAATTCCACATGTGTTAATTCATAGTTTTGAAGCCTTCAGTGTGAATGTACAAATTCCACGCCTCAACACGTCCTATCCACCACCCTCGGATCCTTCAGACGGAACCTGAAAACCCATCTCTTCAGGAAAGCCTACGCCTGCAATAACCATTCTGCCGCCTCACCAACCACGCGAGCTGCTGTCACGTCACCAACCACCCGAGCTGCCGCCACGTCACCAACCACCCGAGCTGCCGCCACGTCGCCAACCACCCGAGCTGCCGCCTCAACCACCCGAGCTGCCACCTCACCACCACCAGTGCTGCAGCACAACAACCTCCTGTCTCTTCCCCATTATCCTGAAGAATGTAAGTCCGCAAGGATAGGGCCCTCTCCCCTCTGTACCAGTCTGTCACTGTAAATTTGTTTACTGTTAATGATATCTATAACCCTGTATGTAACCCCTTTTCACATATACAGCACCATAAAATTAATGGTGCTATATAAATAAATAATACGGGAATAATTTTCACAGTCATGAAAATACAGAAAAATCATTAAACGAGAAGGTGTGTCCAAACTTTTGGTCTGTACTATATATATACAGGTATATCTATATATATATATATATCTATATATATATACTGCTCAAGAAAATAAAGTGAACATTAAAATCCCACATCCTAGATATCACTGAATGAGATATTCCAGTTGTAAATCTTTATTCATTACATAGTGGAATGTGTTGAGAGCAGTAAAACCTAAAATGATCAATGTAAGTCACAAATAATATCACATGGAGGTCTGGAGTTGGAATGATGCTCAAAATCAAAGTGAAAAATGAAGTTACAGGCTGATCCAACTTCAGTGGAAATGCTCAGTAGTGTGTGTGGCCTCCATGTACCTGTATGATCTCCCTACAATGCCTGAGCATGCTCCTGCTGAGACGGCGGATGGTCTCCTGAGGGATCTCCTCCCAAACCTGGACTAAAACATCCGCCAACTCCTGGACAGTCTGTGGTGCAACATGACGTTGGTGGATGGTTCGAGACATGATGTCCCAGATGTGTTCAATCGGATTCAGGTCTGGGGAAGGGTTGGGCCAGTCCATAGTTTCAATGCCTTCACCTTACAGGAACTGCTGACACACTGCAGCCACATGTGGTCTGGCATTGTCCTACCTTAGGATGAACCCAGGGCCAACCTGTTATGACCCCAATGGCAGAGGGTCTCAGGAATAAATACCAAGTCTGCAAACATAAAAACCCAGCTCATAGGGCAGTGGTAACTGGGCTGACCATATATCTAATCCTAGCACCACAAATAGAAGTAGCCGGGGAACGTGCCTACGTTGGTTCTAGACGTCTCGCGCCAGCCGGAGAACTAACTAACCCTAGAAGGGAAAAGAAAGACCTTTCTTGCCTCCAGAGAAAAGACCCCCAAAGTTGGATACAAGCCCCCAACAAATAATAACGGTGAGGCAAGAGGAAAAGACAAACATAAGAATGAGCTAGGTATTTAGCAAAGAGAGGCCCACTAGCTAATAGCAGAATATAGTAAGATAACTTATATGGTCAGCAAAAACCCTATTAAAATATCCACGCTGGATATTCAAGAACCCCCGAACCGTTAAACGGCCGGGGGGAGAACACCAGCCCCCTAGAGCTTCCAGCAAAGTCAGAAATCACATTTAGTACAAGCTGGACAAAAATAGAAGCAAAGCAAGTAACTCAAAAAACAAAGAAGCAAGACTTAGCTTAATCTTGCAAGAGCCAGGACCAGCAGACAGGAGCAACAGAAGGATCTGATTACAACGATGCCAGGCACTGGACTAAGGATCCAGGAAGTTTATATAGCGACACCCCTGGACTAACGACCCAGGTGAGTGCCAAACTGAAGAAAGACAATCCCAGAGTCATATCACTAGTGACCACAAGAGGGAGCCAAAAAGTCTAATTCACAACAGTACCCCCCCCTTAAGGAGGGGTCACCGAACCCTCACCAAGACCACCAGGACGATCAGGATGAGCAGCGTGAAAGGCATGAACTAAATCGGCCGCATGCACATCAGAGGCAACCACCCAGGAATTATCCTCCTGACCATAGCCCTTCCACTTGACCAGATACTGAAGCCTCCGCCTGGAGAGATGAGAATCCAAGATCTTCTCCACCACGTACTCCAACTCGCCCTCAACCAACACCGCAGCAGGAGGCTCAACAGAAGGAACCACAGGTACAACGTACCGCCGCAACAAAGACCTATGGAACACGTTGTGAATGGCAAACGACACCGGAAGATCCAAGCGAAAGGACACAGGATTAAGGATTTCCAATATCTTGTAAGGACCGATGAAGCGAGGCTTAAATTTAGGAGAGGAGACCTTCATAGGAACAAATCGAGAAGACAGCCATACCAAATCCCCAACACGAAGTCGGGGACCCACACCGCGGCGGCGGTTGGCAAAACGCTGAGCCTTCTCTTGTGACAACTTTAAGTTGTCCACCACATGATTCCAGATCTGCTGCAACCTATCCACCACAGAATCTACCCCAGGACAGTCAGAAGGCTCCACATGTCCCGAGGAAAAACAAGGATGGAAACCAGAGTTACAAAAAAATGGCGAAACCAATGTAGCGGAACTAGCCCGATTATTAAGGGCAAACTCAGCCAATGGCAAGAAGGTCACCCAATCATCCTGATCCGCAGAAACAAAACACCTCAAATAAGCCTCCAGAGTCTGATTAGTTCGCTCCGTTTGTCCATTAGTCTGAGGATGAAAGGCAGATGAAAACGACAACTCAATGCCCATTCTAGCACAAAACGATCGCCAGAACCTGGAAACAAACTGGGATCCTCTGTCAGACACAATATTCTCAGGAATGCCGTGTAAACGAACCACATTCTGAAAGAACACAGGAACCAGATCGGAAGAGGAAGGCAGCTTAGGCAAAGGTACCAAATGGACCATCTTAGAAAAGCGATCACATACCACCCAGATGACAGACATGCCCTGAGACACCGGGAGATCTGAAATGAAATCCATGGAAATGTGTGTCCAAGGCCTCTTCGGGACAGGCAAGGGCAAGAGCAACCCGCTGGCACGCGAACAGCAAGGCTTAGCTCGAGCACAAGTCCCACAGGACTGCATAAACGACCGCACATCCCGTGACAAGGAAGGCCACCAAAAGGACCTAGCCACCAGATCTCTGGTGCCAAAAATTCCCGGATGCCCTGCCAACACCGAGGAATGAACCTCGGAAATGACTCTGCTGGTCCACTTATCAGGAACAAACAGTCTGTCAGGTGGACAAGAATCAGGTCTACCAGCCTGAAATCTCTGCAACACACGTCGCAAATCCGGAGAAATGGCTGACAAGATAACTCCCTCTTTAAGAATACCAACCGGTTCTGCGACTCCCGGACAGTCAGGCACAAAGCTCCTTGAAAGAGCATCAGCCTTCACATTCTTTGAACCTGGCAAATACGAGACCACAAAGTCAAAACGGGAGAAAAACAATGACCAGCGGGCCTGTCTAGGATTCAGGCGTTTAGCAGACTCGAGATACATCAAATTTTTTGTGATCAGTCAAGACCACCACACGATGCTTAGCACCCTCGAGCCAATGACGCCACTCCTCAAATGCCCACTTCATGGCCAACAACTCCCAATTGCCAACATCATAATTCCGCTCAGCAGGCGAAAACTTCCTCGAGAAAAAGGCACAAGGTCTCATCACAGAGCAACCAGGGCCTCTCTGCGACAAAACGGCCCCTGCCCCAATCTCAGAAGCATCCACTTCAACCTGAAAGGGAAGTGAGACATCAGGCTGGCACAAAACAGGCGCCGAAGTAAACCGGCGCTTCAACTCCTGGAAAGCCTCCACGGCTGCAGGAGCCCAGTTAGCAACATCAGAACCTTTCTTGGTCATATCCGTCAAAGGTTTAACAATGCTAGAAAAATTAGCAATAAAACGACGGTAGAAGTTAGCAAAACCCAAGAACTTCTGAAGACTCTTAACTGACGTGGGTTGAGTCCAATCATGAATAGCTCGGACCTTGACCGGGTCCATCTCCACCGCAGAAGGGGAAAAAATAAACCCCAAAAAGGGAACCTTCTGTACTCCAAAGAGACACTTTGAGCCCTTAACAAATAAAGCATTCTCACGCAAAACCTGAAACACCATCCTGACCTGCTCCACATGCGAGTCCCAGTCATCAGAAAAAAACAGAATATCATCCAGATAAACGATCATAAATCTATCCAGATACTTCCGGAAAATATCATGCATAAAGGACTGAAACACTGAAGGAGCATTAGAGAGCCCAAAAGGCATCACCAAGTACTCAAAATGACCTTCGGGTGTATTAAATGCGGTTTTCCATTCATCTCCTCGCTTAATGCGCACAAGGTTGTACGCACCACGAAGATCTATCTTGGTGAACCACTTGGCACCTTTAATTCGGGCAAACAAGTCTGACAACAGAGGCAAAGGATACTGAAATTTAACAGTGATTTTATTCAAAAGCCGATAGTCAATACAAGGTCTCAAAGATCCGTCCTTCTTGGCCACAAAAAAGAATCCCGCACCAAGAGGGGAAGAGGAAGGACGGATATGTCCCTTCTCCAGAGATTCCTTGATATACGAACTCATTGCGGTATGCTCAGGTACAGACAGATTAAATAGTCTTCCCTTAGGAAATTTGCTACCTGGAATCAAATCTATGGCACAGTCACAGTCCCTATGAGGAGGCAAAGCACTGGACCTGGACTCGCTGAACACATCCTGATAATCAGACAAATACTCAGGAACTTCCGAAGGAGTAGAGGAAGCAATAGACACCGGCGGGGAATCACCATGAATACCCTGACAGCCCCAACTTGACACAGACATTGCCTTCCAATCCAAGACTGGATTATGAGTCTGTAACCATGGCAAACCCAAAACGACCAAATCATGCATCTTATGCAGAACAAGAAAACGAATCACCTCCCGATGTTCAGGAGTCATGCACCTGTGTCCAAAACTGCGGTTTATTTTCCGCCAATGGCGTAGCATCAATACCCCTCAGAGGGATAGAATTAACCAACGGCTCAAGAACAAAACCACAGCGCTTGGCAAATGACAGATCCATAAGACTCAGGGCAGCACCTGAATCCACAAACGCCATAACAGGGTAAGAGGATAATGAGCAAATTAAAGTCACAGACAAAATAAATTTAGGTTGCAAATTACCAATGGCGACAGGACTAACAACCCTTGTTAGGCGTTTAGAGCATGCTGATATAACATGTGTAGAATCACCACAGTAAAAACACAACCCATTCTGACGTCTATGATTTTTCCGCTCATTTCTGGTCTGAATTCTATCACATTGCATCAAATCAGGTGTTTGTTTAGACAACACTACCAGAGGATTAGCGGTTTTGCGCTCCCGCAAACGCCGGTCAATTTGAATAGCCAGCGCCATGGAATCATTCAGACTTGTAGGAATGGAGAAACCCACCATCACATTCTTAATGGCTTCAGAAAGGCCATTTCTGAAATTTGCGGCCAGAGCACACTCATTCCACTGAGTAAGCACGGACCATTTCCGAAATTTTTGGCAATACACTTCAGCTTCATCCTGGCCCTGAGAAATAGCCAGCAAGGCTTTTTCTGCCTGAACCTCAAGATTGGGTTCCTCGTACAGCAATCCGAGCGCCAGAAAAAACGCATCAATATTTGCCAATGCCGGATCTCCTGGCGCTAGCGAGAAGGCCCAATCCTGAGGGTCACCCCGTAAAAAAGAGATAACAATTTTAACTTGCTGAGCTGAGTCTCCAGATGAACGGGGGTCTCAGAGATAGAAACAATTTACAATTATCCCTGAAATTCCTAAACTTAAATCGGTCTCCAGAAAACAGTTCAGGAATAGGTATTTTAGGTTCAGACATAGAACTACTGGTAACAATATCTTGTATGCTTTGCACACGAGCAGCAAGCTGGTCCACACTCGTAATCAAGGTCTGGACATTCATGTCTGCAGCAAGCTCAAGCCACTCAGAGGTAAAGGGGAGGAAGAGAGGAAACAAAAAAAAAAACTCAGAATTTCCTTTCTTATTATCCCACTTCTGCAATGCATTAAACATTCAATATGGGCCTGGCATACTGTTATGACCCCAATGGCAGAGGGTCTCAGGAATAAATACCAAGTCTGCAAACATAAAAACCCAGCTCATAGGGCAGTGGTAACTGGGCTGACCATATATCTAATCCTGGCACCACAAATAGAAGTAGCCGGGGAACGTGCCTACGTTGGTTCTAGACGTCTCGCGCCAGCCGGAGAACTAACTAACCCTAGAAGGGAAAAGAAAGACCTTTCTTGCCTCCAGAGAAAAGACCCCCAAAGTTGGATACAAGCCCCCAACAAATAATAACGGTGAGGCAAGAGGAAAAGACAAACATAAGAATGAGCTAGGTGTTTAGCAAAGAGAGGCCCACTAGCTAATAGCAGAATATAGTAAGATAACTTATATGGTCAGCAAAAACCCTATTAAAATATCCACGCTGGATATTCAAGAACCCCCGAACCGTTAAACGGCCGGGGGGAGAACACCAGCCCCCTAGAGCTTCCAGCAAAGTCAGAAATCACATTTAGTACAAGCTGGACAAAAATAGAAGCAAAGCAAGTAACTCAAAAAACAAAGAAGCAAGACTTAGCTTAATCTTGCAAGAGCCAGGACCAGCAGACAGGAGCAACAGAAGGATCTGATTACAACGATGCCAGGCACTGGACTAAGGATCCAGGAAGTTTATATAGCGACACCCCTGGACTAACGACCCAGGTGAGTGCCAAACTGAAGAAAGACAATCCCAGAGTCATATCACTAGTGACCACAAGAGGGAGCCAAAAAGTCTAATTCACAACACCAACCGCACCAACATATGGTCTCACAAGGGGTCTGAGGATCTCATCTCGGTACCTAATAGCAGTCAGGCTACCTCTGGCAAGTGCATGGAGGGCTCTGCGGCTCTCCAAAGAAATGCCACCCCATACCATTAATGACCCACTGCCAAACCGGTCATGATGAAGGATTTTGCAGGCAGCAGATCGCTCTCCATGGCGTCTCCAGACTCTGTCACGTCTGTCACATGTGCTTAGTGTGAACCTGCTTTCATCTGTGAAGAGCACAGGGCGCCAGTGGTGAATTTGCCAATCCTGGTGTTCTGCGGCAAATGCCAAGCGTACTGTATGGTGTTGGGCTGTGGGCACAACCCCCATCTGTGGACGTCAGGCACTCAGATCATCCTCATGGAGTCGGTTTCTAACTGCTGTTTGTGCAGACACATGCACATTTGTGGCCTGCTGAAGGTCATTTTGCAGGGCTCTGACAGTGCTCCTCCTGTTCCTCCTTGCACAAAGGCTGAGATAGTGGTCCTGCTGCTGGGTTGTTGCCCTTCTACGGCCCCCTCCACGTCTCCTGGTGTACTGGCCAGTCTCCTGCTAGCAACTCCAGCCTCAGGACACTAAGCTGACAGACACAACAAACCTTCTTGCTACAGCTCGCACATCATCATCCTGGATGAGCTGCACTACCTGAGCCACTTGTGTGGGTTGTAAATTCTGTCTCATGCTAACACGAGTGTGAAAGCACATCCAACATTCAAAAGTGACCAAAGCATCAGCCAGAAAGCATTGGTACTGAGATGTGGTCTGTGGTCTCCACCTGCAGAACCACTCCTTTATTGAGTGTGTCTGGATAATTGCCAAAAATTTCCATTTGTTGTCTATTCCTTTGTCTTAACAGCATGTGAAATTGATTGTCAAACAGTGTTGCCTCCTAACTGGACAGTTTGATTTCACAGAAGTTTGATTTACATGGAGTTATATCCTGTTGTTTAAGTGTTCCCTTTATTTTTTTGAGCATTATATATGTTTATATATATATATATATATATATATATATATATATATATATATATATATATATATATATATATATATATATATATATATATACAGTGGGTATGGAAAGCAATTTGGTACATTCAAAAAAGTTCATTTTTTTCTTAACGTACACTCTGCAACCCATTATGACTGGAAAAAAACTGAATTTTTTTGCAAATTTATTAAAAAAGGAAAAACTGAAATATCACATTGTCATAAGTAGTCAGACCCCTTGCTCATTATTGAGTAGAAGCACCCTTTTGAGCTAGTACAGCCAGTAGTGTAGCTACAGGGGGGCAGAGGGGGTGGGCGCCCAGGGCCCCGCACTCTTAGGGGGCCCACCCGGAGCTATGCTCCTCTGCTCTGCCGCTAGGGGGCCCCTGAGCAGGCGGGGGGCCCGGTGCCATCAGTGGGCCCCCGCCCGTCATTGTGTAGTGAGCTGTATCAGCATCTAGCAGATACAGCTCACCACATTGATGAGGGAAAGGAGCGCTGCGCTCCTTTTCCCATCATTCCCCTGTCAGCGTCTCACATCTCAGACGCTGACAGTGACAGCAGGTTCGATGACATCACCGCCTGGTGCCCGCTGTTAGGACAAGAGTGGGAGCAGGGAGCACCTCTGGAACAAGGAGGAAGAGAGGTGAGTATTTATTTATTGTTTTCATTTTTTGGGGCTGCCTTATACACTACAGGATCTGCCTATGGGGGTGCTGTCTTATACTACAGGATCTAACTATGGGGGGTACTTCCTTATACACTACAGGATCTGCCTATGGAGGAGTGCTGTCTTGTACTGCAGGGTATGCTTATGGGGGGTGCTGCCTTATACACTACAGAATCTGCCTATGGAGGTGCTGCCTTATACTACAGAATCTGCCTATGGGGGGTACTGTTTTATACACTACAGGATCTGCCTATGGGTGGTGCTGTCTTATACTACAGGATCTGCCTATGGGGTGCTGCATTATACTACAGGGTCTGCCTATTGGGGTGCTGCCTTATACTACAGAGTCTGCCTATGGGGGTGCTGCCTTATACTACAGAGTCTGTCTATAGGGGTACTGCCTTATACTACAGAGTCTGCCTATAGGCGTACTGTCTTATACTACAGGGTCTGCCTATAGGGGTACTGTATTGTGCTATATTGAGGACTATCTGGCACATTATATTCTATGGAGGTTATCTATGGGGCCATCATACAGTGTGGGGATTACAGTGAAGGGGCCATCATACAGTATTGGAGCCATTAGTTTGGAGTCTACTAAGGGGTCAGTATACTGTGTGGGTGGTATTATACAGTGACGGGGAATCATACTGTGTATAGAGGAGCTTTACAGGGGGAGACTCGGGACATTATTAAATGTAAACTGGGCACTTATTGCTATAGGGGAACTCAGGTTTCTGTGACTATCAAAGGGGCACACAGGGCAATATTACTTTCTAGGGGGCAAAATATTGGCACTGTTTTCTAGGGTACTTGCACCCGGCATTACTATGTTATAGAGGGGTGCTTTAGAATTTATACAGCAGGTGCAGTAATAGGGTCACATACGGCAGCAGAGGCTCAGTATCGGGGTATCAGGTGCAGTAATAGGGACACATATGGCAGCAGAGGCTCAGTATTGGGGTATCAGGGGCAGTAATAGGGACACATACGGCAGCAGCGGCTTAGTATTGGGGTATCAGGGGCAGTAATAGGGACACATACGGCAGCAGCAGCTCAGTATTGGGGTATCAGTAGGATGAGGAGTTTGTGCAGGTTGGGAATAGATGATGATGGGGCTGGAAAGTGAGAAGTGAAATGTGTCTTTGTTGTAATCTCTGCAGACGAGTCGTGGCTGGAAGAAGTTGTCATGTCGGTCTGGGCCAGATGGAAAAGACGGGAAAAGTGATGATTCCATCAGAGAACGTCAGACGTAAGTCACTATCTGTAACTGTACTGTGATCTCTTATATGTTCTGTAGGACTGGTATCTCCAACTGACCATATGGCAGTAATATCAATGTTGGTCATTATATAGAGATTATCTTCAGTAATAGCGTGGTCATCTGCTGAGGTTCTCCTCCACTATTAGGGCACATCACCGAATTGTAATAAAGGTTGCCGGTTAGGGGCCCACTCAGAAGCTTCTCCCCCCTAGCCAAAACCCTAGCTACGCCTCTGAGTACAGCCTTGAATCTTCTTGGGAATGATGCAACAAGTTTTTCACACCTGGATTTGGGGATATTCTGCCAATCTTCCTTGCAGATCCTCTCCAGTTCCATCAGGTTGGATGGTGAACGTTGGTGGACAGCCATTTTCAGGTCTCTCCAGAGATGTTCAATTGTGTTTATGTCAGGGCTCTGGGGGAGCCAGTCAAGAATGGTCACAGAGTTGTTCTGACACCACTCCTTTGTTATTTTAGCTGTGTGTTTAGGGTCACTGTATTGTTGGACGGTGAACCTTCGGCCAGGTCTGAGGTCCAGAGAACTCTGGAAGAGGTTTTCATCCAGGATAATAATAATAATAATAATAATAATTTTTATTTATATAGTGCCAACATATTCCGCAGCGCTTTACAACTTATAGAGGGGACTTGTACAGACAATAGACATTACAGCATAACAGAAATCACAGTTCAAAATAGATACCAGGAGGAATGAGGGCCCTGCTCGCAAGCTTACAAACTATGAGAAAAAGGGGAGACACGAGAGGTGGATGGTAACAATTGCTTTAGTTATGTGGACCAGCCATAGTGTAAGGATCGGGTGTTCATGTAAAGCTGCATGAACCAGTTAACAGCCTAAGTATGTAGCAGTACAGACACAGAGTGCTATTAACTGCATAAAGTGTATGAGAACACGATGCAAGGAACCTGATTATGTGTTTTTTTTTTTTTTCTATTTTTAATAGGCCACACAGGGATAGTTAGGTTAATGCGTTGAGGCGGTAGGCCAGTCTGAACAAATGCGTTTTTAGGGCACGCTTAAAACTGTGGGGATTGGGGATTAATCGTATTAACCTAGGTAATGCATTCCAAAGAATCGGCGCAGCACGTGTAAAGTCTTGGAGACGGGAGTGGGAGGTTCTGATTATTGAGGATGCTAACCTGAGGTCATTAGCGGAGCGGAGGGCACGGGTAGGGTGGTAGACTGAGTCCAGAGAGGAGATGTAGGGTGGTGGATGAGGGTAGCAGTTTTGTACTGGATTCTGGAGTGGATGGGTAGCCAGTGTAATGACGGGCACAAGGTAGAGGCATCGGTGTAACGGTTGGTGAGGAATATGATCCTGGCAGCAGCATTCAGGACAGATTGGAGCGGGGAGAGTTTGGTAAGAGGGAGGCCGATTAGTAGAGAGTTACAATAGTCCAGACGGGAATGAATAAGAGAAACAGTAAGTGTTTTTGCAGAGTCGAAAGTAAGAAAAGGGCGAATTCTAGAAATGTTTTTGAGATGCAGATAAGAAGAGCGAGCCAGTGATCGGATGTGGGGGGTGAATGAAAGCTCAGAATCAAGGATGACCCCAAGGCAGCGGGCATGTTGCTTTGGAGTAATGATTGAACCGCACACGGAGATGGCAATGTCAGGCAAAGGTAGGTTAGTAAAGGGAGAGAACACGAGGAGTTCAGTTTTTGACAGGTTCAGTTTCAGATAGAGGGAGGACATGATGTTAGAGACAGCGGTAAGACAATCACTGGTGTTTTCTAAGAAGGTCGGAGTGAAAGCAGGAGAAGAGGTGTATAATTGGGTGTCATCAGCATAGAGATGGTACTGGAACCCAAATCTACTGATTGTTTGTCCAATAGGGGCAGTATACAAAGAGAAGAGGAGGGGGCCTATAGGATATCTCTATACTTGGCAGCATTCAGGTTTCCTTCAATGATAACTAATCATCATGTCCCTGTAGCTGTAAAACACTCCCATAGTGTAAGAAGGTGGAACACAAAAAGAGTCCGGGGGCGGTTACCTTCTCTGTTCCGTGCCTGGAACCATTGATCTGTGCTACAGGTTGCCCAGGGGCAGACTGAGAGACTGGGACATGAAGGAAGCCAACAGAGAGGGGGAGAAAGGCGTGCGCAAGTGGCAGAGCAGCGTGTGCAGCGGTCAGGGCAGGATGCAGCTGTGCTCCGGGGAGGAGAGAGGGCTCCCGGAAAGAGGACAAATGCAGGGAGATTGCCCAGAAAGACTGCATCTTGTGAGTACATGAAAGCAGACTCTGCTGTGATTGGAGAGGGGCACCTTGACACCCATGCAGAGACAGTGGCCGTGTAGAGACTGTGACCCCTGGTACCCACAGTATCAGTGCAGAGCCCCTGATTCCTGTTAAGAGACTTAATAATAGACTGAGCATCGTTTTCCCGGGAAAGGCTGTGCTGCAAAAGCTAAAGACTTAGAGCCTGTGCATATCACATTAACTCCCAAAACCCCAGCCAGCGGGCTCCTAGAGACTACTCAGCCCACGGACAACAGAGGGACGACAAGTGCCGCTGTTTCTCTGCGCCTACGTTGGAGAAGATGACCCTTCAAGCAAGTCCTCATCAGAATGATAAGTGTTCTTTTCCTCAAGAAATCCCGCTTAATTCTGTTACACTGTTTGACTCCCATATTTTGCACCGTTATCTTTTCAGTTCATATTCTACTGTTTTCTCCCTGCGAGGAGAATATTGTCCCTGTTAATAAATTCCCCCCAACAGTTGGTCTGTCTGTTCCATGTTGACATCCTCAACCCTGCACTCTATTACACCTACGTTGGAGAAGACAACCCTACAAGCAAGTTCTCATCAGACTGGTAAGTATTTTCCCAAGAAAATTCCATTTACTACTGCTATACTGCTTCCCCTATATTTTGCACCGTTATCTTTTCAGTTTATATTGTACTGTTTTCTCCCTGCGAGGAGATTATTGTCCCTGTTAATAAACGTCCTCAACAGTTGGTCTGTCTGTTCCACGGTGACATACTCAACCCTACACTCTGTTACACTTGGCGTAGTCAGCAGGATGTCACATGGTAGCGCGGAAAGGGCAGACCAAGCAGTTGGGGGAGGCCCCAGGACTAGCATCTCCCTGGGAGCCATGTTAGTTAACCTGCCAAAATTTTCGGGGAGCAATGTCAAGTTGTGGAGTTGACCAGAGCGCATCAGAGGGATGATGGGGGTGCATCCTATGACGCCGGCTCTGCAGGCGGAAATAGCTGTGATGGCCCTAGTGGGGGATGCACGGGACTCGGTTATGCTCAGACCCCCCCAGGCAAGAGATATCCTGGACAAAATATTATGTATACTTGAGGAGACGCATGGGGACCCCACTGACGTTGGGGATCTGCGCATGCGACTGTTCCTCTGGGTACAAAGAGAGGGGGATACTATGACCCTATATATGAAAGCCCTGCAGGAGCTTCACACTGCCATTATACGGAAGGATGGCATAGGTGTGGGGCCAATTGACGTTGTGCTGCGAGACCAATTGGTGACTGACTTGCGAGATGTGTCGATGAAACAGGCCCTGTGAGAGCGCATGCGCCTAAAGCCAGATATGACTTTCTCTGAGGTCGGGAGTGAGGCATGCAAGCGCGAGCAAGAGCAAGGGGTGATAGTGCCAGTGGGGAAGGTCTGGAGCGGGGAGGTAACTGCCCCTCAATGGGTAGAAGACTTGAAGAAGGAGGTTAAGTGAGTCTGTGAGGAAGTGGCTGAATATATGAAGACCCCTGCTGCAGAGTACAGCCCTCTGGTGTGAGAAAGAGAGACCGGCCCCCAAAGTGAGACTAGTGCCGCTCGGCGAAAAAGACTGCCTACATGCTACAATTGCGGAGCACCCAGTCAAAATGAAGAGGAGGCAATGTGGACCCGAGATTCCCAGCTGAAGATAAGAAGAATCTGGGAGGAGATTGAGAGTCTGGGGAAAGCCCTTACTGCCTTTTTGGGGACCAGTGGCATACCCCGAGGTAACGTGCGGAAGCCGCCATAAAGAGATAGAGGAGAGGTGCATAGCATGGAGAAGGCTTCAGTGGTGGCCCCAAAGTGTAGCTCCGTATTCTGGGGTGAAGAGCAACTGCAGATGAGAGATGTCTCCCACCAAGGTCGACGATCCAGACTGAAGCGCCCTCCAGATGGACGCAGACGTGAGTGCTGGTCATGCAGAAGGGTGAGACACATGTCCAGAAATTGCCACACCCGAGAAGAGCGGTGTCAGAGATCCGCTCATCCCTCTGAGGGTCCTGCTAACTGGAGGGAATGTTGCCCCTGGAGGGAATGGTAAGGCAGGAAGAAAAGAGTTCCACCTAAGGCAAGGCAGTACCACAATGTTGGATGCCAAGGAGAGATGGAGAAGGTGACAAGCATCTCTGGTGGAATGACTGCGCTGTCCCGATGCGTGAAGGCGAGCCTGGCGGAACTCAAGCCCGGGTCTGAAGGTTTTGTCTGTGAGACTCAGCCCGGAGGAAAGAAAGGGACGTCCACTCGAGAAGACCACCAAAGTGCTTTACTACCTTGCCCAGCACGTGTTCCCGAAGAAGGAGAGAAAGTGCCAAGTGTTCCTGCGACGCTCGTTTTCGAGGTCCTCGTCGATTAGAAGGAGGAACCGCTAATATCATCCCCTGAGGTGTGCTGGCTGTCAGCTCACAAGATCTTGATCAGACAGAGGATGTGGAACAGCTGTGTGAGAAGGGGCGTGTGGCTGAGAAGCCCTGGCACAGATGATGAAGAATCCGGCTTGCATGGTCTTAATTCATCTGACTCTACTTTGGACAAGAATGCTCCTGTCAAAGAGAGGGGGAGCTATGGAGAAGAATTATTAGTACTAAGCCCCCAAACTGAGGAGCCCGAGCAAGAAGACGACTATTGTGGATTCTGTTTTTGGGCTCCCTCTGGTGGTTACTGCTGGTACTGGGTGACTTTGGTGGGTTGCGGCCTTTGGTTTCCACCTGTCCATCAGAGGCTGGGTGTTTCCTATTTTACCTGGCCTTTCTGTCATTCCCTTGCCAGCTATCAATGTATTCAGATGTGCTCTGTTTGGTTCCTGCCTACCTGCTCCCAGATCTTTCAGGATAAGCTAAGTGCTGATTTTCAGTTGTTTGGTTTTTTTTGTCCAGCTTGCTTATTATGTCTCTATGCTAGCTGGTAGCTCTAGTGGACTGAGGTTCTCCCCATGTGCCATGAGTTGGCACATGGGTTCTTGTAATCTCAGGATGGTTTTTTGATTAGGGTTTTTTGCTGACCGCTCAGACCCCTTTTGTATCGTTCTGCTTTCTAGTTTACAGCGGGCCTCAATTTGCTGAACCTATATATATCATCTCTATGTGTGTGCCTTCCTCTCATTTCACCGTCAATACATGTGGGGGGCAACTATACCTTTTGGGGTTCATTCCTCTGGAGGCAAGTGAGGTCTTATTTTCTCTGCAGTACTAGTTAGCTCTTAGGCTGGTGCGTGGCGTCTAGAACCAACATAGGCACGCTCCCTGGCTATCTCTAGTTGCGTTTGTCAGGCGTAGGGCAGCGGTCAGCCCAGGTTCCATCACCCTAGAGCTCGTCCGATATTTTGTATTACTTTGCTTGTCCTTTGCTATCCCTAGCCATTGGGATTCATGACAGTATAGCCGGCCCACAAAGTGTTAATTGTTTGGGCTGAAGCAGGAGAAAAAGAAGTGTTTAAGGGAAATTTTTTTTTTTTTTTTTCCCTTCAGAGTTTTGCTGCCTAGCCCTTAATTGCTGTCTAGCTGCTTCTTACCTCCTCTTAACCCTTGAATGGCTCTGATATTAGCTGTTTAACATGGATGTCCAGAGTTTGGCTTCCAGCCTGAGTAATCTCGCGGCAAAAGTTCAAAACATACAGGATTTTGTTGTTCACACTCCCATGTCTGAACCTAGAATTCCTATTCCAGAGTTCTTTTCTGGAGATAGATCTACCTTCCTGAATTTCAGGAACAATTGTAAATTGTTTCTTTCTTTAAAATCTCGCTCCTCTGGAGACCCTGCTCAACAGGTCAAGATTGTAATATCTTTCCTGCGGGGCGACCCTCAGAATTGGGCATTTGCATTGGCACCAGGGGATCCTGCATTGCTCAATGTGGATGCGTTTTTTCTGGCATTGGGATTGCTCTATGAGGAACCCAACCTGGAGATTCAGGCTGAAAATGCTTTATTAGCCCTCTCTCAGGGGCATGATGAAGCGGAAATATATTGTCAAAAATTTCGGAAATGGTCGGTGCTTACTCAGTGGAATGAGTGCGCCCTGGCTGCTAACTTCAGAAATGGTCTTTCCGAGGCCATTAAGGATATTATGGTGGGGTTCCCTACGCCTACAGGTCTGAATGAGTCGATGGCTATGGCCATTCAGATTGATCGGCGTTTACGGGAGCGCAAACCCATGCACCAGTTGGCGGTGTCTTCTGAACAGGCACCTGAGACTATGCAATGTGATAGAATTCAGTCCAGAAGTGAACGGCAAAATTATAGGCGGAAAAATGGATTGTGTTTTTATTGTGGTGATTCAGCTCATGTTATATCAGCATGCTCTAAATGCACTAAAAGGGTTGATAAATCTTTTGCCATTGGTACTCTGCAGCCTAAGTTCATTTTGTCTGTGACTCTGATTTTTTCACTGTCTTCCATTTCCGTCGATGCCTATGTGGATTCAGGCGCTGCCCTGAGTCTTATGGATTGGTCATTTGCTAAACGCTGCGGTTTTAGTCTGGAGCCTCTGGAAGTTCCTATCCCTCTGAAGGGAATTGACTCTACACCATTGGCTATGAATAAGCCGCAGTATTGGACACAAGTGACCATGCGCATGACTCCCGTTCATCAGGAGGTGATTCGCTTCCTTGTACTGTATAATTTACATGATGTACTAGTGCTTGGTCTGCCATGGTTACAAACTCATAATCCTGTCCTGGACTGGAAAACAATGTCTGTGTTAAGCTGGGGATGTCAGGGGGTTCATGATTATGCACCTCCGATTTCAATCGCTTCATCTACTCCTTCTGAGATCCCTGCGTTTTTGTCTGACTATAGGGATGTTTTTGAGGAGCCTAAGCTCAATTCGCTCCCTCCTCATAGAGATTGTGACTGTGCTATAGAATTGATTCCTGGCAGTAAGTTCCCTAAGGGTCGTTTATTTAATCTGTCACTGCCAGAGCATACTGCTATGCGGAATTATATTAAGGAGTCCTTGGAAAAGGGACATATTCGTCCATCTTCGTCCCCTCTGGGAGCAGGTTTTTTTTTCGTGGCAAAAAAAGATGGTTCCCTGAGGCCTTGTATAGATTATCGCCTTCTGAATAAGATTACAGTCAAATATCAGTATCCACTGCCACTATTGACTGATTTGTTTGCTCGCATTAAGGGGGCTAGGTGGTTCACTAAGATAGATCTTCGCGGTGCGTATAATCTGGTGCGGATAAAACAGGGTGACGAGTGGAAAACCGCATTTAATACGCCTGAGGGCCATTTTGAGTATTTGGTAATGCCTTTTGGACTCTCCAATGCTCCGTCAGTCTTTCAGTCCTTTATGCACAATATTTTCCGTGAATATCTGGATAAGTTTATGATTGTGTATTTGGATGATATTTTGGTGTTTTCTGATGACTGGGAGTCTCATGTTTTACAGGTCAGGAAGGTGTTTCAGGTTCTGCGGGCCAATTCTCTGTTTGTGAAGGGCTCAAAGTGTCTCTTCGGAGTCCAGAAGATTTCTTTTTTGGGATACATTTTTTCTCCTTCTACTATTGAGATGGATCCCGTCAAGGTTCAGGCGATTTGTGACTGGACACAACCTACATCTGTTAAGAGCCTTCAGAAGTTCTTGGGGTTTGCTAATTTTTATCGTCGGTTCATTGCTAATTTTTCCAGTATTGTTAAACCTTTGACTGATTTGACTAAAAAGGGTGCTGATGTTGCTGATTGGTCTCCTGCGGCCGTGGAGGCCTTTCAGGAACTTAAGCGCCGGTTTTCTTCTGCTCCTGTGTTGTGTCAACCAGATGTTTCACTTCCTTTTCAGGTTGAGGTTGATGCTTCCGAGATTGGAGCGGGGGCGGTTTTGTCACAGAGAAGTTCTAATGGCTCGGTGATGAAGCCATGTGCATTCTTCTCTAGAAAATTCTCGCCCGCCGAGCGCAATTATGATGTGGGTAATCGGGAGCTTTTGGCCATGAAGTGGGCATTTGAGGAGTGGCGTCATTGGCTTGAGGGTGCTAAACATCGTGTGGTGGTCTTGACTGATCACAAGAATCTCATTTACCTTGAGTCTGCCAGGCGTTTGAATCCTAGACAGGCTCGTTGGTCGTTGTTTTTTTCTCGTTTCAATTTCATGGTTTCATACCTGCCAGGTTCAAAGAATGTGAAGGCGGATGCTCTTTCCAGGAGTTTTGTGCCTGACTCTCCTGGAGACTCTGGGCCTACTGGTATCCTTAGGGATGGGGTAATATTGTCCGCCGTATCCCCAGACTTGCGACGTGCATTGCAGGAGTTTCAGGTGGATAAACCGGATCGTTGTCCACCAGAAAGACTGTTTGTTCCGGATGATTGGACCAGTAGAGTCATCTCCGAGGTCCATTCTTCTGTGTTGGCTGGTCATCCTGGAATATTTGGTACTAGAGACTTGGTGGCCAGGTCTTTTTGGTGGCCTTCCTTGTCTAGGGATGTGCGTACCTTTGTGCAGTCTTGTGAAGTGTGTGCTCGAGCTAAGCCTTGCTGTTCTCGGGCCAGTGGGTTGTTGTTATCCTTGCCCATCCCGAAGAGGCCTTGGACGCACATTTCCATGGATTTTATTTCTGATCTCCCGGTTTCACAGAAAATGTCCGTTATCTGGGTGGTGTGTGACCGCTTTTCTAAGATGGTTCATTTGGTGCCCTTGCCTAAGTTGCCTTCCTCCTCTGAGTTGGTCCCTTTATTTTTTCAGAACGTGGTTCGTTTGCATGGGATTCCGGAGAATATCGTTTCTGACAGGGGATCCCAGTTTGTGTCTAGATTTTGGCGGACGTTTTGTGCCAAGATGGGCATTGATTTGTCTTTCTCGTCTGCATTCCATCCTCAGACGAATGGCCAGACGGAGCGAACTAATCAGACCTTGGAAACTTATTTGAGGTGTTTTGTTTCTGCTGATCAAGATGACTGGGTTGCTTTTTTGCCGCTGGCCGAATTTGCTCTTAATAATCGGGCTAGTTCTGCCACGTTGGTCTCTCCTTTTTTTTGTAATTCGGGGTTTCATCCTCGTTTTTCCTCTGGTCAGGTGGAGTCTTCGGATTGTCCTGGAGTGGACGTGGTGGTGGACAGGCTACATCAGATTTGGAATCAGGTGGTGGACAATTTGAAGTTATCTCAGGAGAAGACTCAGCAGTTTGCTAATCGCCGTCGCCGCGTGGGTCCCCGACTTCTTGTTGGGGATTTGGTGTGGTTGTCTTCTCGTTTTGTCCCTATGAAGGTCTCTTCTCCTAAGTTCAAGCCTCGTTTCATCGGTCCTTATAGGATCTCGGAGATTCTTAACCCTGTATCTTTTCGTTTGGATCTCCCAGCATCGTTTGCTATTCATAATGTGTTCCATCGGTCGTTGTTGCGGAGGTATGAGGTGCCCGTTGTTCCTTTGGTTGAGCCTCCTGCTCCGGTGCTGGTGGAGGGAGAATTGGAGTATGTTGTTGAGAAGATCTTGGATTCTCGTGTTTCTAGACGCAAACTCCAGTATTTGGTTAAGTGGAAGGGTTATGGTCAGGAGGATAATTCCTGTGTGGTCGCCTCCGATGTTCATGCGACTGATTTGGTCCGCGCCTTCCATAGAGCTCACCCTGATCGCCCTGGGGGTTCTCGTGAGGGTTCGGTGACCCCTCCTCAAGGGGGGGGTACTGTTGTGGATTCTGTTTGTGGGCTCCCTCTGGTGGTTACTGCTGGTACTGGTTGACTTTGGTGGGTTGCGGCCTTTGGTTTCCACCTGTCCATCAGAGGCTGGGTGTTTCCTATTTTACCTGGCCTTTCTGTCATTCCCTTGCCGGCTATCAATGTATTCAGATGTGCTCTGTTTGGTTCCTGCCTACCTGCTCCCAGATCTTTCAGGATAAGCTAAGTGCTGATTTTCAGTTGTTTGGTTTTTTTTGTCCAGCTTGCTTATTATGTCTCTATGCTAGCTGGTAGCTCTAGTGGACTGAGGTTCTCCCCATGTGCCATGAGTTGGCACATGGGTTCTTGTAATCTCAGGATGGTTTTTTGATTAGGGTTTTTTGCTGACCGCTCAGACCCCTTTTGTATCGTTCTGCTTTCTAGTTTACAGCGGGCCTCAATTTGCTGAACCTATATATATCATCTCTATGTGTGTGCCTTCCTCTCATTTCACCGTCAATACATGTGGGGGGCAACTATACCTTTTGGGGTTCATTCCTCTGGAGGCAAGTGAGGTCTTATTTTCTCTGCAGTACTAGTTAGCTCTTAGGCTGGTGCGTGGCGTCTAGAACCAACGTAGGCACGCTCCCTGGCTATCTCTAGTTGCGTTTGTCAGGCGTAGGGCAGCGGTCAGCCCAGGTTCCATCACCCTAGAGCTCGTCCGATATTTTGTATTACTTTGCTTGTCCTTTGCTATCCCTAGCCATTGGGATTCATGACAGACGACCCTTCAAGCAGGTCCTCATCAGACTGATAAGTGTTCTTTTCCTCAAGAAATCCCGCTTAATTCTGTTACACTGTTTGACTCCCATATTTTGCACCGTTATCTTTTAAGTTCATATTCTACTGTTTTCTCTCTTTGAGGAGAATATTGTCCCTGTTAATAAATTCCCCCCAACAGTTGGTCTGTCTGTTCCGTGGTGACATACTCACCCCTGCACTCTATTACACCTACGTTGGAGAAGACGACCCTACAAGCAAGTCCTCATCAGACTAATACGTATTTTCCCAAGAAAATTCTGTTTACTACTGGTATACTGCTTCCCCTATATTTTGCACCGTTATCTTTTCAGTTTATATTGTACTGTTTTCTCCCTGCGAGGAGAATGTTGTCCCTGTTAATAAATCCCCCTCAACAGTTGGTCTGTCTGTTCTGTGGTGACATACTCAACCCTGCACTCTATTACAATAGCATGATGCTGCTACCACCATGTTTCACTGTTGGGATTGTATTGGGCAGGTGATGAGCAGTGCCTGGTTTTCTCCACACATACCGCTTAGAATTATCACCAAAAAAGTCCTATCAGTTTAATTAAACACAGCTGGACTCCAATGAAGGAGTAGAAAGATCTTAAGGAGGATCACAAGGATATGGACAGCATGTGACTTGAATATGAGTTTCTAAGCAGAGGGTATGAATACTTAAGACATGTGATATTTCAGTATTACTTTTTTCTTAAATTTGCAAACATTTCTACATTTCTGTTTTTTCAGTCAAGATGTGATGCAGAGTGTACATTAATGTGAAAAAATGAACTTTTTTGAATTTACCAAATGGCTACAATGAAACAAAGAGTAAAAAATTTAAAGGGGTCTGAATACTTTCTGTACCCACTGTGTATACTGTAAATATATAAAATAAAAAGACTTCCTTCTCACCCATCAGAAAGGGTGGTCTTTTTTTGTCCTTTCTCAATCTTGGGTCCTCTACCAGAGGCCTGGAAGTTTGAGGGTTCTGTGTTCAGATCCCTCAACCGTAGCAGGAAGATCCAGCCCAGCCAGCAACTGATCTCCAAAACTCCACAGACAATCCATCCATCCCAACTTGGATCCTCTCTGTTTGAAGACCCTCCAAGAACTGTCTGATTCAAGCTATTTGTCTTTTTTTCCCTACCCCTTAAAAAAATTTTTTTATCTCATAGAATGAAGCATATTCCATCACCTGGGACTGCATGTGAGACCCCCTGTGGTGGCGGCTCCCCGGGGTCTACAATTCCATCCACACAATTGGCCTTGGGCTGGGAGTACAATGGCATGAGACCCTGAGATACAGAAAAGACTGATAGAGTTTTGCCTTAGGTACACATAAGATCCATCCAGAATGTCCTCCTCTGCTTGCTGTGCTTTTGGCATTGCTACACAAATGAGGACTGGCTGCTGTGCTGAGGGAGGGTGGAATAGGGTGAATACAACAAGCTGCTGGACTGTGTGAGAGGTGCATTCAGAGATGTTACAGAGGATTGAGAAAGATGGGGTGCACTTGGTATCTAAGATCATTCAAAAACAGCAGGCATGTCAACTTCCGTATCAGCAGCCACCTCTCGTTTGTGTAGTTGTGCTCATGTAAAATATTTTTCCTTCTACACATGCTAAAGCTAAGTGGTTGAACTTTATAATTTCCAACCTGTTGAAAGCTGATGGCGGTCGCAGTCCTCCAGTACTAGTTTCCAAGTCGCCATCACGTTTCTAAGAAATTTGTGCCTGCGCTACACTAGAATATTGCAGACAATGTCATCCATTCCTTAAAAAAAATCTTTGTCTGGCAGGGTGAATTTAATGACAGACACCAGGACAAGCAAGCAAGGCCAGAGGCGTTACATATCATTGACTGGACAATGTGTGACTATGGTGGTTGTGGGGCATGCAGGAAAGAGGCTGCTCCACAAATCTTGGAATTCTCAAGGCTTGTGGGACAAACCTCTATATCTATCACTTCATCCACTGCTTCTCCTCCACCTCCTCTAGGGCCTCTACCTTCGCCCTCAACCTATGCCTTAATGAGAAATATGTTGCAATAGTACAGAGCAAATCCCCCACACCTCTGTGCTACTCAGCCAGGGCTCACCACAATTAGGCAATATTTAAATTAATATGACTTGGAGATTGTAGGTGCGTACTGTAGCTCAAGAGTTGTGGAAAGCTATCCAGGCCGAGTTTGAGCAATGGCTGTCTCCACTGAACCTGGAGCCAGGGAAGCCAGGAGCAAACACATGTATCGTCAGCGTTGCCAATGAGTGTAATGCAGTACGATAAATGATAAGCACAGCCCGATGGTGGAGGTGCCAGAGAAGTAGGTGCCCAGACCTTAGGATATGATAAAGAATATACTTGGCACACTCTCGTGGGTCTGATGCAATAAGGTGTTTATTATAATACATACAGTATTCACAAATGTTTCGGTCAAATGACCTTCATCGGGGTGCTCTAGAAATAAACAAATAAAGTGCATAGACATAATATAAAGAAAAATACCACAATAAATAAATAAATTATATACAGGTAAATACATGTGCTCATATATTATAAATCAGTAGAAAACGGTAGAGACCTTCCAAACAAGATAACTCACAAGTCCTGTATGTATGGTACATAAATAGGATGCAATGAAAATCCATGAGAAATCAGTACATGGACTACATACTGGAAAAAAGACTAGAGTGTTGGTGAGTACGTGAGCTGGGAGGAAAATTAAGGTATATACGGTGCTGGTAGGTACTAGATAGATAAGAAGTACATACCTATAAAAAGCGGGAAAAGGGTATATGGCACAGACCCTTTAAGAGAGAGTATTGCATCTGCAGTGAGACAAAATATATGGGTATGCAAATGCATCTATACGTGCAAATAACATTGTGGCTAGATGGTGTACTAATGGATGTACCAAAAAACATGGAGCAAACAGGAAATCCTGAGGTAGAGGGCTATAAACCAGCCGATCTATAAGGAGATTGATGCTGTTAGGATAACGCCAGTAAGTCCATGTAGAGTATGGTAGCTCATATATAACGCACTTACCAAGGAAACAGACGCGGTATTCGATGCGGGTCTGATGGCAGTGGTACATTGTCCAGGAATGTCGAGTTTATGAAACCCAGTACGCACGCTGCGACCTGGGAGTGAACCGGAAGTGGCCGACCGGAAGTGATGCGCACAGTGCACGTAAAGTGAAGTGCTGATGCTGCGTGCGTTCCACAGAGGAGGGGGTGGCAGTTAGTGCGTTCCAGGAGGAGTGGCTCCTGCGCATCTCTGCAGGGGAGGATGAAGTGAAGTGGAGAAGTGACGCTAAAAGATTCAATAAGGGCGGCTCTGTGGATAGAAATAAAGGATTAGTAACAAAT
This sequence comes from Ranitomeya variabilis, assembly GCF_051348905.1. Taxonomy (NCBI): domain Eukaryota; kingdom Metazoa; phylum Chordata; class Amphibia; order Anura; family Dendrobatidae; genus Ranitomeya; species Ranitomeya variabilis. The sequence continues at coordinate 305,607,217 of NC_135236.1, forward strand.
ACATAATGGTGTTGTGGTAAAAAGGAATGGAGAGGAATGTAAGGGGAAACAAGCTAATAGATATGGTGCCTCTTGAAATAACATGCATATATACCATATATAGGCAGATTACTTAAATATACCTAAAACAGGGAGGGGGTGGGAACATGACACCTACCCAGCATGATACCAATTGTTGAAGATACGAGGCATAAATGGAAAAAAACATACAAAAATTACGGAATAAACATTCTCACATGAAGGATTGTAAGTCATAGTCTATATTAAGTCCCTTCGGGCTCAAAGTATTAAGTTTGTGAATCCAAAAGGCTTCTCTGCATTTAAGTATAGCAATGCGGTCACCACCATGTCGGGGGGGGGGGGGAGTCACTTGTTCAATCACCTGAAAGCGTAGTTGTGCCACATTCTGTCCTTTGGAACAGAAATGATGCGGTATGGGGAGTAATAAGTTCTTGCATCTAATAGTGGACTTATGTTTCGATATTCTGTCCTTAATGGCCTGGGTGGTCTCTCCCACGTACAATAGCCCACAGGGGCACTTGATCAAGTAAACTACGAAATTTGAATTGCAAGTGAAAAAGTTGTCGATGTTGTACTGTCTCCCCATGTGTGGATGATAGATAATGTCACCTTTTAAGACATTACTGCATTGATTGCAGTTCAGGCAGGGGAAGGTGCCCTTTTTGGGATTGCATAAGAACCGTTGAGAGGAGGGGGCACGGGAAGGACCTATGTCTGCACAAACTAGGGTGTCTTGTATGTTGTGAGCTCGTCGGAAACATGGGAGAAAAGGATTTTTAAATTCTTCTATGGAAGGGTAGGCTGTCCTTAGAATATGCCAATGTTGGCAAATGGACCTGTGAATTCTATAGGCTGCTGGATGGTATTGGTGTACGAAGGGAATACGATGTCCTGTAGAGTTCTCTCTTCTGGTGATGTTATGTGGGGAATTGAGGACCTGAGGGGGATAACCCCTATCCTGAAATTTGGACTTCATCTCTGCAATTTGTTTTGTTTTAAGAGAAGGGTCTGAGACAATTTTGCTGACTCTGTGATCTGGGACTTAGGTATAGAATTGATCATGTTGCTTGGATGGAAACTATCATAATGTAACAGGCTATTCCGATAAGTTAGTTTGGAATATAGATCCGTACTGAGATTACTGTAGTCATCTTTAATGACCAAAGTATCTAAAAAACTGATCTGATAATGATGATGGGTCACTGTAAAGTCTAAGCCCGGCCAGGAAGTTTTGAGGAATTGGAAATAGGTTTCTAGGGATGTGAGGTCACCCTTCCAGACACAGAATATATCATCTATATACCTCTTCCATAGTACGCAATGGGTATGGAAGAGGTCATGGGTATAGATGAGGTTGTCTTCAAAATGGGCCATGTAGGCATTGGCGTAAGGGGGCACTACGTTGGATCCCATGGCTGAACCCTTAATTTGGAGATAGTACGTGTCCTCAAAGAGGAAGAAATTATTAGTCAGGACTATGGAGAGACAGTCACAGCAGAATTCAATCAGATTAGGGTCCATGTCAGATTTGGATAAGAGCCAACGGGTGGAATCAATACCATAAGAATGGGGTATGGACGTGTTCAAGTCTTTAACGTCGAAGGAGACCAGGATGGAGTCAGTAGATACAGGACTGATAGTCTGTATGCTGTCTAAAAAAGCTCCCATGTCTAGAAGGAAGGAAGTGGTATTACGGATCAATGGTGTGAGAATTTTTTCCAAATAAATGGAAATGGGTGCTAAGAGGGAGTCTGTAGAAGCTACTATCGGTCTGCCTGGTGGATTTTGCACGTTCTTGTGGATCTTAGGGAGTATGTACATAACTGGTGTGATGGGGTGTTGTTTGGACAAAAAAATCATGGGTTTTGGTATCTAATAGGCCTTGATGTTGGAAACGGTCAAGGGTGGATTGAATCAGAGCCTGAATTTGACTGGATGGATTGGCAGGTAGTGCCTTGTAGGTGGTTGTATCATTAAGTTGGCGATATACTTCAGTTTTGTAGAGTGATTTGTCCATGACAACTATAGTGCCCCCTTTGTCTGCTGGTTTGATGACTAGGTCCTTATCCTGTTGGAGGGACTTAAGGGCCTGTCTCTCTGATGGAGAGAGATTAGAGGGGTAATATAGTTTACATCTATCAGTGTCTTGACGTAATGTTTGAAAAGAAGAATTGACAAACTAGATAAAAGTCTCAAGGTCATGTGAACCTGTGGGTGGTCTATAGGTGCTTTTGTTCCGAAGACCTAAACTGGTTGCAGAAACACCCATAAACTGTGTGGTGGAGGGTGCGGGAATGGGATTGATATCTGTCTCCGCAAAGTGTAATTTAAGTCTGAGTGTCCTGTAGAACTTTTGTAAGTCCATGTCTAATTTGAACGTGTCATTTTTGTAACTAGGGCAGTAGGACAGACCCTTCTGTAAGAGGCTATACTCAGCTATACCCAGGGACTTGGAGGATATATTCACTACCAAAGAGTTCATACCTGGGAGCGGGTTATCCAGATCAAGTCCATATTTCTTTGTCCTCCAGATCCCCATCTGGTCCTCTTCTTCTTCCAGATCTCTGTGGTCTGCCTAAAAAATGTCCACAGAAATTAATGTCTTCAAAAGGAGATTTGTAGTTAAATTTCTGCGCTGCCGCTAAGATGAATTTCATGAGAGTATAGTTGATTCACAGTGGTTTTATTCAACGCGTTTCAGGGGTCTCATGCCCCCTTCATCAGGAAATACCACACAGAATATACAGGCATCACAGGTATAAATAGTTTTGCTAGGTTAAAAAAATGAGCTCCACCAGGTCAGATGACTCAGTGTCAAAGTTCAATGATAACACACCATTAACAATTCAAACGATTAGAGAGGTATATACAATGACAAAATACAATGACTTATTTTATGTTTCTAGACAATAGTTCCAAATTTGCAACATTAAGGAGGAAATTTAAAATTTAAAAAAAAAAAAAAAAAAATCTCTACTTAAATGGACAAGAACCTGTAAGAAAAGGAGCTACTCCAGTTCAGAAGCAAATGCCTTACAGATGGACTACCGTGTGGAATCAACAAGTTGCTATTTTCTTATCGTGAATCCATTGGAATCTTTACATTAAATGTGGAATAAAATCATGTTTTATTATTTTCCATTAAAAAATATATATATGAAAATTAATTTGTCGTGGTTTGGGGTGATCTAAAATTACGAAAATTATAATTAGTGAGTTTAAAATTGCGTCATGTACATAAGAGTAACAATTTAAGCAGCAAACCAGCGCTCAAAGTGAGCGCAGAAACAAAATGAAAGTGACACTTCACCTGTCCAAGGACCAATAATAGATATATTTAACAAGAGACAATATAACATTGCCAAGGGAGGGGAATGAATGAATACACAGCACTCGGTGACCTCAAAGAACAGCAGATAAACTGGGACGCCTGGCAGCAGAGAAAAGGATGATTGAGTTAAGTGCTCCTGTCGGGAGGGGTCATTACACCCTGTGAAGCTGCCACAATCAGCACCAGCTCCCTGGATTTAATCTCAAGAGTCAAAAACCATTATTCAGGACACAGTTGTGATGGAGACATAATAAAGGAGTGAAAACGCTCCTCTCCAGGGCAGACTCAGACTATGCCCACATGAGGAGTTTGAGGAAATTACAACTAAACATATCAATGAATGACTCCAAGATAATCCTAAATGAAAATGTAAATTTAAATCTTAAGTGGCTCACAGCACAAAGGATTAAAAAATCAATCATAACTATACAAATAAAAATATAAATATAGATATATCAATAAAAATATAAATATAGATATATCAAATTCATAAAAAAGGGGGGAGGGCTACGCATTCAGATAAAACCTTGGTAGTTTCTTTAAATATATATAAATAAATATATATATAAATAAATGTCCACGGCTCGACAACCGCTCCGACCTTTCTTGGTCTGAGTCAGAGGTGGTGAAATCCATAGAGGAGCAATGACCCTCTTGTCTGTATGTTCTTTTTGATGCCGATTTGTCTGACCATTTATACACTCTGTCGAGTTCGTAATCTTCGAGGTCCCTCTGGAACTTGGATCCCGATGGTGCAAGATGATGTTGGCGTCGAGTTTCTTCTTAAGAGAGGTAAATTCTTCAGTGGAGATGGTGGATGAGAGTTGACTCTCGATGTTCTTAATTTTCTCTTGGGTCGAGGTGATTTCTTCATGTAGATATTCTAAAGTGAGAACCATGAGATCAAAGGAACATTTATTAAGGATGAGTTCAAATTTATTACAGAATTCCGGGTTATTACTAAAGAGGGTGGGGCAAAGTGACACCCTCAGACCCCGTGGTATTTTCTGTGCTTTCAGATATTCGGTCAGGGTTGCCCCGTGTAACTCTAAGTTTGTGCAATGTCGGAGCTCCCGTTCCAAGTCCCGACCCCGAATTTCACAGAGTCCCCAGCCTAAATATCTATTTACTCTCTAATTTCGCCAAATGTTTGGTCACATTACCCACTCTCTATCCCGGAATGACATCAAAGCTGTTTATCTTCAATAAAGTCAAGTCACTCCAGCCGTATATGTCAATTTAATATTTAGATTATTGTTATTCAAATTGGACATAAGTAAATCCAATTCTTGTCTTGAGCCTTCCCAAATGAACCACACATCATCGATATACCGCATCAAATGATGTGTGTTCTCTATGCCCGATTCAGGATTGCTGATGAAGATTTCTCTTTCTCATGCTCCAAGAAATAAGTTGGCATATGAAGGTGCACAGGTAGCACCCATTGCGGTACCTTGTTGTTGAACAAAAATCCATTTGGTGAAAATAAAGCTGTTATGGGTGAGTATGAATTCCAAAAGAACCAGCAATAAATCCAATAATTCTGGTTCAAGATTGTTGGTTCTAAGAAACCATGAGGTAACTGCCAATCCATCCTTATGCCTTAGGCTAGTTTCACATTTGCGGTTGAGTCCGAAACGTCTTGTTCGCTAACACAAAAGCATGCAAATTCACATGCAAACGCATGATAACGCAGCATTTTTTATCCCCATCAGCTTAAGCAAGATGGGAAAAAATCGTTGCGTTTGTATGCGGTTTTGCATGCGTTTGCGGTTTTTATGCGCATGCGTTCAATAGGAAAAAGATTTTCCAGGAGAATTTCCTTGACACAAGACACGCCAAATGGGCATGTCTCATGGGATTTCTTGTTTACTCAGAAAAGACATGCGTACGCAAACGCAAGCGAAAGCGAATGCGTTTGCGGTTTTTATGCGCATGCGTTCAATAGGAAAAAGATTTTCCAGGAGAATTTCCTTGACACAAGACACGCCAAATGGGCATGTCTCATGGGATTTCTTGTTTACTCAGAAAAGACATGCGTACGCAAACGCAAGCGAACGCATGTCCTTGCATTCCTATGCGTTCCCATAGAATATAATGCATTGTTTTTATGCTCTCCTTCCACAAACGTCCACATGCATATGGCGGCGGAAATTTGCCGCCTCAAAAATTGCAACATTGTGCATTAGTCGTACCCAGCTGCAAGACACAAAACAACACAAGCATAAGCAAATGCTGGTGAACGAATGTACCTGTGTCCACAATGTAATAGATATGAAATCAAAACGCATGCGGTTGTATGCATCAGAAATGCTGCGGACACAATTGAAAATGTGAAACCCGCCTTATATATGTATAAAGGGCCTCAACATCTGCAGTTATTTTCTACTTTTAATCTTGATAATGATTAATTAATATTAAAGGTGGATTGAAGCTTCAAATTTATGCTCACGGACATTTATCCAAATTCTAATGGAACACAATGAACAATCTCCCAAAATTTTGGATGATGAAATAAGTAAGATTTTACAAAATATACGGAAAGAAATGCAGGCTGAAACATTGGAACAGTATTTGAAAGACTTTGAGAAGGATCTGGGAAAATGTAAACACAACATCAGTGAGGGTAAAAAGAAAAAATTTGCAAGAGTTGTTTCTGAGTATGAAACAAATAAGATCTTTAGATGGCAAAATCCAGAGAGGAATACAAGAACTCTACCTACAATAAGTGAATCAATACACTCCTTGGCATCATCTATTGATACTCATGGCTCCAATAGTAATATGGAGAGCAAATCTAGACTGGGACCAGTTACTAGATATGCCAATAAGAAAAAATCCTAGCAGACGCCAAAATATCAGAGAAAGGAAAGAAATTTTGAAACAGATAGAAGCAACATAATAAATCTTTCCTCACATATCCTTACTCCATCTCAAATAGAAGTTCTAGAAAAGGGTTTAAACTTTTGTCCTTCAAATTCGATAGATGTGTTTCTAGCTATCAAAGGTGGTCATTTGTTTGCCCGAAAAATAATTTTGAGAAAACTCAATTTTAAAGTCACGCAACAGGATCACACTTTCCTCAAAAGCTATATAGGGCAACCTTGTAATTTGGCAGAATGAATTGTATGAAGAACAAGCAAATAAACTCCTTAATGATATCACTTGCTATCGAAGGTTGCCATCTAATCCCCTGCCAACATATCAAAGTAAACTCATCCTAATCTTGGAAGATGCTGTATCAAAGGGAATCATTCCTAAAAATGTCCAGTCCACACCTGCCAATGCCCATCTGTCTAAGACCCAGTCCGTTCTGCAACCACCAGTGCTCTCCTGTTCCTCAGCTGATACATCCCACACCTGCCAGAGCTCATCTGTTTAACTGCTGGTCCAGATCACACCTGCCCTGGCCCATCTGTCTAAGACCCAGTCCAGTCTGCACCTGCCAGTGCCCATCTGTGTAATACCCAATCCAGTCCGCATTGGCCAGTGTCCAGCTGTCTAACACCCAGTCCAGCCTGCACCTGCTAGTGCTCTCCTGTTCTGTAGTCGGTCCAGCCCACACCTACCAGTGTTCATCTATGTTACACAACCGGTCCAGACCTGCCAGTGCCCATCTGTGTAATGCCTGGCCCAGCCCACACCTGCCAGTGCACATCTGTTTAAATCCCCATCCAATCTGCATCTGCCAGTGCCCATCTGCCTAACAGCTGGTTCAGCTCACACTTGCCAGAGCCCATCTGTGTAACATCCGGTCCAGTCCGCTCCTTCTAATGCCCATCTGTGTAACACCCGGTCCAGCCCGCACCTGCCAGTGCTTTTCTGTTTCTCAGCCGGTCTCATCTGCTCCCGTGTTTGCAGTGTCCCTACAGTGCCTGCCTGCATTTTTTATCCCTCCTTCAGGCTGTATCAGCCTCCCTGGTCCAGGGGGACAGCTGCCACCCTGTGTAGGTCAGCCCTAACAATAAGGAGGCAGCAACTGGTGCCACCTTCTTTTAGTTACCTAGTTACAGTACATAGGTTGAAAAAAAGACCTAGGTCCATCAAGTTCAACCTTTCTCCACCAATTATACATTTTGTCCCTAATTTAACTATAACCAGCAATGTTATCCATCCAGCCCTTTTTTTAACAGCTATTATAATGTCTGCCATTACTACCTCTTGTAGTAGGGCATTCCTCAGTCTGAGTGCTCTTACTGTAAAGAACCCTTTCCTGTTTAGCTGCCTGAATTGCCATTCTTCCACCTGTAATGAGTGCCCCCTAGTCTTCAGTATGGTCTTTGGAAGGAATTAGTCAAGTGCCAGTGTTTTGTACTGGCCACACATATATTTATACATGTAAATAAGATCTCCTTTGAGGCATGTATTTTCTAAGCTAAACAAGCCCAACTTTTCCAACCTCTCCTCATATGAGAGGCTTTCCATCCCTTGTAATAATCTAGTTGCCTGTCGTTGAAGTGATTCTAACTTTTGAATATCCTTTTTAAAATATGGAGCTCAAAACTGGATCCCATATTCAAAATGTGGCCTCACCAGTCATTTTTAAAGTGGGAATAATACGTTGGGATCACAGGATTTTATCTCTCTTTTATACATCATAAAATATTGCTTGCTTTTGCGGCTGCTACTTGACATTGAGTAGTGCTGCCCAGTTTACCCATGCTGCAATCAATATTGATTGCTTCATTTAGCTCCCTCTGCTATCCGATCGGCTCCCCAGGACATCATCGCGAGGGTCCAATCATTGCCATGGTGACCATATGTCGTCATGACAATATCCAGGTCACCAGAGCTATCAAACTTGCAACATCATGCTTAGAATGATGCAGCAAGTTTGTCTGTTGATGAAGCTGACAGTTTGCAAAGCATAGCAAAGTTGCTTCTTTGCTATACTTTACAAGCGATCAGACTGAAAAAGGTGGAAGTTCCATAGTGGGACAAAGTAAAAAGGTGATTTTTTTTTTTTTATTCACAAAATAAAAATAATAATAAAAACAATAAATAAATATTAATAAATAAATATATATATATACTAGGGTTGAGCGAAACGGATCGGTCATTTTCATAATTCGCCGACTTTTGGCAAAGTCGGGTTTCATGAAACCCGACCAGATCCCAGCGTGGAATCGGCCATGCGGTACACGATCTTCGCGCCAAAGTCGCGTTTCCTATGACGCTTAAAGCGCCATTTCTCAGCCAATGAAGGTGCATGCAGAGTGTGGGCAGCGTGATGACATAGGTCCTGGTCCCCACCATCTTAGAGAAGGGTACTGCAGTGATTGGCTTGCTTTCTGCGGCGTCACAGGGGCTATAAAGGGGCATTCCCGCCGACCGCCATCTTACTGCTGCTGATCTGAGCATAGGGAGAGGTTGCTGCCACTTCGTCAGAAGCAGGGATAATGTTAGGCAGGGTAAATTAACCCCCAAACCGCTTGTGCTGTAGCGATTTCCACTGTCCAACACCACCTTTTCTTTTTGGGACAGTGGAGGCTCGATTTCTGTGCAACAGCTCTGTAGGTTATAAGGCTCCCTGATAGCTGCGTTGCTGTGTGTATGCTGCTGTGCAAACCAACTGCTTTTTTCAAAGCACAAATCCTGTTGCTCCTTCCTTTCTGCACAGCTATCTTGTTTGTTTGTCCACAATTTTGACTTTTGTGTGCAGCAGTCCTTTTTATTGCTGCCTGACATACTTTTCTGAGATAACTGTAGGGAGATAGTAATTGCAGTACAGTCCCTTTTTTTTTTTTTTTTTTGTTATATCTCTTCAAGCCACTTTTTGCCACAGAAAATATACTCTAATACAGTGGCCCAGATTTATTCACAATTCTCCCAGAAAAAAAAAATAAAAGTGGGAGATTAAGATTGTCAAATCTGCATCAGTGCCAGTCCTGTGTGTGGCATCTGTCTTTGTTTTTCTGCCACAGAAAACCTACTGTATAACAGTGGGCCTGATTTCTTCACAATTCTCCCAGAAAAAAAAATACAAGTGGGAGATTAAGATTGGTAAATCTGCATTAGGGCCAGTCCTGTGTGTGGCTTTTTTTTTTTCTGCCACAGAAAACCTACTGTATAACCGTGGGCCTGATTTCTTCACAATTCTCCCAGAAAAAAAAATAAAAGTGGGAGATTAAGATTGGCAAATCTGCATTAGTGCCAGTCCTGTGTGTGGCTTTTTTTTTTTCTGCCACAGAAAACCTACTGTATAACAGTGGGCCTGATTTCTTCACAATTCTCCCAGAAAAAAAATAAAAGTGGGAGATTAAGATTGGCAAATCTGCATTAGTGCCATTCCTGTGTGTGGCTTTTTTTTTTGTTCTGCCACAGAAAACCTACTGTATAACAGTGGGCCTGATTTCTTCACAATTCTCCCAGAAAAAAAAATAAAAGTGGGAGATTAAGATTGGCAAATCTGCATTAGTGCCAGTCCTGTGTGTGGCTTTTTTTTTTTCTGCCACAGAAAACCTACTGTATAACAGTGAGCCTAATTTCTTCACAATTCTCCCAGAAAAAAAAAAAAAAGTGGGAGATTAAGATTGGCAAATCTGCATTAGGGCCAGTCCTGTGTGTGGCTTTTTTTTTTTTTCTGCCACAGAAAACCTACTGTATAACAGTGGGCCTGATTTCTTCACAATTCTCCCAGAAAAAAAAAAAAGTGGGAGATTAAGATTGGCAAATCTGCATTAGTGCCAGTCCTGTGTGTGGCTTTTTTTTTCTGCCACAGAAAACCAACTGTATAACAGTGGGCCTGATTTCTTCACAATTCTCCCAGAAAAAAATAAAAGTGGGAGATTAAGATTGGCAAATCTGCATTAGGGCCAGTCCTGTGTGTGGCATCTGTCTTTGTTTTTCTGCCACAGAAAACCTACTGTATAACAGTGGGCCTGATTTCTTCACAATTCTCCCAGAAAAAAAATAAAAGTGGGAGATTAAGATTGGCAAATCTGCATTAGTGCCAGTCCTGTGTGTGGCATCTGTCTTTGTTTTTCTGCCACAGAAAACCTACTATATAACAGTGGGCCTGATTTCTTCACAATTCTCCCAGAAAAAAAAATAAAAGTGGGAGATTAAGATTGGCAAATCTGCATTAGTGCCAGTCCTGTGTGTGGCATCTGTCTTTGTTTTTCTGCCACAGAAAACCTACTGTATAACAGTGGGCCTGATTTCTTCACAATTCTCCCAGAAAAAAAAATAAAAGTGGGAGATTAAGATTGGCAAATCTGCATTAGTGCCAGTCCTGTGTGTGGCTTTTTTTTTTTTTTTCTGCCACAGAAAACCTACTGTATAACAGTGGGCCTGATTTCTTCACAATTCTCCCAGAAAAAAAAAACAAGTGGGAGATTAAGATTGGCAAATCTGCATTAGTGACAGTCCTGTGTGTGGCATCTGTCTTTGTTTTTCTGCCACAGAAAACCTACAGTATAACAGTGGGCAAGATTAAATCACTTGTCTCACATATCCCCCCAAAAAATTAAAATAAAGGGAGAATAATCTTGCCAAACTTGTGCATCTGTGTGAGTGCTGTCTGTGGTATCTGTCAGTCATTTTGTGCCTCAGGAACTATACCGTGATATAGTGGGCCTGATTCAATCCCTTGTCTCCATATAAAAAAAAGAGGGACATTTCTATTGCCAGTGTGTGCATCTGTGTCAGTCCTGTTAGTGCCATATCTGCCAGCCTCTTTCTGCTAATCAAACTGTGTTGTGTAATACAGTGGGCCTGATTTTTCCCTGCATTCTCCCACACAAAAAAGTTACATTTCTATTGCCAGTGTTTTTATCTGCGTCACTCCTGTTAGTGCCATATCTGCCAGCCTCTTTCTGCCAATCAAACTGTGTAGTGTAATACAGTGGGCCTGATTTTTCACTGCATTCTCCCATGCAAAAAAAGTTACATTTCTATTGCCAGTGTGTGCATCTGCGTCAGTCCTGTCAGTGTCATATCTGCCAGCCTCTTTCTGCCAATCAAACTGTGTAGTGTAATACAGTGGGCCTGATTTTTCCCTGCATTCTCCGACACAAAAAAAGTTACATTTCTATTGCCAGTGTTTTTATCTGCGTCACTCCTGTTAGTGCCATATCTGCCAGCCTCTTTCTGCCAATCAAACTGTGTAGTGTAATACAGTGGGCCTGATTTTTCACTGCATTCTCCCACACAAAAAAAGTTAAATTTCTATTGCCAGTGTGTGCATCTGCGTCAGTCCTGTCAGTGTCATATCTGCCAGCCTCTTTCTGCCAATCAAACTGTGTAGTGTAATACAGTGGGCCTGATTTTTCCCTGAATTCTCCCATACATAAAGAGGGACATTTCTATTGCCAGTGTTTTATCTGCGTCACTCCTTTTAGTGCCATATCTGCCAGCCTCTTTCTGCCAATCAAACTGTGTAGTGTAATACAGTGGGCCTGATTTTTCACTGTATTCTCCCACACAAAAAAGTTACATTTCTATTGCCAGTGTGTGCATCTGCGTCAGTCCTGTCAGTGTCATATCTGCCAGCCTCTTTCTGCCAATCAAACTGTGTAGTGTAATACAGTAGGCCTGATTTTTCCCTGAATTCTCCCACACATAAAGAGGGACATTTCTATTGCCAGTGTTTTATCTGCGTCACTCCTTTTAGTGCCATATCTGCCAGCCTCTTTCTGCCAATCAAACTGTGTAGTGTAATACAGTGGGCCTGATTTTTCACTGTATTCTCCCACACAAAAAAGTTACATTTCTATTGCCAGTGTGTGCATCTGCGTCAGTCCTGTCAGTGTCATATCTGCCAGCCTCTTTCTGCCAATCAAACTGTGTAGTGTAATACAGTAGGCCTGATTTTTCCCTGCATTCTCCCACACATAAAGAGGGACATTTCTATTGCCAGTGTTTTATCTGCATCACTCCTGTAAGTGCCATATCTGCCAGCCTCTTTCTGCCAATCAAACTGTGTAGTGTAATACAGTGGGCCTGATTTTTCACTGCATTCTCCCACACAAAAAAAGTTAAATTTCTATTGCCAGTTTGTGCATCTGCGTCAGTCCTGTCAGTGTCATATCTCCCTGCCTCTTTCTGCCAATCAAACTGTCTAGAGTAATACAGTGGGCCTGATTTTTCCCTGCATTCTCCCACACATAAAGAGGGACATTTCTATCGCCAGTGTTTTTATCTGCGTCACTCCTGTTAGTGCCATATCTGCCAGCCTCTTTCTGCCAATCAAACAGTGTAGTGTAATACAGTGGGCCTGATTTTTCCCTGCATTCTCCCACACAAAAAAAGTTACATTTCTATTGCCAGTGTGTGCATCTGCATCAATCCTGTCAGTGTCATATCTGCCAGCCTCTTTCTGCCAATCAAACAGTGTTGTGTAATACAGTGGGCCTGATTTTTTCCTGCATTCTCCCACACATAAAAAAGGGAGATTTACATTCACAACAAGTTCACGTACACCTTCTACCTGTTTTTTTCAGGACCACAAAATTGTTGTTAGTTTGGTAACATTTTTCCAGGAATGAGGAAGTCTGGTGGAAGAGGTCGTGGCCGTGGGCATTCATTGCCAGCTGGTAATGATGGTAGTGGTGGTGGTCGTGGAGCATCAGGTGGTCGTGGGAAAAGCAATATAGCCCCTAAGTCTCGAGTTGTTGAGCCAGCGTCATCGTCTGGCTACACAAGGCCTCGAAGGCTCCCTTTTGAAGCCGGAGCAGGAGGAACAAGTATTGGATCTCATTGCTGACTCTGCCTCTAGCTCTTTTGCCTCCTCCTCGGAAAGTGCCAAATGTCAGAGCAGTGCATCGTCAGTGGATGCTCCCAGTCAGGAACAAGTCAATTCCTTGTGTCCTTCACCCAGAACAACAGTAAAGGATGTGTCAGGCGACACAACAGGTTACTCCATGGAGCTCTTTACACATACCGTGCCTGGGTTAGAAAGGGAAATTGTTAACAGGCCATGCCCATTACAAGATGATTCGGACATGAAGTGCACAGATGCACAGCCACAGCCTGATTATTATGCTGTTCCTTTGACTCAGATCAGAACATTGCCCTCACAGTGTACTGATCCAGAATCTGACCCCGATGAGACTATAGAGCCCCGTCACCAACGCTATAGCACTGGCTTACACGGTGACCCAGAGGAAGGTGCACAGGACATAGAAGAGGAGGTCATAGATGACCCAGTTGTTGACCCCGATTGGCAGCCATTGGGGGAACAGGGTGCAGGCGGCAGTAGCTCTGAAGCGGAGGAGGAGGAGCCGCAACAGTCATCACCATCGCAAAAGGTTCCATCTGGCAGGCCCGTATCTGGCCAAAAACGTGTGGCAAAACCAAAACCAGTTGTAGGACAGCGTGGCCGTCCAGTTAAAGTAGCTCAGTGTGCAATGCCTGAAAAGGTATCCGATAGTAGGAAGAGTGCAGTCTGGCATTTTTTTAACCAAGATCCCAATGATCAGTGCAAAGTCATCTGTAAGAAATGCTCAAGGACCTTCAGCAGAGGTCAGAATTAGGGTTGAGCGAAACGGGTCGGCCATTTTCAGAAGTCGACGACTTTTGGCAAAGTCGAGTTTCATGAAACCCAACCCGACCCCTGTGTGGGGTCGGCCATGAGGTCGGCGATCTTCTGAATCTGGTATCGGAATTCCGATACCGAGTTCCGATATGTTTGCGATATCAAAATCAGTATTGGAATCCACATTTAAGTGTAAAATAAAGAATTAAAATAAAAAATATTGATATGCTCACCTCTCCGACGCAGCCTGGACATCGCCGCTGGTAACCGGCATCTTCCGTTCCTAAGAATGGCGCTTGAAAGACCTTTCGATGACGTCACGGCTTGTGATTGGTCGCGGCCGCCCACGTGACCGCTCAGCGACCAATCACAAAGCCGTGACGTAATTTTCAGGTCCTAAATTCCTCATTCTAGGAATTTAGGACATGAGAATTACGTCACGGCTTTTGATTGGTCGCTGAGCGGTCACGTGGGCCGCCGCGACCAATTACAAGCCGTGACGTCATCGAAAGGTCCTTCACGCGCTCATTCTTAAGAAGGAAGGCTGCCGGAAAGAAGGAGGGCGCGTCCGAGGGTGAGTATATACCTAATAGGAATATACTCAGCCTCGGCTTCTTTCCGGCAGCCTTCCTTCTTAAGAAAGGTCCTTCACGCACTCATTCTTAAGAAGGAAGGCTGCCGGAAAGAAGGAGGGCACGTCCGAGGGTGAGTATATACCTAATAGGAATATACTCACCCTCGGCTTCTTTCCGGCAGCCTTCCTTCTTAAGAATGAGCGCGTGAAGGACCTTTCGATGACGTCACGTGACCGCTCAGTGACCAATCAAAAGCCGTGACGTAATTCTCATGTCCTAAATTCCTAGAATGAGGAATTTAGGACCTGAAAATTACGTCACGGATTTGTGATTGGTCGCTGAGCGGTCACGTGGGCGGCCGCGACCAATCACAAGCCGTGACGTCATCGAAAGGTCTTTCAAGCGCCATTCTTAGGAACGGAAGATGCCGGTTACCAGCGGCGATGTCCAGGCTGCGTCAGAGAGGTGAGTATATCAATATTTTTTATTTTAATTCTTTATTTTACACTTAAATATGGATCCCAGGGCCTGAAGGAGAGTTTCCTCTCCTTCAGACCCTGGGAACCATAGTATCCCATTGCACTGCATTGGGTTTCGTGTTTCGGCCGACCCCGACTTTTTTATAGGATCGGCCGATTTCACTCGACCCGACTTTTGAGAAAGTTGGGTTTCGTGAAACCCGACCCGATCCTATAAAAATAAAAGTCGCTCAACCCTAGTCAGAATGATAAAAATCTAAATACAAGTTGCATGCGTAGACATTTAACCACCATGCACTTGCAAGCCTGGACAAACTACCAAACGTCCCTTAACGTTGTAGCACCCTCTCACAATGAAGCTAGTCAGCAACACGACATCCCTTCCCTCACTGTAAGCCCACCGTTTACCACACCACCTGCAGGTAATGTGGCGGTTTCGTCGCAAGGCCAAGGCAGTCATGGAATCACCAGATTCGTGGTGGGAAAAACTGTATGTAGGGCAACAGCAAGAATACCATCACCAACCCTCTCTCAGTCACCCATGTCCACCGGCACCCCCACTAGTTCAACCCTATGCAGCTCTCCAGTCCAGCTCACCCTACATGAGACTCTCGTTAGGAAAATGAAGTACTCATCCTCGCATCCGCGTACACAGGGTTTGAACACCCACATTGCTAGACTAATCTCGTTAGATATGATGCCCTACCGGTTAGTTGAAAGCGAAGCTTTCAAAGCCCTGATGGAATACGCTGTACCATGCTATGAGCTACCCAGTCGACACTTTTTTCCAGAAAAGCCATCCCAGCCCTCCACCAGCATGTAAAAGACCGCATTGTCAATGCGCTCAGGCAATCTGTAAGTAGAAAGGTGCACCTGACAACAGATGCATGGACCAGTAGGCATGGTCAGGGGCGTTACGTCTCCATCATGGCACACTGGGTTAATGTGGTGGATGCAGGGTCCACAGGGGACAGTAATATTGGGACAGTTCTGCCTAGCCCACGGTCTAGGAAACCGTTGGCTGTAGGCATTCGTCACCCCTCCTCCTCCTCATCCTCCAGCAGAAGCGAGAGCTCGTCCACAGACCGCAGTCGCACGACCACTCCATCCGCAGCTGCCACTGCAGCACATGAAGTGTCCAATTATGGAACAGCTAGTGGCAAGCGTCAGCAGGCTGTATTGGCAATGAAGTGTTTTGGCGACAACAGACACACCGCAGAAGTTCTGTCCGAGTTCTTGCAGCAATAAACTCAGTCATGGCTGGGCACTGTACATCTTGAGGCAGGCAAGGTAGTGAGTGATAACGGAAGGAATTTTATGGCTGCCATAGCCCTTTCACAACTGAAACACATTCCTTGCCTGGCTCACACCTTAAACCTGGTGGTGCAGTGCTTCCTGAAAAGTTATCCGGGGTTACCCGACCTGCTGCTGAAAGTGCGCAGACTTTGCTCTCACATCCGCCGTTCGCCCGTACACTCCAGCCGTATGCAGAACCATCAGCGGTCTTTGAACCTTCCCCAGCATCGCCTAATCATCGACGTTGCAACAAGGTGGAACTCCACACTGCACATGCTTCATAGACTGTGCAAACAGAGGCGTGCTGTTATGTATTTGTGGGAGGATACACATACACGGGCAGGCAGTTGGATGGCAGACATGGAGTTGTCAGCTGTGCAGTGGTCGAAGCTCCAAGACCTGTGTCAAGTCCTTCAGTGTTTTGAGGAATGCACACGGCTGGTTAGTGCAGACAACGCGGTAATAAGCATGAGCATCCCCCTAATGCGTCTGCTGATGCAAAGTTTGACACACATAAAGGAACAAGCATCTGCAGCCGAGGACGAGGGAAGCTTTGATGACAGTCAGCCATTGTCTGCTCAGGGAAGTCTACAGGACGAGGTGGCGAGCGAAGAGGAGGAGGACGAGGAGGATGATGGGGATGAGTATTTATTGGATGAGTAAGCTTCTCAGGGGGCAATAGAAACTGCTGGCGGTGCAAGGCCGGGTTCAGGGTTTTTGAGGGAGACAAGTGATGTTGATTTGCCAGAAAGTGCTCCTCAACCCAGCATATGCACTGACTTGACAACTGGAACATTGGCCCACATGGCGGATTATGCCTTGCGTATCCTCAAAAGGGACCCACGCATTATAAAAATGATGACAGATGACGATTACTGGTTGGCCTGCCTCCTTGATCCTCGCTATAAAGGCAAATTGCAAAATATCATGCCACATGAGAACCTCGAACAGATATTGGCAACCAAACAAGCTACTCTTGTAGACCGTTTGATTCAGGCATTCCCAGCACACAGCGCCAGTGATGGTTCTCACACGAGCTGCAGGGGGCCACAGGGCAGAGGTGTTAGAGATGCACAAATCAGAAGTGGCGTAGGACAGAGGGGTTTTCTGACTAGGTTGTGGAGTGATTTCGCAATGACCGCAGACACGACAGGTACAGCAGCATCCATTCAAAGTGACAGGAGACAACATTTATCCAGTATGGTTACTAACTATTTTTCCTCCATTACCGATGTTCTCCCTCAACCGTCATTCCCCTTTGATTACTGAGCATCCAAAATAGACACCTGGCCTGAATTGGCTGAATATGCATTGCAGGAGCTTGCTTGCCCAGCAGCTAGTGTGCTATCAGAAAGAGTATTCAGTGCTGCTGGTTCAATACTGACCGAAAAAAGGACTCGTCTGGCTACCCAAAATTTTGATGATCTAACCTTCATTAAAATGAACCACTCATTGATTTCAAATTATTTTGCCCCACCTTTCCCGGCTGACACCTAGCTTTCCTGTAAAAAGGTCTTGCTTTGGGACTGGTGTTACTGACTGTTACAATCTCTTAATTTGTAGCTGCTGTTTGTCCAGCATACGACATGCTTACACCTCCCTAAATGGCCTAACTCCCCCCACGGGGCCATGGTCTCGCCACTTGTCGCAAGCACCCGTCAGAGTGCCGTTTGTCTGAAGAGGTGGGTGTGCCCACTTTTGGTCGACGGCACTGGCACTGGGTCCCTCATAGTACAATGAAGTGTCTCTGGCGGTGGTGGCACGCACCCAACGTCAGACACACCGTTGGAACATGAGGGGCCCTGGGCTTGTACCGCCGGCCAGGAGAGAGTGTCCCCCCCCAGGTCAAACAGTGCTCTACCACTTGCAAAATTATCTGTTGCTGCTCCACCACTATTTAGGCTATGCGCTGAAATCCTTCCATGACTGGCACAGGCAATAACAATTTGTTGACATGTATGATGCTAGTTAAAATAGTCAGGGGCCCTGTCCTACATTTACACCAGTAAATACTTTGCGCCAAATTACAATGTCTGAAAGTCAGCATAGGAGCACACCCCTGTATCTAAGTATGCCACCCTTTTTTTTTTGTTTTTGTTTTTGTTTGGGATACATTAACATCAATTTAGGTTTTGGGACTCAGAGTACTTACTGTGTCAGACACTCCTTCCAATTGTCCTCCGCTGACCACACCAATGCTGCCTTTGTACCCCTGCCACCTAATGGAAGCTGCATAGAGCCTATTTTATTCTTTTAGGCCTAGGAAGTCTGTCTGCGGTCCCTCCTTCCAATTGTCCTACGTTGACCACACCAATGATGCCTGTGTACCTCTGTAGCCAAATTTAAGCTGCATAGAGCCTATTTTACTATTTTGGGCCTAGGAAGTCTGTCTGCGGTCCCTCCTTCCAATTGTCCTCCGCTGACCACACCAATGCTGCCTGTGTACCCCTGCCACCTAATGGAAGCTGCATAGAGCCTATTTTATTATTTTAGGCCTAGGAAGTCTGTCTGCGGTCCCTCCTTCCAATTGTCCTCCGCTGACAACACCAATGCTGCCTGAGTACCCCTGCCACCTAATGGAAGCTGCATAGAGCCTATTTTATTCTTTTAGGCCTAGGAAGTCTGTCTGCGGTCCCTCCTTCCAATTGTCCTACGTTGACCACACCAATGCTGCCTGTGTACCCCTGTAGCCAAATTTAAGCTGCATAGAGCCTATTTTACTATTTTGGGCCTAGGAAGTCTGTCTGCGGTCCCTCCTTCCAATTGTCCTCCGCTGACCACACCAATGCTGCCTGAGTACCCCTGCCACCTAAAGGCCCCGTCTCACATAGCGAGATCGCTAGCGAGATCGCTGCTGAGTCACAAGTTTTGTGACGCAACAGCGACCTCAGTAGCGATCTCGCTATGTTTGACACGTACCAGCGACCAGGCCCCTGCTGTGAGATCGCTGGTCGTGTCCGAATGGCCTGGACCTTTTTTTGGTCGTTTAGGTCCCGCTGACATCGCTGAATCGTTGTGTGTGACACGGATTCAGCGATGTCTTCACTGGTAACCAGGGTAAACATCGGGTTACTAAGCGCAGGGCCGCACTTAGTAACCCGATGTTTACCCTGGTTACCATCGTAAATGTAAAAAAAAAAAAAAACGTACATACTCACATTCCGGTGTCCGTCAGGTCCCTTGCCGTCCGCTTCCCACACTGACTGAGATCCGGCCGGAAAGTGAAAGCACAGCACAGCGGTGACGTCACCGCTATGCTGTTAGGGCCGGCGCTCACACAGTGCAGGAAGCGGACGCCGGGGAACGCGAAGGTGAGTATGTAGTGTCTGTTTTTTTACATTTTACACTGGTAACCAGGGTAAACATTGGGTTACTAAGCGCGGCCCTGCGCTTATCAACCCGATGTTTACCCTGGTTACCCGGGGACCTCAGCATCGTTTGTCGCTGGAGAGCGGTCTGTGTGACAGCTCTCCAGCGACCACACAGCGACAAAACAGCGACGCTTCAGCGATCAGCATCGTTGTCTGTATCGCTGCAGCGTCGCTGTGTGTGACGGGGCCTTAATGGAAGCTGCATAGAGCCTATTTTATTCTTTTAGGACTAGGAAGTCTGTCTGCGGTCCCTCCTTCCAATTGTCTTACGTTGACGACACCAATGCTTATTCATCATCTACCCTGCCGCCCTTGGGGAAGTCTGATCACAATCTTATACTATTGTCACCAGTCTACCAACCTGTTGTTAGAACACAGCCTGCTACCATTAAAACAGTTAGGGTATTGTCACACAGTCACACTTTGGACGCTACGACGGCACGATCCGTGACGTCGCAGCGTCGTTTGAGTATCGCTCCAGCGTCGTAGACTGCGGTCACACATTGCAATCACGGCGCTGGAGCGATGCCGAAGTCCCCGGGTAACCAGGGTAAACATCGGGTTACTAAGCGCACGGCCGCGCTTAGTAACCCGATGTTTACCGTGGTTACCAGCGTAAAAGTTAAAAAAACCAAACAGTACATACTTACATTCCGGTGTCTGTCCCCCGGCGTTCTGCTTCTCTCCACTGTGTAAGCAGCAGAGCCGGAAAGCACAGCGGTGACGTCAGACGTCACCGCTGTGCTTGCTTTCTGGCCGGCAGGCGCTCACAGTGCAGAGAAGCTGAGACGCCGGAGGACAGACACCGGAATGTAAGTATGTACTGTTTGTTTTTTTTTACTTTTACGCTGGTAACCACGGTAAACATCGGGTTACTAAGCGCGGCCCTGCGCTTAGTTACCCGATGTTTACCCTGGTTACAAGCGAACACATCGCTGGATCGCTGTCACACACAACGATCCAGCGATGTCAGCGGGTGATCAAGCGACGAAAGAAAGTTCCAAACGATCTGCTACGACGTACGATTCTCAGCAGGATCCCTGATCGCTGCTGCGTGTCAGACACTGCGATATCGTATGGATATCGCTGGAACGTCACGGATCGTACGGTCATAGCGATCAAAGTGTGACTGTGTGACAGTACCCTTAGAATGTGGAGTCCAACAAATGAACAGGCTTTACAGGATTGCTTTCATCTTACAGACTGGGATGTGTTGCTTGGGACAATGGCCGAGTATACAAATGTTAATGAAGTGGTTGGTAGAGTGACTGACTACATTAACTTCTGCATTGATATGCTGGTGCCGGCTAAAAAGATTAGGTGTTTTGCAAACAACAAGCCATGGATAACAAAGGAATTGAAGCATTTGCTCAACAGGAAAAAAAAGGCATTTAAATTAGGCGACAAAGAGGAAATTAAAATGATACAGCATGAATTGAAGTATAAAATAAAGGAGGCCCAGAAAGCCTTCAGAATTAAACTTGAAAAGAAACTGTCCCACAATAATACCAGGGAGGTTTGGTCAGGAATGAAATTACTGACTGGGCTTAAGGTAAGGTCTGATCACGGGGGAGGAAAACTGGACAAGGCTAATGAGATGAACGAGTATTTCAATAGGTTTAGCAGTATATGTGCACTGCCAACTGGAAGTGGAGGGGAATTGGGTGCAAATTCTGCAACATCGATATTGGAGGAGGAGCAGACTAATTTTAGAGTATCCGAAAATGATGTGAGGAGGCAGTTTAAGTCACTTAACTTTGGTAAAGCTGCTGGACCTGATGGACTCAGCTCACTTGTCCTTAAAGTTTTTGCAGACCAGCTGTGTACTGTCTTTACACTCCTATTTAATGGAAGTCTACAAACACAGAGGGTACCTGCGTTATGGAAAACTTCCTGTCTGGTGCCGGTACCCAAGACTTCTTCTCCTGCAACCCTAAATGACTATCGTCCTGTAGCCTTAACATCTCACGCTATGAAGGCCTTGGAAAGATTAGTGCTTGCTCAATTAAGACCAAGGGTCAATGCTTTTATCAATCCCCTTCAGTTTGCTTACCGACATAGATTGGGGGTGGATGATGCTATTCTTTCTCTGTTACATAGTGTACATTCATTTCTGGAGACTGACGGAACCATGGTGCGAGCGATGTTCTTTGATTTCTCGAGTGCATTTAATTCCCTGCAGCCACCTTTACTACACAAAAAGATGACTGATATGAAGGTGGAGGTGGGGATGAGAAATTGGATACCTGACTACCTATCAGATCGGCCACAGTTTGTACAGATGGGAGCAGTTGTGTCAAGCAGATTATTGAGCAGTGTAGGTGCCCCCCAGGGAACGGTGCTTGCACCCTTTCTATTCACACTGTATACATCGGACTTTCAGTATAAATCTGATCTTTGCCACCTTCAAAAATTTTCGGATGACTCCGTGGTTGTGGGAAGTATTAGGGGAGATCGGGGGGATGAGGAATATAGAAGGGTGGTGTCGAATTTCGTGGATTGGTGCAATGGTAACTATCTACAACTAAATGTGAAGAAAACCAAGGAGTTGGTGGCCAACTATAGCAGGATTAAGTTGGAATGCTTACCGATCACTATTGCTGGTCAGGAGGTAGAGCAGGTGGAGAGTTATAAATATTTGGGGGTCCATTTGGATAGCAAACTGGACTGGAGATGCCACTCAGAGACTGTCTACAAGAAGGGGATGAGCAGATTGTATTTCCTAAGGAAACTGAGGTCTTTTAATGTGTGCAGCAAAATGTTAGAAATGTTCTACCAGTCTGTGGTGGCAAGTGCCATCTTTTTTGTAATCAAATGCTGGGGTAGTAGTGTGCGGGACTCTGATGCTAATAAGCTGAATAAGCTTATCAAAAAGGCAAGCTCTGCTGTCGGCTGCAATCTGGACTCTCTTGAGGAGGTAGTGGAGAGAAGAACTCTGAGAAAGTGTAGGGCAATTATGAACAATAATGCACATCCATTATATGAGCTATTCATGAGACAGAAGAGCACCTTCAGTAACCGGCTAATACTTCTGAGGTGTAAGAAGGAAAAATTTAGGAAATAGTTTGTGCCAACTGCTATGGGGATGTACAACAATAACATTAGGGTTAAACCATAAAGGGGATTGTCTACTTTATTTCTTCTACTTTTCAGTTCACCCGCTGTGTATGTCCTATTCTAATGTATAATGTCCTTCTGTCAACAAACTGTCATGTCAATTAAGTAATTCATTTTATGATTCTTATGATGTAAGTTGTGCTGCTGTGATACCACAATTTCCCACGGGATCAATAAAGTGTATCGTATCGTATCGTATCGTATGCTGCCTGTGTACTCCTGTAGCCAAATTTAAGCTGCATAGAGCCTATTTTACTATTTTGGGCCTAGGAAGTCTGTCTGCGGTCCCTCCTTCCAATTGTCCTCCGCTGACCACACCAATGCTGCCTGTGTACCCCTGCCACCTAATGGAAGCTGCATAGAGCCTATTTTATTATTTTAGGCCTAGGAAGTCTGTCTGCGGTCCCTCCTTCCAATTGTCCTCCGCTGACCACACCAATGCTGCCTGAGTAAACCTGTAACCTAATGGAAGCTGCATAGAGCCTATTTTATTCTTTTTAGGCCTAGGAAGTCTGCCTGCGGTCCCTCCTTCCAATTGTCCTACGTTGACCACACCAATGCTGCCTGTGTACCCCTGTAGCCAAATTTAAGCTGCATAGAGCCTATTTTACTATTTTGGGCCTAGGAAGTCTGTCTGCGGTCCCTCCTTCCAATTGTCCTCCGCTGACCACACCAATGCTGCCTGAGTACCCCTGCCACCTAATGGAAGCTGCATAGAGCCTATTTTATTCTTTTAGGCCTAGGAAGTCTGTCTGCGGTCCCTCCTTCCAATTGTCCTACGTTGACCACACCAATGCTGCCTGTGTTCCCCTGTAGCCAAATTTAAGCTGCATAGAGCCTATTTTACTATTTTGGGCCTAGGAAGTCTGTCTGCGGTCCCTCCTTCCAATTGTCCTCCGCTGACCACACCAATGCTGCCTGTGTACCCCTGCCTCCTAATGGAAGCTGCATAGAGCCTATTTTGTTATTTTAGGCCCAGGAAATCTGTCTGCGGTCCCTCCTTCCAATTGTCCTCCGCTGACCACACCATTGCTGCCTGAGTACCCCTGCCACCTAATGGAAGCTGCATAGAGCCTATTTTATTCTTTTAGGCATAGGAAGTCTGTCTGCGGTCCCTCCTTCCAATTGTCCTACGTTGACCACACCAATGCTGCCTGTGTACCCCTGTAGCCAAATTTAAGCTGCATAGAGCCTATTTTACTATTTTGGGCTTAGGAAGTCTGTCTGCGGTCCCTCCTTCCAATTGTCCTCCGCTGACCACACCAATGCTGCCTGAGTACCCCTGCCACCTAATGGAAGCTGCATAGAGCCTATTTTATTCTTTTAGGCCTAGGAAGTCTGTCTGCGGTCCCTCCTTCCAATTGTCCTACGTTGACCACGCCAATGCTGCCTGTGTACCCCTGTAACTAATTTAAAAATGCATAGAGCCAACTTTTTAAGTTAACACATACTACCCTTGTCTGTCTGCGGCGCCACTCAATCACGCTGTCCTCCACTGAAAAAGCTGAACTTCAAGCTTCAGGCTCTCATTAAGTAGTTGTTTATATAAGACAGCAGTTGTCCTACTACTTTGGTAGGGGCCTAGTAACGGTGTCTGCTGCTCCTTGGTGTTCTCCTCCAGGTTTCCTTGTCTGAGCTTCAACCTTCAGGCTCTCATTAAGTATTTTTGAATGTCACACTGCAGTTGACCTACTACTTTGGTTGGGGCCTAGTAACGGTGTTTGCCGCTCCTTGGTGTTCTCCTCCAGGTTTCCTTGTCTGAGCTTCAACCTTCAGGCTCTCATTAAGTATTTTTTTAATGTAACACTGCAGTTGGCCTACTACTTTGGTTGGGGCCTAGTAACGGTGTCTGCCGCTCCTTGGTGTTCTCCTCCTCCTTGGTGTTCTCCTCCAGGTTTCCTTGTCTGAGCTTCAACCTTCAGGCTCTCATTAAGTATTTTTTAATGTAACACTGCAGTTGGCCTACCAGTTTGGTTGGGGCCTAGTAACGGTGTCTGCCGCTCCCTGGTGTTGTCCTCCACTGTATAAAGCTGAGCTTCAGTCTTTAGGCTTTCGGCCTATAGTATCAGATATTAAACTGCATTTGGCCTTCAACTTTGGTTGGGGCCTACTAACGGTGTGTGCCACTCCCTGGTGTTGTCTTCCAGTGTATAAAGCTGAGCTTCAGTCTTTAGGCTTTCGGCCTATAGTATCAGATATTAAACTGCATTTGGCCTTCAACTTTGGTTGGGCCCTACTAACGGTGTGTGCCGCTCCCTGGTGTTGTCCTCCACTGTATAAAGCTGAGCTTCAGTCTTTAGGCTTTCGGCCTATAGTATCAGATATTAAACTGCATTTGGCCTTCAACTTTGGTTGGGGCCTACTAACGGTGTGTGCCGCTCCCTGGTGTTGTCCTCCACTGTATAAAGCTGAGCTTCAGTCTTTAGGCTTTCAGCCTATAGTATCAGATATTAAACTGCATTTGGTCTTCAACTTTGGTTGGGCCCTACTAACAGTGTGTGCCACTCCCTGGTGTTATCCTCCACTGTATAAAGCTGAGCTTCAGTCTTTAGGCTTTCGGCCTATAGTAGCAGATATTAAACTGCATTTGGCCTACTAGTGTGGTTGGGCCCTTAAAACGGTGTCTGCTGCTCCTGGGTTTGCTACTCCACTGAACAAAGCAATGCCGCCTGTTTAGTCCTGTTACCAAATTTGAACTGCATTTAGCCTACTTTATTCTTTGGCCCTATATCTGTGTTTCCTCCTCATCCTGCCCATTGCCCAGCCACTGCTAGATGAGTCTGCTGGTACATTGACCCAGACCACTACATTCCCCTTGCACTCTACACAGCCAGAATCTGACCCTGTTGAAAGTAAGGTTCCCCTTCCCGCATGCTATACCACCTTACACAGGGACAAAGAGGAAGGTGCAGATGAAAGTGTTTCGTGTTTCGGTCGATCCCCAACTTTTCACGATAATCGGCCGACTTCACTCGACTCGACTTTTGACAAAGTCAGGTTTCGCAAAACCCGACTCGACCCCCAAAAAGTAAAAGTCGCTCAACCCTAATATATACTGTATATATGTATATATTGTACACATAAAATAATATTTTTATGGTAAAAAAAGTACACATATTTGGTATCGCCTCATCTGGAACAACCCAACCTATAAAACTATCCCACTAGTTAACCACTTTAATGGACACCGTAAAAACATAAATAAAAAAATAAGGCAAAAAGCAATGCCTTATCATCATACCACCGAAAAAAGTGAAATAAAACGCAGTCAAAATGATGAATGGAAATAAATATGGCATCTCTTGTCCTGCAAAAAACAAGCTGCCATACAGCTTCATCAGCAGAAAAAAAAAGTTTTCGCTCACAGAATAAAGCAATACAAAAATAATTATTTTTTCTATAAAATAGTTTATTGGGGTAAAAGCGCCAAAGCATAAAACAATTATACGAATATGGTATCGCTGTAAGCATTACAAATTTTACTACACTTGGAACAGCATAAAAAAAAACAGAAAACAATTCCTGAATTGCTGGTATTTGTTCATTCTGCCCCACAAAATTTGGAATAGTGAGCAAAAATGGTACCAATAAAAACATCAACTCATCCTGCAAAAAAACAATCCCTCACATGAATCTTTTGACTGAAATATGGAAAAATTGTAGCTGTCAAAATATGGCTCTGCAAAAAGTAGCAGCCAAACAGAAAAAAACAATATAAACTGATATCTCTGTAGTCACACCTACCCGAATAATAAAGTCGTCTAATCACTTATACCACACAAGAAACTGTGTAAACAAAATAAAGCTAATTCTTCACCTGCTGTTGATTTGTTCATTCTGCCTCCCATACATCATATTAAGGCTCGGCTCAAATTTATACTGCTCTCTATGCTGAGCGCTTACACCCGGGCTTCCATGCAAATAATAATAATAATTCAGATAGAACCCCGGCAGAAGATTCCCTATAATGAGGCAGATGGAGATACTGTGGATGCTGTCTGGCCTATGATTCAGTGGTGTCTGTCTTTTTAGGTGTGCATAAAAGTGTGGTCCGCCACAATATTGTGCACTTCTAAAAAAAAAAAAAAAAAAGCTAGGCTGAACAAATGTCAGACTGAGTTGAGAGTAATTATGCTGCCTCATAATACTGAATGGATCCCTCAGAGATTTCATCTTAATCATGTCACTTGAAGATTTCGATGGAAACCCCGATGTTAGTGCTCAGCGTAGAGCGCCGGATAAATATGATCCAAAAAGTTCCCAACAAAACCTTCAACTCAATCCACAAAAAAAGCAAGTCCCCACTCAGATCTGTCACCTCTGTTAAAGAAAATATAGGGTGCTTCCACATTAATTCAATTAAAAAGGCTCTGGAAAAGAGAAATGGCTCTTCACACCTCCAAAACAAATTCAACAAATTCTGAACTCTCAAATCCAAATGTTCCCTTCCCTTCTGAGCACCACAGCATGTCTAAACTGCAGTTAGAGGCCATGTTTGGCATTTTTGTAGTGATGAGAGCCTGCCTAATTTACAGGTGCAGGAGCTAGACACAACATATGGGCACTACAATCTACTTGTCACTAAAACTTACTGGTCACTTCCTCGGCAGTTTGCAATTTTCATTCGACAACATCCAGCACTGCTTGTTTCTGGAAAACACCCATGGAGTAAATAAAAATCATCATTACAACTGTAGATACATTCCAAAAGGGGTATAATTTCCAAAATTGGGTCAATCGAGGGGGGTATTCTGCTCTTCTAGAATTCAGGGGCTCTGTATTTTGAGTCCACAAACTCTTCTAGAAGAATCTGTGCTCCAGGAGGCAAATAGTGCTGCATCCCTCCCGAGTCTTGCCATATGGCTAAGCAGTACTGTACAGCCACGCATGGGGTATTTCTTAATGATGAGTGAGCACTAAAATGCTTGGGTGCTCGCTGCTCGGGTCGAGCAGATTGGAATACTAGGGTACTCGGCCAGAACAACAAGCCCAATGTAAGTCTATTGGAGACCCGAGTATTTTTATCGCGATCCCCCCTGGGGGTCCTTTTAAGGTGTAAAAACGTCTGAAAATCATGGAAACACTGCTCAAATGACACAGAAACATCATGGGGATTGCCCCTGGAAGCATTCCTGACTAGGGTTGAGCGACTTTTATTTTTTTAAGATCGAGTCGGGTTTTGCGAAACCCGACTTTGTCCAGAGTCGAGTCGAGTGCAGTCGGCCGATTATCGCTAAAAGTCGGGGATCGACCGAAACACGAAACCCAATGCAAGTCAATGGGGAAGCATAGTCGACAGTGAGTGGAGGCCAGGAAAACACCTACAGTGCCCATTTTAATGCCAAAAACATCCATTCTTGTTTCTGAAGCTTGTCAATCTTAATTAACTTTATAATAATAGTTGGGCATTGGAAATTGGGGGTCATTTGGCAAAAGTTGTGGGGGGTAGGGCTGGTTCAAGGTTTTAGTGGGCCCAGGAAACGTGGACTACGTCACGGCGGTGGAGCAGTGAGAGGTAAGTATGTCAAGTTTGCAAGTGCTGTGATCCTAAGCAAGCAGGGGGGGCCCACTCGTTGGCATTGGCACTGGCACAGGGCCCCTCAAAGTACAGCGGTGTGTTTGCACGGCGGGGGCGCCTCCCACCAGCAGCGACACTTTTGCGTACTCTGAGGGGCCCTGTGCCAGTGACATCACCAACGAGTATGCCCCCCCACCTGATGAAGGAACCTGCACTTTCATCTGCACCTTCCTCTTTGTCCCTGTGTAAGGTGGTATAACATGCGGGAAGGGGAGCCTTACTTTTAGCAGGGTCAGATTCTGGCTGTGTAGAGTGCAAGGGGAATGTAGTGGTCTAGGTCAATGTACCAGCAGACTCATCTAGCAGTGGCTGGGCAATGGGCAGGATGAGGAGGAAACACAGATATAGGGCCAAAGAATAAAGTAGGCTAAATGCAGTTCAAAATTGGTAACAGGACTAAACAGGCGGCATTGCTTTGTTCAGTGGAGTAGCAAACCCAGGAGCAGCAGACACTGTTTTAAGGGCCCAACCACACTAGTAGGCCAAATGCAGTTTAATATCTGCTACTATAGGCCAAAAGCCTAAAGACTGAAGCTCAGCTTTATACAGTGGAGGGCAACACCAGGGAGCGGCAGACCCCGTTAGTAGGCCGTAACCACCAAGCTTTTAAAAAACAGCACTTAATGAGAGCCAGAAGGTTGAAGCTCAGCTTTATACAGTTGAGGACAAACACCAGGGAGCGGCAGACACCGTTAGTAGGCCGCAACCAAAGTTGAAGGCCAAATGCTGTTTAATATCTGATACTATAGGCCGAAAGCCAGAAGGTTGAAGCTCAGCTTTATTCAGTTGAGGTCAACACCAGGGAGCGGTAGACACCGTTAGTAGGCCGTAACCACCAATTTTTTAAAAAACAGCACTTAATGAGAGCCAGAAGGTTGAAGCTCAGCTTTATACAGTTGAGGACAAACACCAGGGAGCGGCAGACACCGTTAGTAGGCCGTAACCACCAATTTTTTAAAAAACAGCACTTAATGAGAGCCAGAAGGTTAAAGCTCAGATTTATTCAGTTGAGGAGAACACCAGGGAGCGTGTTGTGAACTGTGTTTCTGGGCTCCCTCTGGTGGTCACTAACGGTATTGTGTTAGGCATGTCTTGTTGCAGGCCTGAGCTCCAGCTGTGTCGTTAAGCAGCGGGTGTTCCCTATTTAAGTCTCCTCTGGACTCAGTCTCTTGCCTGGCATCGTTGTATCCAGACCTATATGGTCTCCTCCGGATTCCTTTCAGTCTGCCTCATGCAAGAAAAGCTAAGTCTGTTTTGTACAATTTGGATCGTTTGCATTATTCAGTGTTTTTGTCCAGCTTGCTTTACATTTGATTTTCTGACTCGCTGGAAGCTCTAGGGGGCTGATATTCTCCCTCCACACCATCAGTCGGTGTGGGGGTTCTTGAATGTTCAGCGTGGATGTTTTTGTAGGGTTTTCTGCTAACCGCATAGTCCACTATCTATTTTCTGCTATTTAGACTATTGGGCCTCACTTTGCTGAATCTAGTTCATCTCTACGTTTGTGCTTTCCTCTTGCCTCACCGTTATTATTTGTTGGGGGCTTTCTATATCTTTGGGGTTAAATTTCTCTAGAGGCAAGTGAGGTCTTATTTTTTCTCTCTAGGGGTAGTCAGTTCTCCGGCTGGCTCGAGACGTCTAGAACCAACGTAGGCATGTTCACCGGCTACTTTTAGTTGTTTGTGTTAGGATCAGGTATGCGGTTAGCCCAGTTTCCACCTCCCTAGAGCAGTATATATATTTTTGCTATCTTGCCGGAATATCAGAGATCCTCTGACATTGGGATCATAACAGAATGCCAGGCCGAAAGAAAATGTTTAATGCATCGCAGAAGCGGGATTAAAAAGAAGTTCTGAGTTTTTTTTTTGTTTGTTTGTTTTTTTGCTGCAGTTTGCCTAGCTTCTTCCATCCCCTTTTTCTCTGAGTGGCTGAAACTCTGCTGCAGATATGAATGTCCAGACTCTGACTTCTAGTGTGGATCAGCTTGCTGCAAGGGTGCAAAGCATTCAGGATTTTGTTATCCATAGCCCTATGTTTGAACCAAAAATACCTATTCCTGAGCCGTTTTTTGGAGATAGATCTAAATTCCTGAATTTTAGGAATAATTGTAAATTGTTTCTGTCTCTGAAACCTCGTTCCTCTGGTGATTCCGCTCAGCAAGTTAAGATTGTTATTTCCTTCTTGCGCGGCGACCCTCAGGATTGGGCCTTCTCTCTGGCGCCAGGAGATCCTGCATTGGTGAATGTTGATGCATTTTTCCTGGCGCTTGGTTTGCTTTATGAGGAGCCTAATCTTGAAAATCAGGCTGAAAAAATGTTGCTGGCTATCTCTCAGGGTCAGGACGAAGCTGAGGTATATTGCCAAAAATTTCGGAAATGGTCCGTGCTTACTCAATGGAATGAGTGTGCACTGGCCGCAAATTTCAGAAATGGTCTTTCTGAAGCCATTAAAGATGTGATGGTGGGGTTTCCTATCCCTACAGGTCTGAATGATTCAATGGCTCTGGCCATTCAAATTGATCGACGTTTGCGGGAGCGCAAATCTGTTAATCCTTTGGCGGTGCTGTCTGAACGGTCACCTGATTCTATGCAATGTGACAGAATTTTGACCAGAGCCGAGCGACAAAATCATAGACGTCAAAATGGGTTGTGTTTCTACTGTGGTGATTCAACACATGTTATCTCAGCATGCTCTAAACGTTTAAAAAAAGAAGTTAATCCTGTCGCCATTGGTACTTTTCAGCCTAAGTTTATTTTGTCAGTGACTTTAATTTGTTCATTATCTTCTTACTCAGTTATGGCTTTTGTGGATTCTGGTGCTGCTTTAAGTCTGATGGATTTGTCGTTTGCCAAGCGCTGCGGTTTTGTCCTGGAGCCTTTGGAAAATCCTATTCCTCTTAGAGGAATTGATTCTACGCCATTGGCAGAGAATAAACCTCAGTATTGGACGCAAGTGACCATGTGCATGACTCCTGTACATCAGGAGGTGATTCGTTTTCTGGTACTGCATAAAATGCATGATGTTGTCGTTTTGGGTCTGCCATGGTTACAGGCCCATAATCCAGTTTTAGATTGGAAAGCTATGACTGTGTCTAGTTGGGGGTGTCAGGGGATTCATGGCGATTCTCCATTGGTGTCTATTGCTTCTTCTACTCCTTCTGAGATCCCTGAGTTTTTGTCAGACTTTCAGGATGTATTTAATGAGGCCAGGTCCAGTGCCCTTCCTCCTCATAGGGACTGTGATTGTGCTATAGATTTGATTCCTGGTAGTAAGTTTCCTAAGGGACGGACGACTCTTTAATTTATCTGTGCCAGAGCATGCCGCGATGCGGAGTTATATAAAGGAGTCTTTGGAGAAGGGACATATTCGCCCATCCTCGTCCCCTCTTGGTGCAGGATTCTTTTTTGTGGGCAAGAAAGACGGGTCTCTGAGACCTTGTATTGATTATCGTCTTCTGAATAAGATCACGGTTAAATTTCAGTATCCTTTGCCATTGTTGTCTGATTTGTTTGCTCGGATTAAGGGATCCAGTTGGTTCACCAAGATAGATCTTCGTGGTGCGTATAACCTTGTGCGCATAAAGCAGGGAGATGAATGGAAAACGGCATTTAATACGCCCGAGGGTCATTTTGAGTACCTGGTGATGCCTTTCGGATTATCTAATGCTCCTTCTGTGTTTCAGTCCTTCATGCATGACATCTTCCGGAAATATCTGGATAAATTTATGATTATTTATCTGGATGATATTTTGGTTTTTTCTGATGATTGGGAGTCCCATGTGAACCAGGTCAGGATGGTGTTTCAGGTTCTGCGGGAGAATGCTCTATTTGTGAAGGGCTCAAAATGTATATTTGGGGTACAGAAGGTTTCTTTTTTGGGTTTTATTTTTTCCCCTTCTACTGTGGAGATGGACCCAGTCAAGGTCCGTGCCATTCATGACTGGACTCAGCCCACGTCTGTTAAGAGCCTGCAGAAGTTCTTGGGCTTTGCTAATTTTTACCGTCGTTTTATCGCTAATTTCTCCAGCGTGGTTAAACCTTTGACGGATATGACTAAGAAGGGTTCTGATGTTGCGAACTGGTCTCCTGCGGCCGTGGAGGCCTTTCGGGAGTTGAAGCGTCGGTTTACTTCAGCGCCAGTCTTGTGCCAGCCGGATGTCTCTCTTCCCTTCCAGGTTGAAGTTGATGCTTCTGAGATTGGTGCAGGGGCTGTTTTGTCGCAAAAAAGTTCTGATGGCTCCGTGATGAAGCCATGCGCCTTCTTTTCAAGGAAATTTTCGCCTGCTGAGCGGAACTACGATGTTGGTAATCGGGAGTTGTTGGCTATGAAGTGGGCATTTGAGGAGTGGCGACATTGGCTCGAGGGAGCTAGACATCGTGTGGTGGTCTTGACTGATCATAAAAATCTGATTTACCTCGAGTCTGCCAAGCGCCTGAATCCTAGACAGGCTCGTTGGTCGTTGTTTTTCTCCCGTTTTGACTTTGTGGTCTCGTACCTGCCTGGTTCGAAGAACGTGAAGGCTGATGCACTTTCTAGGAGTTTTGTGCCTGACTCTCCGGGAGTCTCTGAGCCGGCTGGTATTCTCAGAGAGGGAGTGATTTTGTCTGCCATTTCCCCAGATTTGCGACGAGGGCTGCAAAAATTTCAGGCTGATAGGCCTGATCGTTGTCCACTGGAGAGATTGTTTGTCCCTGATGGATGGACCAGCAGAGTTATTTCTGAGGTTCATTCTTCGGTGTTGGCGGGACATCCTGGGATTTTTGGTACCAGAGATTTGGTGGCTAGGTCCTTTTGGTGGCCTTCCTTGTTGCGGGATATGCGTTCTTTTGTGCAGTCCTGTGGGATTTGTGCTTGGGCTAAGCCTTGCTGTTCTCGTGCCAGCGGGTTGCTTTTACCCTTGCCTATCCCAAAGAGGCCTTGGAAGCACATTTCCATGGATTTCATTTCGGATCTTCCGGTATCTCGGAAGATGTCTGTCATCTGGGTGGTGTGCGATCGTTTTTCTAAAATGGTCCATTTGGTGCCCTTGCCTAAGTTGCCTTCCTCCTCTGATTTGGTCCCTTTGTTCTTTCAGAATGTGGTTCGTTTACATGGCATCCCTGAGAATATTGTATCTGACAGAGGATCCCAGTTTGTGTCCAGATTCTGGCGATCCTTTTGTGCTAAGATAGGTATTGATTTGTCTTTTTCGTCGGCTTTTCATCCTCAGACTAATGGCCAGACCGAGCGAACTAATCAGACGTTGGAGACTTATTTGAGATGTTTTGTTTCTGCTGATCAGGATGACTGGGTTACCTTTTTGCCACTGGCCGAGTTTGTCCTTAATAATCGGGCTAGTTCTGCCACCTTGGTTTCACCCTTTTTCTGCAACTCTGGTTTTCATCCTCGTTTCTCCTCGGGCCAGGTTGAACCTTCTGACTGTCCTGGGGTTGATTCTGTGGTGGATAGGTTGCAGCGGATTTGGAACCATGTGGTGGACAATTTGAAATTGTCACAAGACAAGGCCCAGCGTTTTGCCAACCGCCGCCGCGTTGTGGGTCCCCGACTTCGTGTTGGGTATTTGGTTTGGTTGTCTTCTCGGCATGTTCCTTTGAAAGTCTCCTCTCCTAAGTTCAAGCCTCGCTTTATCGGTCCTTATAAGATTTTGGAAATCCTTAACCCGGTGTCTTTTCGCTTGAACCTTCCAGCGTCATTTGCTATTCATAATGTGTTCCATAGGTCCTTGTTGCGGCGGTACGTGGTGCCTATGGTTCCTGCTGTTGAGCCTCCTGCCCCGGTTTTGGTTGAGGGCGAGTTGGAGTACGTGGTGGAGAAGATTCTGGATTCTCGTATCTCTAGACGGAAACTCCACTATTTAGTTAAATGGAAAGGCTATGGTCAGGAGGATAATTCCTGGGTTGTCGCCTCTGATGTTCATGCGGCTGATTTGGTTCATGCCTTTCATGCTGCTCATCCTGATCGCCCTGGGGGTCTTGGTGAGGGTTCGGTGACCCCTCCTCAAGGGGGGGGTACTGTTGTGAACTGTGTTTCTGGGCTCCCTCTGGTGGTCACTAACGGTATTGTGTTAGGCATGTCTTGTTGCAGGCCTGAGCTCCAGCTGTGTCGTTAAGCAGCGGGTGTTCCCTATTTAAGTCTCCTCTGGACTCAGTCTCTTGCCTGGCATCGTTGTATCCAGACCTATATGGTCTCCTCCGGATTCCTTTCAGTCTGCCTCATGCAAGAAAAGCTAAGTCTGTTTTGTACAATTTGGATCGTTTGCATTATTCAGTGTTTTTGTCCAGCTTGCTTTACATTTGATTTTCTGACTCGCTGGAAGCTCTAGGGGGCTGATATTCTCCCTCCACACCGTCAGTCGGTGTGGGGGTTCTTGAATGTTCAGCGTGGATGTTTTTGTAGGGTTTTCTGCTAACCGCATAGTCCACTATCTATTTTCTACTATTTAGATTATTGGGCCTCACTTTGCTGAATCTAGTTCATCTCTACGTTTGTGCTTTCCTCTTGCCTCACCGTTATTATTTGTTGGGGGCTTTCTATATCTTTGGGGTTCAATTTCTCTAGAGGCAAGTGAGGTCTTATTTTTTCTCTCTAGGGGTAGTCAGTTCTCCGGCTGGCTCGAGACGTCTAGAACCAACGTAGGCACGTTCACCGGCTACTTTTAGTTGTTTGTGTTATGATCAGGTATGCGGTTAGCCCAGTTTCCACCTCCCTAGAGCAGTATATATATTTTTGCTATCTTGCTGGAATATCAGAGATCCTCTGCCATTGGGATCATAACAGGAGCGGTAGACACCGTTAGTAGGCCGTAACCACCAAGCTTTTTAAAAAACAGCACTTAATGAGAGCCAGAAGGTTGAAGCTCAGCTTTATACAGTTGAG
Organism: Ranitomeya variabilis; assembly: GCF_051348905.1. Classification (NCBI taxonomy): domain Eukaryota; kingdom Metazoa; phylum Chordata; class Amphibia; order Anura; family Dendrobatidae; genus Ranitomeya; species Ranitomeya variabilis. The sequence continues at coordinate 305,642,338 of NC_135236.1, forward strand.
GACAAACACCAGGGAGCGGCAGACACCGTTAGTAGGCCGCAACCAAAGTTGAAGGCCAAATGCTGTTTAATATCTGATACTATAAGTCAAAAGCCAGAAGGTTGAAGCTCAGCTTTATACAGTTGAGGACAAACAACAGGGAGCGGCAAACAGAGGTATTAGGCCCCAACCACCAATTTAAAAAAATAAAAAATAAAAAATGAGAGCCAGAAGGTTGAAGCTCAGATTTATTCAGTTGAGGAGAACACCAGTGAGCGGCAAACAGAGGTATTAGGCCCCAAACACCAATTTTTTAAAAAAAAGCACTTAATGAGAGCCAGAAGGTTGAAGCTCAGCTTTATACAGTTGAGGACAAACACCAGGGAGCGGCAGACACCGTTAGTAGGCCCTAACCACCAATTTTTTAAAAAACAGCACTTAATGAGAGCCAGAAGGTTGAAGCTCAGCTTTATACAGTTGAGGACAAACACCAGGGAGCGGCAGACACCATTAGTAGGCCCTAACCACCATTTTTTTAAAAAACAGCACTTAATGAGAGCCAGAAGGTTGAAGCTCAGCTTTATACAGTTGAGGACAAACACCAGGGAGTGGCAGACACCATTAGTAGGCCGCAACCAAAGTTGAAGGCCAAATGCTGTTTGATATCTGATACTATAGGCCGAAAGCCAGAAGGTTGAAGCTCAGATTTATTCAGTTGAGGAGAACACCAGTGAGCGGCAAACAGAGGTATTAGGCCCCAAACACCAATTTTTTTTTAAAAAAAGCACTTAATGAGAGCCAGAAGGTTGAAGCTCAGATTTATTCAGTTGAGGAGAACACCAGTGAGCGGCAAACAGAGGTATTAGGCCCCAACCACCAATTTAAAAAAAAAATAAAAAGAAAATGAGAGCCAGAAGGTTGAAGCTCAGATTTATTCAGTTGAGGAGAACACCAGTGAGCGGCAAACAGAGGTATTAGGCCCCAAACACCAATTTTTTTTTAAAAAAAGCACTTAATGAGAGCCAGAAGGTTGAAGCTCAGATTTAGACAGTGGAGGACAATTTGAATTAGGGACTGCAGACAGACTTAGTAGGCTGTCCCCTGTGGACCATGCATCCACCACATTAACCCATTGCGCCGTAATGGACACGTAACCTTCCGTGGCCATGCCTACAGGTCCATGCGTCTGTTGTCAGGTGCACCTTTGTACTCACAGATTGCCAGAGTGCATGGACAATGCGGTCTTTTACATGCTGGTGGAGGGTTGGGATGGCTTTTCTCGCAAAAGAAGTGTCGACTGGTTAGCTTGTAGCGTGGTACAGCGTAGTCCATCATGGCTTTATTAATATTAAATAAAATATATAAATAGGCTCTATGAACTTTTAAATAGCTTCCAGGGGTACACGGGCAGCATTGGTGTGGTCAGCGGAGGAGGATTGCAAGGAGGGACCGCAGACAGGCTAACGAAGGCCTAAAATAACAAAAATTAGGCTCAAGGCAGTTTTAAATCGGTTACATGGATACACAGGCAGCATTGTGGTCAGTGGAGGAGTATTGCAAGGAGGGACCGCAGACAGGCTAACGAAGGCCCGCAGACAGGCTAATGAAGGCCTAAAATAACAAAAAATAGGCTCAAGGCAGTTTTAAATCGGTTACATGGATACACAGGCAGCATTGTGGTCAGCGGAGGAGGAGGATTGCAAGGAGGGACCGCAGACAGGCTAACGCAGGCCTAAAATAACAAAAATTAGGCTCAAGGCAGTTTTAAATCGGTTACATGGATACACAGGCAGCATTGTGGTCAGTGGAGGAGTATTGCAAGGAGGGCCCGCAGACAGGCTAATGAAGGCCCACAGACAGGCTAATGAAAGCCTAAAATAACAAAAAATAGGCTCAAGGCAGTTTTTAATCGGTTACATGGATACACAGGCAGCATTGTGGTCAGTGGAGGAGTATTGCAAGGAGGGACCGCAGACAGGCTAACGAAGGCCCGCAGACAGGCTAATGAAGGCCTAAAATAACAAAAAATAGGCTCAAGGCAGTTTTAAATCAGTTACATGGATACACAGGCAGAATTGTGGTCAGCGGAGGAGGAGGATTGCAAGGAGGGACCGCAGACAGGCTAACGAAGGCCTAAAATAACACAAATTAGGCTCAAGGCAGTTTTAAATCGGTTACATGGATACACAGGCAGCATTGTGGTCAGTGGAGGAGTATTGCAAGGAGGGACCGCAGACAGGCTAACGAAGGCCCGCAGACAGGCTAATGAAGGCCTAAAATAACAAAAAATAGGCTCAAGGCAGTTTTAAATCGGTTACATGGATACACAGGCAGCATTGTGGTCAGCGGAGGAGGAGGATTGCAAGGAGGGACCGCAGACAGGCTAACGCAGGCCTAAAATAACAAAAATTAGGCTCAAGGCAGTTTTAAATCGGTTACATGGATACACAGGCAGCATTGTGGTCAGTGGAGGAGTATTGCAAGGAGGGCCCGCAGACAGGCTAATGAAGGCCCGCAGACAGGCTAATGAAGGCCTAAAATAACAAAAAATAGGCTCAAGGCAGTTTTTAATCGGTTACATGGATACACAGGCAGCATTGTGGTCAGTGGAGGAGTATTGCAAGGAGGGACCGCAGACAGGCTAACGAAGGCCCGCAGACAGGCTAATGAAGGCCTAAAATAACAAAAAATAGGCTCAAGGCAGTTTTAAATCGGTTACATGGATACACAGGCAGAATTGTGGTCAGCGGAGGAGGAGGATTGCAAGGAGGGACCGCAGACAGGCTAACGAAGGCCTAAAATAACAAAAATTAGGCTCAAGGCAGTTTTAAATCGGTTACATTGATACACAGGCAGCATTGTGGTCAGTGGAGGAGTATTGCAAGGAGGGACTGCAGACAGGCTAATGAAGGCCCACAGACAGGCTAATGAAGGCCCGCAGACAGGCTAATGAAGGCCTAAAATAACAAAAATTAGGCTCAAGGCAGTTTTAAATCGGTTACATGGATACACAGGCAGCATTGTGGTCAGTGGAGGAGTATTGCAAGGAGGGACCGCAGACAGGCTAATGAAGGCCTAAAATAACAAAAAATAGGCTCAAGGCAGTTTTAAATCGGTTACATGGATACACAGGCAGCATTGTGGTCAGTGGAGGAGTATTGCAAGGAGGGACCGCAGACAGGCTAACGAAGGCCTAAAATAACAAAAATTAGGCTCAAGGCAGTTTTAAATCGGTTACATGGATACACAGGCAGCATTGTGGTCAGCGGAGGAGGAGGATTGCAAGGAGGGACCGCAGACAGGCTAACGAAGGCCTAAAATAAAAAAAATTAGGCTCAAGGCAGTTTTAAATCGGTTACATGGATACACAGGCAGCATTGTGGTCAGCGGAGGAGGAGGATTGCAAGGAGGGACCGCAGACAGGCTAACAAAGGCCTAAAATAACAAAAATTAGGCTCAAGGCAGTTTTAAATCGGTTACATGGATACACAGGCAGCATTGTGGTCAGCGGAGGAGGAGGATTGCAAGGAGGGACTGCAGACAGGCTAATGAAGGCCCGCAGATAGGCTAATGAAGGCCCACAGACAGGCTAATGAAGGCCTAAAATAACAAAAATTAGGCTCAAGGCAGTTTTAAATCAGTTACATGGATACACAGGCAGCATTGTGGTCAGCGGAGGAGGAGGATTGCAAGGAGGGACCGCAGACAGGCTAATGAAGGCCTAAAATAACAAAAAATAGGCTCAAGGCAGTTTTAAATCGGTTACATGGATACACAGGCAACATTGTGGTCAGTGGAGGAGGATTGCAAGGAGTGTCTGACACAGTTAGTACTCACAAAAAATAAATAGATGTTAATGTCTCGCAAAACAACAAAAAAAAAAAGTGTGGCATACTTAGTTACAGGGGTGGGCTCATCTGCTGAGTTTCTGACAAAGTAATTTGGCAGTAATTATTTACTGGTGTCAATATAGGACACTGACCCAGACTACTTTAACTAGCATCATAGATGTCAACAAATTGGTATTGTCAGTGCCAGGCATTGAATGATGTCAGCGCATAGACTAAACATTGGTGGAGCTGTGCGAGATAACTCTGCACGTGGTAGAGCACAGTTTGAGCTGGGGGGGGAACTCTCTTGTGGCCGGCGGTACCGTCCCAGGGCCCCTCATGTTACAATGGTGTGTCTGACGTTGGGTGCGCACCACCACCGCCAGAGACACTTCATTGTACTATGAGGGACCCAGTGGCAGTGCCATCGACCAAAAGCGGGCACACCCACCTCTTCAGACAAACAGCACTGTAACGGGTGCTTGCGCCAAGTGGCGAGACCACGGCCCCGTGGGGGGAATTTTCCCATTGAGGGAGGTGTAAACATGTCGTATGCTGGACAAACAGCTGCTGCAAATTAAGAGATTGGAACACTCAGTAAGACCAGTCCACAAGCAAGACCTTTTTATAGGAAAGCTAGGTGTCAGCCGGGAAAGGTGGGGCAAAATAATTTGAAATCCAGGAGTGGTTCATTTTAATGAAGGTGAGATCATCCACATTTTGGGTAGCCAGACGAGTCCTTTTTTCGGTTAATATTGAACCAGCAGCACTGAATACTCTTTCTGATAGCACACTAGCTGCTGGGCAAGCAAGCTCCTGCAATGCATATTCTGCCAAATCAGGCCAGGTGTCTAATTTGGATGCCCAGTAATCAAATGGGAATGACAGTTGAGGGAGAACATCGATAAGGGATGAAAAATAGTTAGTAACCATACTGGACAAATGTTGTCTCCTGTCACTTTGAATAGATGCTGCAGTACCTGTCCTGTCTGCAGTCATTGCGAAATCACTCCACAACCTGGTCAGAAAACCCCTCTGTCCAACGCCACTTCTGATTTGTGCACCTCTAACACCTCTGCCCTGTAGCCCCCTGCAGCTCGTGTGAGAACCATCACCGGCGCTGTGTGCTGGGAATGCCTGAATCAAACGGTCTACAAGAGTTGCTTGTTTTGGTTGCTAATATTTGTTCTAGGTTCTCATGTGGCATTATATTTTGCAATTTGCCTTTATAGCAAGGGTCAAGGATGCAGGCCAACCAGTAATCGTCATCGCTCATCATTTTAATAATGCGTGGGTCCCTTTTGAGGATACGTAAGGCATAATCCGCCATGTGGGCCAAAGTTCCAGTTGTCAAATCTGCGGTTGTGCTGGTTTGAGGGGCAGTTACAGGCAAATCTACGTCACTTGTCTCCCTTAAAAAAACAGAACCCGGCCTTGCAACGCCACTAATTTCTGTTGGCCCAGGAGAAGCTTCCTCATTAAAAAAGTACTCATCCCCATCATCCTCCTCGTCCTCCTCCTCCTCTTTGCCCGCTACCATGTCCTCTACACGGCCCTGACCAGACAATGGCTGACTGTCATCAGGGCTTTCCTCTTCCTCGGCTGCAGACGCCTGCTCCTTTATGTACGTCAAACTTTGCATCAGCAGACGCATTAGGGGGATGCTCATGCTTATTATGGCGTTGTCTGCACTAACCAGCCATGTGCATTCCTCAAAACACTGAAGGACTTGACACAGGTCTTGTAGCTTCGACCACTGCACACCTGACAACTCCATGTCTGCCATCCAACTGCCTGCCCGTGTATCCTCCCAAATACATAACAGCACGCCTCTGTTCGCACACTCTCTGAAGCATGTGCAGTGTGGAGTTCCACCTTGTTGCAACGTCGATAATTAGGCGATGCTGAGGAAGGTTCAAAGAACGCTGATAGTTCTGCATACGGCTGAAGTGTACGGGCGAATGGCGGATATGCGAGCAAAGTCTGCGCACTTTGAGGAGCAGGTCGGGTAACCCTGGATAACTTTTCAGGAAGCACTGCACCACCAGGTTTAAGGTGTGAGCCAGGCAAGGAATGTGTTTCAGTTGGGAAAGGGCTATGGCAGCCATGAAATTCCTTCCGTTATCACTCACTACCTTGCCTGCCTCAAGATGTACAGTGCCCAGCCATGACTGAGTTTCTTTCTGCAAGAACTCGGACAGAACTTCCGCGGTGTGTCTGTTGTCGCCCAAACACTTCATTGCCAATACAGCCTGCTGATGCTTGCCACTAGCTGTCCCATAATGGCACACCTGGTGTGCAACAGTGGCAGGTGCGGATGGAGTGGATGTGCAACTGCGGTCTGTGGACGAGCTCTCGCTTCTGCAGGAGGAGGAGGAAGAGGAGGAGGGGGGGCGAACGCCTACAGCCAACTCTTTCCTTGACCGTGGGCTAGGCAGAACTGTCCCAATATTGCTGTCCCCTGTGGACCCTGCATCCACCACATTCACCCAGTGTGCCGTGATGGGCACGTAACGTCCCTGGCCATGCCTACTGGTCCATGCATCTGTTGTCAGGTGCACCTTTGTAGTCACAGACTGCCTGAGTGCATGGACGATGCGGTCTTTAACATGCTGTTGGAGGGCTGGGATGGCTTTTCTAGAAAAGAAGTGTCGACTGGGTAGCTCGTAGCGTGGTACAGCGTAGTCCATCAGCGCTTTAAAAGCTTCGCTTTCAACTAACCGGTAGGGCATCAACTCTAATGAGATTAGTCTAGCAATGTGGGCGTTCAAACCCTGTGTACGCGGATGCGAGGATGAGTACTTCCTTTTCCTAACAAGAGTCTCATGTAGGGTGAGCTGGACTGGAGAGCTGGAGATCCTGGAACTAGCGGTGGTGCCGGTGGACATGGGTGACTGAGAGAGGGTTGGAGATGGTATTCTTGCCGGTGCCCTACATGCAGTGTTTCCTACTGCAAACCTGGTGATTCCCTGACTGCTTTGGCCTGGTGACGAAAGCTGCACAGATACTGCAGGTGGTGCGGGAAATGGTGGGTTTACAGTGAGGGAAGGGATGTAGCGTTGCTGACTAGCTTCATTGGCCGAGGGTGCTGCAACCTTTAGGGACGTTTGGTAGTTAGTCCAGGCTTGCAAATGCATGGTGGATAAATGTCTATGCATGCAACTTGTATTTAGACTTTTAAGATTCTGACCTCTGCTTAAGGTAGTTGAACATTTTTGACAGCTGACTTTGTGCTGATCATTTGGATGTTGTTTAAAAAAATGCCAGACTGCACTCTTTCTACTATCGGATACCTTTTCAGGCATTGCAGACAGAGCTTCTTTAACTGGATGGCCACGCTGTCCTCCAACTGGTTTTGGTTTTGCCACGCGTTTTTGGCCAGATACGGGCCCGGCAGATGGAACCTGTTGTGATGTTGATGCCTGCTGCGGCTCCTCCTCCTCCGCTTCAGAACTACTGCCGCCTGCACCCTGTTCCCCCAATGGCTGCCAATCGGGGTCAACAACTGGGTCATCTATGACCTCCTCTTCTATGTCGTGTGCAACTTCGTCTGTGTCACCGTGTAAGCCGGTGGTATTGCGTTCGTGACGGGGCACCATCATCTCCGCTGGGTTTGATTCTGCCTCAGTACACTGCGAGGGCAATGTTCTGGTCTGAGTCAAAGGAACAGCATAGTAATCTGGCTGTGGCTGTGCATCTGTGCACTCCGTGTCCAATTCAACTTCGAATGGGCATGGCCTGTTAACTGTTTCACTGTCTAACCTAGGAACGGTATGTGTAAAGAGCTCCATGGAGTAACCTGTTCTGTCGACTGACGCATCCTTCACTGTTGTTCTGGGTGAAGGACACAAGGAAGTGACTTGTTCCTGACCGGGAGCATCCACTGACGATGCACTGCTCTGACATTTGGCACTTTCCGAGGAGGAGGCGAAAGAGCTAGAGGCAGAGTCAGCAATGAAAGCCAATACTTGTTCCTCCTGCTCCGGCTTCAAAAGTGGTTTTCCTACTCCCAGAAAAGAGAGCGTTTGAGGCCTTGTGTAGCCAGACAACGAACCTGGCTCAACAACTCGAGACTTAGGTACTGTACTGCTTTTACCACGACCACCTGATGCTCCACCACCACTACCATCATTACCAGCTGACAATGACTGCCCACGGCCACGACCTCTTCCACTAGACTTCCTCATTGTTTGCAAAATGTAACCAAAGTAACGGTATTTGTTACTGTAAAACAACTTATAAGGTGAACTCAAACTTCTGTTGGATTTATATATACCTTTATAGGTGCCTGACACTGAAAGGAAAATCAGGCCCAATGTTACACACTAGGTTTTCTGTGCCCCAATAATTTGAGACAGATGGCACACACAGGACCAGCACTCAAGCAGAAATGCCAATCTAAATCTCCCACTATTTTTTTTTTTTTTATGGGAGAATTAAAAAAAAAAAAAAACAAAAACAATATTGCACACTAGGTTTTCGGTGGCACACAATGAGAGACAGATGCCACACACAGGACTGGCACAGAGGCAGACTTGCCAATCTTTATCTCCCACTAATAATTTTTTTTTTACAGGGAGAATTTACCCCCCCCAAAAAAATGGCCCAGTATTACACAGTGGTTTTCGGTGGCACACAATGAGAGACAGATGCCACACACAGCAATGGCACAGAGGCAGATTTGCCAATCTTTATCTCCCAAAATTTTTTTTTACAGATGCCACACACAGGACTGGCACAGCAGCAGACTTGCCAATCTTTATCTCCCACTAATTATTTTTTATTAAAAGGGAGCATTTAGAAAAAAAAAAAAAAAGGCCCAGTATTGCACAGTGGTTTTCGGTGGCACACAATGAGAGACAGATGCCACACACAGGACTGGCACAGAGGCAGATTTGCCAATCTTTATCTCACACTAATTTTTTTTTTTTTAAAGGGAGAATTTAGAAAAAAAAAAAAAAAAAAGGCCCAGTATTACACAGTGGTTTTTGGTGGCACACAATGAGAGACAGATGCCACACACAGGACTGGCACAGTGGCAGACTTGCCAATCTTTATCTCCCTGCAGTAATCTCAGGAAAGTATGGCAGGCAGCTATAAAAAGGACTGCTGCACACAAAAGTGGGGACAAACACACAAGATAGCTGTGCAGAAAGGAAGGAACAACAGGATTTGTGCTTTGAAAAAAGCAGTTGGTTTGCACAGCGGCGTACACACAAAGCAACGCAGCTATCAGGGAGCCTTCTAGGGCAGCCCAATGAGCTACAGCGCTGAAGAAAAAAAATGTTGTAGCTTCCACTGTCCCTGCAAACAAAAGGTGGTGTTGGACAGTGGAAATCGCTACAGCACAAGCGGTTTGTGGCTTTATGTACCCTGCCTATCACTATCCCTGCTTCTGAAGAAGCGGCAGCAACCTCTCCCTATGCTCAGATCAGCAGCAGTAAGATGGCGGTCGGCGGGAACGCCCCTTTATAGCCCCTGTGACGTGGCAGAAAGCAAGCCAATCACTGCAATGCCCTTCTCTAAGATGGTGGGGACTGAGATCTATGTCATCACGCTGCCCACACTCTGCGTCCACCTTCATTGGCTGAGAAATGGCGCTTTTAGCGTCATTGAAATGCGACTTTGGCGCGAAAGTCGCGTACCGCATGGCAGACCCCACACAGGGATCGGGTCGGCTTCATGAGACGCCGACTTTGCCAAAAGTCGGCGACTTATGAAAATGAACGATCCGTTTCGCTCAACCCTATTCCTGACTCCTATTTCACAGCTTTAATCAATTTTTTTCCGAGATTCATGCCATTTTTCCAGGTGCCACAAAAAACACATTAAAGCAAAACCAAAATGGTTTTGCTTGGAAATATGTCAAGGTACATCCTTTACAGGTTAATGACTTGCCTGTAAGGCCAAATATTTAACCCCAGACCGAAAGTTTCCTCCCCCACTTAGGCTTAGTTCAGACGCAGCGTTTTTGATGCGTTTTTCAACTTTAACATTGCTTTCAACCACTACAAATGCCTTCACTGGGAAATGTCATTGTAACATTTAACAACCCTAGCTGGCCATGTGGTGTCTGACACATAAGCAGACCGATCTTGTTTCATGTAGGAAGGAGGGACTTTTAAAGTCACAAAGCCTATTTCTAGGGGGGCAATTGGCGGCATTAATATTCTTAAAGGGTCATTATTAAACAGTGGGTCTCCTATGCTGTTATTGCCTATGCAGTGAGTGGCTGGGCTGCCAAGAATTACGACGTACCCCAATACCCCTTTCACGAGAGGTACAGGAAGGCTTCATGAAAAAATGTTGCATTGAATGCAAGGCCTGCCCTGCTATCAAGTCATATACACCCCAATGAGCCTTTGAACCCAGGTACTGGATGGCCACAGGAAAATACACTTCACATTATTCAGTTGGTCCTGCCATCCTCTTTTCTTATGTATTAACAGCAAGGCCTGCCCTGCTACCAAGTCAAATGCACCCCAATAGGCCTTTGAACCCAGGCACTGGATGGCTGCAGGAAAACCAACTTCACATTATTCAGTTGGTCCTGCCATACTGTTTTCTTATGTATTAACAGCAAAGCCTGCCCTGCTACCAAGTCATATGCACCCCAATAGGTCTTTGAACCCAGGTACTGGATGGCCACAGGAAAATACACTTCACATTATTCAGTTGGTCCTGCCATACTGTTTTCTTATGTATTAACAGCAAGGCCTGCCCTGCTACAAAGTCATATGCACCCAATAGGCCTTTGAATCCAGGTACTGGATGGCCCATGAAAATCCACTCAGATTTTTTAATGGTATGATGTTTCCCTCTTTGCAGAATTATTTATAGGAGAATTTGGCAATTTCGTTTGCCATGTTTTTAACACTAAGGGCTTGTTTCCACATGCGAGAATCACGTCCGTGTCTCGCATGTAGAAACCAAGCTCTGGTGTCTGCACTCCGGAGCAGAGCGTGCGGCCGCATAGGAACACATGGAGCCGCACAGCTCCGCTCCTGAGTGCCGGCGCCAGAGCTTGGTTTCTACATGCGAGACACGGACGTGTTTCTCGCATGTGGAAACAAGACCTAAGGTTCAGATACGGCTTTAAATAAGGCTAATACTTGCAATCCAACGTAATTTTATTGCAAACTACAAAAGTCAAGGAATAGTATGACTGAGTAGTGTGAGTGCGTACACATTTGTATATGTTAACATATAAAGTGTAAGTGCTGGCGGAACGCACCGAGTAAATATAATGATAGTAAACGTGCATTCGCAGCCCGGGGTCCACCATGCAGGAGTGGAACCTGCTGCTAGCTAATGGTGGCACTATATGGCGGTACTACGCCAGAATAGACATGGTTTCCATCACCTGGTCTGTATAAGAGCGAACTCTGTTGCTTCACAGAGTCGCAGGGAATAAAGGTAATGCTGTGCCCTGTTAGCAGTCACGGGGTGCAGCAAATGGATACTAGTGGTATCCCTTCAATTCACCCCCATTATGCTGGTGATTGATCCCGCTCTGACCCTCAATGGCTTTGGAGCCCGCGCCTGAGGACGCCCTGAGTCAGATGCTGGGATCAAGCGGGAGTTCCCACCCTACACTGACTGATAAGTCAGGAGAAATTGGAGATAACCGCACAGAGTGTGTACAGCACCGCACTGGAGGTCACTGCTGGTTAGACGCAGTATAGATTGTGCCTGGTGCTGGATGGCACTATCTGGCGCTAGGCAGCTCTAACTTGTGAACATTAAACAACTCTAGGGATGGGAATGATTCGGAGCTTTCACCAGAACAGGCATACATCCACACACACACAATTACTGATTTATACTAGGGCATGGCCGTGCGGCCATGCAAACCTTTTATAGCGGTAGCTCTCCAGGACATTCCTAGTGATCAAATAGGTGCTGCTACAGGACCTGAGCATGTGACCCCCAACCTCCAATGAGAGGTGGTCCCTTGGACATGCTCAGTAGAGGAAAAGCAGGACTTAGTCCCAGGAGCTTCTGCTCGCCGCCGATCAGTGCTGGTTGCAATGGCTGGACATGGAAGGGCAGCAGTAACCAAGTGCACAGTATCTGCCTGAGCCAGATGCTGTAACCGACATCTTTACTGATCAGGCTCCACTGCAGCTGGAGAAGAATGGGAGACCACAGTGGACATGGTTTGAGATTCCCCCTGTGCAGCGGCGGGAACTCGACACCTAACACAAAGGTTAATAAGTACATATAAGGATTAAACACATATAGTGATTACGTATATATGAAGATTAACTACATACAGTATACGTAGATCATCACCAAGAAGCTTTTAAACGTCATCCGTCTGGAATATCAGAGAAGCAACACCAAGACAGAGAACCCCTGGGAGATTACCTACACTGCATGGGCGTCCCCAATTATGCAGGTATCAGCACATTGTACATGTACAGGTACCCCAGTTTTGGCATCTGTCTTAGTCATGTTTCTCTGGTCTTATATAGTGATTTACACTATTTAGTAACTCTAGTTTCACCCAGACCATCAAGAGGCCACTTTTCAAGGTTGGATGAAACTGAGATATCATGGAGTCCTCAGACGAGCGGGCCATAAACCCCTAGAAAATAAAAGCCACAAGGATTTAGACCAAACCACCACAGGCATAGTGTCATGTCGGACACTGTTCAGACCAGGTCATCTGACAGACAGCGGTAAATCCGCGTTTGACCACTGTTTGCTCATTGGCGTCAGCTAGTTTTCGTCTGGCTGCTCCGGGGTTAATTTATCTGATCCTCGGATTGGAAGCTGGGCCATGCCCATTTCCTTTAAATGGTTCTCCTGATCTTTGGGCGTCGCCGATTATAGCTTCTGTCTTATCCGTAGTTATATCGGTCTGGAGTGGAGAGCTGGTTGTTGGAGAATCGTTGCTGGTGGTGTATTTTCCTTTGTCTTATTTACTCCATCCTATATTTGTATTTATTTTGCCCTGCACCTTTATAGTGTATTCCTGATTGACTGCGGCGTGGTGTATATTTTCCTTTATCCTTGTTTGTTATAACTGTGGGTATTGATCTATTGCATTCACAGGGTGGTGGGCGGTGGTGTTCAGTCTAGGGCTGAATCAGGAGTCAGGGTGAGGGTGGAGGCCTGAACATGCACACCTTCAGTGTAAACTTCAGGTAGAGGGTCAGACAGGGTTTCCCTAGTCTGAGGGAAATTGCAGGGGCCCGGGTTATTAGCTCTCGCCCTCCTTGTATCCCCGTGACACATAGTTTCAGTAAACTTTCATATTTTACAATGACAAACAGCAAACATATAGAGGCTTAGAATGGTTTGTGAAGTGAACAAAGAAATATTTCTAAAGTTTGTGTCACTATGAGCACTGTCTGTCACATCTGTAAATGTTTTACAAGAAATGCAGCTATGTGATTGTCTGAATTCATTCGGTATACAGTATTTTAATCTGCATTCCAAATCGCCACTGGTACATTCGCCATTTGTACATTTGAAGCAGCCAAAGTTATGGCTCTCAAGAATAGAAAGTAATATAGTGGACAAAGAAATATTTTTAATGAACTACTGGGCCAAACTAACAGCATTGCTTTATCAAATTTATTTGAAGTGTATTGTGTGAGTAACCATGCAACACAAAAAGGAGCTTTTAAGTGAGCTCTTTAAGGGACACAAATGTTATGAATAGAGTTGAGCGACTTTTACTTTTTTAGGATCGAGTCGGGTTTCGCGAAACCCGACTTTGTCAAAGGTCGGGTCGGGTGAAATCGTCCGATTATTGTGAAAAGTCGGGGATCCGACTGAAACACGAAACCCAATGCAAGTCAATGGGGAAGCAAAGTCTGCAGTGAGTGGAGGACAGGAAAACACCTAAAGTGCCCATTTTAATGCCAAAAACATCAATTCTTGTTACTTAAGGTTGTCAATCTTAATTTGCCTTATAATAATAGTTAGGCATTGAAAATTGGGGGTCATTTGGCTAAAGTTGTGGAGGGGTAGGGCTGGCTCAAGTTTTTTGTGGGCCCAGGAAACGCGGACTACCTCACGGCGGTGGAGCAGGGAGAGGTAAGTATTTCAACTTTGCAAGTGCTGTGATCCTGAGCAAGCAGGGGGGGTAAACTCGTTCGCATTGGCACTGGCACAAGGCCCCTCAAAGTACGGCGGTGTGTTGGATGGTGGAGGCGCCTCCCACCAGCAGAGACACTTTTGCATACTATGAGGGGCCCTGTGACAGTGACGTCGCCAACGAGTATGCCCTCCCCACCTGATGAGGGAACCTGCACTTTCATCTGCGCCTTCCTCTTTGTCCCCGTATTAGGTGGTATAGTATGCGGGAAGGGGAACCTGACTTTCAGCAGGGTCAGATTCTGGCTGTGTAGAGTGCAAGGGGAATGTAGTGGTCTGGGTCAATGTACCAGCAGACTCATCTATCAGTGGCTGGGCAATGGGCAGGATGAGAAGGAAACACAGTTAGTAGGCCCAAATAATAAAGTAGGCTAAATGCAGTTCAAATGTGGTAACAGGACTAAACAGGCAGCATTGCTTTGTTCAGTGGAAGACAACTGTAATGAGTGGCAGGCACAGTTAGTAGGGCCAAATAATAAAGTGGGCCAAATGCAGTTCAAAATTGGTAACAGGAGTAAACAGGCGGCACTGCTTTGTTCAGTGGAGGAGAACAACAAGCAGCGGCAGACACCGTTAGTAGGCCAAACCAAACAAGTAGGCCAAATACAGTTTAATATCTGATATAGCCTGAAAATTGAAGCTCAGCTTTGTTCAGTGGAGGAGAACAACAAGCAGCGGCAGACACCGTTGGTAGGCCCAACCAAACTAGTAGGCCGAATGCAGTTTCATATCCAAAATATAGGCCGAAAGCCTGAAGATTGAAGCTCAGCTTTGTTCAGTGGAGGAGAAAAGCAAGGAGCGGCAGACACCGTTAGTAGGGCCCAACCAAACTAGTAGGCCAAATGCAGTTTAATATCTGATATAGCCTGAAAATTGAAGCTCAGCTTTTTTAAGTGGAGGAGAACAACAACCAGCAGCAGACACCGTTAGTAGGCCCAACCAAACAAGTAGGCCAAATGCAGTTAAATATCTGATATAGGCTGAAAGCCTGAAAATTGAAGCTCAGCTTTGTTCAGTGGAGGAGAACAACAAGCAGCGGCAGACACTGTTAGTAGGCCAAACCAAACAAGTAGGGCAAATGCAGTTTAATATCTGATATAGCCTGAAAATTGAAGCTCAGCTTTGTTTAGTGGAGGAGAACAACAAGCAGCGGCAGACACCGTTAGTAGGCCCAACCAAACAAGTAGGCAAAATGCAGTTTCATATTCAAAATATAGGCCAAAAGCCTGAAGATTGAAGCACAGGAGAAAAGCACAGGAGAACACCAAGGAGCGGCAGACACTGTTAGTAGGCCCAACCAAACTAGTAGGCCAAATGCAGTTTCATATTCAAAATATAGGCCGAAAGCCTGAAGATTGAAGCTCAGCTTTGTTCAGTGGAGGACAGCTGTATTGAGTGGCGCAGACATACACATGTAGTAGGCCTAAAATAAAAAAGTAGGCTCAATGCAGTTTAAAATAGGTTACAGGGGTACACAGGCAGCATTGGTTTGGTCAGCAGAGGACAATTGCAAGGAGTGGCGCAGACTTACTAGGCCTAAAATAAAAAAGTAGGCTCTATGCAGTTTAAAATAGGTTACAGGGGTACACAGGCAGCGTTGGTTTGGTCAGCGGAGGATGATTGCAAGGAGTGGCGCAGACAGACTTAGTAGGCCTAAAATAAAAAAGTAGGCTCAATGCAGTTCTAAACTGGTAACAGGAGTAAACTGGCGGCACTGCTTGGTTCGGTGGAGGACAACTGGAAGAAGTGGTTGACACAGTAAGTTGGCCAAAATAGTAAAATGGGCTAAATGTCTGCAAAAAAAAATGTTCCTAAATAAACAGGTGGCAAAGCTAGGTACAGGGGTGGGTTCCTCTGCTGAGTAGCAGACAGTGGCAGTTCGTGCACAGTATTCACAGGTCTAAATGGAGGCCAGGGCCCCTGTATATTTTTACTATCATCTATCATTTCAACAAATTTGTATTGGCAGTGCCATTGAAGGATTTAACAGCACAGACTAAACAGTGGTGGAGCAGTGAGAGGTAAGTTTTGCAAGTAGTAGAGCACTGTTTGAGCTGAGGGGGAACACTCTCTCGTGGGCAGCATTACTGGCCCAGGGCCTCTCATATCACGACTGTGTGTCTAACGTTGGGTGTGCACCACCACCGCCAGAGACACTTCATTGTACTATGAGGGACCCTGTGCCAGTGCCATTGGCCAAAAGTGGGCACACCCACCTGTCCAGGCAAACCGCACTCGCACGGGTGCTTGCGCCAAGTGGTGACCATGGCCTCATGGGGGGAGTCAGCCCATTTAGGGAGGTGTAGAAATGGCCTATGGTGGACATTCAGCAGCTGCAAATGGAGGAATTGGAGCAGTCAGTAAGAGGAGGTCAAAAGCAAGACCTTTTTACCGGAAAGCTACGTGTAAGCAGGGGAAGGTGGGGCAAAATAATTAGAAATCCATGAGTGGTTCATTTTAATGAAGGTTAGATCATCACCATTTTGGGCAGCCAGACAAGTCCTTTTTTCAGTCAGTATTGAACCAGCAGCACTGAATACTCTTTCTGATAGCACACTAGCAGCTGGGCAAGCGAGCTCCTGTAATGCATATTCTGCCAATTCAGGCCAGGTGTCTATTTTAGATGCCCAGTAATCAAAGGGGAATGACGTGTGAGGGAGAACATCGATAAGGGAGGAAAAATAGTTCGTGACCATACTGGACAAATGTTGTCTCCTGTCACTTTGAATTGATGCAGCAGTACCTGTCGTGACTGCGGTCATTGCGAAATCATTCCACAACCTGGTCATAAAACCCCTTTGTCCAATGCCACTTCTGATTTGTGCACCTCTAACACCTCTGCCATGTTGCCCCCTGCAGCTCGTGTGAGAACCATCACCGCCGCTGTGTGCTCGGAATGCCTGAACCAAACGGTCTACAAGAGTTGCTTGTTTGGTAGCCAATATTTGCGCAAGGTTCTCATGTGGCATGATATTTTGCAATTTCCCTTTAAAGCGTGGATCCAGGAGGCAGGCCAACCATTAATCGTCATCGGTCATCATTTTGATAATGCGGGGCATAATCAGCCATGTGGGCCAATGTTCCAGGTGTCAAATCACTGCTTGTGCTGGGTTGAGGAGCACTTTCTGGCAAATCAACATCACTTATATCCCGCAAAAACCCTGTGCCTGACCTTGCAACGCCACCAGTTTCTATTGCCCCTGAGAAGCTTCCTCCTCCCATAAATATTCATCCCCATCATCCTCCTCCTCTGCCACCTCATCCAGGAGAGTTCCCTGAGCAGACAATGGCTGACTGTCCTCAAGGCTTTCCTCCTCCTCGGCTGCAGATGCCTGCTCCTTAATGTGTGTCAAACTTTGCATCAGCAGACGCATTAGTGGGTGCTCATGCTTATGTTGGCGTCATCTGCACTTACCAGCCGTGTGCATTCCTCTAAACACTGAAGGACTTGACAGAGGTCTTGTAGCTTCGACCACTGCACACCTGACAACTCGACAACTCCATGTCTGCCATCCAACTGCCTGCCCGTGTATGTGTATCCTCCCACAAATACATTACAGCACGCCTCTGTTCGCACAGCCTCTGAAGCTTGTGTAGTGTGGAGTTCCACCTTGTTGCAACGTCGATTATTAGGCGGTGCTGGGGAAGCTTCAACGATCGCTGATGGTTCTGCATACGGCTCGAGTGTACGGGCGACCGGCGGATGTGCGAGCAAAGTCTTCACACCTTCAGGAGCAGGGCTGGTAACCCCGGATAACTTTTCAGGAAGCACTGCACCACCAGGTTCAAGGTGTGAGCCAGGCAAGGTATGTGTTTCAGTTCTAAAAGGGCTATGGCAGCCATAAAATTCCTTCCGTTATCACTGACTACCTTGCCTGCCTCAAGATGTACACTGCCCAGCCATGAATGAGTTTCTTGCTGCAAGAATTCAGCCAGAACTTCCGCGGTGTGTCTGTTGTCGCCCAAACACTTAATTTCCAACACAGCCTGCTGACGCTTACCACTAGCTGTTCCATAATGGGACACCTCGTGTGCAACACTGGCAGCTGCGGATGGAGTGGTCGTGCGACTACGCTCTGTGGACGAGCTTTCACTTCTGCTGGAGGAGGAGGAGGGGTGGCGAACGCCTACAGCCAACTGTTTCCTAGACCGTGGGCTAGGCAGAACTGTCCCACTATGGCTGTCCCCTGTGGACCCTGCATCCACCATATTAACCCAGTGTGCCGTGCCTACTGGTCCATGCAACTGTTGTGAGGTGCACCTTTCTACTGACTGATTGCCTGAGTGCATGGACAATGCGGTCTTTGACATGCTGGTGGAGGGCTGGGATGGCTTTTCTCGCAAAGAAGTGTCGACTGGGTAGGTCATAGCGTGGTACTGCGTAGGCCATCAGGGCTTTGAAAGCTTCGCTTTCAACCAACCGGTAGGGCATCATCTCTAACGAGATTAGTCTAGCAATGTGGGCATTCAAACCCTGTGTATGCGGATGAGAGGATGAGTACTTCCTTTTCCTAACGAGAGTCTGTTGTAGGGTGAGCTGGACTGGAGAGCTACATATGGTGGAACTAGCGGGGGTGGCGGTGGACATGGCAGATTGAGAGATGGTTGGTGAGTGTATTCTTGCTGTTGGCCTACATACAGTGTTTCCTACCAATAACCTTGTGATTCCCTGACTGCTTTGGCCTTGCGATGATACCTCCACATTTGCTGCAGGTGGTGTCCTAAACGGTGGGCTTACAGTGAGGGAAGCAATGTAGCGTTGCTGACTAGCTTCATGCAGAGCGGGTGCACCTACGTAACGGGACGTTTGGTAGTTAGTCCAGGCTTGCAAGTGCATGCTGGTTAAATGTCTATGCATGCATTTTGTATTTAAATTTTTGACATTCTGCCCTCTGCTAAAGGTCCTTGAGCATTTCTTACAGATAACTTTGCACTGATCATTCGGATCTTGGTTAAAAAATAGCCAGACTGCACTCTTCCTACTATTGAAAACCTTTTCAGGCATTGCACGCTGTGCTACTTTCACCGGATGGCCACGCTGTCCTAAAACTGTTTTTGGTTTTGACACACGGTTTTGGTCAGATACGGGCCTGCCAGATGAAAGCTATTGCAATATTGATGCCTGCTGCGGCTCATACTCCTCCGCTTCAGAGCTACTGCCAGCGGCACCCTGTTCCCCCAATGGCTGCCAATCGGGGTCAACAACTGGGTCATCTATCACCTCCTCTTCAATGTCCTCCTGTGCACCTTCCTCTGTGTCACCGTCTAAGGTGCTATGGCGTTCGGGACTGGGCACCATAGTCTCATCAGGGTCAGGTTCTGGCTCAGTACACTGCAAGGGCAATGTTGTGATCTGAGTCAATGTAACAGCATAATAATCTAGCTGTGGCTGTGCATCTGTGCACTCCATGTGCGATTCATCTTGTAATGGCCTGTTAACAATTTCCATTTCTAACCCAGGCACGGTATGTGTAAAGAGCTCCATGGAGTAACCTGTTGTGTCACCTGACGCATCCTTCACTGTTGTTCTGGGTGAAGGACACAAGGAAGGGACTTATTCCTGACCGGGAGCATCCACTGATGACTTGCTGAACTTTCCGA
The DNA here is from genome assembly GCF_051348905.1 of Ranitomeya variabilis. NCBI lineage: Eukaryota > Metazoa > Chordata > Amphibia > Anura > Dendrobatidae > Ranitomeya > Ranitomeya variabilis. The sequence goes on from NC_135236.1 coordinate 305,661,858, forward strand.
AGAGGAGGTGAAAGAGCTAGAGGCTGAGTCAGCAAGGAAAGCCAAAACTTTTTCCTGCTGCTCCAGGTTTAAAAGCGGTTTTCCTACTCCCAGAAAAGGGAGCATTCGAGGCCTTGTGTAGCCAGACGATGACGCTGGCTCAACAACTCAAGCCTTAGGTGCTATTTTGCTTTTACCACTACCACCAAATGCTCCACCACCACCACCACCATCATTACCAGCAGGCAACGACCGCCCACGGCCAGAACCTCTTCCCCAGACTTCCTCATTCTTGGGAAAATGTAACCAAACTAACAACCGTTATATGGTATTGTAAAACAAGGTAGAAGATGTATGTAAACTTGCTGTGAATTTAAATTTCCCTTTCTATATGTGTGGGAGACTGCTGCAAAAATCAGGCCCACTGTATTACACTACACAGTGTACGTGGCAGAAAGTGGCTGGCAGCTATATGCCAAACAGAACGGACGCAGATGCACTTAGTGGCAATATAAATCTCCCTTTTTATGTGTGGGACACTGCTGCAAAATTCAGGCCCACTGTGTACACTACACAGTATAAGTGACAGAAAGTGGCTGGCAGATATACACCAAACAGAACTGACGCAGATGCACTTAGTGGCAATATAATGCTCCCTTTTTCTGTGGGACACTGCTGCAAATAAAAAACAGACCCACTGTTTTACACTACACAGTATAAGGGGCAGAAAGTGGCTGGCAGATATACGCCAAAAAGAACTGACGCAGATGCACTTAGTGGCAATATAAATCTCCCTTTTTATGTGTGGGACACTGCTGCAAAATTCAGGCCCACTGTATTACACTACACAGTATAAGTGGCAGAAAGTGGCAGGCAGATATACACCAAACAGAACTGACGCAGATGCACTTAGTGGCAATATAAATCTCCCTTTTTCTGTGTGGGAGACTGCTGCAAATAAAAAACAGGCCCACTGTTTTACACTACACAGTATAAGTGGCAGAAAGTGGCTGGCAGATATACGCCAAACAGAACTGACGCAGATGCATTTAGTGGCAATATAAATCTCCCTTTTTATGTGTGGGAGACTGCTGCAAATAAAAAACAGGCCCACTGTATTACACTACACAGTATAAGTGACAGAAAGTGGCTGGCAGATATACGCCAAACAGAACTGACACAGATGCACTTAGTGGCAATATAAATCTCCCTTTTTATGTGTGGGACACTGCTGCAAAATTTAGGCCCACTGTTTTACACTACACAGTATAAGAGGCATCACACTGCCCACACTCTGCGTCCACCTTCACTGGCTGAGAAATGGCACTGAAAGCGTCATACGTAGTGTTGAGCGATACCGTCCGATACTTGAAAGTATCGGTATCGGATAGTATCGGCCGATACCCGAAAAGTATCGGATATCGCCGATACCGATACCCGATACCAATACAAGTCAATGGGACACCAATTATTGGAAGGTATCCTGTATGGTTCCCAGGGTCTGAAGGAGAGAAAACTCTCCTTCAGGCCCTGGGATCCATATTAATGTGTAAAATAAAGAATAAAAATAAAAAATATTGATACACTCACCTCTCCGACGCAGCCTGGACCTTACCGATGTAACCGGCAGCTTCCGTTCCTAAGAATGAGCGCTTGAAAGACCTTAGATGATGTCGCGGCTTGTGATTGGTCGCGTGGTGGTCACGTGACCGCTCACGCGACCAATCACAAGCCGCGACGTCATCTAAAGTCTTTCAAGCGCTCATTCTTAGGAACGGAAGCTGCCGGTTACATCGGTAAGGTCCAGGCTGCGTCGGAGAGGTGAGTATATCAATATTTTTTATTATTATTCTTTATTTTACACATTAATATCGATCCCGATACCGATTCCCGATATCACAAAAGTATCGGATCTCGGTATCGGAATTCCGATACCGCAAATATCGGCCGATACCCGATACTTGCGGTATCGGAATGCTCAACACTAGTCATACGAAATGTGACTTGGCGTGAAGATCGCCGACAGCATGGCCGATCCCACACTGGGATCGGGTCGGGTTTCACAAAACCCGACTTTGCCGAAAGTCGGCGATTTTTGAAAATGTGCAATCTGTTTCGCTCAACCCTAGTTATGAAGTCTTTGCCAACAAGGATGTGGTTTCACCAATGGGGGGGTACCTTTTTAAAAATATACTATTGCCATCACAGCTCCCATTGCCCAAACTTCACCAGCCTATCACAGTACAAAGCATGTTCACCCTGGTGATCTAGTGGAAGTTAAAGAAGAGACATTGCAGGAGACAGAGTTAAGAAGTAGGCCCAATGTAGTGGTGTGGGTCTCTGAGACTTGTAATGTAGTGCATGAGCTGCCAAGCAGTTCCCCAATGGGGAACAGGAGACAGAGTTAAGAAGTAGGCCCAATGTAATGTTATGAACAATCCCCCAAAGTGGGGTCCTTGTTTTTATTAAAAAAAATAGTGCCATCACAGCCCCCGTGCCCAAAATTCACCGTATAGAGCACATTCACCCTGGTCATCGAGTGTCAGTTAAAGGACACATTGCAGGAAACAGAGTTAAGAAGTAGGCCCAATGTAAGATCATACCCAATTCCCCAATGTGGGGTCCTGTTTTTACAAAATAAAATAGTGCTATCACAGCCCCGTGCCCAAACTTCAACGTACAGAGCACGTTCACCCTGGTCATCCAGTGTCAATTAAAGGACACATTGGAGGAGACAGAGTTAAGAAGTAGGCCCAATGTAATGTCATGCCCAATTCCCCGAAGTCGGGTCCTGTTTTTACAAAATAAAATAGTGCCATCACAGCCCCCGTGCCCAAAATTCACCATACAGAGCATGTTCACCCTGGTCATCTAGTGGTTCTGGATGATGAGGATGAGGATAACGAGGAGGATAACAACAAACAGACCAAATCTGGAAGCGTATACCCATGTGTGGTTGTGAAGAGGTGCATGAGAATGCACCCCCCAAAAGAGAGAATGTATTTGAGGTTATGTTTCGCTGCTTTCACTTGATGGTATATAGAAGTCTTTCCCAAATCAGCCCTTGTTAATTTTTATAAGTGTCAGCCTGTCAGCATTTTCAGTTGACAGGCGGATGTGCTTATCTGTTATAATTCTACCAGTGGCACTAAAAACCCGCTCTGACAGAATGCTAGCAGTAGGGCAGGCCAGGACCTCCAAGGCATAGAGAGCCAGTTCATGACACGTGTCCATTTTGGATACCCAGTAATTAAAAAGCACAGAAGAATCACGGAGGATGGGGGGGTCTGAGAAAACTGTCCCAGAGCTTTGCCATTGTTCCCCTGCCTGAGCTGGATTGCACTTCTGTCTCTCTCGCTTGGACTCCTTGGTTGTACAACAAACTCTGACGTCTGCTGCCAGCTTTCTCACATGGGAATTTTCAAAGTAATTCCACTACAAGGGCCCTCTGGTACTGCAACATTTTAGCACAGCTCTCTGCCTCTGTTAGAAGAGATTGAAAGTTCTCCTTGTAGCCTGGGTCTAGAAGTGTCATCAACCAGTAATGAGTGTCACCCAAAATTTTTATAATGCGAGCGTCAAGTGAAACGCAGTGCAACATAAAGTCAGCCATGCATGCCAGACTGCTAACAGGCAAGACTTCTGTGTCCTTACCATGACCATGCTGTCCTCCCCCTCATCCTCCGCCTCCTCCCTGTCCTCAGGCCATCCCCACTGAACAGAAGGTATGACAGCTGTGCTTGTAGTACCATCTATAGCGCATGAAAGTAGCTCCAGTTCTTCCTCCTCCTTATTGCCTACCAATCCACGATGAGAAGACATGAGGCTGGGCTGAGTGTAATCCCCCTGTATGGTTCCTTGCTCCATGTCCTCGTGCTCTGCCTGCAATGCATCCTCTTTAATTGTTAGCAGAGTGGTTTTCAGAATGCTGAGTAGTGGGATTGTGATGCTAATTATGGCGTCATAGCCGCTCACCATCTTGGTGCAGTCCTCAAAGTTTTGTAGGATGGTACATATGTCGGACATCCATGTCCACTCCTGAGGTCTTATGTGTGGAGTCTGAACTGCATATCTTGTTGATGTTGGTGGTCAACAACTGCCCTTTTCTGCTCACAAATCCTTTCCAACATATGCAGTGTAAAGTTCCAGCACGCGGAGACATCACACACCAACCAGTGAGCTGGAAGCTGCAAACGCTGCTGAAGCAGGCAAGGGCGGCTGAAGCTGTAGCTGACTTTCTAAAATGGGCAGACAGACGGCTTTCACTAGCAGAGCCAGCAGCTCCGGGTAGCTTTTCAGAAACGTTGAAATACAAGGTTAAGCACATGGGCCAAACAAGGTATGTGTGAGCTCACCTTGCCTCAGAGCAGCCACCAGGTTACGGCCATTGTCACACATGACCATGAATGACTGTAGGTTCAGCGGTGTCATCCAAACATCTGACTGCTCTTTCAGTGCTGTCCACAACTCTTCTGCATTGTAAGGTTTGTCACCTATGCAGATAAGCTTCAGCACAGCCTGTTGCCGCTTGGCTGAGGCAGTGCTGCAGTGCTTCCAGCTTCTGACTGATGTGTTAATTTCAGAGATGGAGGATGAAGAGGAGGAGGAGGTGCAGGAGCTGTAGACTGTGGGGGCAACCCTGATTGACGTAGAGCCCACAATCCTTGGCGTCGGGTAGACGTTTTCCATCTCAAGGTCCGACTGGGTCCCGGATTCCACTATGTAAACCCAGTGTGCTGTCAGTGAGATGTACAGTACCATATCTACCCAAAAGCACTTGTTCATGTGTCTGTGGTTAGGTGGACTTTCCCTGTAACAGCATTGTTGAGAGCACGGGTAATGTTTTGGGACACATGTTGGTGTAATGGCGGTACGGCACAATGGAAGACATAGTGGCGACTGGGGACCAAGAACCTTGGGATGGCAGCCGCCATCAGGTTGTGGAAAGCTTTCGTCTCAACAAGCCTAAAAGGCAGCATTTCTAGTGCAAGCAGAAGAGAAATATTACAATTGAGGACTGTGGCCTATGGGGCATTGGCTGGGTATTTCTGCTTGTGTTCCAAAGACAGGGTAATAGACAACTGAAGGCTGTGCTGGGAAAAGGACGTGAACGGGCCTGATGATGGTGCTGCTTGACTGTGGGCCACAACAGGTGCATGGCTAGAGGCATCTTCACATGCACAGTGTACTGGGGATTGGCTTCTATGCAAAACAGTGGAAGAAGCAGTGGTGTGACCTGCAGACAATGGTCCTGGAGCCTGGGGTTCAGCCCAGAAAGTCGGGTGCTTTGCTGCCATGTGCCTGATCATGCTGGTGGTGGTCAGGCTGGTTGTGTTGCTACCCCTGCTGATGCGCGCATGGCAGGTGCTGCAAATGGCCTGTTTGGGGTTATCGGCAGAGTCTTTTAAAAATAACCAGAATTGGGAAGATCTAACAGTTGGAATGGCCACTTCCTCATGTTGGCATTATAGGGAATGCACGCACGCCTTCTGTCTGTGGCCACCACACTGCTTCTTCCTGTCTGCTGGGGAGATATGCCTCCTTCCCCATGTGTGCTGCTGCTCTTTCTCTGCATGTCCTCCTGCCAGGTTGGGTCAGTCACTTAGTCATCCACCATCTTGTTTTCCACATCCGCACCCTGCTCCTCATCCTGACTTTCTGGCAACTGTGTCTCATCATAGTCCACCTCTTCTAACACTTTCCCACCATGGCCTTCACGTGTTCAGGGCTGGTCAAAGCTTTGGGAAGCTCTACATGCAATCTCATCTGTCCCCACTTCAAGTTGACTGGACGAGAGTTCTGAATATGGAAATGGAAATGGAAAACTGAACAATTCTTCAAAGTGTCCACGTTTGGGATCAGTTGTCTCAGGTGGTAGGAGGAAGGAGGATCAAGGTGAGGAATATCCGGGCCACAGTCATGGCTACTCAGACTTGACCATGTGGAAGACATGGTGGTGGTGTCTAAGTGACTCGCATTATCCGCTATACAACCAACAACCATTCCACACTGCTCTGGCTTCAATAGTGGTGTGCTGCGGTCACCTAGAAACCGGGACAGGAAGGTCAAGCGAGAAGATGTGGGTCTTTGTTGTTGCCCACTTTCACCTTGGCCACGGCCTTGTTCTCTGCATGCACCATCATCATCACGTCCACTTCCCCATCCCTTTCCCCCTTAACTTTCCCATTTTAAATGGACTACTGCACTGTTTCAAATGCTCAAAACAAATATATTTATTATATATTTATTAGTAGTGAAATAATATCTGATCAGTATGCCTGCAAATCTATGATTTTTCAAACCCAAACACCAGGCAGGCCTCAGACTGATATAACAGACTGTATTAAATTTTTGCGGGCTTTTTTGAGAAGTTAATTTATGCCAAATAGTGCTGTATATAAGTAGAGTAACAGAAGGCAAAAAAGGGGTCCACTGGCCGACATTGACCAAACTTGGAACACTCAGATATATGAGGGCTGTCACAGAAATACCACACTGGCAAATATGTGGCCTTTTTATAATTTTGGAAGCTAAATAGAGCTGTATAGAATTAGAGTATCAGACAGCAAAAAAAGGGTACAACGGCCTACAATGCCTAAACTTGGAGCACGCAGATATATGAGGGCTGTCACAGAAATACCACACTGGCAAATATGTGGCCTTTTTAGATTTTTTCAAGCTAAATAGTGCTGTATATTATTATATTATTAGAGTATCAGACAGCAAAAAAAAAGGGGTACACCGGCCTACAATGACCAAACTTGGAGCTCGCAGATAAATGAGGGCTGTAACGGAAATACCACACTGGCAAATATGTGGCCTTTTTATAATTTTAGGAGCTAAATAGTGCTGTATAGAATTAAAGTATCAGACAGAAAAAAAGTGGTCCACCGGCCTACAATGCCCAAATTTGGAGCACACAGATATATGAGGGCTGTCACGGAAATACCACACTGGCAAAAATGTAGCCAGCTTTTTAAAAAAAATACAAAATAGCGCTGTATATAATTAGAGTAACAGACAGCAAAAAAATGTGGTACACCGTCCTACAATGACCAAACTTGGAGCACGTAGATATACGAGAGCTATCATGGAAATACCACACTGGCAAATATGTGGCCTTTTTATAATTTTAGGAGCTAAATAGTGCTGTATAGAATTAGAGTATCAGACAGAAAAAAAGTGGTCCACTGGCCTATATTGACCAAACTTGAAGCACGCAGATATATGAGGGCTGTCACTGAAATAGCACACTGGCAAATATGTGGCCTTTTTAGATTTTTGAAGGTATATAGTGATGTATATACTTAGAGTAACAGACAGCAAAAAAAGTGGTACACTGGCCTACAATGACCAAACTTGGAGCTCACAGATATATGAGGGCTGTCACGGAAATACTAAATACAGCGCAAGTGGAAATAAAACATATTTTTTACTAGAAATGGATAAAAGTCAAAACAAAGTCACCCAAAAGTGATATTCAAACACATGGGGTAAGGTCTCAACACAAAACAACCCCTTAGGCCTCTTTCACACTTCAGTTGTTTGGCGTCAGTCTAAATCCGCCATTTTCCTCAAATAACGGATCCGTTTTTTTTGTGACGGATCCGTTATTTTCCCCATAGACTTGCATTAGCGACGGATTGTGACGGATAGCCATCCGTCCTATCCGTCATGCGACGGATCCGTCGAAATTTGGCGGACGTTGTCTAGACATCGACGGACTTTGTAACGTTTTTTGTCGCCGCCTAATTAACGGTCCACGACGGATCCATCACGTCCGTCATTTTATAGAATTGGCGCCTATGGGCGACGGATCCTTAACTGAGCATGCTCCAAAAAGTAGATACTTTTCCCAGACAACCCCAAAACTATATAAACAGGACAGGTGGGCCTCATTTTTCAATGTGCCATCAAGAGAGAACACAGATCCTGCAAGTAAGAGACATCCTGCCAGCAAGAGACATCCTGCCAGCGAGAGAGATCCTGCCAGCGAGAGAGATCCTGCCAGCGAGACATACCCTGCCAGCAAGACATACCTGCTAGCAAGAGAGACCCTGCCAGAGACTGCTATGTGAGTACTGCCATCCAGCGTGTGTGTGTGTATGCCTGCCTTGCATGTGTTTTATTTTTCATACTGTGCTGGTATTTTTAATGGCTGTGCTGTGACGTGTGTGTGTGTGTTTGTAAATGCTGTGTGATGTGTTCTGCATTTTTTGGTGATTTTTCATACATTAACATACTGTACTGGTATTTCAAATAAAGAGCAGTGTAGCTCCTACTTTCCAACCAAAAAAAAAAGAAAAAAAAAAATTTGGAATAAAAATTACACAAAACTGTCCGTAGTATGATTTCAAGATAAATTTAAAACTGGTCTACAGTCAATAAAGGTGTTTGAGGTTCTATATCTAAATGCAGAATGCAAACCTTTGGTATACAAAATGTTATCTGGTTATAACTAGGGTAACCATAATTATCATTTTTGGGTATTGGTATTTTAACTTTGAATGAGGGAATTTTTTTTATAAGGTTGAAACTGTCTCTGAAAGAAAGAGCTGAAGATCCTGTGGTGACGTCATCACTATCATAGGGCTTTCAGCATTTATCAGCTCCGCCTCCTGATCACATGATGATGATGTCACCACAGGTCCTTCAGCTCTCCGCAGCTCAGTCCTGGTTGTGTGCAGCTCGTGTTCTCTGGTATCAACCAGCAGCAGATTTCGGGTTCCTGCTGTTCTGGTGAGATGTGGAAAGAGGGGCAGAATGTGGAGATGGATGGGCAGAATGCGGAGTCGGATGGGGCAGAATGCGGAGACTGATGGGGCAGAATGTGGAGATGGATGGGGCAGGATGTGGATTTGGGTGGAAAATATTTTGGCGGGGGGGCCCCATTTGGAAGTTCACACCGGGGCCCATAACTTTGTAGTTACGCCACTGTATAGTAGCTTAGAACTGTCTTTATACTTGCAGATTCTAGGGACCAAGGAACTAGGGACCAAGATGACGCAGGCAGACCCCCCAAAGTTTTGTAAACATGTAAGTATAAAGTCCCGAAAAGCTGCGTCTATCCTTTTGTATAGTAGCTTACAACTCTCTTTATACTTGCAGATTCTAGGGACCAAGACAGACGCAGGCAGAATAACAATGTCTTCATCTGAGAGCCCCCCCTCACATCGTCAGCTACCTGAGGTTTTTTTTTTTTTTCTTCATAAATTTTTTTTGGGGTACATCTCTGGTAATGTTTGTGAACCCTATATGTATTTATTCTGTTTTCACAGGAAGAAGAAGGAGGAGCAGCAGCAGAGGAGCTTCATGAAGGAGACGGGCAGGGTGGAGAAATGAGAGGAGCGGGAGCGCATAGTGTAAGTTTTGCAGAGACAGATCCTCACATAAAACACACTACACTCAACACAAACATTCAGCACAGTACACACACAGTACATATGCCTCCATCCAAGCACATAATTTATTTATTATTTTTTTTTTTTTATTAGTCTTCACAATCTGGGGCTCGACGTAGAGTTCCTCAGAGCACCTACCATAGTCGTCGGAATGCTAGGCGCGGCAGTCACCGCAGAGTAAGTTCCTTTTTTGGTTTGGTGTTTAGCAAACTGTAAAATTCATGTGTTATAAATTATAATCTTTCCCTTTTTATTCTTTTTTTTTGTTAAAAGGCTTCACAGCGTGCTCCCGAACAGGATGAAGAAGAGGAGGAGGGCATAGATGTGGACACCCTCATCCAAGCGGTCCAAAGTCGGGAGCCGCTATGGAAGATTTCGGACCGCCGCCATGCTGACCAGTACGTCACCCGACGGCTATGGGAGGAGGTGTGCAATGCTGTTATTGATAACTGGGAGGAACTCGATGCTGGGGCCCAGGATCCAGCACGTAAGTATTCACAGTTCATTAACGTGTGTTAGCATGATTTAATGTGTTGTATAGTAACCAATTTTTGCTTTCTCTTTCCAGGTAACAGGGTAATCGTGCGGTGGCGGTCACTGAGGGATCGCTTCAAGAGGGAGTTCAATAAGGAGATGCAGGCCCCGAGTGGATCTAGAGGACGCAGGAGCGGGTATAAACATTCCAGAGCCCTATCGTTCCTCCGGTCGACGCTGCTGAGCAGAAGGTAAATATTCAACACCACAAGTTTTCAGTCAAACTGTTAAAATGTGTAACCTTCTATTTTTTTTGGCAGCAAGGGCAATTGTAATATCAAGATACTAATTTTTTTGTTTGTTTCTTCTTTAACAGTACTGTCAGCAGCACTCGGGAGCCTGCATCAGAGTTGCACCCCTCTGGAGCGATCCCTCAGGGGTCCGCCACCGGGGACCACGTCGACCCTTCTGTGTCTGCACCTTCCCTTTTGTGTGATCCCTCGGCCCAATCCACCAGCGCTGGAGCAGCAGGGTGGACTTCGTCACTTGAAGCTGCAGGTGATGAGATGGAGTTCCCTTTACCCCACCCCTCTGACACTGCCGCAACATCTAGACCACCTTTGGGGTCAGGACGGCAGTGCCAGACAGGTCAGGAAAGGAGCTATGCGCCTGAATTTTTGCATTTGAATGCAGCCTTCCAGAATGCCATCAAGCTTTTGGGTGAGCAAACGTCTGCTGGTTACAATATGCTTCACAAAAGCATATTGGAACTCAGCAGTCGTCTGGATAGGATGCAGTCAGATGCAAACCAGTCACCAAGACACTGCTTTTTTCAGTCAGTCCTCAGGCACTTGAAGAATCTAACTCCTGACCTGCAGATGCATGTGATGCAAGGCTGCCACACTGCTCTAGTGCAGGCGATGTCTCCACCCACCCTTCAGGTTTCAACACCTTTCCCCTCTCAAGTCGCCGTTTATCCTCCCGTCCGTCCTCCTCCCGTCCATCCTCCTCCCGTCCATCCTCCTCCCGTCCATCCTCCTCCTGTCCATCCTCCTCCCGTCCATCCTCCTTCTACTCCTTCGCCATACCTTTCTTCCCCCCTCAGTATTACCCAGTTCCTACCTTCCCCTTTCCATTCTTCCCCTTTAACTTCACCGTTCCCACTCCCACCAACACCTTCACCATACCTCCCACAGACCACATCTGTACCTCAACTCCCTTCCCAACCTCATGTTTTCACCACCCATTCCACTTCTGTTCCTCCTTGTGATGTCCTGTCCCCCCCTATCGACGTGGCCCGCCCTGTCAGCCCCTCCGCTACTATCTCCACCCCAAATTATGAGAACCTTTAAAAACTTTATGTAAATAAATAAAACTTTTTGTGGTTTATAAACAATTTTATTGTCTCTCTTTAAAAAAAAAAAAACTGTATTAAAACCACCAAGGTTATGGTAATAGTAAACATTACAAAATGTTTAAAGGGTACCGGTACAAAACATACAAAATACTGCAAGGTTAACCAAACAAAAAAATGGTATTTTTTACAAGTTTTTTTTTTTTTTTTAATTTTTTTACACCATTTCATACTGCCAGTCAACTGATCCTGCAGGAGACATGAAGTAGTCTGCAAAATTGTCCCGCATTCTGGAGACTGCTACTGGACTGCGAAAAGTTGTGTTGTGGTAGTCCGGCAAGGTGCTTTCTGACACATTATCCTCTAGGGAAACATGTTTTTTTGATAAAACAAAATTGTGAAGTACCACGCAAGCCTTCACCACATCATCGACAGTTTCAGTCTGCAGTTTAATGGCAGTTAGTAGCACTCTCCATTTGGCAGTTAGGATGCCAAAAGAACATTCCACTACTCTGCGTGCTCTGGTTAAACGGTAATTGAAAATTTTCTTCCTCTGGGTCAGTCCACTACTTCCAAAGGGTTTAAGCAAATGTGGGGAAAGCTGGAAGGCATCATCTCCAACGCAATCAAATGGTAACGGTGGACCGGTGGTTCCAGGGAGAGGTCTAGGGGGCGGAAAGTCAAATGTCTCTCCATACAACCGACGCCCCATTGGTGAAGTTTTAAAAATCTGTGAGTCATTTGTGCGTCCATACGCACCGATATCCACAGCGATGAACTTGTAGTGTGCGTCGGCTATGGCCATCAAAACAATTGAAAAGTATTTTTTATAATTGTAGAATTCTGATCCAGAGCCAGAAGGTTTGACGATCCTTATATGCTTCCCATCAACTGCGCCGACACAATTTGGGAACTGGCATATTTGTTGAAAATTTTGTGCAATCTCCAGCCACCTCTCCTGTGATGGCTGTGGAATATATTCCGCTTGTAAGCACTCCCACAATGCCCGGCAGGTATCTCTGATGATCCCGGAGATTGTGGATATCCCAAGCCTAAACTGAAAATGTAGGGATGAGAACGACTCTCCAGTTGCAAGGAATCTGTTAACAAAAGGAAAAGACAATAATTAATAAAAACTTCAAAAAACATCATTACAGTTATAAGTCTGATGAATGAGAATAATTTTAAAAAATAAAAAAAATAAATAACTTACCGAATAGTCACCATGAGACGCTCCGCTGGTGATATGGAGAAGCACATCTGGGTGTCTCGTCGTTTCGGCCTTCATCCTCACATAGTTGAAGAACTTCTGAGGGTTTTCCCTCAGTTCAATGTAAAGTGTTGAATAAACACCACGGGTCATGCGTTGGACTGTGATGGGATGGATCCACAGCCTTCTCTTCCGCCGCTGCCACAGGATCCGCAGGCTTTCCTCCTCCTTGTCCCGAACGATGACTGCCAACCGATTTGCCTCAAAAGTAAAATCCGCACATATCTTTGCTATGTTTGCCAGTACTTGCTCCATCGCTGCCACTTTCTCTAATAAACCCTTTCAAAGATGTGATGTAAATACACAGTATATATAGTTTTCCAGTAGTTTCCAGTAGCCAATCACGTTGAGATCCTCCCCTTCTAAAAAACGGATCCGTCGGAACCGTTTTTCCAACAATTGTGACGGATCTGTTGATCCGTCACGATGTCGGACATGACTGATGCCAAACAACTGAAGTGTGAAAGAGGCCTTATAGGATTCAAAAACACTCCGCCTGCAGAGGCACTTGCGGATGAAAAGCAGACCAACGTATGAGTTAAACACTAACTGCCAGAGACAAATACATATGAATCACAGAGCAATACTTCATACAGTTGGTTGCATGTGAAAAAATTATCACAGAATGGCAAAAACATGGCACCTATAATACGGTGTCGCTAGTAAGAATAAGAATTGGAAAACGGAACGATTTCACCAGTTCCATGATGTGTGAGCAGGAGTACCGGAAAACTTCTGGTCAGGGAATACTCTGGAGTTTGCTGAAAAGAGATGACAATACCCTGTTATTCCCTATGGGGCTAACAATAATCTGACCCCAGAACTCCTGCCCTTACAAGGGCAGTCCACAGCTACCCCTGTAATAACATGCCCTGCACTCTCTCTGTAGTCAGTCCCGACGCGTTTTCCTCCAAGCTAATCATCAGGGAACCTGCTTGTTTGAAGAGATAAGTGCCTACGTGCTCAAAAAGGGAGACATTAGTTTCTGCCACCCCCTATGCTATACTGCAGAGAGTGGGCAGAGTGTGGGGCCGGTCCTTAAATAGGAAGTGGTTCATTAGAATGTTTAACCACTTGAAAAGGGGCAAAATGAGTCACCTGTGTGACGGCTAAGGGTCACACATAACGCGCATTATAATAGGCTGATGCGTTATATCGCCGCTTAACTGGCCACTAGAGTGGACCATATTGTCCAATGCGCAGGACGCTGTCAGCGTCATAAAAAATAGCGGTGAACATACTGACCTATGTGATGGCGTCACACGCCATAAACCACGAGGAACAAGGCGCCTGCGTGAGTACAACGAAAACCGGCAACTGCCGACATGTGCAGAAGGAACCGGAAGTTGTAGTTCCTCAGCGCTCGAGCTGGCTACTACCGACATGCGCACAATGAACTGGATGCTGTGGTTGCTAGGCGCACAAGGACGCGCAACTGCCCGTCCAAGTGAAGCGCCTGTGTGGGTAATGAGAAAACCGCCACTTGCCAGAATGCACAACGAGTGCCGAATCTCGCAGTTACTCTGCAACTGAGAACACAAAACTGCACAATCCGGATCTTGTGACAACGGCCACAAAATAAGCGGTGCACAAATAGTGAGTGCCTGTAGAGCAATCATTATATACGGCACCACTATAAATAGGATCGGACCGGTATCGCACATTTATTGTCTAAAAGACAGAAAATACATGCAAACTTAGACGGCAGTTCACATAAATCACATAGGATATATGAAAGAGGGGTTAACCCTGTGATGGATTGATGTTACCAAACGCTAGGACATAGCCCAAAATTATCACACAGCAGACGAGCCCCGAATTACATGAGTGATAATATATGCAATCAACATGCAAATCCCAAAAAGATGGGTGACAGTAGAAGGACTTAGGCATAAAAGGAAATAACAAATGACTGTGTGATATAAAAAATGGCCATAGAAAAAAAGAGGACACAAAAGATAAATTCAAATAAAACAACTGTAATTAATTTGGTCATTGAGACCATGGGGGGCCACGGTGTTAAGGTAGAAGATCCATTTAGCCTCTCGCTGAAGAAGCATCCGATCCCAGTCACCCCCACGTATGGGTTTAGTAACCTTCTCAATGGCCATAAATTTAAGGTGTCTGGATTGGCCGTCATGCATCTTATTCACGTGCTGCGAGATGGGGGTGTCCCTCCCATGCTCCACATCACCCACGTGTTCAGCGATTCTTTTCTTAAACTCTCTGATGGTTTTACCGATATATTCGATACCGCAAGAACAAGATGCCCTATAGACAACTCCCTTGGTGCTACAATTCATGAATTGCTTGATATCATATTTTCTACCGGTAACATTACTCACAAAATTATTGCCCACATTAACATACTGACAGACCGTACAATGTCCGCATTTATGGCAGCCCGTGATGTTACTCCTAAGGCAGGTCTCATTTGAAGGACCCGAAAAATGGCTGTGGACCAGTCTGTCATTTAGCGAGCGTGCCTTCCTGTAGGTGATAACCGGAGTATCCCCCAAATATCGAGAGATATCCGGATCCATTTGTAAAATGGACCAATACTTTTTAAAAATATCCCTTACATGAGTGGCACCATTGTCAAAGGTGGTAATAAATCGTACTGCTTCGTCATTTTGTGTCCCACAAGTAGAATTCAGCAAGGTGGTTCTATCTCTGCTTTTTGCTTCGTGGTACGCTTTTTTAAGAACTCTAGGTGGATAGCCCCTGTCTTGAAAATTCCTTCTCAGTTCTTTGGCTTGAGATTCAAAGGTATCCTCACTAGAGCAATTCCTCCGGATTCTAAGGTATTGCCCTTTAGGAATCCCTCTCTTGAGATTCTCAGGGTGGTGACTGCCCCAATGAAGAAGAGCATTGGTAGCCGTGGGTTTTTTTAAATTAGATGTAACCAACTCGCCACCCATTCCTTTAGAAATGAGGATATCCAAAAAGGGTAGTGACGTAAACTCGATCACAGATGTAAAAAAAAGCCCAATGGAATTATGATTGAGCCTGTCTACAAAACCCTCAAAGTCATCTCTAGAGCCTGTCCAAATCAAAAAAATATCATCTATGTAACGTGTCCACATTTCTGTGACACGATACATAGAGAACTCCCCCTCTTCAGGGTCACCATTCCAAACCGTAGTCTCCTCGTAGTCATGGAAATATGTGGCCTTTTTATAATTTTGGAAGCTAAATAGTGCTGTATAGAATTAGAGTGTCAGACAGCAAAAAAGGGATCCACCAGCCTACAACGACCAAACTTGGAGCACGCATATATATGAGGGTTGTCACAGAAATACCACACTGGCAAAAATGTGGCTTGTTTTTTTTTTAAAGCAAAACAGTGCTGTATAGAATTAGAGTATCAGACAGCAAAAAAAAGGGTACACCAGCCTACAATGACCAAACTTGGAGCACAGAGATATATGAGGGTTGTCACGGAAATACCACACTGGCAAAAATGTGGCCTGTTTTTTTTTTTTAAATGCAAAATAGTGCTGTATATAATTAGAGTATCAGACAGCAAAAAAGTGGTCCACTGGCCTTCAATGACCAAACTTGGAACATGCTGATATATGAGGGCTGTCACGGAAATACCACACTGGCAAATATGTGGCCTGTTTTTTTTTTTTCAAATGCAAAATAGTGCTGTATAGAGTTAGAATATCAGACAGCAAAAAAAGTGGTCCACCGGCCTACAATGCCCAAAGTTGGAGCACGAAGATATATGAGGCCTTTTTCAGTGATTTTAAAACACACACACACAAAAAGTGGCACAAGGCTAGCACACACAACTATGTTACGTATGCCTGACATTCTATGATTTTTCAACAGGCCTCAGTCTGACAGAACAGACTGAGTATTTTTGCTTTTTGCGATGAATTATTGGAAAAAAAATGCAACTAGGTATATAGTAAAGAAGCTGCAGCAGCAGACAGTTCTGGAGCTTTGGGAGGGATGCAGTGGGAGCAATGGATGCACATACAGTGCCTGCAGGCCTTGCACTGATGTGAATATGCTGTGCCCTGCTTACCTAGTGCTGCAATATCGGGACCCATGAATTAGCCCTAAAAAGGACTTTTGGTTTCTGAGGAGTTGTGGATGTAAGAGTTGCAGACCTACACTAACTCTAAAAACCATGATTCTGACCCAATCTCGGCACCAGTTCTCCCTACTCTCGCTGAATCAGGAACAGAACGTGGCAAGCAGGGCAGCGCCAGGTCTCTTATACTCGGGATGATGATAAGCGGCCAAGCCAATCACTGCACAATCACAACAAAGATGGCTGCGGCGCTTCATGGCCTGGCAGACAATCCCTGCACCGTGATTGGTTCTCAAAAGTCCACCGAAAACGCTGGGTGGAGACACCAGTTACCACTGAATAATCCCGGAAATGCTCGGTGCTCGCCCAGTACACCAAGCATAGTGATACTCGGGCGAGTAACGAGTAGTGGCGAGCACGTTCACTCATTACTAGTATTTCTACATTCAGCAAAAATTGTGGGAAACTTTTTGGTGCAATTTTTACCTATTTCCCAGTGTAAAAATGTAAAATTGCCATGTGGAAGCTAAGATAAATAATTTATTTTACTCATTTAGTGACCATTTTTGTTGTTTTCTTTAATATTTCCAATAACATCAATTTGTTGCTAGTATGAATGAATCACAGGCGATGTAAAACACAGTGTTATATTTTTACCACTTGATGTCACTATTGCTTTATTTTATAATTCTTTTGAGCACTTAAGAAGAAACTGTATATCTCAATATATAACATTGATTCTAAAAAATCTGTCTTTTTTACAGTGATTACCTTAGTGGTAAGTTAAGCAAATTAATTTTGTTTTTACTATTCTAATGACACTAAAATAGTTTTAAAAATATTTTATATCTGACTGAAGTTTCCAAAAAAGGATTAGGACATTTTAAAATACAGGCAACCACATCAAATCATCAGATCTCTTTTGTAAATACCATTTATATTAATTCCATATCTTTGTGCACCAAGTTTAACAGGGAGTACCAAATATACTGTATGCCATATTATTAGACATCATGTACTTCTGTGGTAATTACATAAGGCTAACTAATATTAACTGTTTCATTTAACATCTATTAAAAAGTCCTCAATGGGCACTATATGGTCTTCCAGAGCACATTGAAACACAAACATACCATATTGGATGACTACCAAAGTTTGTTAGCCAATACTGATCTGTAAGTAATTTACAGATTTATTGAAATATTTTTTATATTTTAAATATTTATAAGTAAAATTAATATTTTTAATTACTTATCTGTAAATAATTTGTTCAGTCTAAAATTATTACCAATATAAATTCTCTAGTATAGAAAGCTAAAAATGTTAGATAAGATTACCTTGCTTTTTAACCCCTTTCTGACCTCGGACGGGATAGTACGTCTGAGGTCAGAAGCCCCTCTTTGATGCGGGCTCCGGCGGTGAGCCCGCATCAAAGCCGGGACATGTCAGCTGTTTTGAACAGCTGACATGTGCCCGTAATAGGCGCGGGCAGAATCGCAATCTGCCCACGCCTATTAACTAGTTAAATGCCGCTGTCAAACGCATTTAACTACCGCATCCGGCCGGGCGGCCGGAAATGACGGCATCGCCGACCCCCGTCACATGATCGGAGGTCGGCGATGCTTCAGTATTGTAACCATAGAGGTCCTTGAGACCTCTATGGTTACAGATCCCCGGCAGCTGTGAGCGCCACCCTGTGGTCGGCGCTCACAGTACACCTGATTTTCTGCTATATAGCAGCATGAAGCATAGCAAAAGTAAAAAAAAAAGTTTAAAAAAATGTGAAAAAAATAAAAAAAATATAAAAGTTTAAATCACCCCCCTTTCGCCCCAATCAAAATAAATCAATAAAAAAAATCAAACCTACACATATTTGGTATCGCCGTGTTCAGAATCGCCCGATCTATCAATAAAAAAAGCATTAACCTGATCGCTAAACAGCGTAGTGAGAAAAAAATTAGAAACGCCAGAATTACGTATTTTTGGTCGCCGCGACATTGCATTAAAATGCAATAACGGGCGATCAAAAGAACGTATCTGCACCAAAATGCTATCATTAAAAACGCCAGCTCGGCACACAAAAAATAAGCCCTCGACCGACCCCAGATCATGAAAAATGGAGACGCTACGAGTATCGGAAAATGGCGCATTTTTTTTTCTTTTCACCACTTAGGTAAAAAATAACCTAGTCATGTTAGGTGTCTATGAACTCGTAATGACAGGGGAATCATAATGTCAGGTCAGTTTTAGCATTTAGTGAACCTAGCAAAAAAGCCAAACAAAAAACATGTGTGGGACTGCACTTTTTTTGCAATTTCACTGCACTTGGAATTTTTTTCCCGTTTTCTAGTACACGACATGCTAAAACCAATGATGTCATTCAAAAGTAGAACTCGTCCCACAAAAAATAAGTCCTCACATGGCCAAATTGACGGAAAAATAAAAAAGTTATGGCTCTGGGAAGGAGGGGAGTGAAAAACGAACACGGAAAAACGAAAAATCCCAAGGTCATGAAGGGGTTAAACTATGACTACTGGTATAGACATTTTGACTACTTGCACTTTGTATTTCTCTTCTGTGACTACATTTTTCGGAATTCCGGCTTGAGACTCGGTGACTTTTCCTCAAATAGGATGTGAAAAAAGATTTTGTGACAATAATTTTGGTGAAAAAATTGCGCTTTTTTTTCAAAATTTACCTTTAACTACTAAAGGTAGTCATTTTGACTACCTACTATATTTTGCTGTCCTTTTGTCACTAAATGTTGCTGTAAAGTTTTGTGCATAATTTTTTCACTGTATCTTATTTACCCTGATGTTCATATAGATGTAGTTCAATTCAGATGTCAACTTTTCACATTTTCCTTGTGTTACCTGGTTTTATTAGGCTAGGTTCACATTGCGTTAACGTGTGCACGCTAATGGACAGCGTTGCACGGCGAAAATGTCGCAATTAACGCCGTGCAACGGGTCCGTTAGCGCACCCATTGACAGCAATGTGAAGTTTCCCTGTAGCGCATCACTAGCGCGTGCCTTTTTCGGCTCGCGCTAGCGATGTGCCGTTCTTCTGTGGCGCGCCTCGGACGCTGCTTGCAGCGTCCGTGGCGCGCCCGAGGTCCGTTCCCCGCTCTCGCAGATCGGGGATCTGCGAGAGTGGGGACGTTACCGCGACCCCCAACGCGGCCCCTAAATAAACATTGCGTTAGCGCAATCCGCTACCGCTAAACGGATTGCCCTAACGCAATGTGAACCTAGCCTAAGGGTACTGTCACACAGTGCAATTTTGATCGCTACGACGGTACGATTTGTGACATTCTAGCGATATCCATACGATATCGCAGTGTCTGACACGCAGCAGCGATCAGGGACCCTGCTGAGAATCGTACGTCGTAGCAGATCGTATGGAACTTTCTTTCGTCGCTTGATCACCCGCTGACATCGCTGGATTGTTGTGTGTGACAGCGATCCAGCGATGTGTTCGCTTGTAACCAGGGTAAACATCGGGTAACTAAGCGCAGGGCCACGCTTAGTAACCCGATGTTTACCCTGGTTACCAGCGTAAACGTTAAAAAAACAAACAGTACATACTTACATTCCGGGGTCTGTCCTCCGGCGTCTCAGCTTCTCTGCACTGTGAGCGCCGGCCAGCCGGAAAGCGAGCACAGCGGTGACGTCTGACGTCACCGCTGTGCTTTCCGGCTGCTGTGCTTACACAGTGCAGAGAAGCTGAGACGCCGGAGGACAGACACCGGAATGTAAGTATGTGCTGTTTGTTTTTTTAACGTTTACCCTGGTAACCAGGGAAAACATCGGGTTACTAAGCGCGGCCCTGCGCTTAGTTACCCAATGTTTACCCTGGTTACCCGGGGACTTCGGCATCGCTCCAGCGCCGTGATTGCAAAGTGTGACCGCAGTCTACGACGCTGGAGCGATAATCGTACGACGCTGCGACGTCACTGATCGTGCCGTCGTAGCGACGAAAATTGCACTGTGTGACGGTACCCTAAGGGTATGTGCACACGTTGCGGATTTCTTGCAGAAATTTCCTGAAGAAAACCGGAAATTTTCTGCAAGAAATCCGCATTTTTTTTTTTGCGTTTTTTTTCCGTTTTTTTCGCGTTTTTTTAGCATTCTGCAAGCGTAATTAGCTTGCAGAATGCTAAAGTTTTCCAAGCGATCTGTAGCATCGCTTGGAAAACTGACTGACAGGTTGGTCACACTTGTCAAACATAGCGTTTGACAAGTGTGACCAACTTTTTACTATAGATGCAGCTTATGCAGCATCTATAGTAAAAGATAGAATGTTTAAAAATAATAAAAAAAATTAAAAAAAAGGTTATACTCACCCAGACATCTCCTCAGCGGCGTCCGTTCCTCTTCCTATAGCTGGTCTGTGCGCACAGGACCTTCCGTGACGTCACGGTCACGTGAGCGGTCACATGACCGCTCACGACCAATCACAGGACAGTGACGTCATCGGCAAGGTCCTTCACCGCACATCAGCTACAGGAACCGAAGCGACAGCGTTCAGTGGAGGCGGGAAGACATCGAGGGTGAGTATAGGACTATTTTTTATTTTAATTCTTATTTTTTGACCACTTATATGGTGCCCAGTGCGTGGAGGAGAGTCTCCTCTCCTCCACCCTGGGTACCAACCGCACATAATCTGCTTACTTCCCGCATGGTGGGCACAGCCCCGTGCGGGAAGTAAGCAGATCAATGGACCCCTAGGTGTGCGGAATCCCCTGCAATTCTGCATTTTAATGAACATGTTGCTTTTTTTTCCGCGATGCGATTTTTTCGCGGAAAAAAAGGCTACATTTGCACAAAAAATGCGGAATACACTTAAAATAATGGGAGGCATATGTAAGCGTTTTTTTCGCGTTTTTATCACGTTTTTATAGCGAAAAAACGCGAAAAAAACGCGAAAAATACTTAACGTGTGCACATGGCCTAACTGTGTAATGCTGAACTGAAAAGAGCTTGATTGTAATACTGTAGGCTCTTATCTTATGCTAAAGAAGGGTGTTGTTTTTCTCTGGTCCTAGCAGTAGACAGTAGTCTGGATAGTAAGTTTACTTTCAGTTCAGCTGAAGAGACAAAGAGAACACATGCAGACATAAGAGCTCAAAAAACTCATACAAGTATATAGCAGATACAACATTTTATTGTCATATTATTCGATTATTTTGTACTGTATAGTGTGAAGCAGCAATTTTTTTGGGGGAAAAACTATATTTGCATACAGCTTGATGTTATTAGTTATAGTTTACAGCTAGAAAGAATATTTTTTATTTGCAAATGGGCAATATGCATGAATAGAGCAATAATGCAATGTAATGGTTTATGACGCGAAAACGATACAAATTACATTTTTTTTACATTTTTCTTTTGTTTATGATCAACCATGTTCACATGCAGTCTAATTCTGCGAAAAAATGTATAAATTAGCTAAAATATCAAGACTTTTATAGGTCCAGTCAAAAATGAACGAACATTATATTTGTATAGTGGTAGCGAACAGAACAGCAGGGATATGTTACTGGTGATTCTCATTGTATGCTGTGTTATATGAATATATACTGTATATATGTCCAGTACTGCTATTTTCTGTTGTAGTTTTACAATGATCCTAGCAATAAAAGTTGTAAAGGACCCCCTGCATCTACCTCAATGAATTGTTAGCAAAGAGTTTAGCTGTCTGTCAACTGATTCAGCCCACCTACGTTTGAAGTTGGCAGAACAGTTATTATTTTATAGCCTTTATAAATGAAGATAATTTTACACTTACCGTGTATCAAGGTAAGCCAAAAAAAAGTGATAATTTTGAGTTCCGTCCATCCCAATGTTCTTGTTGCTTCTGAATCTGCTAAAAAAAACCTCCAGAAAATATAAAGTTTTATAATGAAACAAAATATGGAGTAGATGTAGTAGATCAGGTGGCACGCAAATACACCACAAGAACATGTACTAGGAGATGGCCTGTTCACGCATTTGAAAATACCTTAGACTTAGCGGGTATAAATGCTTGGATAGTATACAAGGAGATGACCCCTGAAAAAATGTCACGCAAGGCATTTTTGCAAAAGCTTGTTACAGAGTTGAGTGGTCCTTATGTTATATCTAGGGGAAAGGGTGGCATGTCCCAAGTTGCTACATCTTCAGATGTGATGCTTCAAAAAAAATTTTGCCAGATAAAAGAAAAATACAAAAATAATAGATCTGTTGGCTATTGTATGACTTGCCATAAGTCTTTGTGTGGGCAATGTACTGCCGTAAATGAAAGACGATGCCTGAAATGCGAATCAACAAATGTTTAGAAGGTCAATTATGCCGTACTTTTTAGGAGGAGAAGGAAAATGTAGAATTGGAGCAGAATCTCAATAAAACGTTATTATGAAGTACAACCGGTATCGACCCAACGGCCTTCTTCAGGTACTGAGGAGAAGGAGCACTGACTGACCTAGTAGTTATTTTCTCTGCTTGTTGTTCTTGAGTTGTTGTTTATATGTGTGCACTTTAATAATAAATGATTGTAAAACGTCTATTATTATTGTTTTACTTAGTTTACTTTTGTTACTTCCTGTAGAAAAATATGAAAAATCAGAAAAAAAAAACCATTCCAAAGCATTACTGTTGGATCTCACAATAATAATACATTAAAAATATATAATTATTAATAAATAACCACAAATGAAACTCTAAAAATAAACGAAAACAAGTCAGTAGTCAGAATGACTGCATTCAGTAGTTCTAGTCGGGGTCACGAGTCCAGTAGTCCTAGTGTTAAAGTAAATAATTGTATGAAAAGATCAAATTTATTGCATTAAATGTATTTTCTGTGTGAAATTATTGATTAAATCTGCTGCTCAACTGCCTAAATCATAATTTACAATTGCTACAGTTCCAATTAGTCATCAGTTATGTGTTCTGATAAAACAAAAAGGAAAAACAAGAAAAACGGCAAAATATTTATGACAGTCATAGTTTATAGTTTTAAGATTGAAAGAAGACATAAGTTCATCGAGTTCAATCTTCAACTTTTTACAGTTATAAGATTGAAAGAAGTCATAAATCAATAAAGTTCAACCCCTAGCCTTTTATGTTGATCCGGAAGCAGGCGAAAAACCCCATGAGGCAAATGTATAGTGCCCTATTTTTGGGGAACGATTAATGAGTTCCTGACTCCAAAATGAAAATCAGACTAGTTCCTTGGATTAAATTTCCATCTCCAGAATCTAACAATCATATCCTGTAGTATTAAATGTTTCAAGAAAGACATCAGGCACTCCTTGTACTTGACTACTGAATCGACCATGATAAAATGTTGTGGCAGAGAGTTCTACTGTATAATCTCACTGCTCACATAGTCTCTGCAAATCAGTGCATGCAATGATGACTAAACCTTCTTTCCACTTAATATAGAGGATGCTCTGTCATTGTAGAAAAACTAAACATAAAAAGATTTAAAAATGTCATTAGAATAAATTCTGCACTGTCCCTTCAATTATTTATGGACTATAAAGAGAGAGCCCCTTAGCCTTCATTTTTCCAAACTGAATAACTCCTAATTTGGTAACCTATCTTCGTCCTGCAGTACACCGATTCCTCTGATAACCTAGGTCCCTCTTCTCTGCATCCGATCTTTTTCAGCTATGTCCTTCTTATATATTGCAGCCCAAAATTGTACACAGTATTCTAAATATGGCTGCATTAGTGACTTGTATAAAGACAAAACTACATTCTTGTAATCTATGCCTCTTTAATGCATCCCATGATTTCATTTACATTGGCAGCATCTGCCGGGTCCCGGTCACTAACGTTAAGTTTGCTGCTCCCTAATATCCCCCATTATTAGTCAGTAGCAGTTTTACCAAGTGGTTTACTACATTAAACTTCAATGGCCATTTTTTGGCCCAGGCATCCAGCTCCCTCAAAACCTTTCTTCTATAAGATTCAATTACTCTTGTTTGTGTAGATTACCTTGTAGAGTTTAGTAACACTCTACAAGGGAATTAAAACATATTAAAAAAGTTTTACTAACCCTTGCGGTACTCTGATTGTAAAGAGGACCTTTCACTATTTTATTTTATGTTGAACTGGACACACAACATAAGAAAGACTGCTGAATACAATAAAATGTTTTTTATTTTTTTATTTCTTGTCTCATAGTTGAATAACGGCGACCACTGAGAAAAAGAAAACCTCTGATTTCCCATTTATTTTAGAGCTAGGGTTAGAGCTAGGGTTAGGGTTGGGCTAGGGTTCAGGTTGGGTCTAGGGTTAGGGTTTGATTTAGGGTTATATTGGGGTTAGGGTTGTGTTGGGGTTAGGGTTTTGTTGGGACTAGGGTTGTGGTTAGGGTGATGCTGGGCTTAGAGTTGTGGTTAGGGTTATGGTTAGTGTTGGGATTCAGGTCAGGGGTGCAATGGGGTTAGGGTTGGCATTAGTGCTGTGTTAGGGTTGGAGTTATAATTGGGGGTTTCCACTGTTTAGGTACATCAGGGGGTCTCCAAATGCGACATGGCACCTGCCATTGATTCCAGCCAATTCTGAGTTCAAAAAGTAAATTGGTGCTCCCTCCCTTCTGAGCCCTGCCATGCGCCAAACAGTGGCTTTCCAAGACGTACGGAATATCGGTGTACTCAAGAGAAATTGTACAACAAATTTTGTGGTCCATTTTCTCCTGATACCCTTGTGAAAATAAAAAAGTAAAATTTTTGTGAAAAAAGTAAAATGTTCTTTTTTTCCTTCCACATTGGTTTAGTTCTCGTGAAGCACCTGAAGAGATAATAAACTTCTTGAATGTGGTTTTGCGCACCTAGAGGGGTGCAGTTTTTAGACTGGTGTCACTTTTGGATATTTTTGGTTATATTTACCCCCCAAACTCAATTCAAATGTGAGGTGGTCCCTAAAAAAATGGATTTGTAAATTTTGTTGGAAAAATGAGAAATCACTGGTCAAATTGTAACCCTTATAACTTCCTAGCAAAAAAAATTATGTTTCCAAAATTGTGCTTGTGTAAAGTAGATATGTGGGAAATGTTACTTATTAACTATTTTGCGCGATATGATTTAAGGGCACAAAAATACAAAATTAGAAAATTGCTACATTTTCAAAATTTGATGCCAAATATCCATTTTTTCATAAAGTCATATTGAAGAAATTTTACCACTAACATGAAATTCAATATGTCACTAGTGATGAGCGAGTGTACTCGTTGCTCGGGTTTTCCCGAGCACGCTCGGGTGATCTCCGAGTATTTATGACTGCTTGGAGATTAAGTTTTCATCGCCTCAGCAGCATGATTTACAGCTATTAGCCAGCTTGATTACATGTGGGGATTACCTAGCAACCAGGCAACCCCCACATGTACTCAGGCTCGCTAATAGCTGTAAATCATTCAGCTGCCATGATGAAAACTAAATCTCCGAACACTTACAAGTAGTGTTGAGCGATACCTTCCGATATCGGAAAGTATCGGTATCGGAAAGTATCGGCCGATACCGTCAAAGTATCGGATCTAATCCGATACCCGATCCCAATGCAAGTCAATGGGACGAAAATATCGGAATTAAAATAAACCCTTTCTTTCCTTGTAGGTTCATTCTACATGAAGGAAAACAACTAAGAATAATGTAGGATGTATTGGGGGAGGTGGCGGAGACATTAAAGGCACAGAGGTTTAGCCCAATCAAATAGAATAGCAGGATTTTGTTTTGTTTTTTATGATGTTCGGCGTTAGAAAGATTTTGACTATGTTAATTTTTTTTTTATTTTGTCAGATATTGATGTTTCACTACTTCCACGCCCTTCACCTTCTTTTTTACTTCTCCCACACTTTCTTCTTCATTATCCTCATCATCAGCTTCTTTGACATCAACTTCTTCACCTTATTCATCTTCTTCTTCATCTTCTACCTATTATTTTTTTGTTACATTGTTCATATTCTTTTTATTTTACTATTATCTTCTTCATATTCAACTTCTTCATCATATTCTTATTTGTGACAGGCATTCCTGTAGTTGTTATCTATAAAAGTTTGAAGATTACACCTTCCGTTCTGCCTGTCACAAAACAGTTACATTTGTCCGCGTTCAGTTTGGCCTGCAGCATCAGGCTTTATCCAGGGGCACCACGAAGAGGAACGGACTCACCCCCATACACTGCTTAGTCTTCTTCTGCTTATAATTTAGATAATATCTTTTGCTCTGATATTTAGTCTTATGCTTAATGTTCTTCTGCTCTTTGTTCTGCAGCCTCTTGTTCTTCTGCTTCTCGGTCTTACAGGTCGTCGTCATCTCCAGGGTCGTCGTCTCCGGGGTCGTTGTCATCGGGGTGGTCTTCAGGGTCATCGTCTCCAGGGTCGACGTCATCTCAGCGGTTGTCGCCTCTGGTGTCGTCATCTTAGGGGTGGTCTTCCAGGTCGTCGTCTTTAGGGTCTTGAACTTGGAAATGTAGCAGAAGGTACAAGAAGGCTGAGAAAATGCCGAGAAACAGCTGATGGAACTGGAACTCGGATGGCTACCCGAAGGTCCAAGAGCCAATGGAACTACTGAGGACCAGCTGACGTTACTGGAACCCGGTTACTAAGCAGGAGGTACCCATGCCTGAAAGCACTACCAAGGACCACCTGACGTTGGTGGAACTCGGATACCCAGAGGGAGGCACCTAAGCCAAAGGCTCTGCCCGGAACCAGCTGATGGTACTGGAACCAGGATGGGGAGAAGAAGGTACAAGAGCAAAAGACACTGCCGAGAACCAGCTGACGGTACTGGAACCCAGATGGGTAGCCGAAGGTCCAAGAGCCAATGGAACTACCGAGGACCAGCTGACGTTACTGGAACCCGGTTACTAAGCAGGAGGTACCCGTGCCTGAAAGCACTACAAAGGATCACCTGACGTTGGTGGAACTCAGATACCCAGAGGGAGGCACCTAAGCCAAAGGCTCTGCCCGGAACCAGCTGACGGTGCTGGAACCAGGATGGGGACCTATTCAAGCTTGTCTTCCTAGAGCCCCAACTAGCGGTGTTGGAGCAAAGGGTCAGCAGGGGGAGCAGAGTGTAGGCCAAAGCCTGCACTGGAGGCATTTGTAGGTCTGTTGTGTCTGCGTGGCTGTTGCAGGTCACGTTGCCGGCTACACAGCAGGGGAACAGCTGGCGGTGCTGAACCCCACTGACACATTGGCGGGTGTTTTTCTCTGTGCAGCTAGCAGTACCGGGCGCCAACTGGCGGTGTTAGAGCCCAGGGTCAGCAGGAGGAGAGGGAGCAGAGTGTAGGCCGAAGCCTAATTGAACCAATTTTAAAGGTAACCTTTAACCCCCCCTCAGGTGTTACAAACTAGAAGAGCCACGCCTTATGCAGCAGTAGTGCTGCACAAGTCAAAGGTTGCTCTTTTAATTTTGTTCCTTGCACAAGCTGAATGAAACACGTACAACATTTTGGCCCTTATACAGTCAATCTGTCTTGGAGGCGGGAGTTCCCTTCGTAATGAGACGCAGCACAGCTGCAAAAATACCACCTTGGTGCTTGGCGCGGCCTCCTGAGCATCGCATTTTGCTGTACAGGTGTCTGCGCTGTCGTGTTATCCCTTGGCCTTGCGCTGTTAGCGCTGCCCATCTTCTGACATCATTTAATGTCGGCCGGTGCGGTTCGCGATGATGCGATGACCATGAATCCCAGCCCCGCAGTGTCTTTACATTGTTAAAATACTGCAGGGCTGGGATTCATGGCCTGGCGCAGTACATATGTTCGCCGAGGCACTCGGGTCCTTACACCTGCTTCAGACTGTGCGGCGTCAGCTGATCCCTAATCGCATGCCACGGCCATGAAGCCGCACAGTCTGAAGAAGGCGGAAGGAGCTGAGTGACAGCCTGGCGAAGATATGCACTGCTCATGCCCGTCAATCACACCCTCGCAGTCAAAATAAATAAGACACCGAGGGGCGTTGTGTGGGGCAGGGCGGCCGCAGAGGCGCAGCCAGCCAAACAATGATGCCACAAGATGGGCAGTGCTACCAAGGGGGTTGCAGCGTGTCATTACAAAGGAAAGTCACACCTCAGGGACGGTTTAATGGTCACAGAGGACACATTTTAGACGTGTTCAGTTCCACATGTGCAAGGAGAATAAGTTTCTGAGCCACCTTGCACACATGCAGCATTACTGCTGTACAAGGTGGCTGTGAAACACACAAACACCTGGGGGAGGGGGGACAGGTTCCCTTCAATTTCAGTTCTTGTGTCTGCGTGGCTTTTGCAGGACACGATGCCGGCTACACAGCAGGGGAACAGCTGGCGGTGCTGAACCCCACTGACACATTGGCTGGTGTTTTTCTCTGTGCAGCTAGCAGTACCGGGCACCAACTGGCGGTGTTAGAGCCCAGGGTCAGCAGGAGGAGAGGGAGCAGAGTGTAGGCCGAAGCCTGCACTGGCGGCAGCTTTGTGTCTGCGTGGCTTTTGCAGGACACGTTGCCAGCTACACAGCAGGGGAACAGCTGGCGGTGCTGAACCCCACTGACACATTGGCGGGTGTTTTGCTCTGTGCAGCCAGCACTTCCGGACAGCAACTAGCGGTGTTGGAGCCCAGGGTCAGCAGGAGGAGGAGAGGGAGCAGTGCATGAGCAGTGCATATCCTCGCCTCTCACTCCCCTCCCTACGGCTTCTTCAGACTGTGCGTCGTCACGGCCGTGGCATGCTATTAGGGATCAGCTGACGGCGCACAGTCTGAAGAAGGCGTAGGGAGATGAGTGAGAGGCGGAGATTCAGATATGCACTGCGCATGTCCATGGATCCCAGGCCCGCAGTGTGATTAAATCAGAAGACACTGCGAGGCGGGATCTCGTCCTGCGCGGCCGCACAGGCGCAGCCAGCCTGACACCAAATGATGTCAGAAGACGGGCAGCGCAAAATTTGTGCATGGCCAAGGGCTAACCTAACAGCGCAGGCTCCGGGACAGATTCAAACAACGCTGAGGAGGCGGTGCACGGCGCATAGGGGGTAAGAATGACGGCTGTGCTGCGTCACATGACAAAGGAAAGTTCCACCGACCGGACGTTTTAACGGTGTGAGGGGACACATTTCATAAGTGTTAGGTTCAGCATGTGCAAGGAGCACCGCGAAAAGAGGCGCTTTTGCCTTTTGCATCATTACTGCTGCAGAAGGTGGCTCTTTCAGTAACAAACGCCTGGGGGGGGGACAGGTTCCCTTAAATTTAAGTTGTTGTGCCTGCGTGGCGTTCGCATGACACGTTGCCGTATACACAGCAGGGGAGCAGCAGGCATTACTGAACCCCACTAACACATTGGCGAGGTGTTTGGCTCTGTGCGGACAGCACTTCTGGACAGCAAGTAGCAGTGTTGGAGCCCAGGGACAGCAGGAGGAGGAGGTGGAGGAGAGAGGAGGGATTGCCACACACACAGCTGGGGAACAGCTGACGTTACTGAACCCCAATAACAGAGGAACGACTGTTGACTGTGCGGACAGCACTTCTGGACAGCAAGTAGCGGTGTTGGAGCCCAGGGACAGCAGGAGGAGGAGGTGGAGGAGAGAGGAGGGATTGCCACACACACAGCTGGGGAACAGCTGACGTTACTGAACCCCAATAACAGAGGAGCGACTGTTGACTGTGCGGACAGCACTTCTGGACAGCAAGTAGCGGTGTTGGAGCCCAGGGACAGCAGGAGGAGGAGGTGGAGGAGAGAGGAGGGATTGCCACACACACAGCTGGGGAACAGCTGAAGTTACTGAACCCCAATAACACGGCAGCAAGTGTTGACTGTGCGGACAGCACTTCCAGGCACCAACTAGCGGTGTTGGAGCCCAGGGACAGCAGGAGGAGCAGAGGAACACAGAGTAGGCCGAAGCCTGATTGGAGAAAGTCGAAAGGGAACCTTTAACCCCCCCCAAGGCGTTTGTAGCTGAAAGAGCCAGCTTGTGCAGCACAAAGGATGCAAAAGGAAAAGGTGGCTCTTTTCATTATGCTCCTTGCAAACACAGAACTAAACACTTATAAAATGTGTCCCCTGATACCCTGAGACCGTCCCGGAGGTGGGACTTTCCTTTGTAATATGACGCAGCACAGCCGTCATTCCTACCCCCTTGGCGCCGTGCCCCGGCTCCTCAGCGTTGTTTAATTCCGTCCCGGAGCCTACGCTGTTTTGTTATCCCTTGGCCAGGCACACTTAGCGCTGCCCATCTTCTGACATCATTTGGTGTCAGTCTGGTTGCGCCTGTGCGTCCGCGCTGGCCGAGATCCCGCCTCGCAGTGTCGTCTAATGTAATCCCACCGCGGGCCTGGGATCCGTGGCCATGCGCAGTGCATATCCTCGCCTCTCACTCCCCTCCCTACGGCTTCTTCAGACTGTGCGGTGTCACGGCCGTGGCATGCTATTAGGGATCAGCTGACGGCGCACAGTCTGAAGAAGGCGAAGGGAGATGAGTCAGAGGCGGAGGTGAAGATATGCACTGCGCATGCCCATGGATCCCAGGCCCGCAGTGTGATTAAATCAGAAGACACTGCGAGGCGGGATCTAGGCCAGCGCGGCCGCACAGGCGCAGTCTGCATGACACCAAATGATGTCAGAAGAGGGGCAGCGCTAAGTGTGCCTAGCCAAGGGATAACATAACAGCGCAGGCTTCGAGACAGAATCAAACAACGCTGAGGAGCCGGCGCACGGCGCAGGGGAGGTAAGAATGACGGCTGTGCTGCGTCACATTACGAAGGAAAGTCCCACCTCCGGGACGGTTTTACGGTATCAGTGAACACATTTTATAAGTGTTAAGTTCTGCGTGTGCAAGGAGCTAAACAAAAATAGCTACCTTTTCCTTGTGCAGCATTACTGCTGCACAAGGTGGCTCTTTCAGTAACAAACGCCTTGGGGGGGGACAGGTTCCCTTACATTTCAGTTGTTGTGTCAGCGTGGCGGTCGCAGGACACATTGCCGGCTACACAGCTGGGGATCAGCTGATGTTGCTGACACCCAATAACACTGGGTCGTATGTTTTGACTGTGCAGACGCCACTTCTGAGCCTCAACTGGCGGTGTTGGAGCCCAGGAATTAAAGTTCAGGTGGTAGAAAGATGAACACAACTGGAGACCTGGATACTGTAGACAGTCACCTAATTATTTAATCAGGAAGAGGAGTGGCAAAGTCCTGCGAGATCCAGGCCTGGTTCATTTTCAGGAAAGTAAGCCGGTCAACGTTATCGGAGGATAGTCGCATGCGACGGTCAGTTAGTACACCACCTGCAGCACTAAAGACGCGTTCCGATAGTACACTAGCCGCAGGGCAAGCCAGCACCTCCAATGCATACTGGCTTAGCTCTGGCCATGTATCCAGCTTTGAGACCCAAAACTTGAAAGGGGAAGAGCCGTCTGGGAGTACAGCAAGAGGGCAAGACATGTAGTCTGTCACCATCTGACGGAACCGTTGCCTCCTGCTGACTGGAGCCATCTGTGATGGTGTAGACTTTTGTGGTGGGCACACAAAACTGTGCCACAGTTGGGCCATACTGGTCTTGCCTTGGGCAGAGGTACTGCTTCTGCTCCCTCTTTCTGCAGAGCCTCCTCCACTGCCTGGACGCACTGAGCTGCTTTGTAATGCACTAGCAGCACTTCTCTCAGTTGGAATGGAGAAGATGATGGAATTCACCAGTGTCTTTTGGTACTCCTGCATTTTTCGGTCCCGGTTCAACGGTGTGATGAGGCTTTCTACATTGTCCCGGTAGCGAGGATCGAGGAGGGTGAACACCCAATAATCAGACATGTTGAGAATGTGGGCGATGCGGCGGTCGTTTCTCAGGCACTGCAGCATGTAATCCACCATGTGCTGCAGACTGCCAACTGGCCAAGAAACACTGTCCCCTGCTTGAGGCGTGATGTCTGCCCGCTCATCATCACCCCACCCTCGCTGTACACACTGACTACTGGACAATTGTGTAACTCCCTCCTGTGGACGGATGTCTTCCTCCTCCATTGACTCCTCCTCATCCTCCTCACAAAGTGTCCCCTGCCTACGAGTTTGTGAGGAACCACGTGGCGCTGACTGTCCAGAAGATGATGGAAATGGTGAATCCTCATCCTCCACCTCTTCCACAACATCATCCCTTAGCGCTTGCAGTGATTTTACAAGCAGGCAGATAAGGGGGACAGTCATGCTGACTAGTGCATCATCTGTACTCGCCATCCGCGTGGAATAATCGAAGGGAAGCAAAACCTGGCAGACGTCCTTCATAGTGGCCCACTCTGTGGTTGTGAAGTCTGAACGGCGCGGAGTGCGACTTCTTTGCGCCTGATGCAGCTGGTACTCCATTACTGCTTGCTGCTGCTCACACAACCGCTCCAACATATGTAACGTGGAATTCCACCTGGTAGGTAGGTCACATATGATGCGATGTTCCGGAAGGCGGTATCGGTGCTGCAGAGCCGCAATGCGCGATTTTGCCGTGCTGGAACGCCGCAAGTGAGCACACTCTAGGTGGACCTTGTGCAGCAGCGCATCAAGATCCGTATAGTCCCTCAAAAAACTCTGCACGACCAAATTGAGCACATGTGCCAGACATGGGATGTGAGTGAGGTTGCCGAGGCCCAGAGCTGCCACCAGATTTCGGCCATTATCACACACTACCATGCCTGGCTGGAGATTCGCTGGCACAAACCACACATCGCTCTCCTGCTTGATGGCATTCCATAGCTCCTGCGCTGTGTGGCTTCGATTCCCCAAATAAATTAATTTCAAGACGGCCTGTTGACGTTTGGCCACGGCTGTGCTCATGTCGGTCGTAACAGGCAAACTTTCACGGGTCCATGTGGAGGTGGACTGTAACGGCTCCTGCAGCGATGATTCTGAGGAACTGGTGTAAGAGGAGGAGTCAATGCGTACAGACTGGATTCCTGCAATCCTTGGAGTGGGCAGGACACATCCTGCGCCACTCGCACGATCTGTACCCGGCTCAACAACATTAACCCAATGGGCTGTGAGGGAAAGGTATCGCCCCTGTCCATGTTGACTGGTCCACGCATCGGTGGTGAGGTGGACCTTGCTACTGATGGCATTCAGTAGCGCGTGTTTTATGTGTCCCTCCACATGCTTGTGCAGGGCAGAGACAGCTTGCCTGCTGAAGTAAAAGCGGCTGGGCACATTGTACTGTGGGACTGCCAATGACATCAAGTCACGGAAGCTGTCAGTCTCCACCAGCCTGAATGACAGCATTTCCAGTGACAGAAGTTTGGCAATGCCTGCAGTCAGAGCCTGTGCTCGTGGGTGGTTTGACGAGAAAGGCCGCCTTTTCTCCCATGCCTGTACTATCGATGGCTGTAGACTGGGCTGGGAGTGTGAGGATGCCTGGGAACGTGGTGCTGCGGGTGGAATTACAGTGGGTCTCTGGACAACAGGGCCAGAGGTTCTTCCACGGCGATCCTGGGAGGAAGCCGAACCAGCTGAGTGTGAGCTGGAGGAAGAGGCAACAGGAGCTGAAGAGGTGGTAGCTGCTGCTGTTGGTTGGCCTAGCTCTTCAGTGTGTTTTTCTAACAACGCCGCGTGCCTGGTCCGCACATGTTTCCACATGTTGGAGGTATTGAGGCTGCTGACATTTCGACCTCTTTTGACTTTGTGATGACATACCTTGCATTTGACATAGCAAATGTCATCTGCAACTGTGTCAAAAAAGGCCCAGGCACTGCAAGTCTTGGGAGCGCCCTTTTTGGCTTTTGAAAGAGACATGCTCCTAACGGGTGCCAAAGTGGAGGCTGCAGGATCCGCAGTCTTCCCCCTCCCTCTCCCTCTTTGGCCCGTTTGGGGAATCTCTTCCTCAGAGCTGCTCCCACCACCTTCCTGTCCCTCACGCCAAGATGGGTCAAGGACCTCATCATCTACACAACCCTCTGCCACCAACTGCTCCTCCTGGGTAGTCTCAGCAGCAGAGCACGCACCAGAAAGTGGCACCTGAGTGTCATCAGCGGATGCATCCTGCGATGTGGTGACCGGAGGCACTGGCCCACCCGCCTCTTCAGACTCAGAGAGAAAAAGCTGTTGGGCATCACTGCACCCTGCCTCTTCTTCCATTTCTCCAATGCTGCTTGGCTGGCCCCGTTTCCAAGCCAAGAGATTCAGAGACCAGAAGTAGAGATGGCTCCTGTCCTGGGCTCTCTGTCTGCCTGGGCAATTTGGCAGGTGGTGAAGAGACAGATGGGTGCTCTCCAGTGCTCTGTCTCTGAGAGGATGTGGCACTAATTGAAGTCGATGCATTAGCTGCCATCCATCCGACAACGGCTTCAATTTGGTTTTCACGCAGCAGCGGTGTACGGCGCTCTCCGACAAAGCTGCGCATGAACGACTGTTCCCTGCTGAAAGTGGGTGCTGCGGAGTCACCGGTGCCCGCAGCAGGCACAGAATCCCCACGTCCTCTCCCTGCTCCACGCCCACGCCCACGTGCCTTACTCCCTGCCTTCTTCATCTTGGTTGACTGATAAAGATAAGCAGAAAAGTTCTAACGGCTTTGTGTGCTTATTCCTGAACAGCTCCGAGTCCTAACAGGTATAAGAAACACTAATTTTCTAAAGTGTGGACTAGACTTTAATAAGTGCTAATGTGGCCTACACAAATGTAAAGTGGTGTGTTTGGTGAACTTTATTATTTATTTATTTTTTGGGGGCTGAACTGACAACAGAGAGAGCTGCAGTCACACGGAGACCGTGCAGACAGCCGTAAACAGCGCTGCAAGGCCCAAAAAACCACCTCTACTTTATCCTATGTAGTGTTTTTCCACAAGTTAGCTGGATACGGGTGGAAAGACACTAATAGAAATTTTTTGAAAAAATGTGCAGAAGCCTGCACTACTTAAAACAAAAGGAAAATTGATTTGACGGTATGACGCAGTGAAGAACCCTGAGCTGGATACAACCAGGCTATGGCTGCTCACAGACTAAAGGGCGAGCTGCAGTCACACGGAGACCATGCAGACAGCCGTATACAGCGCTGCAAGGCCTAAAAACACTCCTCTACTTTATCCTATGTAGTGTTTTTCCACAAGTTAGCTGGATACGGGTGGAAAGTCACTAATAGGAATTATTAGAAAAAATGAGCAGCAGCCTGCACTACTTAAAACAAAAGGAAAATTGATTTGACAGTATGACGCAGTGAAGAACCCTGAGCTGGATACAACCAGGCTATGGCTGCTCACAGACTAAAGGGCGAGCTGCAGTCACACGGAGACCATGCAGACAGCCGTATACAGCGCTGCAAGGCCCAAAAACACTCCTCTACTTTATCCTATGTAGTGTTTTTCCACAAGTTAGCTGGATACGGGTGGAAAGTCACTAATAGGAATTATTAGAATAAATGAGCAGCAGACTACACTACTTGAAAAAGAAATAAAAAAAAAATAGAACAGTATGAGGCAATGAACCACCCTCCCTGAACTGAATACAACTAGCTATGGCCTATTGGCTGCACACAGACTAGAGAGTGGGCTGCACTCACACACACACACACACAGACCTTGCAGATCACTGTGAAAACAGCGCTGCAAGGCAAAAGCAAGATGATTAGTAGGTGAACACAGCGG
The DNA here is from genome assembly GCF_051348905.1 of Ranitomeya variabilis. NCBI lineage: Eukaryota > Metazoa > Chordata > Amphibia > Anura > Dendrobatidae > Ranitomeya > Ranitomeya variabilis. Next base: position 305,697,942 of record NC_135236.1, read on the forward strand.
TTGCTAAATTAGCCTTGGAAAAGAACAATGAAGCAAATCGCTATCTCTAAACTGGCCCTCAGTCAGCAAACAGCGTCCTGTCACTAACTGAATTCACAGCAGAGTGAGCACAAAATGGCGCCAGCGACTTTTAAAATGCAGCATGACATCATTTCAGCAGCCAATCACAGCCTTGCCAGTAGTTTCATGCCCTCCATGCTGAACAGGATGTGCCCACACTTGGAATCATTCTCATTGGCTGAATTCGTGCATATTTGTGCAGTTTGAATCCTGGGAACTTCCGATTCCGGTATCCGATACGCGGCAAGTATCGGATCTCGGTATCGGAATTCCGATACCGCTAAGTATCGGCCGATACCGATACTTGCGGTATCGGAATGCTCAACACTACTTACAAGTACTCGGAGGTCACCCGAGGGTGCTTGGGAAAACCCGAGCAATGAGTACACTCACTCATCACTATATGTCACGAAAAAACAGTCTCAGAATCAGTTGGATCCGTTGAAGCATTCCAGAGCTATAACCTCATAAATTGTCAGTGGTCAGAATTGTAAAAATTGGCTTGGTCATTAGGTAAAAAATTGGCTCTGTCACTAAGGAGTTAAAGATATACTATATTCGCACTAACTCGTAATGGAACAATGTGCCTGTCAAGCGCAGGCTAGAAAAATGCCTAGAATATCTAATTTTCTCAATTTCAGTGATCTAAAAGTGATCAGAGACCTTCATAGGGATGTAATAAAAGAGACTACACATTATCAGGTGCAAAACAAACCCATTTACTCAACATAAAAGTAATAACTTTGATATACACAAATTTCAAAACTTCCACCAAATAGCCCCCAATGATATCAAGTAACGGTTATTAAAAAGAGAAATATCCACAAACCTTTCTCTATCCATTCATAAAACAAACTAAATAAACAATAGTAATGACTAAAAACATTACATACCAACCTTATAAAGTGTGGTGTGTTCGAGACCAATGAGCCCGAGAAGCCAGCACAGCTATATCTTCCTTCCTGAAGCTCTGCAGACCAACTGTGGTATCAGGTTTCACACAGCAGCTAGAGCCAGGAGACTATCTAGAGGGAGGGGGTTTCCTGAAAATCTGGTGAGAAGGGAGAAATGAAAGTAGAAGAGCTGCGCCTGTCAGATCCATTGTTCCTTACGGAGGGTTAAGTAGTCATAAAAAAGTCATACAGTACATAAGTATCAATATAATTTTAGAGTCAGCAATATTCTGGAAATGTAATCTCCATAGCATGGCACTGTACAAGAGCTATAACATTGCTTTAAAAATCATTCTGCAGCATATTGAAATGTATGTGAAAATCACATATCTTGGAACAGAACTTGATAGTGACTGCTGAAGACCCTAAAGAGCAGGTGAAGGTGGTTGTCACTGCTACTATGTTGTATGTTCACATGTATCTAGTGGACAATGGGTACTATATGTGGAATAGATACAGGAATCCTTGTAGTCAAGAGACTAGTTTGTATTTGAAGGGACGCAGGTTCTAAGATACTGCGGCTAATTCTAACTGGGACCAAACTGGACTAAAAGTGATGATTAGTATAGCAGGTCCAATTTGCCTTGTAACTGGGGCTAATTTGCATTTGCGAAGCCTTTTGTAATAATGCTAAGTGCTAACATATCTATTGCAGCAATAAAAAAGTCCACAAGAATATGCTGTGGTATTTAAATATCACTGATAATTAACACTCAGTAGTTCATTTTGAAATGACATTTTTCCCAAATGTAAAACCTTCACATCATAATTAAACTTTTTATAATAGGAAAGGGGCTTTAATGATTTAGTGTACTAATGAGATATTGATTTTGCTAACAAATATACATGAATATACTGTCCTAAACATTCCCCTAAGGGCCCAACCATTTTTTCCTAAAATTTTAAACATTGCACAGTGGTTTTCTTATGCGATTTAATTTGTAGTATGTATATGTTAAAAATTGTAACAACAAAATCTGTCCATTGTCAATGACTAGCCAGTAAAAGTCTCCTCTAACTGTACTAGTCATTTCAGGTATATTTTCAGAATAATCTGTCACGTGTGTATGTTAGGAATAACCTTACTTCTGGCAATTGTATGATTAGTATTCTTAATTTTTACAACTTTTCCATTCTGCAGACTTAATGTCTAACTTTCAATTGTCTGGTGGGAATGCTGCTGTGTTATCTTGCATACATTGTTAACAGGCAAGGGGAATATTTGGTCTCCATTAATATCATTCAGTATAAGCAGCATGTAAGGCAACGTACAGCAGTACTAAGCAGTGTAGCTGTGCATCAAGCAATAGTATGAAAAAATACTATAAAGCACCACCATCTGTGTGTTTCTTCCTCCTTCATCCCTCTCCTCTTTCCATAGACTTCAAAGGGCATACAACTCTGGCATCTCTGCACCCTCTTCCCTGGGCAGAGACAACAATGCTCTCACTGATGCAGCCCTGCACCTCCCCATCCTCCTCCGGCTTTCCCTGTCATGGCTCCGGCATCTCTGCACTCTGCCTCCCTCCCCCAGAAGAGACACCAACATATGGCATGTTATTTGAGGTACTGAGGCAGTTAAATCCTGTGGCTCAAACTTTCAGACTCAAAACGGATTCCCAATTATTTTCATGTGTCTCTCTTCAAACCTGTTGCTCTCAGTCCTTTCCTTAAAGATCCTGCTACTACTCCTGCTTTGGTATGCACAAAGGACATTTTTGAGGTAGAGAAGAGAACATTCTGCCAACCAAGATGGTAAGAGGTAAAACCTTTTTTCTTGTATATTGGGAAGGGTTTGGTCCTGAGAAGAGGTCTTAGGAGATCAGGGACAATATTCACTCCCCTCTCCTCTTGTAGAGATTTCTTGTTGGCTGGAAAAAGAAGGGGCATGAAGGAGGGTACTGTAATGCCAGTGTCTCGGCACCATCTTTCCTGGTAGAGATGCCGACACTTTTACCACCGCAGCCCTGGACCTCCCCCTCTTTCTACTGTCATGGCTCCAGCAGCTCTGCACTTTGCTTCCCTTCCCCAGCAGAGATGCCAATATACTTGTAAGGAGGTGGCCGAGAACCCCGTTTGCCCCTCTGCTACGCGGAGCCCATGAGGTCCTGTTTGCGCGTTGTATATGGTATCCTATTGTGTTCTATATCTTTATTGCACTGCATACGTCATGTGGTCCTATTGTGCTGATTTCCTATTGTAATATGTTTTGCTGCTTTTACCCTCTGATGTTGTGCTGTGTCAGTAATGGTCTTATATGTACTTGCTTTGCACTGTGTTATACATACTGTTGTAGAGTTAGGAACAGTCAATCGTTAAGGACATAGGCTGGGCCAGCAGCAGAAAAGGTGTCAGGAAGCTGCTGCTCCCATTCAGAAGCTCGGGTACGTTAGCCCTGAGCAGATGGGTAGTAACAGCAGGGGCATTGTCAGACTCCCAGGAGGGAGAGAATCTGCTGCCCTGGGTGACAAAGGGACACAATGGAGCATTGCCAGACTCCCAGGAGGGAAAAGATCTGCTGCCCCGGACTAAGGACTAAGAACTAAGGACTAAGGACCTAAGTACCATAACATGGGCCCCAGGACTTCATAAGGTCTCCTTGCTGAAGGGACTATAAGCATCCAGATTCTGGTGAGTGGACTACTGCATAACTTCGGCTACTACGGTACGGCTGTTGTGGGTACAGCCGTAGATAGTGTCAGGGAGAGAGCAGGAAACCAGTGTTACATTCTTTTCTTTCTCATCAAAGTTTATTAAAAGTTGTTGCCTGTTGGACCACAGCCGTGTTCCTGGACTTCACTTGCCCAGAGTACTGTGGCCAGAGGGAGAAAAGGTAACCTGTGGGAAGAAGCTGTGTCAGTCCTGTCTATTTATGTACAGGGGGCCGGGGGTGCTTGCTGACCATTTGCTCAGTGGACTCTGTGGACTGTGCCTTTAAGTAACTTGGCCATAACTACCTCCCTATGCCACCTTGTTACATACTCACCACCATGGTCCTGCACTCCGTCCTCATCCTCCTGCGGCTGCCTGGGGTCTGCGCACTGCTCGCAGATCCCAAGGCACTGTGCTTAGGGTGCCATATGCCGGTGTTTATCCGAGGATAGATTGGGTGAGGCTCCTGGTTACGCCTCTCCAGACTTTCCTTGGGCCCCGACACAGTGGTTCTACCACCCAGCCCATTACAAGGCAGCTATAATCTGACCACTCAAAGACGTGTCATTCCACCTTGTTTTTCTGAGTGAATAAACTGGTCATGTGGCAGAAAGAATTAGAATTGGCTAATAAATTGAAAAAGAAGTTTCTTAAATTGGCTAGTAACCATGCAATGGAGTAATAAAGTTATCTCCATAAAGTTTTCCTAAGGACATTTTTTTTAAAAACAGCCCATTTCAGATACTTTTTTCGGGAATTCTGAAGTAATAAAAAGAAATTCCCAATTCAGTCTCCAATTTCTTATGTGGACATATTCTTACTGACAAGGGTGTCCTTCTGGAAATCCTTTCTGGAAAGCAAGAAACCTCATAATGATATGTATGATTACTATCTGCTCTTATATTTATTCAAAAAATAACAGTTTAGATCCAATGTTTTTGTGAAATTCTGAATAATAGTTAGCAAAAAGAAATACAAAATAGCTTCAAGAATGAATTATTATAGGTAATCTGTCAGCAGGGTTTTGCTACCCCATCTGAGAGCAGCCTGATGTAGGATCAGAGACCCCGATTTCAGTGATGTATCATTTATGATTTTTTGTTACAGTTTTGATCAATTCCTTATTTTATTTACTGTAGATCTACAGATTCTCTGAATGCTGAGCTCTGTATAACTAGATCCATAACACTGATTGGCAAGTTTCTTTGTACACTGTGCATAGGTAGATTCCAGTCAGCGGTGGAGTAATGGTTATATAGACTATGAAAGACTACATGGCAGCAGGTTTACTGGTCTTCTAATGATAATCTGCTGATAAAACAGTTATTTTATCAAAACTACAGCAAGAAGATCAGTAAGTAAAGCATTTCTGAAATCAGGATCTTTGTCATTATTCTGTTCTCAGATTATGAGGCAAAGTTCTGGTGTGTAGCTCAGAGCATACAGTTGAAATCAGAAGTTTACATACACTATATTAAAGGACACATATGTATGTTTTTCTCAATATCTGAAATTAAATCAGAATAAACCTTTCCTGTTTTAAGTCAATTATGATTTTCATAGCTAACAATAATTGCCAAATGCCAGAATAATGAGAGAGAATATTTTATGGGATTTGTATTACTTAATGCAAAGTTAAATACTCAAAGTCAAAGAGACACACCTGTAGATGTATTTTAATTCACATATGAAACACACTGCTTTTTGTGCAGCATCTTGGGAAAGTCTAAAGAAATCAGCCGAGATATCAGGAAGAGAATTGTGGACTTCCACAAGTCTGGCTCATTCTTGGGTACAAGATACCTGAAGGTGCCTCATTGATCTGTAAAAAAACAAAACAATTGTCTGCAAGTACAAACAAGATGGGAAAGTCCAGCCATCATACTGCTCAGGAAGGAGACGGGTTCTGTGTCCCAGAGATGGACGTGCTTTATTCCAACATCTGCATATCAACCTAAGGACAAAAGCAAAAGACGTTGTGAAGATGATGGCAGAAGCTGGTAAGAGTGTGTCAATATCCACAATGAAACGAGTGGTTTATCAACATTGGCTGAGAGACTACTTTGCCAGGAAGAAGCCATTACTCCAAAAGAGACATAAAAAAGCCAGGTAAATGTTTGCCAATGCACACAGGAACAAAGACCTTAATTTTTGGAGATATGACCTGTGGTCTGATGAAACGAAGACTGAACTTTTTGGCCATAATTACCATCATTACGTTTGAAGGAAAAAGGGAGAAGCTTGGAAGCCTATGCATGCTATCCCAACTGTAAAAATCGGGGGGTGGCAGCATGATGTTGTAGGGTTGTTTTTTTGCAGGAGGGACTGGTGCACTTCACAAAATAGAGGACATCAAAAGAAACGATTATGTGGCAATACTGAAGCAACATCTCAAGACATCAGCCAGAATGTTAAAGCTTAGGCGGAAGTGGGTCTTCCAAATGGACAATGAACGGAAGCATACTGCTAAAATGGTAACAAAGTGGCTTAAGGATAACAAAGTCAATATATTGGAGTGGCAATCACAAAGCCCTAATCTCAAACCTATTGAAAATGTGTATGCGAAGCTAAAAAAGGCAGGTGCTAGCAAGGCGACCTACAAACCTGGAACAGTTACACCATTTTTGTCAGGAGGAATGGACCCAAATTCCAACCAACTATTGTGAGGAGCTTGTGGAACGATATCCCAAATGTTTGACCCAAGTCATTCAGTTTAAGGGTAATGGTACCAAATACTAATGAAATGTATGTAAACTTTTGTATTTGCATTAAGTAATAAAAATGCCTTAAAACATTCTCTCTCTCTAATTATTCTGGCATTTGGCAAATATTAATAATTGTGATAATCCTAATTGGCTTAAAATGGGAAAGGTTTATTGTGATTTCATTTTAGATATTGAGAAAACATACATATGTAGCTTTTTAAATAGTGTATGCAAACTTCTGGTTTCAACTGTATATGCTTCAGCACTTATAGAAAAAGGAACATCCAGCTTAGGTCAGGATATTGATCTGAATAGGACAAGTAGAATCATTGCCCCTGTGATAATTGGACACTGGCTGTTCCTCCTTAGGTTATTGCTGGGGTTTCAAAAGTGGACAACCCATTTCGTTTAATGATCTTTATTGATCAAAACTGTTTAAAGAAGCCCTCCTTTCAGTTTTTTTTTAAACTAAATCTGTGTATATGTGTATGTGTATAAGTGTCTTCACAAGTATCCAGCATCGATCCAGTTGTCTTCTGACTAACAGCATTAAAAGCTCTTAAGACTAACCGACTCACTCTATTCTCTATGCGAGAGCCAGAAGTCTCTTTTACAATGTAAAACTATGGAGCCACATTCTGAGGCTCGTTAGGCTTACAGTGTAAAAGCTATTTCCGCTTCCATGTCACAAAAAGTGCAGTGTGACATGGAAGGTGTGAAGAATGGTGTCACTACAGAGAAGAGGAGGAATATGTTACAGGATCCCGAAGAAGGTAGCGGTAGGTGAGTATATTAATACACACACGCTCTCTAAACTACATATACATTTACTCAGAACCAGTTAAAAAGAAACTTCACGGGAATGCTTGTTTATCAACAAAAAATATCTTGATACTCAGAGCAACAAATTATAGCTTAGGTTTAATTATTTCACACTGTTTTTATGAATGAGAAGCCCAGTGATTTCCTTCAGTCAGTAAAACGTTAATTATATTTGTAATGTGACAAACTATATTTACCAGGAATCAGTAAATCTGCTGAAATTCAAATTCAGCAAATTTAATAGTGACCGTCAATTTGCAACAAAGTTATTCAACAGAATTACACTTTATTTTGTATATGCTCGCTCCAGAACCCAGAGCAGACAAAACTGAATAAATATATATATATATATATATATATATATATATATATATATATATGTATATATATATATATATATATATATATATATATATGTATATATATATATATATATGTATATATATATATATATATATATGTATATATATATATATATATATATATATATATATATATATATATATATATATATAGGCAAAATACTTGCCTTACCACTTGTCCCACTACTCAAATAACTTGCCCTCTGGTATTTTGCCCTCTCTTTGCTTCTTGGCACTTTCTTTGGACTGCTTACTTTACGCCTGGACCTCCAGCACTAGCTAGGCATCTGGTACAGGGACCCCTTCTGGTGGTAACAAAGCCTCTGACATCACAGCACATCATACTGGTTCCTAGTCAAAACCTCCAATAATGCACATCATAATGTGACAAAGTATGATGGCAAAGCACAGAGTTAATATCAGAGAACTAGTCACATTGGAAGCTGGGGAAAAAGGTGTGTGTAATGGGTAAGGTGGGAAAGCAAAGAGAAAATATGTAGAGCACCTGATGGTGGGCTACGAGAGTGGTAATAAAGGTTAGCTGAACAGAATATTTTTTAAGCTTTAACCAGCGTGGGGGTTCTTGTATTCTCAGCGTGGATATTTTGGTAGGGTTTTTTACTGACCGCACAGTTCGCTATCTGTCTTCTGCTATCTAGTATTAGCGGGCCTCATTTGCTGAATCTGTTTTCATTCCTACGTGTGTCTTTTCTCCTTACCTCACCGTTATTATTTGTTGGGGGCTTCCTATATCTTTGGGGTTATTTCTCTTGAGGCAAGTGAGGTCTTGCTTTCTCTTTAGGGGTAGTCAGTTTCTCAGGCTGCGTTGAGACGTCCAGGATTTTAGGCACGTTCACCGGCTACCTTTAGTGTGTTTGGATAGAATCAGGTTTTGCGGTCAGTCCAGTTACCACCTCCCTAGAGCTCGTGTCTATGTTTAGTTAATTAGCTAGTATTTCCTGTGATTCCCAGCCACTGGGATCATAACAGTACAGCAGGCCAAAATAGTGTTTTATGCATCGCATGAAGTGGGATAAAAGAAGTCCTGAGTACAATTTTTTTTTTTTTCCTCCTTTGCTGCAGTCTGTCTAGCTTCTCTCATCCCCTTAATCTCTGGGTGGTTTTGAGCTCAGCTGCAGACATGAATATTCAGAGTCTGACTTCTAGTGTGGATCATCTTGCTGCAAATGTGCAAAATATTCAGGATTTTGTTGTTCATAGCCCTATGTCTGAGCCAAAGATACCTATTCCTGAGTTGTTTTCTGGAGATAGATCTAGGTTTCTGAATTTTAGGAATAATTGTAAATTGTTTCTATCTTTGAGACCTCGTTCCTCTGGTGATTCTGCTCAGCAAGTTAAAATTGTTATCTCCTTGTTACGCGGCGACCCTCAAGACTGGGCTTTCTCTCTGGCTCCAGGAGATCCTGCATTGCTGAATGTGGATGCGTTTTTTCTGGCGCTTGGACTGCTTTATGGATTGCTCGCAACATTCTTCTCCAGAGTCAGCTAGTGTAGGGAAAGCTGCTCCTGAGATAGTGTCCGAATCGTTCTTTTAATAGTTAGTGTGGGTCTGCTAGTGTTCAGTCCACAAATCCTGATAAACCAACAGTCCTTTTTAGGGCCAAATCGGCGGTACATACAGTACAGACCAAAAGTTTGGACAGACCTTCTCATTTAAAGATTTTTCTGTATTTTCATGACTTTGAAAATTGTAAATTCACACTGAAGGCATCAAAACTATGAAGTAACACATGTGTATATACTTAACAAAAAAGTGTGAAACAACTGAAAATATGTCTTATATTCTAGGTTCTTCAAAGTAGCCACCTTTTGCTTTGATGACTGCTTTTGCACACTCTTGTCATTCTCTTGATGAGCTTCAAGAGGTAGTCACCGGGAATGGTTTTCACTTCACAGGTGTGCCCTGTCAGGTTTAATAAGTGGGATTTCTTGCCTTATAAATGGGGTTGGGACTATCAGTTGTGTTGAGCAGAAGTCTGGAGGACACACAGCTAATAGTCCTACTGAATAGACTGTTAGAAGTTGTATTATGGCAAGAAAAAAGCAGCTAAGTAAAGAAAAACGAGTGGCCATCATTAGTTTAAGAAATGAAGGTCAGTCAGTCCAAAAAATTGGGAAAACTTTGAAAGTGTCTCCAAGTGCAGCTGCAAAAACCATCAAGCGCTACAAAGAAACTGGCTCACATGAGGACCGCCCTAGGAAAGGAAAACCAAGAGTCACCTCTGCTTCTGAGGATATGTTTATCCGAGTCACCAGCCTCAGAAATCGCAGGTTAACAGCAGCTCAGATTAGAGACCAGGTCAATGCCACACAGAGTTCTAGCAGCAGACACATCTCTACAACAACTGTTAAGAGGAGACTTTGTGCAGCAGGCCTTCATGGCAAAATAGCTGCTAGGAAACCACTGCTAAGGACAGGCAACAAGCAGAAGAGACTTGTTTGGGCTAAAGAACACAAAGAAAGGACATTAGACCAGTGGAAATCTGAGTCCAAATTTGAGATCTTTGGTTCCAACCACCATGTCTTTGTGCGATGCAGAAAAGGTGAACGGATGGACTCTACATGCCTGATTCCCACCGTGAAGCATGGAGGAGGAGGTGTGATGGTGTGGGGGTGCTGTGCTGGTGACACTGTTGGGGATTTATTCAAAATTGAAGGTATACTGAACCAGCATGGCTACCACAGCCAACCACAAATTAAAAAAATTTATACAGTCTGTTATCTCCATCAGACGACTGGGGTATCTGTGGTGGAAAAATATTTGCTTTGCAGGCATATGATGCATTGTTCTGTCTGCTAGCTTTGTTCTACTCAGTATTTCGTGTTTTCAAAAATTACAAAAAAAAAAAATATATATACAGTCCGTTATCTCCGTCAGACGCCTGGTGTATCTGTGGTGGAAAAATATTTGCTTCGCAGGCATACGTTGAATAGTTCTGTCTGCTAGTGTTAGGGCTAGTGGAACGCACCAAGTAAATATAGAGGTTTTATTATATTAGATGCGTTCGCAGCCCGGGGTCCACCGTGCAGGAGAACCTGCTGCTAGCAAACGGTGGAACTATAAGGCGGTATGAGCTAACCCTGTTACTTCACAGAGTAGCCGAAACTCAAAGCACTGCACCCTGTTTGACTTCACAGTGGCACAGGCTAACTACCCAACTGAGAGCAGTCAGTGGTCATGCATGCACACAAACTCCTAGCCGGAGGTGCCAGCATTCTAGAGGTTTATTTCAGCCAGGTCCCTGAATACATTCACACAAAATCTCCTCCCTGGAGGTGCCAGCATTCTAGGGGCTTATTTCAGCTGGGTCCCTGAACACAAACTCACATGACCACACTGGTGCAAAGCACATAACATAGAACAATACTAGCGCATGGCCGTGCGGCCATGCGAGCCTTAAATAGTTGCAGCACATACAGGACCTTCCTAGAAGGACCAATGAGAGGCTGCCACAGAGCGTGAGCACCTACAGGACCTTCATGAAGGAACACTGGCCTTAGCTGCAGTATCTGATCATGTGACCCTCGATCTCCACTGAGAGATCTTACTCTGGGCATGCTCAGAATGAGAAAAGCAGGACTTAGTCCCAGAAGCGTCTGCTCGCCGCTGCCCAGCACTGACTTCAATGGCAGAAGCAGGAAAAGCAGCAGTAACTCTTTGTACAGAGTTAGACTGAGCAAGACGCTGGGACCGACATCTCCGCTGAGCAGGCTCCACTGCAGCAGGAGGAGAATGGGAGACCGCAGCGGAGATTGCCCGAGATTCCCCCTGTGCAGATGCGGGAACTCGACCCCTAACATTACGCCCCCCTACTTGAGCCTCGCTACGTTCGAAGGCAGCAATGAGCTGCAGAGCCCGAATGTGCTCAGCAGGCTCCCAGGACCTATCTTCAGGACGTAACCCTTCCAGTCCACCAAATAAAAATTTTTGCCACGAACCACCTTGCACCCCAAAATAGCGTTCACCTCGTAATCATCCGTAGACGAACCCGATGTCCCGACAGATGACTCAGAAAAGCGGGACATGTATACGGGCTTAAGGAGGGACACATGAAAGGTGTCGGTGATACCTAGGCATGGATGAAGGGCTAGACGATAGACCACAGGACTAACCTGTTCGAGGACCTTGAAGGGACCCAAGTAGCGAGGTGAAAACTTAGTGGACTCAACACGTAGCCTGATGTTACAAGTGGAGAGCCACAATAAGTCACCAGGAGCAAAGGTTGGGGCAGGGCGCCGATGTGCATCGGCGGATGACCTCATTCTCTCCTTGGAGGCCCGGATGGCATCCTGAGTGTGGTCCCAAATGTCTCGTGCCTCCACTGCCCAGTCTGCCACCCTGGAGTCAGCAGAGGACATGGGCATAGGCACAGGAACCCTCGGATGTTGGCCGTAATTAAGGAGGAAAGGAGTCTGACCGGTGGAGTCAGCTACTGCGTTGTTAAGGGCAAACTCAGCCCACGGTAACAAGGATGCCCAGTCATCCTGCCTGGTAGAAACAAAATGTCGTAAATAAGTGACCAGAGTCTGATTGGCCCTTTCAACCAACCCATTCGTCTCGGGATGATAAGCCGAGGAGAGATTTAACTCAATACTGAGTAAATGACAAAGCTCCCTCCAGAATCGAGATGCAAACTGGGGACCCCGGTCACTGACAATCTTGTCCGGCATACTGTGTAAGCGAAAGATATGCTTGATGAACAAGGCTGCCAGAGCCCATGCAGAAGGTAGTCGTGGAAGAGGCACCAAATGAACCATTTTGGAAAAATGGTCGGTGATCACCCAGATAATGGTGCAGTTACGAGACTTGGGTAAGCCCACCACAAAGTCCATCCCAACCATCTCCCAGGGCCTGTCCGCCACCGGCAGAGGGTAAAGCAACCCAGCTGGCCATTGCCGAGGGGACTTGTTCTTGGCGCAAGAGACACACTCCCAAACATAGTCTGCGACATTATGAGCCATATTCGGCCACCAGTATGTCCTCGCCAGTAACTCAGATGTCCTTTTGGAACCAAAATGTCCACCCACCCTGGACGAGTGTGCCCAAGAGAGAACCTCCGGTCGCAAACTGGATGGTACAAAAGTCTTGCCCGGAGGCACAGACTCTAGTGAAAACGGGGCCACAGTTCTCAGGCTCTCAGTGGGGACAATAAGCCGAGGCTCCTCTTCCTCCTCCACAGATGACACAACGGAGAGAGAGAGAGCGTCGGCACGAATGTTCTTCTCCCCAGAAAGAAAATGGAGGGTGAAATGAAACTGGGAGAAGAACAAGGACCATCTGGCCTGGCGAGAATTTAACCGCTGGGCTGTCTGCTGGTACACCAAATTTTTATGATCTGTGAAGACTTGGAAGGGAAAACGAGCTCCCTCCAAGAGATGTCTCCACTCCGAGAAAGCCAACTTCATGGCTAACAACTCCCTGTCCCTGATGGCATAATTCCTCTCTGCTGGTGAGAAGGTCTTAGAGAAGAAGCAAGGATGCTTCTGACCTTGAGCATCCTTTTGGAAGAGGACTGCTCCAGCACCAACAGATGAGGCATCCACCTCCATGATATATGACTTATCTACATCAGGGCAATGTCGGATGGGAGCGCTAGCGAAGTGTGACTTTATGGAGTTAAAGGCCTTGGAGACCTCCTCAGACCACAATTTGGGATTTGCTCCCTTCTTTGTGAGGGCAACCAAGGGAGCTACCAAAGTTGAGAAGTGTGGAATGAACTGGTGATAATAATTAATGAACCCCATAAAGCGCTGCACCGCTTTAAGAGAATGGGGTTCCTGCCAGTCCATCACAGCCTGTAGTTTGGCAGGATCCATAGCCAATCCCTGGGCGGAGATGATATAGCCTAGGAAAGGTAAGGACTCCTGCTCAAACATACACTTCTCCAACTTGGCATAGAGGGAGTTTGCCCGTATGAGGTCGAAGACTTTGCAAACATCTCTCCGGTGGGAGTGAATATCTGGAGAGTAGATGAGAATATCATCCAGATAGACTACGACCGAGGTGGAGAGCATATCCCGGAAGATGTCGTTCACAAAGTCTTGGAAAATGGCTGGGGCATTACAGAGCCCAAAGGGCATCACCAGATATTCATAGTGCCCATCCCTGGTGTTAAAAGCCGTCTTTCATTTGTCCCCCTCATGGATGCGAATCAGGTTGTAAGCACAGGCAGATCTAATTTAGTAAATAACCTTGCTCCCCAAAGCCTATTGAAGAGCTTAGACATCAAGGGCAAAGGATACTTATTCTTAACGGTGATGGCGTTAAGACCCATGTAATCTATGCATGGACGCAGTTCCCCATTCTTCTTCTGCACGAAGAAGAACCCAGCCCCAGCAGGTGACACTGACTTCCTGATGAACCCTCTTGCCAAATTTTCTTGAATGTACTGAGACATTGCCTCCATCTCTGGGAGAGATAACAGATAGACTCAACTCCGGGGAGGCTCAGCACCAGGCAAGAGGTCAATTGGACAGTCATAGGGGCAATGGGGCGGAAGGGTCTCTGCTGCCTTTTTGGAGAACACGTCCGCATAAGACCAATATTGCTTGGGGAGAGAGGATAGATCTGCGGGTACCTCTGTAGTAGCAACCTGAATGCACTCCCTCTGACACCTACCCCCACAAGATTCACCCCATCCCAAAATTCTGCCTGAGGACCACTCGATATGAGGAGAGTGGTACCGTAGCCAATGTATCCCCAACAGGACCTCATCAATTCCTTCAGGAATGACGAGCAGAGATATAATCTCCTGATGGGATGGCGACATGGACAGAGTAAAAGGGATGGTCTGGTGTGTTATCTGTGAGAGCAGTGTTGACCCATTAACCACTCGTACCGTTACTGGTTGAGCTAGCATAACCAGGGGTATTGCGTGACGTTGGGCAAAGGCAAAAGACATAAAATTGCTTAGCCTCCTGGTTCAACATTTTCTCAAAAGCTACCCGGAGCTGCCAGATCTGCTTGTGAAAGTATGCCATCTGTCTGCCCATTTCAGAAAGTCAGCGACAGCTTCAGCCGCCCTTGCCGTGCTTCAGCAGCGTTTGCAGCTTCCGGCTCACCGACTGGTGTGTGATGTCCCCATGCATTGGAACTCTACACTGCATATGTTGGAAAGGATTTGTGAGCAGAAGAGGGCAGATGTTGACTACCAGCATCAACAAGGCCGTTTACATTCAGTTCAGACTCCACACATATGACCTCATGAGCGGCGATGAAGCCATAATTAGCATCACCATCCCGCTTCTCTGCATTTGGAAAACCTCTCTGCTCACAATTAAAGAAGATGCATTGCAGACAGAGCATGAGGACATGGACCAAGCAATCATACAGGGTGATCACACTCAGTCTAGCCTCATGCTGTCCCAACATGACTTGGTAGACAATGAAAAGGAGGAGGAAGAAGAACAGAAGCTAATTTCATGTGTTATAGATGGTACGACAAGCACAGCTGTCATATCATATGTTCAGCAGGGATGGCCTGAGTACAGGGAGGAGGAGGAGGATGAGGAGGACAGCATGGTCAGTCATCATGTTGGTGAAGACAGGGAAGTCTTGCCTGTTAGCAGTCTGGCATGCATGGCTGACTTTATGTTGCGCTGTGTTTCACGTGACCCTCTCATTATATACATTTTGGGTGACACTCATTACTGGTTGGTGACACTTCTAGACCCATGCTACAAGAAGAACTTTCAATCTCTTCTGCCTGAGGCAGACAGATGTACTAAAATGTTGCTGTACCAGAGGGCCCTTGTAGTGGAATTACTTAGAAAATTCCCATGTGAGAACGCTGCCAGCAGACGTCAGAGTTTGTTGTACAACCAAGGAGTCCAAGTGAGAGAGACAGAAGAACAATCCATCTCAGGAAGGGGAACAATGGCAAAGTTCTGGGACAGTTTTCTCAGACCCTCCCATCGTGATGGCACACAGGCAAGGGATTTGTGAGCAGAAGAGGGCAGTTGTTGACAACCAACATCAACAAGGCCGTCGATAATCAGTTCAGACTCCACACCTCAGGAGTGGACATGGATGTCCGACATATGTACCATCATTCAAAACTTTGAGGACTGCACCAAGATGGTGAGCGGCGACAGGGCCGGACTGGCAATCTGGCAATTCTGGCAAATGCCAGAAGGGCCTGTCTGGTTATTGGCTGCCTTGTCTGCTATGTTGTTAAAAGAATTGGTGGTCTCAAGATACCCATACTGTTAACAGTTGTGATGGAGCACAAAGTTGCTGACTCTGTCACTTACCCCAGCAGGCCATGGGTATCATTAGAAATATTGGTGTTGTAGGAATCTCCCTTTCCTCTATCCAGGGTAATATTAGTAATATATCCCACTGGATCATGGGGACGGGAACAACATGGGCCTGTGTGATTTCAAATGCCAGGGCTGAATTTCAACCCGAGTCCGTACCTGAGCGGCGATGACACCATAATTAGCATCACCATCCCTCTTCTCAGCATTCTCAAAACTTCTCTGCTCACAATTAAAGAGGATGCATTGCAGGCAGAGCATGAGGACATGGAGGAAGGAACCATACAGGGGGATTACACTCAGCCCAGCATCATGTCTTCTCAATGTGAATTGGTAGTCAATGAGGAGGAAGAACGGGAGTTACTTTCTTGTGCTATAGACGGTACTAGAAACACAGCTGTCATACCGTCTGTTCAGTGGGAATGGCCTCAGGACAGGGAGGAGGAGGAGGGTGAGGAGGAGGAGGACAGCATGGTCAGTGGTCCTTTTGGTGGGGACACTGAAGTCTTGCCTGCTAGCAGTCTGGCGCACATGGGTGACTTTATGTTGCGCTGCGTTTCATGTGACCCTCGCATTATAAAAATTTTAGGGGACAACCATTACTGGTTGGTGACACTTCTAGACCAACGCTACAAGGAGAACTTTCAATCTCTTGTTCTAGAGGGAGACAGGTATACTAAAATGTTGCTGTACCAGAGGGCCCTTGTAGCGGAATTACTTAATAAATTCCCATGTGAGAATGCTGGAAGCAGGAGTTAGAGTTTCTTGTATAACCAAGGAGACCAAGCGAGAGAGACAGAAGTACAATCCAGCTCAGGCAGGGGAACAATGGCAAAGTTCTTGGACAGTTTTCTCAGACCCTTCCATCGTGTCGGCACAGAGGCAAGGGGTGCTGTCACAAGAAGTGCAATGTTTGGGAAGTTCCTGAGGGAGTACCTTGCAGATCGTACAAACTTCCTCCGGAGTTCCTCTATGCCTTTTAATTATTGGGTATCCAAGCTGGACACGTGGCATGAACTGGCTCTCTATGCCTTGGAGGTCCTGGCCTGCCCTGCTGCTAGTGTTGTGTCAGAGCGGGTTTTTAGTGCCACTGGTGGAATTATAACAAATAACCGCATCCGCCTGTCAACTGACAATGCTGACAGGCTAACTTTTATAAAAATAAACAAGGGCTGGATTGGGCAAGACATCTGTACACCACCGAATGAAAACAGCAAAACATAACCTCAAATATATTGACTTTTTTGTGGAGGTGTATTCTCATGCACCTCTTCACAACCACACATGGATATCCACTTCCTGATTTGGTCTGTTTGGTGTTATCCTCCTCCTTATCCTCCTCCTCATCATCCGCAACCGGTAGAACATCACGTATTTCGTGATGCAAAAGTCACTCAATTTTTGTGCAAGGGTGTTTTTATGATGCCAGTTACTACTTTGAAACCAAAACAAATATTACTCCCCTGGGGGGAAATATTATAAAAATGAGATGTACGTATATTCTTCCCACTTATTGTTATATTTTCCATATTTCCTATCTCTGGACCATCCTCTTATAACCTAGTATATACCTCTCTAATACAAAAATATTGAAATACCATTATATTGCATTTTTATTTAAATCCCTGACTCTGAGCAGTTGCTAGGGACCAACATATCTCATCGGACACATTCTGGCTTCATATCTATGAACTTGTGTTCGCCCCTCCCTTTTGTTACTTTCTTTCATAGGTGGATTCACATCCTTTATTCATGCTAGAATCTGTTTAGTTTGTTACTATCTGCCATTTTCTTGTAGTGTTCTGGCTGCTGGTCTTTTCCCTCTGGTGCTGGGTTTGTCGTGGGTCAGGTGATTGTATCACTATTAACCAGCACCTGCCTCCCAGTCCTTGCTGGACAACAGTGTTAATCTGCTTTAGTTCTGGCTTGGTGCTTTGCTTTGTCTTGTGTGTGTATAATTTGTGCAGTACTGGGAGCTCTGGGTCTGCTAGTCTCATTTTCTGTTTTCTGTTTGTATCTGAGGCTACTCTGTGTTTTTCTATTAGGAGGTGACACGCTTTTGTACTCAGTCCTTAGATCTTTTGGGGAACCCCTTCCCCTTATCTATAGGTCTTCGATAGAGATTAAACTAGGATCGTCAGTGGGTCTATTCGCAAAGAATTGGTCGTCCACTCCATCGTAGGGTACCAGCCTAGTCATAGTGCAGGGTCAGTTTTCCCCCTTCTACCCTAGTCCTGTGTTGCAGTTCCATAACAATTCATTTGTTTGATTTCAATATGCTTAATTATTCTAATATCTCCTCATTCTCTGCCACTAGATCACCAGTGTTAACGTGTTCTGTGTTGCTACAGCCAGTCCAATTTTTGGCAAGGGTGTCTATGATGCCCATAAAATATTTTTATAAAATGTACCCCCATGGGGAAATGTTTGTCAGCCCATGCACTTCGTGTATGGGCATTACAAGTCTAGGAGACCTGCTCCTTTACATTGGGCCTAGTTTTTTAGGAGGTCTTCATCAATGTCTCCTCATTCTCCACCACTAGATTACCAGGGTTGACGTGTTCTGTGCTGCTACAGCCAGTCCAATTTTTGGCAAGGGTGTCTATGATGCCCATAAATTTTTTTTTTTTAAAAAAATATAGATTTCAGAAAGGCAGATTTTAAGAGACTCAGAAAGAGAATCGGAGGGATCCAATGGCTGGATATCCTTAAGGACAAAAATGTCCAGGGAGGATGGAAATCTTGAAAAATTAGATTCTCAATGCACAATTGTTAACAATTCCAAAGAGAGGTAAGAATACGAAGCATTTACAGAAACTAGGATGGATGGACACAAACACATGCTAAAAAGGAAGAAAGAAATGTTTATCAAATGGAAAGAGGGAGGCATATCTAAAGAAGAATATAATGCTGTCTGCAGAACCTGCAGGGCATGAATCAAAAGTAAAAGAAAATTCAAAGATGCTACAGGATTTTTACAGGATGAAAATTATGAAATGGTAAGAAAGGATGTTGAGAAGGCCGAACTTTTAAATACCTATTTTGCATTTGTTTTTTCTCAGAAAGTAAATGTAACATCAACTGATTTTCACTGTCCTATTAAAGGAATACAATAATCTAGGATATCTATAAACAGAAAGATAGTGAGGAAACACTTAGCTAACATAAATGAATTCAAGTCTCCAGGTCCAGATGAATTACACCCCAGAGTACTAAAGGAGATAGCAGAAGAAATTTTTAACCACTATCCATAATCTTTGAACATTCTTGGAGAGCAGGAGAAGTCCCAGAAGACTTGAGAAGAGCAAATGTTGTTCCTATCTTCAAAAAGGGGAAGAAGGTGGACCCTGGGAGCTATAGGCCGGTGAGTCTGACTTCTATACCAGGAAAGATCTTTGAGCAAATTAATAAACAACATGTATGTAAGTACCTTGATAAGAATGAAGTGATTAACCAGAATCAGCATGGGTTTGTAACTAATAAGCTATGTCAGACTAACTTAATTTCCTTTTATGACAGAATCACTTACAAGGTGGATCAGGGAAATGCTGTAGAAATAGTACATCTTGACTTCAGCAAAGCATTTGACAAAGTATCTCACGCGATCCTTATTGAAAAAATGACTAAGTATGGAATGGACAAGGCAACTGTTAGGTGGATTCATATCTGGCTTAGTGATCGGACCCAAAGAGTGGTCGTAAATGGCTGCACATCCAGTTGGAAGAATGTCTCAAGTGGGGTACCACAGGGTTCTGTCCTGGGCGCTGTATTGTTCAACATCTTTATCAATGATTTAGATGAAGCATTTGAGGGTACACTGATTACATTTGCTGATGACACAAAACTAGGAGGGATAGATAATACTAGAGAAGCGAGAGAGAGGATTCAAAAATATATAAATAAACTGGAGTAGTGGGCAGCGACTAACAGAATGGTCTTTAACAAGGAACTATGCAAAGTACTACATCTGGGCAATAAAAATGTAAAAAGCATACACAGAATGGGAGGAATAGGGCTAAGCAACAGCACATGTGAAAAAGACTTAGGTATACTAATAGATCATAAACTGAACATGAGTCAACAGTGTGATGCAGCAGCAAAAAGGCAAATGCAATTCTGGGTTGTATTAACAGAAGCATACAGTCTAGATCACGCAAAGTCATTATTGCACTCTACTTCTCTTTGGTCAGACCTCATCTGGAATACTGTGTCCAGTTTTGGGCACCACATTTAAAAAAAGACATCAACAAACTGGAGCAAGTTCAGAGAAGAGTGACCAGAATGGTGACCGGTCTGCAAACCTTGTCCTATGAGGAACAGTTACAGGATTTGGGAATGTTTAGCTTGCAAAAAAGAAGACTGAGAGGAGTCTTAATAGCTGTCTACAAATGTCTCAAGGGCTGTCACATTGTAGGAGGATCATCTCTATTCTCATTCGCACAAGAAAAGACTAGAAGCAATGGGATGAAACTGCATGGGAGGAGACACAGATTAGATATAAGAAAAAACTTTTTGACAGTTAGGGTGATCAATGAGTGAAACATGCTGCCACAAGAGGTGGTGAGTTCTCCTTCCATGGAAGTCTTCAAACAGAGGCTGGACAGACATCTGTCTGGGATGATTTAATGAATCCTGCTTTGAGCAGGGTTTGGACCAGATGACTCAGGGGGTCCCTTCCAACTCTACCATTCTATGATTCTATGATTCTCTCTCCGTGACACGCCTCATGCATCTTTGGTCTACAAAGCGTGCTTTTCAGGCTTCCATTCACCTTTTTTTTTTTGCTGTGTGTTACCCTATCTCTAAACAGTAAACACTATTTTGGGTTGAATTTTTTTTTTAAATTTAGCCCCCATGGGGAAATGTTTGTCAGCCCATACATTTAGTTTATGGGCATTTCAAGTCAAGGAGAACGGCTCCTTTAAATTGGGCCTAGTTTTTAATGAGGCCTTCCTCCACATCTCATCATCTACTGCCAATAGATCTCCAGGATTAACGTGTCCTGTGCTGCTACAGCGAGTCAATTTTTTGGCAAGGGTGTCTATGATCCCCATAAAAAATTGCTTAAAAAATGTACCCCCCACGGGGAAATGTTTGTCAGCCCATACACTTAGTGTATAGGCATAAATAATGAGTCTAGGAGATCTGCTGCTTTGTAATGGAACATTTATTTATGAGGCCCTCCTCCATGTTTCTTCCAAAGGGGAATTGGGGTGCGTGCAAATTTGGATCAATAAACAAGAAAACAGATGCACTCTCTTGGATTATATCTTGCAAGGGGTGATATATTTATTCACATGTGTTGAAACATAAGTATATATACACACACAGCAGGATTAGAAACGAAGTAAAGTTTCGACCCTATTCCGGGTCTTTCTCAAACTGCAAGTAAACACAAACTACAATTAGTGTACTGTACATATAATAAGGCACATGAAATTAATATTTACAAATGTATATGCAACTATATTTACAATCAATAACTCATAAATCCCGTTCTAAGGAAGAAGTACATGAGGTATAGTAAATGCACAAAAATTACAAAAAATCCTCTTCCTGGTCTCACGTAGGTTAGGTAATTTATGGAAAGCCATTTTTCAATGAGACTAGGGCCAGAGACATGCTAAAGAAATAGGTTGAGTGGTCAGTTAAATGATACCTAGTGGTGGACTCGATGTGTACTGGTGTAGATCACCGTATAAAACACTGACCTGTATTATTGACAATGGACGAAATGAGGTTTTGGTCCCTTTAAGGGCTGTGGATAAGGAAAGGGGAGGAGGAACCCTCTGTAAGGAAATGTGCATACCATATGAAAAAAATGGTGGTGCAGAGTATGGGGTAACTACCAACCTCCTCCTGGCGTGGTGTAGGGGTATCCTAATTCTTTGCTGGTGTGTGTCTGCATTGGTGGCAGTGGTTCTATTTATAGTGCCTATCAGCAGCAGAGCGAGGCCATACCGAAGGGAGGTGTGGAGCGCAGTGTGCGCGCTATGTTGCCGGCGCTTGTGCAGTGTATGATGTGGAATGGAGGCTTGGAGTCTCTGTGGCTAGTGCGCATCACTGCGCATGCGTGATGTGTGCTGGAACTCCGGTGTGAGGATTTTAATGTTGCTCCCGGCGGCTGCACAGTGTGGGCGGACACACAGTGTGTGCTAGTGAGATGCTGTGAATCCTCATTCTCACATATAGAAGGGGTGCCTGTCATAAATAAAGGCTGGGCAGCCTGAAAAGGGCTGCTACCTATTAGAGTGAGGCACAGAGTGTAAGGTGAAGGCTGGTGGGGAATTAAAGTGGAACCCCAATGATGAGTGGTGGAAAATATGGAATGCTCTGGAAGATTTGTCTGGACCCAAAGGAAATAATAGATAAAATAAAAATAATAATAATAAAAAATAAAAGTAAAAATAAAATTAATGAAATAAGGAAAAATAAGGAAAAATCAAATGAAAATAAAATTTAAAATGAAATTAAAAATAAAAATAAAATTAAAATTAAAAATAAATATAAATAAAAAAATAAATATAAATAAATGAAGGTGAAAAGGGGGCGGGGAGAAATTTTGAAAATTAAATAAAGTCATACTGAAGATATTGGCAGTCACTAGTATGATGGAAGTTCGTATAAAAATATAAATGAACAGGAGTAGTGCAGTACCAGGATAAACAATAAAATATACTGAAGATGAAATTATATACAAAAATGAAAAAAATGAACAAAAATGAACAAAATTAAAAAAAAAATGAAAAAAAAAATGAAAAAAATGAAAAAATATATAAATGAATATATATAAATGATCTCAAATAAAATAAAAAATGAAATAAAATAAAATAATAAAATAAATAAAAAATAAAAATAAAGATAATGAAAATAAAAATGAAAATAAAAATAATAGTAAAATAAAACCAAAATAATAATGAAAATGAAAATAAAATTAAAAATAAAAATAAAAATAAATATAAAAAAATAAAAATGAAAATAAAAATAATAAAAATAAAAATAAAAATAATGAAAAGAAATGAAAAAGATGAAAAAAAGAAAAAAAGAAAAAATACGAAAAATTCTGTAACTTACCCATGGCGGGTGTTAGGAATAATTAGTCAGGTCAGTGCGTCTGTAAAAATAAGTAAAGGGTTAGGACTAAAGAAATAGCTCTAGTACGTTATGACTACATCTCACCACCACTCAGTTTATAAATATAACTTACACATGTATAAATCCTCATAAAATCATAACCTTCTTACAGAGTACAACGGACATAGCAGTTTAACCACAAATCTTAAGTTGATAGGTCCAATTCCCTGTTGAGTCCCTTTGGTGTGAGGGATTGTAATGTGTGTATCCAGTAAGCTTCCCTCTCTTTAAGTAGTTTATTGTGGTTGCCGCCCCTCCTTGGTCTCTCGACCTGTTCCACAACTTGGAATCTTAGTTGTGAAACTGAATGTTTGGCTGATATGAAGTGTTCTGGGATGGGTAACCACGTCTTTTTGCACCTAATTGTGGATTTGTGGCTTGATATGCGGTCGCGGACGTGTTGTGTTGTTTCGCCTACATAAATAAGGCCACATGGACACTTGACCACATACACCACAAAATTAGATTCGCATGTGAAGGAACCTTTTGCCTTGTATCTCTTACCAGAATGCGGGTGAATGACATCCTCCCCTTTAATGACATTTGAACAACGTGCACATCCCAGGCATGGGTAATTCCCCACTCGTTTTGAGCCAATGAAACTCTGTTTGGGTTGTTTTGTTAGGCTACCAATGTCCGCACTTACCCATTGATCCCTTAGATTTGGTGGTTTTCTTTTGCACATAAGTTCTGGATTCTTGAATGCTTCAATGTCAGGATATGATCTGTGGAGGAGTGGCCAATGTTTATTAATGATATTGTAGAGTTTAGGCATTATCGGGTGGTGGGTATGTACAAAGGGAATGCGTTCAGGTTTAGCGGATGTATTGCGGGAAGATGTAGGTTCCAGGGCTCTCTGTTTTTCGGTGTTTAGGAGTTGTTCTGGGTAATTTCTGTCTTTGAATTTGTTGGACATTTCATTGAGGTGAGTTTCTAGTAGGTTCTTATCGGACACAATTCTTTTAACCCTTTGGAATTGGGAGCGGGGCAAGCTATTTTGTAATTTTTGTGCATTTACTATACCTCATGTACTTCTTCCTTAGAACAGGATTTATGAGTTATTGATTGTAAATATAGTTGTATATACATTTGTAAATATTCATTTCACGTGCCTTATTATATGTACAGTACATTAATTGTAGTTTGTGTTTACTTGCAGTTTGAGAAAGACCCGGAATAGGGTCGAAACGTTACTTCCTTTCTAATCCTGCTGTGTGTTTATATATACTTATGTTTCAACAAATGTGAATAAATATATCACCCCTTGCAAGATATAATCCAAGAGAGTGCGGCTGTTTTCTTGTTTATTGGACTACTTTGGGTTTTCCAAAGTACAGCCTGCACCACCTAGTTGGCTGAGTGCGCTCCATTTCTTTGGATCAATTAATTTGGATCAAGGTGGCCCTTGCATTCAATGCATAAGGAAACTGTGTGACAGGACCAACTGAAGACTGTGAAGTGGGTTTTCCTGTGCCCATCCAGTACCTGGGCTTATTCGGGTGCATATGACTTGATAGCAGGGCAGGCATAGCATTCAAATCAACATTTTTTCATGAGGCCCTCCTGTACCTCTCGTGAAAGGGGTATTGGGGTGCGTTGTAATTGTTGGCAGCCCAGCCACTCACTGCATAGGCAGAAACAGCATACCCAGAGACCCACTATTTATTAATGGCCCTTTAAGAATATTAATGAAGCCTGATGCCCCTTTAAAAATATGCTTTGTGATTTTAAGAGTCCCTCCTTCAGAAATGAAACAAAATATGTATCCTTATGTGTCACACACCACATGGCCAGCTAGGGTTGTTAAATGTTACAATTATATTTCCCAGTGAATGCATTTGTATTACGTGAAAGCAATGTTAAAGTTGAAAAACACATCAAAAACGTTGCATGTGAACATAGCCAAAGTGGTGGAGGAACATTTTGGTTTGGGGTAAATTATTTTGCCTTATATACAAGTCATTAGCCTGGAAAGGATGTACCTTAACATATTTCCTAAGAAAATCCATTTTGGCTTTGTTTTTGTATGTTTTTGGGTGCACCTTTAAAAATGGCGTGAAACTCTGACAACATTACTTACAGCTGTGATCTAGGAGTCAGAAATGCTTCCAGGCGCGATCCCCATGATGATTGTGTGTCATTTTAGCAGTGTTTCCATCATTTTCAGATGTTTTTAGACCTTAAAAGGAGTCCCGGGGATCACGGTAAAAGTATTCGGATTTCCCATAAACTTACATTGGGCTCGTTGCTCGGGTCGAGTACCCAAGCAATCCAATTTGCTCGACCTGAGCAACGACAACCAGAACATTTTAGTGCTCACTCATCACTAGTCTTTATTAATCCGTAACAGAAGAGGTGCATAACCCACATTTTTATACCCCTTCTTCCTTTGTCTTACATAATTATACCCTCAAGCACCAATCAGAAAAGTTACCATAAATAGCATACATACAAACTATTTATATACATTCATAAAAGTCATCAAAAGAAATTCAAAATTTCGTGGGGGGAGTGTCCAGATGTGGATCTGAACGGACGTGCGAGGCTCGAGCTCCCTAACCACCAGCTATCATAAGTGGCTCAAAGCACAGCGAAGTGACCGGAGGAGGTCAGATTGGGAGATAAGATAAGCGAGACGGTGGTGCGCAGCAGGAATGAAGCAAGGGAGAAGGAGGGGGCAGGCGCCCGGCAGGGTCCCAGTCTTTGAAGCAGCTGGTGGCTGGATCCAAGATGGCGGCCGCAGCTCTCATCAAACGGCCGCTGGCAGCAGCAGCAGGTGTAACAGCAGTGTTAGGCAAAGGTCAGAGCTGCACAGTGAAACACTCCACCAGCCCCAAACTCCCAGCAAAGCTGCAAGCTCCCTGACCACACAGAGCTATTCACCCATGTTGCAGTCCCTGCTCCTCCCCCTGCTAGGAATGCTGAAGGTCCAGAGCCTGAAGATTTACAACCACTAAACACAGCCCTGACCATCTCCTCAGACTCTCCTATTAAAGACTCCAATTCTGCCCCAGTCACTGTAGCCACACTCAGATCCATGCTGGGAGACCTGAAGCAAGCCATTTATACTGATATCACAACGGCTTTCACTGCGCTACATAAAGAAATTATGCAGATTGGCAACAGAACCTCACACATAGAGGGGAAACTGGAGGAATATACTGCGGTGCACAACCAACTAGTAGACGCACATAATGAAGCGGACGAAGAAATCATGGCCCTGAAACTGAAGCTTGCAGACTTAGAAGATCGATCCAGGCGCAATAACCTACGTTTCAGAGGAATCCCTGATAGCGTGTCAGTGGATACACTAAAGGAGTTTTTAATGGACTTTTTTACAATTCTGGTGCCATCAGTAGAACAGAGAGACCTGCTGATTGACAGGGCACATCGGATCCCCAAACCAAAGTCTGCTCCCAGCTCCGCACCGCGAGATGTGATAGCCAGGCTGCACTTCTACCACTTCAAGGAGGCTGTGACCAAGGCAGCGACAGCAAAGCAAGAACTTCCAGAAAAATTCCAAAACATCCTAGTGTTCACCGACTTGTCTGCGACAACCCTGAACAGGAGGCGGGAGTTGTCATCCGCAATCAAGATCCTGCGGGACAACAATATTGTCTACAAGTGGGGATATCCAGTAAAGCTCATTGTGATGAAAAACAGAGCTTCACATGTCCTTGTGTCTCCCAGAGAGGCCATGATCCTGCTCCAGGAATGGTTCGTGACGTCAGTAGATGAAGACACGAGATCCCCACTAAAGAAAATATCCCCGACACTGAACAAAGAATGGACCTGATTCTCACGCAAGTACTCTGTAACTACATGTATCCCCTATGTGCCTATGCCGGGACACCACACTGTTATTTTTTTTTTTTTTTGCCTGGCTGGCAGGTTGAAGGGACATGAGAATATCGCTTTCGCTTTTCTGTTCTCCCCCCCTTTAATACTGGATAGGATCGATTATCCAGTTGGTTCACATAGAACCGGACTCTGAGTTGTACAAGTTGTACTTGTTGTAGTTGTTGTTAATAACTTTAACCCCTTTGTTTCCCTTATTATCCTGTATTTGGTGACTGATTTAATTTTTTTTTCTTTTTTGTAATTGAAAGTATTTCAGATATCTAGCATTAATGCGAAAGGCCTAAATAGCCCTTTCAAGAGATCGTTATTATGGAAAGAAGCCCAGGCACTCAAAGCCGACATACTATGTGTCCAAGAAACTCATTTAAATCGTGAAGATACACATAGATTACAACATAAAAATTACCTCCATATCTATGTGTCATATGCGGCGAAAAAGAAGAGAGGGGTACCTATTGCAATAAAAGACACTATAGCATTCCAGCTTGTTGATAGTGTTCTGGATGATGAAGGCAGATATGTAAAATTGATATGTAATATCAATAATAAGGTGTATACAATTGCATCTATATACTCACCCAATTAAGGTCAAATCACTTTTATTAAAGACCTTATATAACCAAGTTATCCAAAATAAAACAAGGATTCCTGCTAATCTGTGGAGATTTTAACATCGTCCCGATACCTAATATAGACAAATCTTGGTGCTCAAAGGAAAAGTCCCAATCCCATGCATTGTTCCAGTGTCTTATTTTAGAAGAACTGTATGACACGTGGAGGGTCCTTCATGCTTCTGAACGGGATTATACATATTACTCCCACTCACATAAAGTATATTCAAGAATAGATCTAATAGTAGTGGATAAATGGCTCCTACCAAATATACAATCAGCAAAAATTGGGAACATAACCTGGTCGGACCACGCTCCTGTAACATGCCAACTTAAAGAGACATACAATAATTTAACTTATTCCCCGTGGAGAATTAATAATTTTTTAATAGCCTCAGATAATATCAAATCCCAACTAAATGACCTTCTCCAGGAATTTTTTTATATCAATAGTACCCCCGACAGTTTCCCGACCACAGTATGGTGCACCCACAAGGCCTATATAAAAGGGCAGCTAATACAGATAGCAGCGCAACACAAAAAATTGAGAATGCGACAAATAGAAGAGCTTAATAAAAATATAGCAACATTGGAAAACACCCATAAACATAATCCCTCACCCATGGTATATAGAAAACTACAAAAGGCAAGATACGAACTATATCAGCTATTCCAATATATATGAGCATAATTTGAGGAGGAATAAAGCAAAATATTATTGGCAGGGGAATAAAGCGAGTAAAATACTTGCCAATAAGATTAAAGCGAGATTAACAAAGCAAAAAATAGGTCACATACAAGATCATCAAATGAACAAAATATACAGCCCTAAAGAAATAGCGAATACTTTTGTAAGATATTACTCCTCACTCTATAACCTTAAGACCGATAACCTTATCCCACAACCCAACGCTGAGCTAATTAATAATTTCCTGAATAGCATATCTTTACCTCAAATCCCAGAGGATAAATTGATGGCAATAAATCAACCTATAAGCCAAAAAGAAATCCAACAAACTATTCAAGCAACAAAAAATAATAAATCCCCAGAACCGGATGGCATAACTAATGAATACTTGAAGTTATTCAACCAAATATTGTCCCCACATCTATTATTAGTAGTGTTGAGCATTCCGATACCGCAAGTATCGGGTATCGGCCGATATTTGCGGTATCGGAATTCCGATACCGAGTTCCGATATTTTTGTGATATCGGAAATCGGAATCGGAAGTTCCCAGTGTATGGTTCCCAGGGTCTGGAGGAGAGGAGACTCTCCTTCAGGCCCTGGGATCCATATTCATGTAAAACATAAAGAATAAAAATAAAAAAATATGGATATACTCACCCCTCCGGCGGAGCCTGGACATTAGCGGTGTAACCGGCAGCCTCCGTTCCTAAGAATGCAGTGAGGTTAGGACCTGCGATGACGTCGCGGCTTGTGATTGGTCGCGTGAGCGGTCACATGAGCGGTCACACGACCAATCACAAGCCGCGACGTCATCGAAGGTCCTTCACTCTGCATTCTTAGGAACGGAGGCAGACGCTTGGACCGGTGAGAGCCAGGGGCCGTCCGAGGGGTGAGTATATCAATATTTTGTATTTTTATTCTTTATTTTATACATGAATATGGATCCCAGGGCCTGAAGGAGAGTTTCCTCTCCTTCAGACCCTGGGAACCATTCCGATATTTTGTGTCCCATTGATATGCATTGGTATCGGGTATCGGTATCGGCGATATCCGATACTTTTTGGGTATCGGCTGATCCAATCCGATACTGATACCTTTGCATATCGGAAGGTATCGCTCAACACTAATTATTAGTCTTCCAAAATATATTTGAAACTGACAAAATACGAGAAAAAATGTTACAAGCGGCTATAGTCCCTCTCCCCAAGCCAGGAAAAACACCCGACTACCCAAGTAACTTCAGGCCAATATCCCTTCTAAATACTGACCTCAAGCTGTACTCTAAAATCCTAGCAAATAAAATCTCCGATGTAAGCCCTTCCCTTGTGCACAGAGACCAGGTTGGATTTATCAAATCTAGACAGACATTGGATGGCACCAGATGAATGATTGACCTCATCCATGTGGCGGGGAGGGACCGGACGCCTTCTCTGCTCCTATCCCTGGATGCGGAGAGGGCGTGCGATCGGGTGCATTGGGGATACCTGTTTGAGGTTCTGGACAGATTCGGATATACAGGTAATATTGTTGAAGCAATCACTCTGCTATATTCTCACCCATCAGCGACGGTTTCTGTCTCTGGAATGATGTCGGATAGGTTTACTATTACTAACAGGACGAGACAGGGGTGTCCGCTATCACCCCTTATATTCGCTTTGTTGATTGAGCCTCTATCGGAGAAAATTAGATCACACTCGATGATATCAGGAATTCAGGTGACTAAAATGGAACACAAAATAGGTTTATTTGCGGACGACATCATTCTAGTGTTAACAAACCCGACAGAGTCATTACCGGCAGCAATGCAAATAATCGAATCATATACTAAAATATCATATTATAAACTAAATGTGTCTAAATGTCAGGTATTAAACCTAACCCCATTCATAAAACACCCAAAAAACTTTGAGAATAAGTACCCTTTTAAATGGGAAAATGACCACATTGAGTATTTAGGTATTCGGCTTACACTCTCAGCAGATAAAATGTTATCATTGAATTATGAGTCTCTAAGGAAGAAAATCCAAACTGACATGTTACGCATGAAGAAACACGAACTATCATGGCTGGGCAGGATTGCATCGGTAAAAATGTTCATTGTTCATTCTCCCACAAATACTGTATATGTTCCGCAATCTCCCCGTCATATTCCCAATGAAAATACTAAAAGAGATTCAAGCAATGATTTGAAAATACATTTGGCAAGAGAAAAAACCCAGAGTCCAAGCGGACTAAGGGTGGCTGGGATGCCCCTCAGTGGTCCGTTACTACAGGGCCGCATTATTCGAACAGTTACGATTCATGTGGAATAATGATAACGACCGGCACTGGATAGCAATTGAAAAACATCTGATGAGAACCTCCAATGTCTCAGCTTTTTACCATGCACATCAAACTAAAGTCCCTAATAGGAACCTAAACATATCCCCTACAATAGATGCGGCTCTGGAGCTATGGAGAGTGCTGACTAATAAATTAGGCCTTATACAAACTGCATTTCTAAAAGCTCTCATAGAGACACTGGAGCATTGTATCCCGGACCTCAAACTTAAAAATTGGAATTTACCCAAAACCACCTCAATTGGGAACCTGTATGAGGGGGAGGAAATAATTACATTTTCATCATTGAGAGATAAATACAATGTCCCTCAAAGGGATTTTTACAAATATTTTCAGATCCGGCATTTCCTAACTGAAAGGAAAAAACAGATGCCTGCACCGCCATCTAAACTATACACTCTGCTGATGACCCCGACATCACAGATTAGGGCGCTGTCCACAAGCTGCGACTGTATGTTGGAGAATACCCTGCCCTCTCTAACTACATACCTGCAAAAGTGGGAAAAAGACCTAAACTGCACATTCACACCGGATCAGTGGAGGGCATCTTTCTCAATTATTGGAAGCCAATCTAAATGTACTAACCACATAGAAAATGCAAGGAAATTGTTATATAGGTGGTATTTCACTCCCAATAGATTGTCTAGGATGTTTTCGCAGTTTCCCAGGCACGTGCTGGAGGTGTGGAGACCCCAGTGCAGACATGCCACATATATGGTGGAGTTGTGATAGAATTAGACGTCTGTGGGAAGTCATCTGATGTTCCAGATTTGTGGTATACCGGTGACTCTCAGCGCACAGCAGGCGTTACTCGCTATTGATTTGGACTCTTTTCCCTATGAGTTCCGTACAGTGATTGTACATATTATTGTAGCAGCAAGAATCAAAATTGCTAGTTACAGGAAAAACTCCAAATGCCCCTCACTGTCTGTGATCGTGTCACTGATTAACGAGAATTGCCTATCAGAAAAAATAATTGCTACATCTAATAATAATATAGCTCAATTTCATAAAAAATGGAACAATTGGTTATCTTTCCGTTTAAATACCGTTACTAAATAATCTTGCAGATTCGCACATAGAGAATGTGATTGGATAGTTATTGTAATGTCACCATTTCCCCTATCCTCTTCCCTTCCCTAATCCCCATAACATTGTGTTAATCATTAAGACTTTACTGTCAATAAGATGTAATGCTCAACACAATTTGTAAATAAATAAAAATAAATGTTAAAAAAAAGATATTCAAAATTTCTTAAGATATAAATATGCATTGAAATAGAAAATGTGTGCTGCAGAAGCATGATCACATATGTCATCACAGTTAATCCCATTGCGCATAATGAAAAATACAACAATCAATAGTGATGAGCAAGCGCTAAAATGCTTGATTGTTTACTGCTTGACTCGAGCACATAGGACTGCACAGGTGCTCAACTCGAGTAACAAGTATAATGGAAGTCAATGGGAAACTCAAGCATTTTTTCCACAGACTGTTCCAGGAGATCTCGAAGGCAGTAAAATCACTGAAATGCATGGAAAAACTGCTCAAATGGAATGAGAACAGCATAGGAAGATGCCTGGATGCAGCTCTGCCTCCCAGGTTGCTGCTCAGAACAATGTTCTTAGAGCATTACGCCACTTTTACAAAGTGACAATAAAACATCCAAAATGGACGATGAAATGGATTTTACAGGAAAAAAGGTTACAAAACATTTTTTACAGTATAATTATTTGTGTATAAGGCAAATTAAAAGAGAGAGAGAAAAAACGCCTCCTCCACCCCTCAAGCTATGTTCACACAGAATATTTTTGCTGCATTTTTTCACTTTCTCATTGCTTCATTAGTGAGAAAACCATCCACCGGTAAATGTAATTTTAACATTTTAATAACTTATTTGAGCATGTGGTGCGTGACATGGTTATACAAATCATGTTTAATTTATGAAAGAGGGTGTCACATCTCCCGGAAGACCTGAAGTTAGATGGTCAAGTCGGGTAACAAATCACAGGTCTTCTTTAGAGATGGTGTGATTTGTGTCCAATATTAAATGGACTTAGTTTCTTCTTGTGCTGAAGAAGTTAATGACTGGTTGAATGCTGATCAGAGACATGGTGCCCCGTATCTACTACTTCTGATCTGGTCATTACCACCTTCTTAATAAACTGGTTGGTTATTGCTTTTGTATGATAGGGGTTTGCTGTTATCCATGTTTTGTCTTTTGTGTCTTCTTTACATTACATTTCTGTCCCATGCCTTATGGGGGTGGGGAGGCGACAGATCAGGGTTTAACAGGAGTATAGTAAGGTTGGAGACTTGAGCCTCTCTACCTTCAAGCGTACCCCCAGGACAGGGATAGTTAGAGTCCCAGTTACAGGGAAAGTTTGAGGCCCCTATCTTTACCGAAGACCATCACAGTGTGACATTTTCACAGGCCCCTCATTTTTATCTTGATATAGATTCCATTTCACTCTCTGACAAAGATTTGCGGGAGCTGTTACTTAAACTGTCAGACCTGCAATCTAGGGTCTGAATCAGAAAGTACTGTAGCCCTCCTGAATAGGTTTTCAGGGGGGATGGAATAAATTTGCTGTGTTCCGTGAAGCCTGGATGCTTTATTTTAGACCTTGTCCTTATTCATCTGGAAGTGAGGTGCAACAGGTTGGGATTGTTATTTTTATCCATTAAGAAGATCCACAATCCTGGGCCATTTTACTTCCGTCAGACTTACTGTCTCTACAGTCAGTCAATGGGCTTTTTGAGGGTCTAGGCCTCATGTATTTTGATCTGGACCATGTCTCCCTTGCTAAGTCTATGCTATGTAAGCTCCAGCAGGTAGACCGTCCGGCAGAGGAATTCTGCTTAGAGTTCAGCAGATGTGCCACTCACACCCAGTGAAATGATCCTGCTATTAGGAATCAATGTTGTCAGGGCCTGTC
This sequence comes from Ranitomeya variabilis, assembly GCF_051348905.1. Lineage (NCBI taxonomy): Eukaryota > Metazoa > Chordata > Amphibia > Anura > Dendrobatidae > Ranitomeya > Ranitomeya variabilis. The sequence continues at coordinate 305,731,351 of NC_135236.1, forward strand.
TGAAAGATTAAAAGACGCACTAGCACTTTATGAAACTCCTGAGTCATTGGAGGCAGCCTTGACTCTGGCCATATGCATAGATCGAAGCCTCAGGGATAGACCTGTTGTGACTTTGCTTCCCATGGTGCTCTATAAAACTGAGGTTCTTCCTGTGTGCTGTGAAGAACCGATGCGGTCAGGAGGGGCTTCCCCTCGGCATGAGTCTCTTGCAGTATGCTGCAAAATGGGGTTGCATTTTTTTCTGTGGTCAAAAGGGTCATTTCATTGGGGTCTATTCTTCTGTCACAAAACACAAAAAGCCGTCGGAAAACTTCTAACTCCAGGTTGTGTGGAGGATAACAAGCTGGGTGTATATATCTCCTCTGCAGCTTTTATTACCTGCAGAAGTTGTTACTGGTGTGAAAACTAAGAAAATATCTTGGATACTGGAGTGGAAGCCAATATGGTAGATGCATGGTTCACACGGAACCTTCCCTGCAGTATTCTGGCAAAGCCCATCTCAATATTTGCAATTGACTTTGCACCTCTTGGACAGGGAAATTTTACGAAAGTAGTGCATAATGTGAACCTGCACATAGGGATTCTTCACAGGGAGCTCCTTTCTTGTTATATCTTGGAAGATCTCCCTGTTCCTATTGTGTTAGTTCTTCCCTAACTGTGCATAATCCATTTACTGACTAGCAGTTCAGAGAAATAGTCAAATGGAGTGATTTCTGCTAATATTGCCTAGGTACGATAATTTCTACTGTTTCCTCTAAAACCATACCCTCTTTTCTGTCTGATTTTGTGGATGTGTTCTCAGAAAGGGTATGCCAGGAACTGCTTCTCCACCATGTGTATGATTCCCTCATAACCTTGCTCCCTGGGAGAAATTAAATAAAACCAGATTAGACAATGTGTCCCTGAAAGGCAGGCCATGAAGGATTACATATCTGTCAGTCTTCCTAAGGGACATATTAGAATCTACTCCTCACCCATAGTGGCAGAGTTCTTCTTTGTTAAAAAGAAAGATAGCAGCCTGCGTCCCTTTTTAGATTTTTGTAAGTTAAATCAGATTACTATTCATGACCCTTATAACCTCCCGCTCATTTCTGACTTATTTAATCAGATTGTTGGGCAAAATGGTTCTCTAAACTGAACCTCAAGGGAGTCTATAATCTGACTAGGATCAAGGAGGGGGATGAGTCGAAGACTGCCTTTAACACTTCTGAAGGGCATTACGAAAGCCTTATAATACCCTTTGGTTTGACTAATGCCCTCGCCATTTTCCAACATTTTGTTAACAACATTTTTCTTCACCTTGTGGGTAGATTTGTGGTTGTGTATCTTGGCGATATTTTAATATACTCACATGATCTCAAGTCACATCAGATCCAGCAGGTGTTACAAGTTTTACAGTATAATAAACTGTACACAAAATTAGAAAAATGTGTATTTGCCATACAAGAGGTTCAGTTCCTGGGTTTCCTATTGTTTGCGGCAGGTTTCAGGATGGACCCTGATAAGTTCCATGCAGTTCTGGAATGGGGTCTTGCAGAAAATCTGAAAGCATTGTAACACTTTTTGGGGCTTGCTACCTATCATGATTTTATCATACACTTATTGTCAATTGTCAAACTTCCTCCTCACTGACATGACAAAGAAAGATAAGGACTTCTCGAGGTGGTCCGACTGCGCCCGTCAAGCATTTTCTTCTATGAAGAAATGCTTTTCTACTGCCCCTGTACTCATTCAACCCAAAATTTGCCAGCCATCAATTGCTGAGGTTGATGCATCTGAGGTGGGGATCAGGGCTTTGTTGTCTCAAGGGTTATAGCCTGGTAAGTGGCATCTGTGAACAATATTGGAGACATAATACCATGTCAATCATTTGTATCCTATTTGGCTAGGGATTATAAACATAAAACAGCTACTAGAAGCCAGGTAGTAAAGCTGTGTTTGGTCTTAATGTACCACGATCCGGGCCAGATCCAATAACACTAGAACAGCCATCCTAGTACCTTCCAGAAAGGAGTTATAATCTTTCATAGATTTTGGAAGATTTAGCTACAAACCTCAATGGGCGGGAATTTAGCGTCAGTCCAGAGGGCTGTAGGGTAGTGACTCAAAGGGTTTAAATGCTTGGGCAAAGCACTTTGGTACAATTGGGGAGACCTTACCACATGATCCCGCTGACGTAGTATGGCTACGTTCACATTAGCGTTCTGCGCAGCAGCGTCGGGCACTGCAGCATCGCCGCATGCGTCATGCGCCCCTATATTTAACATGGGGGCGCATGGACATGCGTTGCACTTGCGTTTTGTGACGCATGCATCACTGTGGTGCATGCGTCAGGGCGCAGAGGACGCAGCAAGTTGCAGTTTTTTCTGCGCCCAAAACCATGCAAAAATGGACACATGCGTCAAAAAACGCTGCGTTGTGCATGCGTTTACATTTGCGTTGTGCGTTGCGTCGCCGACGCTGCGGCGCACAACGCAAATGTGAATGTAGCCTATTAACGTCAGACAGAGTGGCAAGGAGCGAATCCTTTACAGCAGCCACATGCATCTTCTCTAAAAATTATTGTCAGCCATGAGGAACTATAGTGTAGTCAATAGAAAAGTTTTGGTCATCTAATTGGCTTTTGAGGAGTGGCATCACTATTTGGAGGGGGCATTCCAGCCTGTCACTGTCGTTACTGATCATAAAAATATTTTGTACCTCGAATCTCCTAAATGTCTTAATACTAAACAAGCTAGATGGTCTTTGCTTTTTACCAGGATTAATTTTATTATCACTTACCATCCTGGGATTAAGAATGTCAAAGCTGATGCTTTGTCTCGAAGTTTCCCTGGGGGTGGTTGTTCGGATTCTGTCCCTATTTTACTGGAAGGGGTAGTTGTCTCGGTCGTGTGTTCTGAGCTGGAAGGGAGATGTTTTGAAAGCTCAAGGGGATGACCCTGCTTGTCATTCAGGGAAATAATTTATACTATTGCATCTGCTTCTCAAAGTTTTAGGGGCACTTTATTCCAATATCGGACACAAATTGGGGCTAGAATGTGTAAAGTTATACTGAACACAGATCCTATGCATTTTATATTGGAGCATAACTTTTTTATGTTTGAAGATAAACTATATCTGCATCGGCTTGGGACCGCAATGGGGATTTGTGTCACCCCATGTTTCACAAATTTGTTAATGGGGCAATTTTAGTCCCTATCATCAATTATGGCAGATGAGTATAAAACATTTATTAAATACTATTGCCAATATAGTGATGATCTGATCATCATATGGAGTGGTACGGCACAGGAGGCTATAAAATTTGTGAGAGGACTCAGTGAATGGGGCTTTACTTTCATGGCTCATTTTGCAAGGGATAAATTTATATATCTAGATTTGGAGTTATTTCATACAAATAGGACTATCATGAGCAAAACAAACTTCAAAACAGTTGATGGAAATGGGTATCTAGACTTTAACAGTGCTCATTGGATTAAGAATATTCCATCAAATCAATTTCACTGAATCAGGAGAAATTGTACTGTAATCTCTGATGACAATAATCAATCAAAAATTCTTGAAAAAAGTTTAACGAAAAAAGATATCCGATTGGATTTGTGGAAACAGCTTTCCAAGAAAATGTTTAATTTAACACAATCAGATTGTCTCAATAAGCAATATAGGCAGGTAAAAGAAAGTAAGGAGGATAAAAACCTTTGGCGACACAATTATATTACGGCATACAGCTAGGGTAATCAGTATATCAGTGACAACCTAAATAAATATTGGTATTTACTGAGAAAGAACTCTATATTAAAACAATTTTTAAAAAAGAACCACAAATCAAGTAAGTTGAATAAAAAAAGTCCCCCAAAAATCATTGTTGATCCATCGGTTTATAAAGGTGAGGGGGAGACTCTAAATGCTTTTTAAAAAAAATGCTTCTGTGCAGGATTATAGATCATGGTGGTAAAGAAATTAAGTCTAACAGCACAGGAGAAAAACATAGGATCTCACAATACTTAACATGAAATTCTGATCATGTGATTTATGTGGTAATCTGTATCTGTGGTCTACAATATGTGGGTCGTACCACCCAGACATTGACAGCACACATGAATCGCCACAGACATAATGCAAAAAATGTTTTTTTTAAAAAAACAAAGTCTTTCTAGACGTATAGAGATGAAGCACAATAAGAATTTTCATTTAGTTAGTCACACCACCGGAAAAATCAATATAGAATCACTAAATAGAAAAAACATCCTGAATGCTGAAGAATCATTTTGGATATTTAAACTGCAAAGTTTGGTTATGTAATTTCGATGTATGTGTATATATATATATATATATATATATATATATATATATATAGACTAGATGGTGGCCCGATTCTAACACTTCGGGTATTCTAGAATATGTATGTAGTTTATTTATGAAGATTTCAGAATAATGCAATGAATACACAGGATTCGGCCGTCCGGGCGCGACCAATTTGCGATGTGTGGTTCAAATTCCGCGCCAATTCACGGCCGGACTGCGCCTGTCACTGATTGTTCGCGGACGGCCAGGCGCGACCAATCAGTAAAGCCCGGGGCCAGCTGCAGGTTTTTGAGGGCCCAGGGCGAAAGAGTCTCACAGCCCACTTAGCATATAACACAGCCCACGTAGTACATAGCACAGCCACGTAGTATATAGCACAGCCACTTAGTATATAGCACAGGCACGTAGTATATAGCACAGCTACGTAGTATATAACACAGCCACATAAAACTCTGGGCAAAACCGTCAATGAAAAAGACCTGGGTGTATGGGTGGATGACAAACTCATATTCAGTGGCCAGTGTCAGGCAGCTGCTACAAAGGCAAATAAAATAATGGGATGTATTAAAAGAGGCATAGATGCTCATGAGGAGAATATAATTTTACCTCTATACAAGTCACTAGTTCGACCACACTTAGAATACTGTGCACAGTTCTGGTCTCTGGTCTCTGGTGTATAAGAAAGACATAGCTGAACTAGAGCGGATGCAGAGAAGAGCAACCAAGGTTATTAGAGGACTGGGGGTCTGCAATACCAAGATAGGTTATTACACTTGGGGCTGTTTAGTTTGGAAAAATGAAGACTAAGGGGTGATCTTATTTTAATGTATAAATATATGAGGGGACAGTACAAAGACCTTTCTGATGATCTTTTTAATCATAAACCTGAGACAGGGACAAGGGGGCATCCTCTACGTCTGGAGGAAAGAAGGTTTAAGCATAATAACAGACGCGGATTCTTTCCTGTAAGAGCAGTGAGACTATGGAACTCTCTGCTGTATGATGTTGTAATGAGTGATTCATTACTTAAATTTAAGAGGGGACTGGATGCCTTTCTTGAAAAGTATAATGTTACAGGGTATATACACTAGATTCCTTGATAGGGCGTTGATCCAGGGAACTAGTCTGACTGCCGTATGTGGAGTCGGGAAGGAATTTTTTTCCCCAATGTGGAGCTTACTCTTTGCCACATGGGTTTTTTTTGCCTTCCTCTGGATCAACATGTTAGGGCATGTTAGGTTAGGCTATGGGTTGAACTAGATGGACTTAAAGTCTTCCTTCAACCTTAATAACTATGTAACTATATAGTATAGAGCACAGCCACGTAGTATATTGAACAGCCATATAGTATATAGCACAGCCCACATAATATATAGCACAGCCCACATAGTATATAGCACAGCCCATACAGTATATAACACAGCCCACATAGTATATAACACAGCCACGTAGTATATAGCACCGCCACATAGTATATTGCACAGCCACGTAGTATATAGCACAGCCCACATAGTATATAGCACAGCCCACACAGTATATAACACAGCCCACATAGTATATAACACAGCCACGTAGTATATAGCACCACCACGTAGTATATTGCACAGCCACGTAGTATATAACACAGCCCACATAGTATATAGCACAGCCCACATAGTATATAGCACAGCCCACACAGTATATAACACAGCCCACATAGTATATAACACAGCCACGTAGTATATAGCACCGCCACATATTATATTGCACAGCCACGTAGTATATAGCACAGCCCACATAGTATAGAGCAGAGGTGTCAAACTGCATTCCTCGAGGGCCACCAACAGGTCATGTTTTCAGAATTTCCTTAGCATTCCACAAGGTGCTGGAATCATTCTGTGCAGGTGATTAAATTATCACCTGTGCAATACAAGGAAATCCTGAAAACATGACCTGTTGGCGGCCCTCGAGGAATGCAGTTTGACACCTCTGGTATAGAGCACAGCGACGTAGCATATAACACAGCCCACACAGTATATAAATATATAGACACACACAGTGGAGATGGAACTGCTTACATTTTTACGTCAGAAGCAGTGTGAAAGACTTGTGGAAAGCATGCCAAGACGCATGTAAGCTGTGATTAAACATCATGGTTATTCCACAAAATATTGATTTCTGAACTCTTCCTGAGTTAAAACAATAGTATTGTTGTTTCTAAATGATTATGAACTTATTTTCTTTGCTTTTATTTGAGGTGTGAAAGCACTGTTTTTTTTTTAATTTTGACAATTTTTCTTTGTCAGAAAAAAACAAAACAAAATGTACTGCTTGGAAATTCGGAGACATGTCAGAAGTTTATAGAGTAAAAGAACAATTTTACTCAAAAATATGCCTATAAAGAGAGAAATCAGACAAACTGAGCATTTTGCAGTGGTCTCTTAATTTTTGCCAGACCTGTATATATATATATATATATATATATATATATATATATATATATATATATATATATATATATATGTATATATATATATATATATATATATATATATATATATATATACACCTTATACATATAGTGACAAAGTCGCTGGCACATTGTATGAGGGGAGATCTCTCCATCTGCAGAGTCCCGACAGGACTTCTTTGGGGTCAAGGTCATGTGATCATCACAAGGGTGTTAAATACCTGGATATGAGAGGTGGGGGTGTCTTAGGAAAGCAGAAACTCCCACATATCTTCTGGAGAGGTTGAGGACTGTGAGGGTAAACTGTAGAGAATCCTGCAGGAAAAGGACTCATATGGGCTGTCTTTGTTTGTTTTTCCATTATGCCAGCAAGGCTCTGTTATGCTATCTATAATAAACCAGCAGGTGATCTTCTACCAGAACGGTTCCTTTGTCTACCTTGTGAAGCAGCCTAGTGTGGCAATCCCTCTCAACTGGTGTTTTGAGAGCGGGCAGTGTTCCAGGAACACGCATAGAGGTATAATCCGCCATCCAGCACTAGACGTCTGGCAGCATGAAGGAGCTTGGGAAACATCCGGCGAAATCCCCCCCATCTCCTGGTGAAGATGTGTACAACAGGAAAATGATAAGACAAGCCATGCAGAAAATTACCCCGGGGATGATATGGAGGCATTTTTGACTGTTTTCGAGCGGTAGCTGAAAGGAAGAAACTTCTACCGGAGCAGTGGTGCTGGCGCCATATCTGTCTGGGGAACCTCAAAAGGCATATTATGACTTTGGCCCTCTAGGATGCCAAGGAATATGAAAAATTAAAAACTAAAATTCTGGCATGCCTGGGAGTAATGATGTCTGTAAGGGCTCAACGAGTCCACCGTTAGGTGAATGCTGGCGATAAACCCTTTCTCTCCCAAATGTTCAATTTGTTTCACCTAGTCCAGAAGTTGCTACAGCCAGAGACTTCCACTCCAGCCCAGATGGTCGAGTAGGTGGTGATGGACAGGTTCATCTACTCCATTCCCAGGTCAATGCAGATCTGGGTTGCCCAGGGCGACCCTCAGAATGCAGATGACCTGATTGGCCTGGTGGAGAGATACCAGGTTGTTGAGAAATCCCTTGGGAAACCAGATGTTGCTACTTCCCCATACTGGGATACGGGTTGAGGGGCGGGCTCACCACGGAGGGTGGCTAGATCGACAAATGGGGGATATTCCAATCCTGCTGAAGGATCTCCTAAGGCTGATATGAAGGATGTGGTCTGTTGGCGGTGTAACAAACCTGGACACATTGCCTCCTGTTGTCATATGTCCCCTGAACCCATGGATTGCAGCGTAGGCAGGTGCTGCTCCTAATATGCCTGTCTGGCCTGCAGTGTGGACTGTCAACCTGGTGAGGATCTCCAGTCATGTGCCATGTCTGTCAATGGGGTAATGGTTCTGGGACTTCTGGACTCTGCCCCATCAGTTAATCCTTAAAAAGTTTGTGGACATCCACTGCAAACACATGGACGCTAAGGACTAACCTGTAGCCAGAGTGGCCATGGGTACAGACTGAGATGATAAGTCCCATGAGGTTAGCATAGTAAAAGACTTAATCCATCCTGTCATACTGGTGCAGGATTTTCCTCTGTTCTGGAACTGGTGGCAAAAGCTGGCTGTAAAGAGTGTCCGGGTCAAAAGTCAGGCCCCTCCGAAGGCAACTCCGTCCAAGTTAAAGATGGAGGAGTTCCCCTATGCGTCCTCGCTGGAGAGGAGAACAAGACAGTAACAGAGGTGCCCAGCTTCCCTGGATTAGAGGTACCTGAAGAGAACTTTGGGACTGCTCAACTTTGAGACCTTACATTGAAGGGGGCATTTGAGAATGTGACTGTATGTAATGGGGCTGCTCAAAAGCTGGGGGCTGACACCAGATACACTCACTTTGGAGACAATGGCAAGTTGTTGTATCGGGTGACCAAACTGAGGGGTGGAGAGTTAGTAGAGCAGCTGTTAGTTTCAGGACCCTACCAGAGGAGGGTTTTAGACATTGCCCATTTGCATGTTTTGGGTGAACATCTAGGGGGTAGAGAAAACTCAAGAGAGAGTGATACAGAGGTTCTATATGCCAGGGTGTTGCCCAGAGGTCTAAATTATTGTAGTTCCTGCCCCAACTGCTCCTTTGTCTCACTTTTGAAGCCTATTAGTTCCTTAGCCAGTGATAGAGATTCCCTTTGAGAGAATTGCTATGGACCTGGTAGGTCCTCTTGTTAAATCTGCATGTGGCCATCAATACATCTTATTAGTCATGAACTATGTGACCCAGGACCCACATTTCAGTACTACTGAGGAACTCTTTGGCTAAGAGTATTGCCCGGGAGCTTGTTCATATCTGTGCCAGGACTGGTCTGCCCAAGGAGATTTTGATGGACAAGGGTACTTTGCTTATTAGCAAAGTGATGCGAGAGCTGTGTAGAGTCCTCCAGATAACTCAGCTGCAAACCCCTGCTTACCAACCACAGACTGAGGGCTTAGTGGAGCATTTCAACAAGACCTTGAAGATCATGCTCAAGAGGGTCATTGGGATGGATGATCGGGACTGGGACTATCTGCTCCCATTCCTGCTCTTTTCTATCAGAGAAGTCTTAAAGGCCTCCAGTGGCTTCTCACTGTTCGAGCTTCTGTATGGCTGACATCCACGAGAGCTCCTGGACATTGCCAAGGAAACCTGGGAAACCGAGGTCACGCCTCACCAGAATGTTATTGAGCATGTCACCCAGCTGCAGGACAGGATGACACATGTCATGCCAATTGTAATGGAACATCTTCTCCAGGCAAAGGAGACCCAATTGAGGGTATACAACCGATCAGCAAGGCTAAGGCAATTCCAGCCCGGAGACCGTGTTCTAGTACTTATCCCTACAGTGGAAAGCAAGTTCTTGGCCAAGTGACATGGGCCATATCATATAGTGGAAAAACATGGGGATGTGAATTAAAAGGTATATCAGCCCGGTCACAGAAAGCCGCACCAGGTATGCCATGGGAACTTAATCAAACCTTTATGGGCCCATGAAATGCTGGAAGCTCCTTGACTGTGGGCCCGTCCTGAAGCCAAGGTTGAGGAGGTCATGATTGCTGAGAGGCTAATGCTGGCCCAGAAGCAACAATATCGAGAACTGCTGCAGCAGAACCATGTCCTGCTTTCGGATTTGCTAGGGCGCACACAGGTCGTTGAACATGATGTGCTAACAGAACCCCATGTAAGAGTAAACCTCAAGCCCTACAGAATCCCCGAAGCAAGCTGGGAGATAATCTAAAAGGAGGTGAAGCAAATGCTGGACCTCAGCATGATAGAGGAATCAAGAAGTGGCTGGTCAAGTCCTATCGTCCTCGTACAGAAGCCCAATGGAGAGTGGCGGTTTTGTAACGACTATCGCAGGCTCAATGAGGTGTCCAATTTTCAAACGTAAATGAGAATCCATGTGGATGAACTCATTTAGCAACTGGGGCCCACAAGGTACATCACAGCCCTTGAAGTGACTGATTGGTACTGGCAGATCCCCATGTCCCAGAACACCAAGGAGAAGACAGCCTTCTCAATGTTAGATGGGTGTTTTCAGTACACCAGAATGCCCTTCTGACTGCAGGGGGCCCCAGCTACCTTCCAGAGGGCGATGGATTGCATCTTGGCTCGACACAAGAAGTATGCCGCAGCCTACTTGGATGACAATGTCATTTTCATCCCTGACTGGAGTTCACATCTGGAAAGGTACAGGCGATCCTCGATGCATTGAGGAAAGTGGGATTTAACATAAATCCAAATGATAATAATAATAGTAATCTCTACTTTGAAGCATGCGGGTGGCAACATCTTGCTTTCGGGTTGTTTCTCTGCAAAGGGAACAGATGACTAATCCATGTACATGCAAGAACGAATGGGGCCATGTATCGTGAGATTTTGACAGCAAACTTCCTTCCATCAGCAAGGTCATTGAAGATGAAATGTGGATGGGTCTTTCAGCATGATAATGATCCCAAGCACACCACCAGGGCAATGAAGGCGTGGCTTCATGAGAAGCATATGAAGGTCCTGGAGTGGCCTAGCCAGTCTCCCGATCACAACGCCATAGAAAACCTTTGGAGGGAGTTGAAAGTCCGTGTCGCCCAGCAACAGGCCCAAAATATCACTGCTCTAGAGGAGATCTGCATCGAGGAATGGGCCAACATACCATCAACAGTGTGTGCCAATCTTGTGAAGACTTACAGAAAACATTTGATCACTGTCATTGCCAACAAAGTATATAAAACAAAATATTGAGATGAACTTTTGTTAATGACCAAATACTTATTTTCCATCATAATTTGCAAAATAAATCTTGCTAAATCAAACAGGTTGATTTTCTGGACTTGTTTTCTCATTTTGACTCTCATAGTTGTGGTCTACATTTGATGTTAATTACAGGCCTCTCTCACCTTTTTAAGTGGGAGAACTTACACAGTTGGTGGCTGACTAAATACCTTTCTTCCCCACTGTATTTTGAGGTTGTTTTGCTGCCTCTTCCACTGGGTGCCTTGACTGTGTGCAATAGTGTTGAGCATTCCGATACTGCAAGTATCGGGTATCGGCCGATACTTGCTGTATCGGAATTCCGATACCGAGATCCGATATTTTTGTGATATCGGGTATCGGTATCGAAACAACATTAATGTAAAAATGTGTAAAAGAGAGAATTAAAATAAAAAATATTGCTATACTCACCTCTCCGACGCAGCCTGCACCTTACCGAGGGAAGCGGCAGCGTTCTTTGTTTAAAATTCGCGCTTTTCTTTCCTTTACGTGAGTCCCGGCTTGTGATTGGTTGCGTGCCGCCCATGTGACCGGGACGCAACCAATCACAGCAAGCCGTGACGTAATTTCAGGTCCTTCAGGATTTTAAAATTACGTTCCGGCGTTGTGATTGGTTGCGTCGCAGTCACATGGGAGACGCAACCAATCACAAGCCGTGACGTCACTGGAGGCTGGACATGCGCGCATTTTAAAATGGGCGCGTGTCCAGCCTCCCGTGACGTGTGACGTCCCGGCTTGTGATTGGTTGCGCCGCGATCAACCAATCACAAGCCGGGAGGCTGGACACGCGCCCATTTTAAAATTTTAAAATGCGCGCATGTCCAGCCTCCCGGCTTGTGATTGGTTGACCGCGGCGCAACCAATCACAAGCCGGGACGTCACGGGAGGCTGGACACGCGCCCATTTTAAAAAGCGCGCGTGTCCAGCCTCCCGTGACGTCACGGCTTGTGATTGGTTAATGGCGGCCATGTTGCCGGGACGCGGACCAATCACAGCAAGCCGTGACGTAATTTCGTCACGGCTTGCTGTGATTGGTCCGCGTCCCGGCAACATGGCGCCGTGACCAATCATAAGCCGGGACGTCACTGGAGGCTGGACACGCGCGCTTTTTAAAATGGGCGCGTGTCCAGCCTCCCGTGACGTCCCGGCTTGTGATTGGTTAATGGTGGCCATGTTGCCGGGACGCGGACCAATCACAGCAAGCCGTGACGTAATTTCGTCACGGCTTGCTGTGATTGGTCCGCGTCCCGGCAACATGGCCGCCCTGACCAATCACAAGCCGGGACTTCACGTAACCAAGTAAAAGCGCGAATTTTAAACAAACAACGCTGCCGGTTCCCTCGCTGAGGTCCAGGCTGCGTCGGACAGGTGAGTATAGCGATATTTTTTATTTTAATTCTTTCTTTTACACATTTATATGGATCCCAGGGCCTGAAGGAGAGTTTCCTCTCCTTCAGACCCTGGGAACCATCAGGAATACCGTCCGATACTTGAGTCCCATTGACTTATATTGGTATCGGGTATCGGTATCGGATTGGATCCGATACTTTGCCGGTATCGGCCGATACTTTCCGATACCGATACTTTCAAGTATCGGACGGTATCGCTCAACACTAGTGTGCAAGGCATCATGAAATATGAAGACTCCCAAAGGATTTAGGGTTGCAATGTAGTGTCTAGTGTCAGAAAACTGGGTTTGCATCCCAGGTCATGGAACTTCCAACAGGACAATGACCCCAAGCATACTTCAAGAAGACCCCAGAAATGGATGCAAACAAAGCACTCAAGAGTTCAGAAGCTGTAATTCTAGCTCTAGTAGCATAAAGTTTACTACCACTATGTCTTACATACAGCTGCTACAATGAAACTGCAAATGAAACTTCCATCAATAGATGGCTGGAATACGATATCTAGCTCATGCTAGATGAATTGAAGATAAGAATGGTATTATTTTAGAATATAGAAGGAATTTAAACCAGCCCTGAAAAGATATTTAAAGGGAACCTGTCACCTGAATTTGGCGGGACCAGTTTTGGGTCATATGGCCATGGTTTTCGGGTGTTTGATTCACCCTTTCCTTACCCGCTGGCTGCATGCTGGCCGCAATATTGGATTGAAGTTCATTCTCTGTCCTCCGGAGTACATGCCAGTGCAAGGCAATATTGGTGTTGAGCATTTTGGGCCAATTCAGCCCTTATTTATTTTGATAAAAATCTGCCTGTCAGAATTTTCAGTTGACAGGCGGACGCACCTATAGGTTATAATACCCCTGGCAGCACTAAAAATCTGCTCAGACAACACGATAGTGGCAGGGCAAGCCAGGACCCCCAAGGTGTAGAGAAACAGTTCATGCCATGTATCTAGCTTGAATACCCAGTAGTTGTAAGGCACAGATAAAACAGGGAGTACAGTCAGTAAGGTACAGTCAGCAAGGTACTCCTTCAGCATCTTCCAAAGCTTTTCCCTCCTTGTCAGAGTATTCTGCTCAACAGATCCTGGGTGATAGGAGGGTCTAAGAAAACTGTCCTAGACCTTTTATAGTGTTCCCCTGCTTCTGCTTCACCTGGTGGTTGTCCAAGGAATTGTGACCTCTGCTGCCAGCATTGTGATATGGAAATTTTTTAAATAATTCTTCAACTAGGGCCTTCTGGTACTGCAACATTTTGTTAGACCTCTCCGCCATAGGAAGGAGAGATGGAAAGCTCTCCTTGTAGAGTGGGTCTAGAAAGGTGACCTAGAATTAGTGTTGGTCAATATGCATGCAACACGATGGTCATGGGAAAAGAACAGAACATAAACTTAGCCATGAGTGTCAGAATGCCAACAGCCAACACTTCCATGTCCACACCAACAGGATGATTTTCCATCTTCTGCTCCTCAACCTCCCTCTCCTCATCATCTTTAGGCCATCCATGCTGAACAGACAGGATGAATGTAGTGTGTGTAGTGCTATCTGTGGAGAGAAGGCTAGGAGACAAAAGGCGCAATAGGGTCTTATCCGATGGTACAGAGAAAATTAGAAATATGAGACTATTCACCTGATAAGGTTGCAGACTAGCAACATGAGAAGGGAATATGTAACAGATGCTGCACGACACCCAATACCATAGCTCCCAACCGTCCCTCATTGTGCGGGATTGTCCCGGATTTCATGCTGTGCCCCGCTGTCCAGCGCAGGACGCTGTGGTCCCGGACACAGAGCAGGAGAAACTCTGCCACGCCCCCTTTTCTTAGGCCACGCCCCTTCCCCTGTATGTTCCTCAGTCTCCCAGCATCACCGTTCAGAGAGGGGGAGAGAGAGGGGACACTTCTAGTTTGAGGTATGTAACAGCAGAGCCTGGGTGCCGGCGGCAATGTAAGCAGCTGCCAGCAGACCAGTGTGGACTGCTGATAATGCCTGCTAGTATAAATCGTGCGTGGAATGAGTCTAGGGCTGAGCAGGGAGGGATGGACACACTCACAGCCTCCCTGTTTGCCTCGGCTGCTCAGTGCTCACAGATCGAAGACTCACTGACACTCCAGTCAGTGCATTTCAGAGGAGGAGAGGGTGACGACGCTATTGTGGCTGCTTTTTTTCCCCACGCAAAAAAGGGCAAAGCCAAAGCCCTGTGACAGTCTGACATTATCATCATGTGCTATAATGAGACAGCAAATCATGGCACAATTAAGGTGTGTGTGTGAGGTGTATTTAGCGGAGCCGTGTGTGTGAGGTGTACAGAATGGAGCCGTGTGTACGAGGTGTACGGAGTGGAGCCGTGTGTGTACGAGGTGTACGGAGCGGAGCCGTGTGTGTACGAGGTGTATTTAGCGGAGCCGTGTGTGTGTGTGAGGTGTACAGAATGGAGCCGTGTGTGTACGAAGTGTACCGAGTGGAGCCGTGTGTGTACGAGGTGTAGTGAGTGGAGCCGTGTGTGTACGAGGTGTACCGAGTGGAGCCGTGTGTGTACGAGGTGTACGGAGCGGAGCCGTGTGTGTACGAGGTGTATTTAGTGGAGCCGTGTGTGTGTGAGGTGTACAGAATGGAGCCATGTGTGTACGAGGTGTACCAAGTGGAGCCGTGTGTGTACGGGGTGTACCGAGTGGAGCCGTGTGTGTACGAGGTGTACCGAGTGGAGCCGTGTGTGTGAGGTGTACAGAATGGAGCCGTGTGTGTACGAGGTGTACGGAGTGGAGCCGTGTGTGTATGAGGTGTACGGAGCGGAGCCATGTGTGTGAGGTGTAAGGAGTGGAGCCGTGTGTGTGAGGTGTACAGAATGGAGCCGTGTGTGTACGAGGTGTACGGAGTGGAGCCGTGTGTGTATGAGGTGTACGGAGCGGAGCCGTGTGTACGAGGTGTACGGAGTGGAGCCGTGTGTGTACAAGGTGTACGGAGTGGAGCCGTGTGTGTACGAGGTGTACGGAGGGGAGCCGTGTGTGTACGAGATGTACGGAGAGGAGCCGTGTGTGTACGAGGTGTATGGAGCGGAGCGATGTATGGAGTGGAGCTGTGTGTGTGCGAGGTGTACGGAGAGGAGACATGTGTGTACGAGGTGTACGGAGTGGAGCCGTGTGTGTAAGAGGTGTACGGAGTGGAGCCGTGTGTACGAGGTGTACGGAGCGGAGCCGTGTGTGTACGAGGTGTACGGAGCGGAGCCGTGTGTGTATGAGATGTATGGATCGGAGCCGTGTGTGTGCGAGGTGTATGGAGTGGAGCCGTGTCTGTGCGAGGTGTATGGAGAGGAGCCGTGTGTGCAAAGTGTAAGGAGCGCAGCCGCGTGTGTAGGAGTAGCTATGTGTGGCCATTATATGGTACGAAGTATCATGTGCAGCCAATATACAGTATGGAGCATCATGTGCAGTCATTATACAGTATGGAGCATCATGTGGGGTCATTATACAGTATGGAGCATCATGTGTGGCCATTATACAGTATTGAGTATCATGTGTGGCCATTATACAGTATGGAGCACTGTGTGGCCATATTTTTTTGTTTATAATTATTGTATATGAAACAGTGTGATCAGCAGTGCTAAATGGGTGTGGTTGGGACGTGGATATGGGTGTGACTAGTTATGAATGGGTGTGGTCAGAGGCATGGCCTAAAATTTGCTAACTTTGTCCCTCTTTCCCATCTTCAAAAGTTGGGAGGTATGCAATACAGCAGATGGACACCCAACAAGGATTGTTCACATGTAAAGAAATGAGGGCCTTACACCACCAAAGTGGCATAAATTTCACCACAGTAGAAATAGTATAATAGTGTCTGACAGTTCTTCCACTACACGCAATACAGTAGATGGACACCCAACCACGAGTGTTCATTTTTCCTTAAATTATTGCCAACACCACAGAAGTGGCATCAATTTCCCCACAGTAGAAACAGTATAATAGGAGTCAACAGTTCTTCCACTATACCCAATGCAGCAGATGGACATTAAACAAGGAGTGTTCACATTTAAAGAAATGACACCACAGAAGTGGCATCAATTTCACTATAGTAGAAACAGTATAATAGGGACCGACATGTCTTCCACTACATCCAATACAGCAGATGGACACCCAACCAGGAGTGTTCACATTTTAAAAACTGAGTGTCTGACACCACCAAAGTGGAATAACTGTCAAGAGAAAGGAAATAGTATAATTGGGACTGACACATCTTCCACTACAGCTAACACAGCAGCTGTAGACCAACCATGACTGTTCACATTTCCACATATTTGTGTTAACATCAGCAGCAGCCACAGCAGGCACAGAAGCCACACTAAAGATCTCACAGAGTGCAGTTTCATGATATTAATGCATCACACAAAAAAATGCAATATCACCTAGTCTGTACAGTCTGCGATTGGGGTGCAAAAGTCCTTGGAGATTCATGACTTGTTCATCCTAATGAAAGTTAGGCAGTCTATGCTTTCAGGGGACTGTCGGCTGCGCTTATTTGTCAGGACACCACCAGCAGCGCTGAAGACACATTCTGAGAGAACGCTGGCTGCCGGGCATGACAAAATCTCCAAGGCGTGTGAGGCGAGCTCAGGCCACTCATCAATTTTGGAAGACCAAAATGTGAAAGGGTCCAAAACCCTCCCTGACTGTATTGATATTTAGTCCTAGATACTCCTGCACCATCCATTCGTTCACCACGTGTAAGACTTGGACTCTGTTGTGCTGGTGCATGAGTTGGTCTAAAAAAGTGTCAAAGAGTCACAGAAATTGCTTCTTCCACTTCTTCCACTGCTGCTGCTCCTAATGTTTTGGCATTGAAGAATTGATGTGCCGGAGGTTGGAAGTCAACAGCTGTGATGTGAACTGTGTGCTTCACTGCTGTCTTGGGTTAAAGCTCTCTTAAGGTTTTGTAAAAGTGTGTTTCAATACTCCAGCAATTGCGGGTCCCTTTCTAGGGCGGGAATCATCTGGTAAAATTTGGTTATATAATATGGATCAAATAAAGTGGCAACCCAGTAGTCAGCATTATTCCTAATCATAACTACACAGGGATCATGTTAAAGATAGTGCAGCAAGAAGGCACTCATATGTCGGGCTCTACCATGAGAACCAAGCCCATGCTGTGTTGGTGCCTGGGTAACATTGAGTCTTGTCTCCTCTGTCCCCTTTCGCTAACCATGAACAACAGAGAGGAGAGGATTATCCTCTTCATCTGACAGTTGCTCGCCCATCACCTCTTCCTCCTCCATTTGTTCCTCGGATCTTGCACCTTCGATTACAGTTTGTATGTTATCACCAGCCACTCTGAATCACAGTAATCCACCCTCCGTTGGCACCAGCCTGTGTGACGACAGTCTTGAACTTAGAGACACTATTATTCCTTTCACATATTGCTTTGCTTCCTCTTCTTCTACTGGGACCACCAACTCCTCCCACAGGCTATTTAACCCCTTAATCCCATCTGACGTACTATACCGTCGAGGTGGGGTGGGCCTTAATTCCCACCGACGGTATAGTACGTCATACTGTTTAATGCGACATCGCGACTTAAGTCGCGGTGATCGCATTAAATTGCCGGTGCCATCTTACCTGGATGAAGATGGCGCCGACATCCCCGGGCCTGGCTCCGCCCCCCAGGCCTCTGGATCGCTGTGATTGGCTATTCAATTCTGAACAGCCAATCACAGCGTTCCTCATTGTTTCAGCCAATCGGAGCGGCTGAAACAATGAGGTCGCAGGCTAGGATCGAGTACCGATGTACTCGATCCTAGGGCCGGTGCCTGGCAACGCCAGGCACCGGCACAACCCCCCCGGATTGGCGCGATCGCCGATCGTATCGATCGCGCCAATCGCAAGGCACAGCGGCGGTATTACCGCCGCTGTGCCCTGCTGTACTGGCCTGGATCGGTGCTGCAATAGCACCGATCGTAGGCCAGAGCCTAGTGCAGGCCCAGCAGGGCCTGCAGGAGCTGATTGGCGCGATCAATGCGATCGACGATCGCGCCAATCACAGGGCACAGCGGCGGTAATACCGCCGCTGTGCCCTTCTGTACCGTACGCCCTGCTCCCTGCTGTCCCCCGGTGTAGCGGCCTGGATCGGTGCTGCAATGGCGCAGATCACAGGCCAGTGATTAGTGCAGGCCCAGCAGGGCCTGCAGGTGCTGATTGGCGCGATCGATGCGATCGACGATCGCGCCAATCACAGGGCACAGCGGCGGTCACGTTGTGACCGCTGTGTGTGCCCTGCTGGTGACCTGGCAGTGACCTGCCTAGGATAGGAGAGATCCAAGGCAGTTGCCATGGTCACCAAGCCCTGCAGGGATTGGTGGGATCGATGTTATCATTCGATCCCACCAATGACAGCTCACAGCAGCGGTGTGACCGCTCTGTGACCTGTCTGTCACCTGCAGGTGACCTGTGTGACCGCTCTGCAGGGGTCCTCACTCTAGCTGAGGGACTCCTGCTGAGCAGTCACACAGCCAGATCCTGTCTTGCTGGGCCTTGTGGTGCTACAGAAGCCTGTAACACCACAATCCCCTGCGATACAAAAAAAGCGAAAGAAAGAAGAAAGAAAACCAAAGAAAGAAGAGAGACTACAAAAGGTAAGTGCTAACAGCCCCTACCCGGTCTCACTTCACCCCCCCATCCCCCCCTCCATCCATCCCCCCCTCCATCCACCCCCCCATCCCCCCCTCCATCCACCCATCCCCCCCTCCCCCCTTCCCCCCCTTCCCCCCTCTTTTTTACCCCCTCCGTCCCTCTTTGCGTCGCCGCCGTGCGCACTTTTAGCAGCCGCCGAGCGTTGATTGGTGACGCAGTTCACTGATCAACACTCGTGCTCGCTTTTTTTTCAGCAGCCCCCTTTGCCCAATTCCGTACACCCATCCCGCAGCCGCCAAACTTTGATAAGTGACGCAGTTCACTTATCAGAGCTTGTGCCTGCCGTTTTCCTTTTTTTTTTTCACCACACCTGTGCGCACACCCAGCAGCCGCCGAACTTTGATAAGTGACGCGGTTCACTTATCAAAGCTCTCGTGCCTGCCGTTTTCTTTTTTTTTTTTTTTACACATCCCCGTGCGCTCACCCAGCCTCCGCATCTGACCCTTGCCTTCCTTTTCTTTTTTTTTCATCACATCTCCGGGCGCTCACCCCGCCGCATCTAACCCGTGCTTTCCTTTTTTTTTTTCCCCACATCTCCGTGCGCTCACCCCGCCGCGTCTAACCCGTGCTTTCCTTTTTCTTTTTTTTTTTTTTTTTCCCACATCTCCGTGCGCTCACCCCGCCGCGTCTAACCCGTGCTTTTTTTTCTTTTTTCCTCACATCCCTGTGCACGCACCCAGCAGCCGCTGAACTTTGATAAGTGACGTGGTTCATTTATCAGAGCTCTCGTGCCTGCGTTTTTTTTTTCACATCCCCGTTCACACACCCAGCAGCCGCCAAACTTTGATAAGTGACGCGGTTCACTTTTCAGAGCTAGGGCCTGCTGTTTTATACTTTTCTTTCACAGGTATTTTTTTTTTCCTTTAGCTTTGTCTTTTCAGAGTAGTTTGCACCAAACACTATCCCCCCACACTTACACAGTTACCAATAAAGTGCACCCAAGCACCACACTTACAAAAAAAATGTCCCGCTCATCTCGTTCGTCCCAACAGCGCTATTCAGCGGAGGAGGCATATTCTTTCCTTGCCTCCGACACTGATAGCGAGGGAGAGGATCCCACTTTTCTTTATTTTTCTGATTCTTCCTCATCCTCTTCCCACTCCTCATCTTCCTCCTCCGACCCTGTGGAACCGCCACGCAGACGCCACAGGACAGAAGATGAGGCTAGGCCCATCGTTGATGAAGATGAAGATGAAGCGCCCACCATTGCTGAAGACGAACCAGCGCACCCCACTGCGGACCCCATATGGACCTCGCCACCTGAAAATTACGAGCCACTGATTCCTGATTTTGTGGCAGAATCAGGAATCAAGTTTGACACCACCGGCCTCACAGAACTAGACTTTTTCAAAGTCTTTTTCTCTGAGGCTTTCGTCAACCTCATGGTGGAGCAAACTAATCTGTATGCTCGGCAATTTTTGGACCAAAACTCGGGTTCATCATATTCTAACTGGTCTCCTGTAGACGCAGTTGAAATGATGCAGTTTTGGGGCCTGGTCCTCCACATGGGGATCCTGAAGAAGCCTGAACTTCGGCAATATTGGAGTGTGGATATTTTATATAACACTCCAGTATTCCGAATGGTCATGACCCGGACGCGCTTTGAGGCCATCCATAAGTTCCTGCATTACAACGATAATGCACGGTGTCCCGCACGTGATGACCCCAACTTTGACCGTCTGTTCAAAGTTCGGCCGGTCATCGAACACTTCAACAAAAAGTTTGCAGAAGTGTACGTGCCTCAAAGGGACATCTGCGTGGATGAGTCCTTAATTCATTTTAAGGGGCGGCTTAGATTCCGTCAATACCTGCCCAGCAAGAGGGCCAGGTACGGAATCAAACTCTACAAGCTGTGTGAGAGTACCTCAGGGTACACCCACAGCTTTAGAGTCTACGAAGGGAAGGACAGCAGGATTGAACCGCCTGAGTGTCCTTCTATCCTGGGAGTGAGTGGGAAAATTGTGTGGGATTTGGTGCACCCACTGCTGGATAAAGGTTATCACCTCTATACCGATAACTTTTATTCCAGCATCCCACTCTACAAATCTCTCTTTGCGCGAGGTACCGCAGCTTGCGGTACTGTCCGCAAAAATCAGAGAGGCCTCCCGAAGACGCTACTTGGGCAGATTCTCAGAAAAGGCGAGAGCAAAGCCCAATGTAGCGACCACCTGCTGGTTGTCAAGTACAAGGACAAAAGGGATGTCCTTCTGTTGACCACCATACACGGTGATGGCAGCGCCCTCAGCACTGTACGGGGTACCTCTGCACAGGTCTGCAAACCGGACTGTGTACTGGGGTACAACAAAAACATGGGGGGCGTTGATCTCTCCGATCAACTCCTCCAACCATACAGTGCTTTGAGAAAGGCCAGGGTGTGGTACAAAAAGCTGTCCGTGCACATCGTACAAATGGCAATGCTCAACGTTTTCCTGCTGTCACGATGTGCACGCAACACCGATACGTCGTACCTTCATTTCCAGGAGGTAGTGGTTAAGGCCCTGATGTTTGGCACGAGGGAAGGAGCGGGCTCCAGTACTTCTGGAACTGAAGGTGCACGTGTCGTACCAGGCCAGCATTTTCCTGGGGTGGTCCCGCCAACTGAAAAAAAAGGTAAGCCGCAAAAAAGGTGCCGAGTGTGCTACAAAAGAGGAATTCGAAGTGACACCATCTATCAATGCGACACCTGCCCCGACAAACCTGGCCTGTGTATGAAGGATTGCTTTAAATTGTACCACACCTCCATGCACTACTAATTTACTTTACAGGAAATAGAATAATTCCAAAGTTGGCACATCTAGGTAAGTTCTCTGGGGGTCTACTTTCCAAAATGTTGTCACTTGTGGGTTTTTTTCCTGTTTAGGCACATCAGGGGCTCTGCAAACGGAACATGACGCCCGCAGACGATTCCATCAAAGTCTGCATTCAAAAACGTCAGTACTTCCCTTTCGAGCCCCAACGTGTGCCCAAACAGTTTTTTCCCACATGTGGGGTACCAGCGTACTCAGGGCAAATTGGACAACAACTTTTGTGGTCCAATTTCTCCTGTTACCCTTGGGAAATTAAAAAATTGGGGACTAAAAGATCATTTTTGTGGGCAAAAAATAGGATTTTTTATTTTCCCGCACGGGCGGTATAAACTTTAGTGAAACACTTGGGGGTTCAAAGTTCTCACCACACATCTAGACAAGTTCCTTAGGAGGTCTAGTTTCCAAATTGGGGTCACTTGTGGGGGATTTCCACTTTTTAGGCACATCAGGGGCTCGTCAAATGGAACGTGACGGCTGCAGAAGATTCCATCAAAGCCTGCGTTCCAAAACGTCACTACTTCCCTTCCGAGCCCTGACGTGTGCCCAAACAGTAGTTTTCTCCCACATGTGGGGTACCAGCGTACTCAGGGCAAATTGGACAACAACTTTTGTGGTCCAATTTCTCCTGTTACCCTTGGGAAATTAAAAAATTGGGGACTAAAAGATCATTTTTGTGGGCAAAAAATAGGATTTTTTATTTTCCCGCACGGGCGGTATAAACTTTAGTGAAACACTTGGGGGTTCAAAGTTCTCACCACACATCTAGACAAGTTCCTTAGGAGGTCTAGTTTCCAAATTGGGGTCACTTGTGGGGGATTTCCACTTTTTAGGCACATCAGGGGCTCGTCAAATGGAACGTGACGGCTGCAGAAGATTCCATCAAAGCCTGCGTTCCAAAACGTCACTACTTCCCTTCCGAGCCCTGACGTGTGCCCAAACAGTAGTTTTCTCCCACATGTGGGGTACCAGCGTACTCAGGGCAAATTGGACAACAACTTTTGTGGTCCAATTTCTCCTGTTACCCTTGGGAAATTAAAAAATTGGGGACTAAAAGATCATTTTTGTGGGCAAAAAATAGGATTTTTTATTTTCCCGCACGGGCGGTATAAACTTTAGTGAAACACTTGGGGGTTCAAAGTTCTCACCACACATCTAGACAAGTTCCTTAGGAGGTCTAGTTTCCAAATTGGGGTCACTTGTGGGGGATTTCCACTTTTTAGGCACATCAGGGGCTCGTCAAATGGAACGTGACGGCCGCAGAAGATTCCATCAAAGCCTGCGTTCCAAAACGTCACTACTTCCCTTCCGAGCCCTGACGTGTGCCCAAACAGTAGTTTTCTCCCACATGTTGGGTACCAGCGTACTCAGGGCAAATTGGACAACAACTTTTGTGGTCCAATTTCTCCTGTTACCCTTGGGAAATTAAAAAATTGGGGACTAAAAGATCATTTTTGTGGGCAAAAAATAGGATTTTTTATTTTCCCGCACGGGCGGTATAAACTTCTGTGAAGCACTTGGGGGATAAAAGTTCTCACCACACATCTAGATAAGTTCCTTAGGGGATCTAGTTTCCAAAATGGGGTCACTAGTGGGGGGTTTCCACTGTTTAGGCACATCAGGGGCTCACCAAACGCGACATGGCGTCCAATCTCAATTCCAGCTAATTTTAGCTTGAGAAAGTCTTATGGCGCTCCTTCCCTTCTGAGCCCTGCCATGCGCCTAAACAGTGGTTCCCCCCCACATATGGGGTATTGGCGTACTCAGGACAAATTGGACTACAACTTTTGTCATCCAATTTCTTCAGTTACCCTTGTGAAAATAAAAAATTGGGGACTAAACCATCATGTTTGTGGAAAAAATAGGATTTTTTATTTTCACGCACGGGCGGTATAAACTTTGGTGAAGCACTTGGGGGATAAAAGTGCTCACCACACATCTAGATAAGTTCCTTAGGGGGTCTAGTTTCCAAAATGGGGTCACTTGTGGGGGGTTTCCACTGTTTAGGCACATCAGGGGCTCACCAAACGCGACATGGCGTCCAATCTCAATTCCAGCTAATTTTAGCTTGAAAAAGTCTTATGGCGCTCCTTCCCTTCTGAGCCCTGCCATGCGCCCAAACAGTGGTTCCGCCCCACATATGGGGTATTGGCGTACTCAGGACAAATTGGACTACAACTTTTGTGGTCCAATTTCTTCAGTTACCCTTGTGAAAATTAAAAATTGAGGACTAAACGATTATGTTTGTGGAAAAAATACGTTTTTTTATTTTCACGTACGGGCGGTATAAACTTCTGTGAAGCACTTGGGGGATAAAAGTGCTCACCACACATCTAGATAAGTTCCTTAGGGGGTCTAGTTTCCAAAATGGGGTCACTTGTGGGGGGTTTCCACTGTTTAGGCACATCAGGGGCTCACCAAACGCGACATGGCGTCCGATCTCAATTCCAGCTAATTTTAGCTTGAAGAAGTCAAATGGCGCTCCTTCCCTTCTGAGCCCTGCCATGAGCCCAAACAGTGGTACCCCCCCACATGTGGGGTATCAGCGTACTCAGGACAAATTGGACAACAACTTTTGCAGTCCAATTTCTCCTGTTACCTTTGGGAAAATAAAAAAAATGTTGCTAAAAGATCGTTTTCATGACTAAAAAGTTAAATTTTCATTTTTTCCTTCAACATTGCTTTAGCTCTCATGAAGCACCAGAAGGGTTAATAAACTTCTTGGATGTGGTTTTGATCAGCTTGAGGGGTGCAGTTTTTAGAGTGGTGTCACTTTTGGGTATTTTTTGCTATATAGACCCCTAAATGTGACTTCAAATGTGAGGTGGTCCCTAAAAAAAATGGTTTTGTAAATTTTGTTGTAAAAATGAGAAATTGCTGGTCAACTTTTAACCCTTATAACTCCCTAACAAAAAAAAATTTGTTTCCAAAATTGTGCTGATGTAAAGTAGACATGTGGGAAATGTTACTTATTAAGTATTTTGTGTGACATATCTCTGTGATTTAAAGGCATAAAAATTCAAAGTTGGAAAATTGCAAAATTTTCAAAATTTTCGCCAAATTTCCATTTTTTTTGCAAATAAACGCAGGTAATATCAAAGAAATTTTACCACTATCATGAAGTACAATATGTCACGAGAAAACAATGTCAGAATCGCCAAGATCTTTTGAAGCGTTCCAGAGTTATTACCTCATAAAGGGACAGTGGTCAGAATTGTAAAAATTGGCCCGGTCATTAACGTGCAAACCACCCTCGGGGCTTAAGGGGTTAAAGCCTGCTCCAGCATATAGATGACCGGAATAGTAATGTTGATGATGGCGTTGTCAGTGCTAACCATCTTAGTAGCCACTTTGAAACTGTGCAGAAGGGTGCTTACGTGATTTCTGGAGCAGCTCACCCAGGCCAGGATAGTGGCTGAGAAAATGCTGCACCACCAGGTTGAGGATGTGAGCCATGCAAGGCACATATGTAGGCTTGCCTCACCGTAGGGCTGTCACCAGGTTCGCACCATTATCGGACACAGCTTTCCCTGGATGCAGGTTCAGCATAGACAGCCATTGATCAAACTCAGCCTTGAGAGCTGTCCACAACTTTTCAGCCACATGACTGCGATCTCCAAACCATATAAATTATAAGACTACCTGATTGAGGTGAGCCCTGGCTGCACAGTATGGAGGTGGTTGGGGTTCGCTATGCATTGTTGAAATGCAAATCTCTTGAAGGCAGAGGTTGAGGGCACAGGTAGAGGCCCTAGAGGAGATAGAGGAGGCAGAAGCAGTGGAGGAAGTGTTAAATGTAGAGGTTTGGCCTGCAAGCCTTGGGGATTCCAAGACTTGTAAATCAGCGCCTGTCCCCACAGCAGCCAGAGTCCCCCAGTGCCCAGTCAGCGAGATGTAATGCCCTTGGCCATGCTTACTCATGCAAGTTTCTGTTGTGAAATGCACCCTGGCAGACAGAGATTTTGTCAGGGAACAGGTGATGTTGTCTGCGACATGCTGGTGTAGCCTAGGCACAGCTTTCTTAGAGAAGCGATGGTGACTGGGTAATTGGGTAATTGGTACTGGGGAAGTGCAATGGCCATTAGCTTTCGGAAACCTTCTGTATCTACCAGGCGGAAAGGCAGCATTTCCATGGCCAACAGATTGGAGGTGGTGGAGTTCAACCTCTTACCTAAGTCATGTTAGGAGGAAACAATCTTTTACGTGACCTCAACTGCGGAACTGTGGACTGGCTGCAGAGCTGTGAGAGGGTGGAGTACGGTGAACTGGACAAACTGCTGGACCATGACAGAGGTGCAGGCGGAGATTTTACTGTGCATTGAGAAACTTGTGGTGTGATTGTTCTCTGTGATTGGTCAAAAACAGCAGGCATGTCCGCTTCCATTACAGCTGAAGGCGGCCTCTTGGTCAGCGTGACTGGAGCAGGCAAAGAACCCGAGGTTCTGTGGTCAAAGACCTGCGTCTCAATAGTTGGCATGGTAACAGAGGAGGAGAAAGAAGCAGTATATGTGATTGATGGGGCGGCTGATAGTTGTTGATGTCCGCTGGTCCGCATTTTTGCTCAGTGGGTTTCCCACAGTAAAGCATGTTGACTACGCAAGTGAAGATTCATACATTTAGTAGTCAAATTACTGCACTTTTTACCTCGACTAAGGTTTTTTGCAAAGTTGGCAGATTACGTGAGTTGGCTCATTCTTTGCAGTGTCAAAAAAGGCAGAGGTTAGGCAACCCTTGCCACCTCTGCGATCTGCAAACCCATGAATGCTGCTGGTCAGAGGCACAGTAGTGGCTGAGAATGTATCGCTCGTAGTGGCTGCCTCACTATGGGTCTGCGACGTATGGCAAAATGTAACCTCTTCATCTTCCTCTTCTGTTGACCTACTCAGCTGTGTGCCTTTATGTTCATGCTAACTGGGATCTAACACCTCATCATCATCATCCTCTGCGTTATCACATTCGGACCATACATCGTCCTGCCCCAGATCCAAGCTAAAAAAATTTTGGATATCGGTGCAGATTTCCTCTTCTTGACTCACTTCTGATGAACATGCCATAGAATGTGTGAACAGCTCTTCAGACTCACCCATCTGTGGTTCTGTTCAGTCAGTTGAACGGTTGGATAGTTGAGACGCAGGGGGAAGCAAGGGTAATTTAGGTGACATCTCTGTGGACTGTACTGAGTGTGATGTTGAGGTGGAGGAAGAGGAGAGGCTACTTGAAGCTGCACTTGCCATCCACTCGAGTACATGCTCTTTCTGGGCATCATTGATAAGGCATACCACTGTGCATCTGTAGAAATGTAGTGGTGTAGACTGTCCAGTGACATAAGTTGTCAGTTGTCTTTGCATGGGATGTGAGTCACGTGAGGTTGCTTCACTAGTGCTTTCACAAACATTACCACCTAACCCACGTACACCTTGAACACCAAGCCAAATTCCCCTTCCACCATGGCCTCGCTTTTTGCCAGACATGCTGCTTAGATAGTGTGGTAGGAGCACAGTATTAGCTACCAAAAAAAATAGATTTTAAACTCTCCTCACCACCTCTGCAAACAACTGATTTTCAGAGACAGTAAATTCCAAATTGAAATATGACATGCTGTATCATGTTCGAAAAAAAGAATTGCTTAAGTGTGGATGAGGCCTGTATGACAAAGAAGTTATGCTACAAACTATTTAAAGTCAGGTCCCTTACTGTATGATGTTAAAAACAGAATAATTTTTTGTGGCCTATGTATCAGTCCTCTATAAAACACTAAATGCTACAAACAATTTTAAAGTCAGATTCCCTACTGTATGACACTAGGATCAGAAGAGTTCTGTATCCTCACCCATCACTTGTAGATTGTGAGCCATCGGGCAGGGTCCTCTCTCCTCCTGTACCAGTTGTGACTTGTATTGTTCAAGATTATTGTACTTATTTTTATTATGTATGCCACTCCTCACATGTAAAGCGCCATGGAATAAATGGCGCTATAATAATAAATAATAATAATAATAATAATAATAGTTTTTGTGGCCTCTAGATCAGGCCTCTATAACACACTAGATGCTACAAACTATTTTAAAGTCAGGTCCACTACTGTATGACACTATGAACAGAAGAATTTTTTTGGCCTCTAGATCAGGCCACTATAACACACTAGATGCTACAAACTATTTTAAAGTCAGGTCCCCTACTGTATGACACTAGGAACATAAATTTTTTTTGTGGCCTCTGGATCAAGCTTCTGTAACACACTAGGTGCTACAAACTATATTAAAGTCTGGTCCCTTACTGTACAACGTTAATAACAGAAGATTTTTTTTTTAATGTGCCTTAGGTCTGCAGACAGTTTTTTTTTATCACCACAGTAGTAAATTATAAGGTGGGATACAGCAGGCTGTTTAATATTTTTTCACTAGCTATATGTGAACTAGATTGCTATATTCGTGTACGGATCACAATAGAAGCAGTGCATAACATGTGCCCTGCTGGTTTTCTTTGTGGAGCTCAGTGATGTCTAAAAAATAAAAAAGATGCTGGAAGGTAAATTTAACAGCCACACTGTACAGTAGCTCGCTACACTATCTGTGTAACAATTATGTGGGTACTATGGAATCTGATTGCGTGGGAAAAAACTAGTCTGAAACCAAAGCTGAGACAAATAATATTTAACAAAGCAAGAACATGAATAAGCAGAGACTTTCCTGCAATTGTAATGAAGTGACAGCACAAAACAGAAATGTCAGCAAACTTAGTAGCGGGGCGCGACTGCTCATACAAACAAGTCCAGCAGTAGTATGCAAATAAGAGTGCGACACGTACTTATACATGGAAGTCCAGCAGTAGTATGCAGCAAGAGAGTGATGGGCACTTACACGTGAAAGTCCAGAACTATGCAGAGGAGATGACACCTTTCATGGAAGTCCAGAAATACATAGGTGGAGCATAACAAGGAGAAGGTCCTTAAATGTACCTTTTAGGCTGAAAAGTCCCAATCGAGTCCCACACAGCAGCCCAAAAAAGAACAGTCTCAAAAGTCAGGACAACAGGTAACTCCAGCCAGTATCCAGAACAAGCTTAGAAGACTGAAGGCAACTGGAAGCGGTGAGGCAGAGCACCGAGGAACGAGAAGCAGCAGGAACTCCAGAGGCAAACCTGGAGAAAGCTCAGACGCAAACAGCAAAAAAATACTCAGGTAAGTATGATCTCCTGACCTGGACTTAAATAGCAGGGCAGATAGGAAGTTCCAGGACAGGGTGAAGTACCAGACTCATAGCTCCCAACCATCCCTCATTCTGCGGGACTGTCCCGATTTTCAGGCTTTGCCCCGCAGTCCTGCACGG
Organism: Ranitomeya variabilis; assembly: GCF_051348905.1. Classification (NCBI taxonomy): domain Eukaryota; kingdom Metazoa; phylum Chordata; class Amphibia; order Anura; family Dendrobatidae; genus Ranitomeya; species Ranitomeya variabilis. The sequence continues at coordinate 305,760,642 of NC_135236.1, forward strand.
GACTCTACTTCTCCTGCAGACAGCAGGAGGGACACATCTACAGCCGGGAGCCCCGCCTGTACACTGGCATCTAACACCAGGGCTCTTACCTGCTGGACACAGTCTGGGCATCAATGTAAGAACCAGTGGCGCTAATGCCTGGCTTATCCTGCGTGGAATGAGTGGGGCTGAGCATGGTGGGATGGACACTGACAGCCTCTTCTGTTACTGGCCTCTGCTGCTGTGATTGCAGATCGACATATCAGGTATGGAGAAGTCTGTGCAGTTAGCCGTGTGTGTATGAGGTGTATGGAGCAGAGTTGTGTGTGTATGAGGTGTAAGGAGCAAAGCTGAATGTGTACAAGGTGTACGGAGCAGAGCCGTGTGTGTATGAGGTGTATGGAGCGGAGCCGTGTGTGTATGAGGTGTATGGAGTGGAGCTAAATGTGTATTAGGTGTATGGAGCGGAGCTGAATGTGTACGAGGTGTTTGGAGCGGAGCCGTGTGTGTATGAGGTGTATGGAGTGGAGCTAAATGTGTATGAGGTGTATGGAGCGTAGCTGAATGTGTACGAGGTGTACGGAGTGGAGCTGTGTGTGTATGAGGTGTACGGAGTGGAGCCGTGTATGCACAAGGTATATGGAGTGGAGCAGTGCGTGCAACGTGTATGGAGCAGAGCCGTGTGTGTATGAGGTGTATGGAGTGGAGCTAAATGTGTATTAGGTGTATGGAGCGGAGCTGAATGTGTACGAGGTGTATGGAGCGGAGCCATGTGTGTATGAGGTGTATGGAGTGGAGCTAAATGTGTATGAGGTGTATGGAGCGTAGCTGAATGTGTACGAGGTGTATGGAGCGGAGATGAATGTGTACGAGGTGTACGGAGTGGAGCTGTGTGTGTATGAGGTGTACGGAGTGGAGCCGTGTATGCGCAAGGTATATGGAGTGGAGCAGTGCGTGCAACGTGTATGGAGCAGAGCCGTGTGTGTATGAGGTGTATGGAGTGGAGCTGAACGTGTACAAGGTGTATGGAGCGGAGCTGAATGTGTACGAGGTGTATGGAGCAGAGCCGTGTGTGTATGAGGTGTATGGAGTGGATCTAAATGTGTACGAGGTGTATGGAGCAGAGCTGAATGTGTACGAGGTGTACGGAGCAAAGCCGTGTGTGTATGAGGTGTATGGAGCAGAGCTAAATGTGTACGACGTGTATGGAGCGGAGCTGAATGTGTACAAGGTGTACAGAGCGGAGCCGTGTGTGTATGAGGTGTAATAGTGGAGCTAAATGTGTACGAGGTGTATGGAGCGGAACTGAATGTGTACGAGGTGTATGGAGTGGAGCTGAATGTGTATGAGGTGTACGGAGTGGAGCCATGTGTGTGCAAGTTATACGGAGCGGAGCAGCGTGTGCAATGTGTATGGAGCGGAGCCGTGTGTGTATGAGGTGTGTGAAGTGGAGCTGAATGTGTACAAGGTGTATGGAGCGGAGCTGAATGTGTACTAGGTGTATGGAGCGGAGCCGTGTGTGTATGAGGTGTATGGAGCGGAGCTGAATGTGTACGAGGAGTATGGAGGGGAGCCTTATGTGTATGAGTTGTATGGAGTGGAGCTAAATGTGTATGAGGTGTATGGAGCAGAGGTGAATGTGTAAGAGGTGTATGGAGTGGAGCTGAATGTGTATGAGGTGTACAGAGCAGAGCAGAGTGTGTATGAGGTGTATGGAGCAGAGCTAAATGTGTACGAGGTGTACGGAGCGGAGCAAAATGTGTACGAGGTGTATGGAGCGGAGCCGTGTGTGTATGAGGTGTATGAGTGGAGCTAAATGTGTACGAGGTGTATGGAGTGGAGCTGACTGTGTACGAGGTGTAATGAGTGGAGCTGTGTGTGTATGCGGTGTATGGAGTGGAGCCGTGTGTGTGCAAGGTATACGGAGCGAAGCAGCATGTGCAATGTGTATGGAGCGGAGCCGTGTGTGTATGAGGAGTATAGAGTGTGTTGTGGATTCCGTCTGGGCTCCCTCTGGTGACCTTTAGCGATACTGCGGGTCTGGAAATGGGCTCAGCTGCCTCATTTCCTGCTTTGCTGGGTCCTATTTAATTCCACCTGCACCTTTGTTTGTTGCCTGCTGTCGTTGTATTCAGTACTGGTTCTGATCTCTCTGGACTTCCTTGTGACCTGTCTCCATCCGGAGAAGCTAAGTCTTGCTAGTTCATGTTTGCTCATTTTTCTCTTGGAAATATGTTTCATTATATGATGAGTTCAGTCCAGCTTGCTTATATGTGATTTTTTGCTTGCTGGAAGTTCTGGGGTGCAGAGTGCGCCCCTCACATCGTGAGTCGGTGTGGGGGTTCTTGTATTTTCTGCTAAATATTTCTTTCTCTGAGACCTCGTTCCTCTGGTGATCCGGTTCAGCAAGTTAAAATTGTTATTTCGTTGTTGCGTGGCGACCCTCAAGACTGGGCATTCGCCCTGGCGCCGGGAGATCCTGCATTGCTTAATGTAGATGCGTTTTTTCTGGCGCTGGGTTTGCTTTATGATGAACCTAATTCTGTGGATCAGGCAGAGAAAATCTTGCTGGCTTTGTGTCAGGGTCAGGATGAAGCAGAGGTTTACTGTCAGAAGTTTAGGAAATGGTCTGTGCTCACTCAATAGAATGAGTGTGCCCTGGCAGCAATTTTCAGAAAGGGTCTTTCTGAAGCCATTAAGGATGTTATGGTGGGGTTCCCCACGCCTGCGGGTCTGAGTGAGTCAATGTCTTTGGCCATTCAGATTGATCGGCGTTTGCGGGAGCGCAAACCAGTGCACCATCTGGCGGTATTTTCTGAGCAGAAGCCTGAGTCTATGCAATGTGACAGGATTCTGACCAGAATTGAACTGCAAAATCACAGACGTCAGAATGGGTTGTGTTTTTACCGTGGTGATTCTGCTCATGTTATCTCAGATTGTTCTAAGCGCACAAAAAACTTTGCTAGGTCTGTCACCATTGGTACTGTACAACCTAAATTCATTTTGTCAGTTACTTTAATTTGCTCTCTGTCATCCTACTCATTTATGGCTTTTGTGGATTCAGGTGCCGCCCTGAATTTGATGGATTTGTCTTTTGCCAGGCGCTGTGGTTTTGTCTTGGAGCCTTTGCAATTCCCTATTCCACTCAAGGGAATTGATGCCACGCCATTGGCCAAGAATAAACCTCAGTACTGGGCTCAAATGACTATATGCATGACTCCTGCACATCAGGAGGTGATTCGCTTTCTTGTATTACACAATTTGCATGTTGTTGTTGTGTTGGGTCTGCCATGGCTGCAGGCTCATAATCCAGTCCTGGATTGGAAAGCAATGTCTGTGTCAAGTTGGGGTTGCCAGGGGATTCATGGCGATGCTCCTTTGGTGTCAATTGCTTCTTCTACTCCTTCTGAAGTCCCTGAATTTTTGCCGGACTACCAGGATGTATTTGATGAGCCCAAGTCCAGTGCCCTACCTCCTCATAGGGATTGTGATTGTGCCATAAATTTGATTCCTGGTAGTAAGTTCCCTAAGGGACGACTTTTTAATTTGTCTGTACCAGAACATGCCGCTATGCGGAGTTATATCAAGGAGTCTTTGGAGAAGGGGCATATTCGCCTGTCCTCGTCTTCTTTGGGTGCGGGGTTCTTTTTTGTGGCCAAGAAGGATGGTTCTCTAAGACCCTGTATAGATTATCGCCTTCTAAATAACATCACCGTCAAATTTCAGTATCCTTTGCCACTGTTGTCCGATCTGTTTGCTCGGATTAGGGGGGCCAGTTGGTTCACCAAGATAGATCTTCGTGGAGCGTATAATCTTGTGCGTATAAAGCAGGGCGATGAATGGAAAACAGCATTTAATACGCCCGAAGGCCATTTTGAGTACTTGGTGATGCCTTTTGGGCTTTCTAATGCCCCTTCTGTGTTCCAGTCCTTCATGCACGACATCTTCCGAGAGTATCTGGATAGGTTTATGATTGTGTACCTGGATGATATTTTGGTCTTTTCTGATGATTGGGAATCTCATGTGAAGCAGGTCCGGATGGTATTTCAGGTCCTGCGAGCCAATGCCTTGTTTGTGAAGGGCTCTAAATGTCTCTTTGGAGTTCAGAAGGTTTCCTTTTTGGGCTTTATTTTTTCTCCTTCTACCATTGAGATGGATCCAGTCAAGGTCCAGGCTATTCATGACTGGACTCAACCTACATCGGTAAAAAGTCTTCAGAAGTTCTTGGGTTTTGCTAATTTTTACCGTCACTTCATCACTAATTTTTCCAGTGTGGTTAAGCCTTTGACAGATTTGACCAAGAAGGGTTCTGATGTGACGAATTGGTCTCCTGCGACTGTGGAGGCCTTTCAGGAGCTCAAGCGTCAGTTCTCTTCAGCTCCTGTCTTGCGTCAGCCGGATGTCTCTCTACCATTCCAGGTCGAGGTTGATGCTTCTGAGATTGGAGCAGGGGCTGTCTTGTCACAGAGAAGCTCTGATGGCTCTGTGATGAGGCCATGTGCTTTCTTTTCAAGAAAGTTTTCACCTGCCGAGCGGAATTATGATGTTGGTAATCGGGAGTTGTTGGCAATGAAGTGGGCATTTGAGGAGTGGCGACATTGGCTTGAGGGAGCCAAACATCGTGTGGTGGTCTTGACTGATCACAAGAATTTGACCTATCTCGAGTCTGCTAAGCGGCTAAATCCTAGACAGTCTCGATGGTCGCTGTTTTTCTCCCGTTTCAATTTCGTGGTTTCATACCTTCCGGGTTCGAAGAACGTGAATGCTGATGCTCTTTCTAGAAGCTTTGTGCCTGACTCTCCGGGAGTTTCTGAACCGGCTGGTGTCCTCAGAGAAGGGGTGATTTTGTCTGCCATCTCCCCTGATTTACCACGGGTACTGCAGGAATTTCAGGCCAATAGACCTGATCGTTGTCCACCGGAGAGACTGTTTGTTCCGGATAGATGGACCAGTAGAGTCATTTCCGAGGTTCATTCTTTGGTGTTGGCAGGTCACCCTGGGATTTTTGGTGGCTAGGTCCTTTTGGTGGCCTTCCTTGTCGCGGGATGTGCATTCCTTTGTGCAGTCCTGTGGGATTTGTGCTCGGGCCAAGCCTTGCTGTTCTCGTGCCAGTGGTTTGCTTTTGCCTTTGCCTGTCCCGAAGAGGCCCTGGATGCATATTTCCATGGATTTTATTTCGGATCTTCCAGTCTCTCAGAAGATGTCTGTTATCTGGGTGGTTTGTGATCGTTTTTCTAAAATGGTCCATTTGGTGCCTTTGCCTAAGCTGCCTTCCTCCTCTGATTTGGTTCCACTGTTTTTTCAGAATGTGGTTCGTTTGCATGGTATTCCTGAGAATATTGTGTCTGATAGAGGATCCCAGTTTGTGTCCAGATTTTGGCGGTCCTTTTGTGCTAAGATGGGCATTGAATTATCTTTTTCATCGGCCTTCCATCCTCAGACAAATGGCCAAACCGAACGTACTAATCAGACCTTGGAGACCTTATCTGAGATGTTTTGTTTCTGCTGATCAGGATGACTGGGTGACTTTTTTGCCATTGGCTGAGTTCGCCCTCAATAATCGGGCTAGTTCTGCTATTTTGGTTTCGCCTTTTTTTTGCAATGCTGGTTTTCATCCTCAGTTTTTCCTCAGGTCAGGTTGAGCCTTCTGACTGTCCTGGGGTGGATTCTGTGGTGGATAGGTTGCAGCAGATTTGGAACCACGTGGTGGACAATTTGACATTGTCACAAGAGAAGGCTCAGCGCTTTGCTAACTGCCGTCGCTGTGTGGGTCCCCGACTTCGTGTGGGGGATTTGGTGTGGTTGTCTTCTCGTTATGTTCCGATGAAGGTTTCCTCTCCTAAGTTCAAGCCTCGTTTCATCGGTCCTTATAAGATTTTGGAAATCCTCAACCCTGTGTCATTTCGTTTGGACCTCCCAGCATCATTTGCCATTCACAATGTGTTCCATAGGTCATTGTTGCGGAGATATGTGGTGCCTGTGGTTCCTTCTGTTGATCCTCCTGCTCCGGTCTTGGTCGAGGGAGAATTGGAGTATGTGGTGGAGAAGATCTTGGATTCTCGTGTTTCGAGACGAAGGCTTCAGTACTTAGTTAAATGCAAGGGCTATGGTCAGGAGGATAATTCCTGGGTTGTCGCCTCTGATGTCCATGCGGCCGATTTGGTTCGTGCCTTTCATTCGGCTCGTCCTGATCGGCCTGGGGGCTCTGGTGAGGGTTCGGTGACCCCTCCTCAAGGGGGGGTACTGTTGTGGATTCCGTCTGGGCTCCCTCTGGTGGCCTTTAGCGATACTGCGGGTCTGGAAATGGGCTCAGCTGCCTCATTTCCTGCTTTGCTGGGTCCTATTTAATTCCACCTGCACCTTTGTTTGTTGCCTGCTGTCGTTGTATTCAGTACTGGTTCTGATCTCTCTGGACTTCCTTGTGACCTGTCTCCATCCGGAGAAGCTAAGTCTTGCTAGTTCATGTTTGCTCATTTTTCTCTTGGAAATATGTTTCATTATATGATGAGTTCAGTCCAGCTTGCTTATATGTGATTTTTTGCTTGCTGGAAGTTCTGGGGTGCAGAGTGCGCCCCTCACATCGTGAGTCGGTGTGGGGGTTCTTGTATTTTCTGTGTGGATAGTTTTTGATAGTTTTTGTACTGACCGCACAGACCCCTTGCTATCTTCTGTCTATTTAGCATTAGCGGGCCTCATTTGCTTAAACCTGTTTTTCATTACTACGTTTGTATTTTCCCCTTAACTCACCGTTATTATTTGTGGGGGGCTGTCTAAACTGTGGGGTCATTTCTCTGAGGCAAGTGAGGCTTGGCTTTCTCTCTAGGGGTAGTTAGTTCCTCAGGCTGTGACGAGGCGTCTAGGTTTTTAGGTTACGCTTCACGCCTGCCTTTAGTGTGTATTGGATAGGTTCAGTGTTGCTGTCAGTATAGTTTCCACATCCCCAGAGCTCATTCTAATATTCTGGTTTACCTATCAGGTCAGTTTGGTGATCCTACCACCGGATCATAACAGGAGTGGAGCTGAATGTGTACAAGGTGTATGGAGCGGAGCTGTGTGTGTATGAGGTGTATGGAGTGGAGCTAAATGTGTACGAGGTGTAGGGAGCGGAACTGAATGTGTACGAGGTGTATGGAGCAGAGCCTTGTGTGTGTGAGGTGTATGGAGTGGAGCTAAATGTGTATGAGGTGTATGGAGTGGAGCTGAATGTGTATGAGGTGTACAGAGCAGAGCCGTGTGTATATGAGATGTATGGAGTGGAGCCGTGTGTACGGAGCGGAGCCGTGTGTGTAAGAGGTTTACGGAGCGGAGACGTGTGTGTATGAGGTGTATGGAGCAGAGCTAAATGTGTACGAGGTGTATGGAGCGGAGCCATGTGTGTATGAGGTGTATGGAGCAGAGCTGTGTGTGTATGAGGTGTATGAAGTGGAGCTGAATGTGTACAAGGTGTATGGAGTAGAGCTGAATGTATACTAGGTGTATGGAGCGGAGCCGTGTGTGTATGAGGTGTATGGAGTGGAGCTAAATGTGTACGAGGTGTATGGAGCAGAGCTGAATGTGTACGAGGAGTATGGAGGGGAGCCTTATGTGTATGAGTTGTATGGAGTGGAGCTAAATTTGTACGAGGTGTATGGAGCAGAGGTGAATGTGTAAGAGGTGTATGGAGTGGAGCTGAATGTGTATGAGGTGCACAGAGCAGAGCAGTGTGTGTATGAGGTGTATGGAGCAGAGCTAAATGTGTACGAGGTGTACGGAGCGGAGCCGTGTGTGTATGAGGTGTATGGAGCGGAGCCGTGTGTGTATAAGGTGTATGGAGTGGAGCCGTGTGTGTATAAGGTGTATGGAGTGGAGCTGAATGTGCACAAGGTGTATGGAGCGGAGCAAAATGTGTACAAGGTGTATGGAGCGGAGCCGTGTGTGCATGAGGTGTATGAGTGGAGCTAAATGTGTACGAGGTGTGTGGAGTGGAGCTGACTGTGTACGAGGTGTATGGAGTGGAGCTGTGTGTGTATGCGGTGTATGGAGTGGAGCCGTGTGTGTGCAAGGTATACGGAGCGAAGCAGCATGTGCAATGTGTATGGAGCGGAGCCGTGTGTGTATGAGGAGTATGGAGTGGAGCTTAATGTGTACAAGATGTATGGAGCGGAGCTGAATGTGTACGAGGTGTATGGAGCGGAGCTGTGTGTGTATGAGGTGTATGGAGTGGAGCTAAATGTGTACGAGGTGTATGGAGCGGAACTGAATGTGTACGAGGTGTATGGAGCGGAGCCTTGTGTGTGTGAGGTGTATGGAGTGGAGCTAAATGTGTATGAGGTGTATGGAGTGGAGCTGAATGTGTATGAGGTGTACAGAGCAGAGCCGTGTGTATATGAGATGTATGGAGTGGAGCCGTGTGTACGGAGCGGAGCTGTGTGTGTAAGAGGTTTACGGAGTGGAGCCGTGTGTCTACGAGGTGTATGGAGCAGAGCTAAATGTGTACGAGGTGTATGGAGCGGAGCCATGTGTGTATGCGGTGTATGGAGCAGAGCCGTGTGTGTATGAGTTGTATGGAGTGGAGCTGAATGTGCACGAGGTGTATGGAGCAGAGCTGAATGTGTACGAGGTGTATGGAGCAGAGCCGTGTGTATATGAGGTGTATGGAGTGGAGCTAAATGTGTACAAGGAGTATGGAGCAGAGCTGAATGTGTACGAGGTGTACGGAGCGGAGCCGCGTGTGTATGAGGTGTATGGAGCAGAGCTAAATGTGTACGAGGTGTATGGAGTGGAGCTGAATGTGTACAAGGTGTACGGAGCGGAGCCGTGTGTGTATGAGGTGTATGAGTGGAGCTAAATGTGTACGAGGTGTATGGAGTGGAGCTATATGTGTACGATGTGTATGGAGTGGAGCTAAATGTGTACGATGTGTATGGAGTGGAGCTGAATGTGTACGAGGTGTACAGAGCAGAGCCGTGTGTGTATGAGGTGTATGGAGTGGAGCCGTGTGTATGGAGCGGAGCCGTGTGTGCAAAGTGTACAGAGCGCAGCCGTGTGTTTAGGAGTATGTTGTGAACTCTATTTTTGGGCTCCCTCTAGTGGTCACAAGCGGTACTGGGTAGTGTTGTCTTTCTGCAGGTTGCTTCATCAGCTGGTTCTTTATCCTTGGTTGGTTTCCTATTTAGCCCACCTGGATACTCAGTTCCTTGCCTGCTATCAATGTATTCAGTGCTCTTCAGATTCCTTGTGATTACCTTGCTCCCAGCCTCTCCAAGACAAGCTAAGTTTTTGTCCGTTCATTTTTTGATTATCAGCATTCATCATGTTTCTTGTCCAGCTTGCTAGGATGTGATCTCCTCGCTTGCTGGTTGCTCTAGGGGACTGAGTTTCTCCCCCCACACCGTTAGTTGGTGCGGGGGTTCTTGAATCTCAGTGTGGATATTTTGTAAGGGTTTTTTACTGACCGCACAGACCCCTTTACTATTTTCTGCTATCTAGTATTAGTGGGCCTCATTTGCTGAATCTGTTTTCACCCCTGTGTATGTGCCTTCCTCTTACCTCACCGTTATTATTTGTTGGGGGCTTCTATATCTTTGGGGATTATTTCTCTGGAGGCAAGAGAGGTCTTTCTTTCTCTCTAGGGGTAGTTAGTTCCTCAGGCTGGCTCGAGACGTCTAGGAATTTTTTAGGCACGTTCACCGGCTACTTCTAGTGTGTTTGGATAGGTTCAGATTTGCAGTCAGTCCAGTTTGCCACCTCCCTAGAGCTTGTCCTATGTTTGTTACTTAGCTGGAGTAATTCGTGATCCTCAACCACTAAGGATCATAACAGGAGTAGCTATGTGTGGCCATTATACGGTACAAAGTATCATGTGCAGCCAATATACAGTATGGTACGATAGATGGTAAGCACAGCCCGAGGGTGGAGGTGCCAGAGAAGTAGGTGCCCAGACCTTAAGATACGATATAGAATATACTTGGCACACTCTCGTGGGTCTGATGCAATAAAGTGTTTATTATGATACATACAGTATTCACAATGTTCACAAACGTTTCGGTCATAGGACTTTCATCAGTGTGCTCTAGAAATAAACAAATAAAGTGCATAGACATAATATAAAGAAAATACCAAAATAAAGTATATACAGGTAAATACATATGGTCATATATTATAGAGCGATAGAAAAACAGTAGGGACCTGCCAAACAATATCACTTGTAAGCCCCGTATGTACGGTACATAAATAGGACGCAAGGAAAATCCATGAGACACCGGTCCATGGACTACATACTGGAAAAAAGGGGGGGGGACTAGAGTGATAGTGAGTACGTATGCTGGGAGGAAGGTTAAGGTATATGCGGTGCTGATAGGTACTAAGTAAATGAGGAGTACATACCTATGAAAGGTGAAAAAAGGGTATATGGCACAGACCCTTAAGAGAGAGTATTTGCATCTGCAGTGAGACAAAATATATAGGTATGCAAATGCATATATACGTGCGGTTAACATGGTGGCTAAATGATGTACCAATGGGCATACCAAAAAACATGGAGTGAGCAGGAAATCCTGGGGTAGAGGGCTATAAACCAGCCGATCTATAAGGAGATTGGTGCTGTTAGAATAATGCCAGTCCATGTAACATATGGGCGCTCATATGTAACACACTAAGGCTACGTTCACATTTGCGGTCTGCGCCGCAGCGTCGGGCGCCGCAACGTCGCCGCATGCGTCATGCGCCCCTATATTTAACATGGGGGCACATGGACATGCGTCGCACTTGCGTTTTGCGCCGCATGCGTCCCTGCGGCGCCCGGGTCCGGGCGCAGAGGACGCAGCAAGTTGCATTTTTGCTGCGTCCAAAATCAATGAAAAAAAGGACGCATGCGGCGCAAAACGCAGCGTTGTGCATGCGTTTTGCTGCGTTTTTGTTTGCATTGTGCGTTGCGGCGCCGACGCTGCGGCGCACAACGCAAATGTGAACGTAGCCTTACCGAGCCATAAGTGCCACTGCTACCAGACTCGCGGCGGATACCGCGTCTGTCTCCTTCTCTCCAGCCCCACTTATGGCTTGGCAAGTGTGTTACATATGAGCACCCATATGTTACATGGACTGGCGTTATCCTAACAGCACCAATCACCTTATAGATCGGCTGGTTTATAGCCCTCTACCCCAGGATTTCCTGCTCGCTCCATGTTTTTTAGTATGCCCATTGGTACATCATTTAGCCCCCATGTTAACCGCATGCATATATGCATTTGCATACCTATATATTTTGTCTCACTGCAGATGCAAATACTCTCTCTTAAGGGTCTGTGCCATATACCCTTTCTTCACCTTTCATAGGTATGTACTCCTCATTTACTTAGTACCTATCAGCACGGCATATACCTTAACCTTCCTCCCAGCATACGTACTCACTATCACTCTAGTTCCCCCCCCTTTTTTCCAGTATGTAGTCCACGGACCGGTGTCTCATGGATTTTCCTTGCGTCCTATTTGTGTACCGACCATACGGGGCTTACAAGTGATATTGTTTGGCAGGTCTCTATTGTTTTTCTATCGCTCTATAATATATGACCATATGTATTTACCTGTATATACTTTATTTATTTTAGTATTTTCTTTATATTATGTCTATGCACTTTATTTGTTTATTTCTAGAGCACACTGATGAAGGTCCTATGACCGAAACGTTTGTGAACATTGTGAATACTGTATGTATCATAATAAACACTTTATTGCATCAGACCCACGAGAGTGTGCCAAGTATATCCTATATAATATACAGTATGGAGCATCATGTGCGGTCATTATACAGTATGGAGCATCATGTGCGGCCAATATACAGTATGAAGCATTATGTGCAGTCACTATACAGTATGCAGCATCATGTGTGGCCATTATACAGTATGGAGCATCATGTGTGGCCATTATACAGTATGGAGCATCATGTGTGGCCATTATACAGTTTAAGGCATCATGTGTTCCCATTATACAGTATGGAGCATCATGTGCGGTCATTATACAGTATGGAGCATCATGTGCAGCCAATATACAGTATGGAGCATCATGTGCAGTCATTATAGAGTATGCAGCATCATGTGTTGCCATTATACAGTATGGAGCATCATGTGTGGCCATTATACAGTATGCAGCATCATGTGTGGCCATTATACAGTATGCAGAATCATGTGTGGCCATTATACAGTATGGAGCATCATGTGTGGCCATTATACAGTATGGAGCATCATGTGTGGCCATTATACAGTATGGAGCATCATGTGCAGTCATTATACAGTATGGAGCATCATGTGCGGTCATTATACAGTATGGAGCATTGTAGGGCCATTATACAGTATGGAGCACTGTGTGGCCATTATACAGTATTGAGCATCATGTGTGGCCATTATACAGTATGGAGCATCATGTGTGGCCATTATACAGTATGGAGCACTGTGTGGCCATATTTTTTGTTTATAATTATTCTTTATGAAACAGTGTGATCAGCAGTGCTAAATGGGTGTGGTTGGGACGTGATATGGGTGTGACTAGTTATGAATGGGTGTGGTCAGAGGCGTGACCTAAAATTTGCCACGGCGCACTTTGCGCGCCGCAAACTCTGTCCCTCTTTCCCGTCTTCAAAAGTTGGGAGGTATGCAGGCTCTATCTTCGACAAGTGCAAAACAGGCTCCATGGAAACATCTGGGATCCTTGCAACCTGACTGATATAAAAATGGAGTGCCCCCCAGGGCCGTGGGATACTCGATACTGGGCCAGTTTCTTAACGGGATGTGTCAAGGCAGTAATGACCCAGTCCGTGGCCCTGGGCATCCAATGAAATATGAAAAGGGGAATAAAGTGTAGTGGAAATAAAGTCTAATGTAGTAGTGTGTGTGATGCCACTTGTGGTACTCGACCAAGGATGGCTGACACTGCTTAAAGGGGTCCACTAGGGCTGATGTTATTGCAGCAGAGTTGGTATACTGTAGCTCCCCACAGGTAGAGCTTAGTCCCCAGGGCTCTTGGTGCAGTTGGAAAGGAATGATAGATGGTGGAGTGCAGGAACTAATTGGAGGACACATGATTTGCAGTATATTTAGCTTTTACTGGTGAAATAGCAGTCCAGGGCTCTGGTTACAGGTGATCTTTGAAATCCGGGCAGCCTGGAATTGGTTCGGAATCCCCCTAGCCAGGTGGGGTTGGAAGCCTTCCTTTCTGCTCTGAATTCTAGGTTCTTGATGCGTTAACTTTCCTCAAGTCCCTCTCTCAATCTGTCCCTCAGGTGGAACACTACCTGCATGGCAGGCAGCTCAAGCCTTTTTACAGGTGTCCCACTCTCATGGTGACGCCGGGCTCTAATCTGCTGCTGTGCCTTCAGGTATATGTTGTTGCCAGGAGACCTGCAATCTCCTGTCCTCTGGTTTCTGCTGTGAGGCATACAGTTCCCACACAACCTCAGACCCCGGTATCCAGTTTCTTGCGCTTAATCCTAGGAGTGAGCTCAATCACAGCTCCATTTCCAGTTTCTCTCTCCTTTGCTTATTCTTCCCTCACTGTCTCACACAGACTGACCTCTAGCTCCTCCAGACCAGAACGTATAGGGAAGCTACCCTGAAACCGGGTTTAGAGCTCCCCCTTCTGGCCTGGAGTCAGGAAAGTGTTGTATGCTAGTGTTACCTGCTAAGGCATGGCATCACCCTCCCCAGGAGGCAGGCAATATCACTGTGACAACCAGATTCCTGGGGTGTCACACAAACACGTATCTAACTGGCTAAAATGTGGGATACAGCAGGGTTTTTAACATGTAGCTACTGAAAAAATATATTTAGAATACTATACTCGTGCATGAAGCACTATAGAAGCAGTGCACAACACAGTTGTAGGACATGTGCCCTGCAGGCTTTGTCTGTGGACCTCAGTAATGGCCCCCTCCAAAAAAATTCCAGAAGGTAAATTTTATAGCCACACTGGAAACGATCTAGCTACACTATCTGACTGATATACAACTGCCTACCTAACTAGCTAATATTTTGCTGTTAACGGTGGCATCGTCAGGATCAGCCTCTCTGTGCTGTTACAGTGTCAAAATGGTGCTAAAACAAGATATTTGCTATTTATATGGAGAGGGACATGTGATTTCAGCAGCAAATGACATTGTGGGTGTTTCCTGCACCCTGATTGGCTAGCTGCAATGTACACACATAAAGATAGGGGAAAAAATGACTGCTGTGCTTTGCTTACAAAGACGCCGCGCCTCTGAGCTCTGAAAACCCCCTTCTCTCATCAGACACATGCCAAATGCTCATGATACACTACCATTATTGTTGCTAAAGTGATGAAAATATTTTTGTGGCAACTAAAATATTTTCCTGAACTTTTACTGAATGTTACCGATTTTACAAAATTTTGCTTGGGTTTACGATCACGAATCTGAATGTGCCATATTCATCCTAAATTTAAGTTTGGCGATCATTTTCCAAACAAATTCGCTCATCACTATTCTAACCCAAAAAGTTTATATAGACCTCCCAGTCTCTGAAGCTTTAATCTTTGTGGAGATATGCACTTTTCTTACATACAAAGCTATGCAAAGAATGGAAGCGGAGGCACAGGTGGTGAAGTTGACATTCGTTTTTTATTGATACTTTTGTGGAATCTTGGGACCACGGTCCAGGGGGCTCTGAAGGGGGTGTAAGTACATTAGCCCCAGACACCCATGGTAAGACCCCTTGTACAGGATTGGAATGGAATGCCTGGGGGACATGGATGCTACCTCCAGTTAGACCCTGGACACGTGGCAACTCTCCCAGCAGGACAGATGGAAAAGCAGGGTTAACAGATGTCATTGAGCTGACAAAGGTTGTACTGGCATTGTCCAGAGGTGCAGATGGCTGAATGGTGGGACGTGACGGAACTGGCGTAGACAGATTCATGCAGGATAACTGGGTAACAGGTAGCTGATAGTCTGCAGAGACAAACAGTGTAAGCGGAGCACTGGAAGAACACTTAAGAAGCTAAAGCACACATTAGCCAAAATCGGAAGCTAGCAACAGAGGATACTCGTTGCTCCAGCACCCTCCCTATGGCAGAGGGGCTAGAAATAGTAATTACTAACACGAAATTGGTCAGAAGTCCTTTTTGAAAAATGCGCACTGTGTCTTTAACCTCTTTCTGACCTCCGACGGGATAGTACATCCGAGGTCAGATACCGCGCTTTGATGCAGGGCTCCGGCGGTGAGCCCGCATCAAAGCCAGGACATATCAGCTGTTTTGAACAGCTGACATGTGCCCGTAATAGCGGTGGGTGAAAACGTGATTCACCCGCCGCTATTAACTAGTTAAATGCCGCAGTCAAATGCTGACAGCGGCATTTAACCGGCGCTTCCGTCCGGGCGCTTCCGTCCGGAAATGAGTGCATCACTGACCCCGTCACATGATCGGGGGTCAGCGATGCATCAGAATGGTAACCATAGAGGTCCTTGAGACCTTTATGGTTACTGATGCAGGCCTGCTGTGAGCGCCCCCCTGTGGTTGGCGCTCATAGCACACCTGCATTTCTACTGCATAGCAGCGATCTGATGATCGCTGCTATGTAGCAGAGCTGATCGAGTTGTGCCAGCTTCTAGCCTCCCATGCAGGCTATTGAAGCATGGCAAAAGTAAAAAAAAAAGTTTAAAAAATGTGAAAAAAATAAAAAATATATAAAAGTTTAAATAACCCCCCTTTCACCCCATTCAAAATAATAAAAAAAAAAAAATCAAACCTACACATATTTGGTATCGCCGCTTTCTGGACCGCCCGATCTATCAACAAAAAAAAGGATTAACCTGATCGCTAAACGTCACAGCGAGAAAAAAATTAGAAACGCCAGAATTTCTTTTTTTTTGGTCACCACGACATTGCATTAAAATGCAATAACGGGCGATCAAAAGAGCGCATCTGCACCAAAATGCTATCTTTAAAAACGCCAGCTCAGCACGCAAAAAATAAGCCCTCACCCGACCCCAGATCATGTAAAATGGAGACTCTACGGGTATCAGAAAATGGCGCAATTTTTTTTTAAGCAAAGTTTGGAATTTTTTTTCACCACTTAGATAAAAGAGAACCTAGACATGTTTGGTGTCTATGAACTTGTAATGACCTGGAGAATCTAAATGGCAGGTCAGTTTTAGCATTTAGTGAACCTAGCAAAAAAGCCAATCAAAAAACAAGTGTAGGATTGCACTTTTTTTGCAATTTCACTGCACTTGGAATTTTTTTTCTAGTACATGACATGCTAAAACCAATGATGGCATTCAAAAGAACAACTTATTTAGCAAAAAATAAGCCCTCACATGGCCATATTGATGGAAAAATAAAAAAGTTATGGCTCTGGGAAGGAGGGGAGCAAAAAACAAACACGGAAAAATGGAAAATCCCAAGGTCGTGAAGGGGTTAAGAGACCAGGAGCGCATGCGTGCATGGCCTAAGCACTCTACCCGAGGACCTGCTGGCCATGTGCCAGGAAGCAGGGGGAAGAGAGGCTGCAGCAGGACGGTGTGGGGCCGGCACAGAGCAGGAGTCCCGCTGGGGACCCCATAAAGGTAAGGGATCGGGTGTAACAAGCTACACCTCCTCCCCATTTATTAAGTCTGTTTCTTGCAAGTAAGTTGAATCTTTCTAGTTCAATCATGTGTATCATCCCACTAAGTTTAAGTGATTCCAACAGCATCATATTTCTTTTCCTGTGTAAGTAGCTCCAATTCTTCTTTGTTTGTTGCCCATACTCTGTGCATTTGTATAGAAACATCTTAGTTTGTGATTGGTTTCTTCTCCTCCAATATTTTTATTATTCGGATTTTTTTGTCTTTGTTTTTATTTTACACTTATAATAGCAGTGTTCTCAATAGTATTTGTTTGCTTTATGGTTATCCCTGACCTTTTGCTTCCCTTCCCACAATGTTCTAGTTTGAAGCTCTCCTGATGAGTGTAGCAAGGTGACTTCCAATGATGTGTTCTGTAGTCTTGGTAAGGTGCAGCCCACACCTAGCAATTAGTCCATCATATAGGTAATTCACTCAATGTTCCAGTAATCCAAATTCTTGCACACAGCACATAGCCAGTTGCTTACCTGTATAATATTGTTCCACCTCCTTGCACCATGGTCATCACTTGGGAAGATGGATGACAAGACTACTTCAGCTTCCAGTTTATTCATTTTCTTGCCTACGTCTTCAAAATCACTGCAGATGGTTTCCATTTCCTTTCTTGTCCTTTGCCCCCACATTTATTAGCAGGAATGGGTAGTCATCTGTTGGTCTGAAGAGTCCTAATATCCTGTCAGACACATCTTTGATATTTGCACCTGAAAGACAACACATTTCGTTTGAGGATATATTTGGTCTGCAGATAGTGGTCTTTGTTTCCATCATAGAATGTTAGAGTTGGATGGATCAATTCATTGCAGGATTCACATCTGCTTGAAGATATCAATTGAAAAACACCAATTCTCGCAGCCTGTTTCACTCATTGATCACCCTCACTGTCAAAAAGTTTTTTCTAATGTTTAATCTGTATCTTCTCCCTTTCAGTTTCAGGGAATCACCCTTGACCACCATGCTCTATTTCTTATCTACAATATTTTTTACTTTCTCCATCCAAGAGGATTGAGTGCTTACAAGGTTGTTCTTTGTTGGCAAAGTCTTATATTGATGTATTTGATCATTGTTCTCCTGCGTGAGAGCCTGTTACTGATTCCTGAGCAGCATGGGTGCTGACTGCCTCCCGATACTCCTGCTTCTCTATGTCACATGCATGCATTCCTCTGTTTCTTCAGGTGCACTACAAATTTCTTCTCTTTCTGTATTCTGAAGAGATACTTCTGCTTTGTCTAAAAACTCTTCACCTTCCTTAGTAATTTTCAGTGTAGTTATTCTCTCTTCTAGACTTTCCAACCTTTCCTCCAATAGGGATACAAGCTTGCATTTCTGGCAGGTGAAGTTTGTATTTTCCACTGGCAAGTCTTTGAACATGTAGCATGTAACGCAGATCACCAAATGGGACAGGCATCTTCCATGTTATTAATGTTTATATGATGTCAAAGCAGTGAATATTGTGCCAAAATTCACGTGGTTTATAGTAGCTCTTATGTGGGATTGAACCATAGGCATAATACGAACAGCACCTCCCTAGGCTGCAGTCCATCTGTTTGGAGGACATAGAACAACTGGCAGCTATGTATTTAGGACTGTGGCATCTCCAGCAGACCAGGTCTTTACCAACAGCGCTTTGGCAACCCTTCAGCAACTCCTTGAGATCTTAGACTTTTCCCAGTGGTAACTCTACTACCCTTCTTTTGGGACTCGGGTTAATGCTGGGTACCCCAGTATAGATATGCACCACCCTTGTCTTCTTTAGGGACTTCCCGATCACCTAGTGGCTTTCAATAAGGCCCACCAGGTCATCTGCATTCCAGGGGTCTTACTGGTCATCCCAGGTCTGCACCAGCCTAGGGAGTGAATAAATCCATGACCACCCTCTCAACCATCTAAGCAGGAGTGGAGGACTCTGGCTGCAACCATTTCAGTACCAGATGCAGCAAGTCAAACATCTGTTATTAATTTGGCATATTCCTGGACATCTTGTAAGGCCAAGTCATAATAAGCCTTCTCGGGTTCGCTAGTCAGATATGGGGGCAGCACCTCTACTCACTTTTCTGGCATCAGCTTCTCCCACATTGCAACCCATTCGAAAACAGTCAAAATGCCTCCACATCATAGTCCGGCATCATTTTCTGCATCGCTCATCTTCCTGCATTCTGGACGTATATGTGTCGTCACCTGGACTTGAAAATGGGCTTCCGGCCTCCCACCAATCGCCTCTGTGAGCAACTCAATCTGCAACTCAATCTGCTGCTGCTGTTGTCTAAACTGGTCTTGTTGGTAATGCTGCTGTTGTTGCATCTGCTGGATAGCAGCTTTCTTGTCTTCTGATGTGCCAGCTGTTGCTGCTGCGGTGCGTTCACTAGATGCTTGATCAGGATCTCCATATTGTCTGACTTTGTCTTTTGGCCATCTTTACACAGAACATGCGGTGTGTCCACAGCCACTACTCAGGAGGTTCAGTATTTCCTCCTCAGTACACAAACCGCTGGAGTTCCTCTCTCCAGCCCTCCTGATCCCTGGCTATTTAAGCCCCAGACCATCCCCTGAGGTGGCAATAAGGTGGATAACCTCCTATCCGCTCTATGGTTGTCCACAAAAAACAGCCCTTTTACAAATTGGCTGTCAACCACTTGCAACACTTAATGTGCTGAAGGAATCCACCTGTATTTAATATCACTGAAGCCATTCACCTCAGCAAAACGTCTCTCCCCTCCAACAGCTTGCCATTGACTTTGTCACAATATGTATTCACATACTGTAGATAGTATGATAGAGTTTGAAGGGACATCCAGGGTCATCTGGTACAACCCCTACTCAATGCAGCATTCCCTAAACCATCTCAGACATATGTCTGTCCAGCCTCTGTTTGAACACTTCCATTGAAGAACTCACCACCTCTTGTTGCAACCTGTTCCACTCATTGATCACCCTCACTGCCAAAAAGTCCTTTCTAATATCTAATCTGTTTCTTCTTCCTTTCAGTTTCATTCCATTGCTTCTCATACTTCAACATGAAAATGAGAAGCAGCATGATCCCTCTACACTGTGACATCATTTCAGATATTTGTAGACAGTTATTAAAGCTCCTTTTAGCCTTATTTTTGGCAAGCTGCTAAACAGTTAACAGTTCCTCATAGGACATACTTTGCAGTTTGCTCACCTTCCTGGTAGCTCTTCTCTGAACTTGCTCCAGTTTTTCAGAGTCGTTTTTACAATGTAGTGCCCAGAACTGAAAACAGTATTTCAGATGAGGCCTGACCATGGATGAGTAGAGGGGAATAATTACTTCACGTGATCTAGAATGTATGCTGCTCCTAATACATTCTAGAATGGTGTTTGAATTTTTTACTGCTGCACCACCAGGTTGAGGACATGAGCCATGCATTAAATGTGTGTGAGGTTGCCCCGGCATAGGGCCACCACAAGGTTTGCATCGTTATGACACATGGCTTTCCCTGGCTCCTGATTCAGGGAGACAGCCATTGCTCAAACTTGACCTGGATAGCTGTCCATAACTCTTGAGCTCTGTGACTGCGATCTTCAAGGTATATTCATTTAAACACTGCCTGATTGTGGTGAGCACTGCTGCACAGTACGGAAGTGGGAGGATTCTCTCTGCACTGTTGGATCATGAGTTTCATTAACGAAGAGGTTGAGGGTGCTGGTGGAGGCCTTAAAGGAGGTGGAGGAGGTAGAAGCAGTGGAGGAAGTGCTAAATACAGAGATTTCTCCCGCAAGCCTTGAAGATTTCAAGACTTGCTCGCCTGCTCTCATAGTCACCAGAGTCACCTGGGGCCAAGTCAGCTCGTACAGGTGTTAGTGGTGAAATGCACCCTGGCAAACATAGATTTTTTCAAAGGACTGCTGCGCCCATCAGTTTTTTTTACTGCTGTGCAGGTTAGAAGATGTATGGTGGAACTCCATGGACTCTGATTGGTAAAAAAAAACCTTTATTGGTTGCATAAAAAAGACATGGAGGTGGGGGAGCGCAAGTAACGAAGCAGACTATGGCCGTTTTGCATACACAATATGTTTCAATGCATCCAGGTGTGTTATATATTACAATACAGCACAGATTAGCTAAAAATACAAATTTTTGTGTGGTCTGGCAACCTCTTTAAATCTTTGGCCCCTGGCTTGGCTTGTATTCACAGCAGAAAAATACAATGTTAAATTACAATTCAAAATACAATCCAATTTCAATGAAATTTGAATCCAGGAATAGATTATGATAATTCTGGAGCTTTAGCATTTTTGACTCCTGCACATGCAATAAGTTATAGTTTGCTATGCCTAAGTACTCGAGTAGAATTTGAAACACGTAAGCTGTTGTATTGATTTTTAACAACTTAGTCCAGACTTGCAATTTTATTGGAATTGAATACAGTTTGGATTATCTTTCACTGCTTGTGCAGATGTTTTTCTCTTAACCATTGCCTTCATAGAACATCTTACAATGTGTTACTTTGGGCCTACCTTGAAGTCAGCACCATTTGGCTTTAGATAAACATGCTGAAATCTTTCTAACACATCAATAAATATGTATTTATACTGCTATCAAGAATAATTTTTCAAATCTGTTATAATGAGAATAACTATAATTAAAAAAGGAAATGTATTATAAGTAAATATAATATTGATTACACTAGGCTACAGCACAAAAGGTAACATCCACTGGGACCTGGTATTTGAGATTTTGAAGCAATACCAGAACATCAACACTGCGCTAACAATTCTTATGGATGACATTGACATTTCAATAGTCTGTACCACAAAACAGATCTTTGTGATAAGTAAAACCTTAATACCCTATTTCTGTAGAAAACGGTAATTTCTGCAGATGTCATCATTGTTGAGGAAAAACATTAAACAGATGCTAAGCAGTTCATCTGATAACAAACAAGGCAATAAAAGTAAAGTGAAACTGCTTCAAGTTAGTAAGTAAAGTGCAGAGAAAAATTTATCATTTTCAAATACTTTTCCACATTTAAGCTACAGCAATCAGCCTATATTCCAACAGCAAAGAATGGAGCTTTTAATCCATTATGTCAACACACTTAGCTGTAAAAGAATAAATGTGCAATTACAATTTTCATTTTATCATCTAAATATAAGTTAAATAAAGAAACACTCCCAAAAATGTTTTATATGATAAACCTTTTGATATACAGCTCTGGCAAAAATTAAGAGACCACTGCAAAATTTTCAGTTTCTCTGATTTTTCTCTTCATAGGTATATTTTTGAGTAAAATATAAATTGTTCTTTTAGTCTCTAAACTTCTGACAACATGTTTTTTTCAGAAAAGGAGAAATGGTTAAAATGAAAAAAAAAAACAGTTCTTTCAGATCTCAAATAAACTAAAGAAAACAAGTTAATAATAAGGCTACGTTCACATTTGCGTTGTGCACCGCAGCGTCGGCGCCGCAACGCACAATGCAAACAAAAACGCAGCAAAACGCATGCACAACGCTGCGTTTTGCGCCGCATGCGTCCTTTTTTTCATTGATTTTGGACGCAGCAAAAATGCAACTTGCTGCGTCCTCTGCGCCCGGACGCGGGCGCTGCAGGGATGCATGCGGTGCAAAACGCAAGTGCGACGCATGTCCATGCGCCCCATGTTAAATATAGGGGCGCATGATGCATGTGGCGACGTTGCGGCGCCTGACGCTGCGGCGCAGACCGCAAATGTGAACGTAGCCTAACTTAGATACAACAATACTAATGTTTTAACTCAGTTCTGAAGAGTTCTGAAATCAATTTTTTGTGGAATAACCATGATTTTTAATCACAGCTTTCATGCGTCTTGGCATGCTTTCCACCAGTCTTTCACAATGCTTCTGGCGCAAAACTTTATGCAGTTCTTCTTTGTTTGATGGCTTTTGACTATCCATCATCCTCTTGATTACATTCCAGGGGTTTTCAATGGGGTTCAGGTCTGGAGATTGGGCTGCCCATGACAGGGTTTTGATGTGGTGGTCTCTTAATTTTTGCCAGAGCTGTATGTGTATAGTGTAATAGTGTATAGTGTAATGTGAGTGCAATAAAATACTAAAAGTCATCCTCTCCAGTTTCCAGTGCCACTCTATTCCACTTCTTACGTTATTGAAATTGTGACTTATCAAATCACATTGAGGTTTATTTGTGAACCAGAAATCGCTTTTACAATGTAAGCCTATGGAACTTCGTTTTGACACCCCATAGACTTACGTTATAAAAGCGACTTAACCCCAGTGTGATCAATTGATTTGGAATTTCAGTCAAGTGAGTAAGAAGAAGACCAGAGGTGCATTGTAAACCAGGGAAGATGACGATCGTTCAGTAAGTTATTGCATTTAAATTACATAACACATTTATTTAGACAGATTTAACAAATAAAAAAGCATTGAGAGTGCTTGTTTACATTGAAATATACAGTATTTGTTTGCTATTAGCAACACTTCCCTTTTACTTACGACAAATTGTTATACAAGGTCAATGGCACTGCATTAAAACTTAAAACAATGCTTTAGCTGTAAGGTCCATTTTAGAAAACATTGAGTAAATGTAGTTAAAGGGTATTCAAGTTTGATCACACAAAGGTTATTATTTTATTAATTTTCCATCTTTTTCTAAGAATTGTCCGTCCCTCTTGGCATTCCTTATTATGGGCTGTGCCACATGTGATTCAAACTGAAAAGTCATAATACTCTATGATCTTTTTGACTATCAGACAGCACTATGAAATGGCAAGCCCTTGGGAAAAGCCCTTGGATCCCATTCTCTTACACGATCATGGCCGAAAGTCTTGCCACCCTCGAAATTGTTCCAGAAAATAAAGTATTTCCCTCAGAAAAGTATTGAAATTACACATGCTTATTTCCTTTGTGTGTATTGGAGCAACACAAAAAAACTGAGAAACAATGGCAAATTTGACATTATTTAACAAAAAAAACAAAAGTAAGCCGTACAAAATTGTTGACACCTTCCTTTCCAAAATGTTGGGAAAACAACTTTGTTTCAAGCATGTGATGCTTGCTCAAACTTACCTGTAGCACATAAAAGGTGTAGGCAATACCAAAATCACACATGAAGCCAGATAAAAAGGGGAGAAGTTGATTCAATCTTTGCATTATGTGTCTGTGTGCGCTACACTATGCATGGAGAATAGAAAGACGAGAAGAGAACTGTTTAAGGACTTGAAAACCAACATTGTTGAAGAATAGCAGCAATCTCAAGGTTACAAGTCCATCTCTAGAGATTTTGATGTTCCTTTGTCCTTAGTGCGCAATATAATGAAGTTTACAGTCCATGCCACTGTAGCTAATCTTCCTGGACGTGGACGACAGAGAAAAATTGATGAAAGACTGCAGCGCAGGACAATATGGATGGTGGAAATGCAGTCCTAATCAAGTTTCAAAGAAATTCAAGCTGTCTTGCAGTCTCAGGGTGCATCAGTGTCAGCACGAACTACCCATTGACATTTGAATGAAATGAAACATTATGGCAAGACCCCACTGCTGACACCAAGTCATAAACAATCTAGACTGCAGTTTGTAAAAATTTACATAAGTAAGCCAAAATCCTTCTGGGAAAAGCGTATTGTGGACATATGAGACCAAGATAGAGCTTTTTGGTAAAGCACATCATTCTATGGATTACCAAAAATGGAATGAGGCCTTCAAAAACATAACACCGTTCCAACAGTCAAGTATTGTGGAGGTTCAAAGATGTTTTCGGGCTGTTTTGCTGCCTCTAGCACAACCCTGTGTGCAAAGCATCATGAAATCTGAAGATTATCAAAGGATTACGGTTCAGTTCAGAGTGTAGTGCCCAGTGACTGAATGCTGGGTTTGCGTGCTAGGTCATGGGTCTTCCAGCAGGACAATGACCCGAAACATACTTCAAGGAGCACCTAGAAGTAGATGGAAACAAAGTGCTGGAGAGTTCAGAAGTGACCAGCAATAAGTCCGGATCTAAATCCCATTGAACAGAGAGATCTTTACATTACTGTTGGGAGAAGGCACTCTTCAAATATGAGAAGAAAAAGCAAAGCTTAACTCTGGATTATTTAGAAAGGTAAATCAAAAAAATTGGGATTGCATTACTGCCATAGAACATTGGTTAAGTGCTATATTATGTACATGTGGAATTTTGAAAAATTGGAAATGCAATATTGCTATAGGAAAATTTACAGTAAAAAGAAGGTACTTAGCACATAAATTGGCCAATGCATATAAGCATAACTGCAACATCAACGTGTACCTTATAATTGGGTTCCTGTCAGGATAAGAAACCTCTTATCCACATCAATCAAAGAAGGCAGACGTGATTAGGAGCAGAGAGGAGGGAGAGACGCTGCAGCAATGACGCCCATATGATAGGACCACCCTTATTTACATACGGCTCAGGTGCATATCAGAAGGTATTTTTGGGCTATACAGGGGGAGTTGGGATCTGAGAACAACGTTTGTGGGATGCAGCACGGTAGCAGTGGTGCCATTTGTTCATAGGCTCAAAAACTGGTGACAGGTTCCCTTTGAGAGGGCAATGATGGAGGTGGGGGAGAGGACAATGATGTGATTCAGTTGATTAAGGAGGAAGGATGAGGATGAGGACAATGAGGGATGTGGAGGATGGGTGTGGGAGGAAGGAGGACTTATAATGGATGTACGAACAGGGGGAGGATGACGTTAGATATGGATGTAAATTAAATTGGGTGGTGGAGGAGGGTGCCAAGCCCCTGACAGTGTCCTCCTACATCTCACAATTCATTGATGCTATCGGGGACTTAAAATCTTTTGGGAGTGGGAGAGGAGGCGATAAGGTGCATAGAACCCTTTATAATGAATTGAAGGTGGGAGAAGATGCTGTCAGTGACTTGTAATGAATTGGGAGGATGCTCAGTAACTGATTACATCTCCCCCCCAAATTAATTTTGATGCTATCAAAGACTTATAATGAATGATGGGGACAACAGGCTATGTGTATACATTCAGGCTTTGTAGGAGAAAATTCTGCTGCATATCCAAATGTTTTGGCAGAAAGAACACTGCATAAAACACATTCATCTTTTTTTCCACATTTTGCCATGTTTTTATTACATTTTTCCCCCATTAGTATCGGTGAAATATGCTGCAAGAATTGACATTATGCAGATTTTAATCTGCTGCAAATCTGCTAGGAAAAAATAAGCAATGTATGCACGAGACTTCAAGGATCTCGTTCACTTTGCTTGTAAAACTGTAAAACTTTGCATATTTTCCAAGCGCACAAAACCTTACAGGTAATTAGGGAGAGCCACATACTGAATAATTTATATTATTGGGTTACATAGTTATTAAGGTTGAAGGAAGACTTTAAGTCCATCTAGTTCAACCCATAGCCTAGCATGCCCTAACATGTTGATCCAGGGGAAGGCAAAAAAACCCCATGTGGTAAGAGTAAGCTCCATCATGGGGAAAAAAATTCCTTCCCGACCCCACATACGGCAATCAGACTAGTTCCCTGGATCAACGCCTTATCAAGGAATCTAATATATATACCCTGTAATATTATAATTTTCCAGGAAGGTATCCAGTCCCCTCTTAAATTGAAGCAATGAGTCACTCATTACAACATCATACGGCAGAGAGTTCCATAGTCTCACTGCTCTTACAGTAAAGAATCCGCGTCTGTTATTATGCTTAAACCTTTTTTCCTCCAGACGTAGAGGATGCCCCCTTGTCCCTGTCAGCGGTCTATGATTAAAAAGATCAGCAGAAAGGTCTTTGTACTGTCCCCTCATATATTTATACATTAACATAAGATCACCCCTTAGTCTTCGTTTTTCCAAACTAAATAGCCCCAAGTGTAATAACCTATCTTGGTATTGCAGACCCCCCAGTCCTCTAATAACCTTGGTTGCTCTTCTCTGCACCCGCTCCAGTTCAGCTATGTCTTTCTTATACACCGGAGACCAGAACTGTGCACAGTATTCTAAGTGTGGTCGCACTAGTGACTTGTATAGAGGTAAAATTATGTTCTCCTCATGAGCATCTATGCCTCTTTTAATGCATCCCATTATTTTATTTGCCTTTGTAGCAGCTGCCTGACACTGGCCACTGAATATGAGTTTGTCATCCACCCATACACCCAGGTCTTTTTCATTGACGGTTTTGCCCAGAGTTTTAGAATTAAGCACATAGTTATACATCTTATTACGTCTACCCAAGTGCATGACCTTACATTTATCCCCATTAAAGCTCATTTGCCATTTATCAGCCCAAGCTTCTAGTTTACATAAATCAGCCTGTAATATAAAATTGTCCTCCCCTGTATTGATTACCCTGCAGAGTTTAGTGTCATCTGCAAATATTGAAATTCTACTCTGAATGCCCCCTACAAGGTCATTAATAAATATGTTAAAAAGAAGAGGGCCCAATACTGACCCCTGTGGTACCCCACTACTAACCGTGACCCAGTCCGAGTGTGCTCCATTAATAACCACCCTTTGTTTCCTATCCCTGAGCCAACTCTCAACCCACTTGCACATATTTTCCCCTATCCCCATTATTCTCATTTTATGTATCAACCTTTTGTGTGGCACTGTATCAAAAGCTTTTGAAAAGTCCATATACACTACATCTACTGGGTTCCCTTGGTCCAGACCGGAACTTACCTCTTCATAGAAGCTGATCAAATTAGTCTGACATGATCGGTCCCTAGTAAACCCGTGCTGATACTGGGTCATGAGGTTATTCCTCTTCAGATACTCCAGTATAGCATCCCTTAGAATGCCCTCCAGGATTTTACCCACAGTAGAGGTTAAACTTACTGGCCTATAATTTCCGAGTTCAGTTTTTGTCCCCTTTTTGAATATTGGCACCACATTTGCTATACGCCAGTCCTGTGGTACAGACCCTGTTATTATGGACTCTTTAAAGATTAAAAATAATGGTCTATCAATGACTGTACTTAATTCCTGCAGTACTCGGGGGTGTATCCCATCCGGGCCCGGAGATTTGTCAATTTTTGTGATTTTTAGACGCCGCCGTACTTCCTGCTGGGTTAAGCAGGTAACATTAAATTGGGGATTATTATCACTAGTCATATTGGCTGCCATGGGATTTTCTTTTGTAAATACTGATGAAAAAAAGTCATTTAGCATATTGGCTTTTTCCTCATCCTCATCCATCATTTCACCCAGACTATTTTTAAGGGGGCCAACACTATCATTTTTTAGTTTCTTACTATTTATGTAGTTAAAGAATATTTTGGGGTTATTTTTGCTCTCTCTAGCAATGAGTCTCTCTGTCTCAATCTTTGCTGCCTTGATTTGCTTTTTACATAATTTATTTAATTTTTTGTATTTATTTAATGCCTCCTCACTACCTACTTCCTTTAATTCTCTAAATGCTTTCTTTTTGTCACTTATTGCGCCCCTTACAGCTTTATTTAGCCATATTGGTTTCCTCCTATTTCTAGTATGTTTATTCCCATACGGTATATACTGTGCACAGGTCCTATCCAGGATGCTAATAAATGTCTCCCATTTTCTTTGTGTATTTTTATGCCTCAGGATATCGTCCCAGTTAATTGCACCAAGATCCTCTCTCATCCGTTGGAAATTTGCCCTCCTGAAGTTTAGTGTCCTTGTCACCCCTCTACTACACATCTTATTAAAGGAGACCTGAAAACTTATTATTTCGTGATCACTATTCCCCAAGTAACCCCCAACCCTTATATTTGATATGCGGTCTGGCCTGTTGGTTAATATTAGGTCTAGCAGTGCCCCCCTTCTTGTTGGGTCCTGAACCAGTTGTGAAAGGTAATTGTCTCTCATAGTTGTCAAAAACCGATTACCTTTACTGGAACTGCAGGTTTCTGTTCCCCAATCTATTTCAGGGTAGTTGAAGTCCCCCATAATAATGACTTCTCCTTGAGTCGCAGCTTCATCTATTTGCTTTACGAGGATATTCTCCATTGCTTCCATTATTTTTGGAGATTTATAACAAACCCCTATCAGTAATTTATTATTTTTTCCCCCTCCCCTTATCTCCACCCACAGGGACTCTACATTTTCATTAGATTCACCTATATTATCACGCAGGATGGGTTTTAAGGTCGATTTTACATACAGACACACCCCACCCCCTCGCTTATCTGTACGGTCATTTCTGAACAGACTATAGCCCTGCAAGTTAACAGCCCAGTCATGGCTCTCATCCAGCCATGTTTCAGATATCCCCACCATGTCATAATTATGTTCCAACAACATTAGTTCTAATTCGTCCATTTTGTTGGCGAGGCTTCTGGCATTAGTATACATGCACTTGATGTTCCTCTCTGTACCTCTATTCTTTCTTAAATTACTAACTGTTCTAACCCCACCCCCCATGCCTCCGCCACCCCCAGCTTCTATATTTGTGCCCAGGTCTCTATCTGCACTATCTTCCCCTCCTATAAAATGAATACCCTCCCCCCCAATCCCTAGTTTAAACACTCCTCCAACCTTCTAACCATTTTCTCCCCCAGCACAGCTGCACCTTCCCCATTGAGGTGCAGCCTATCCCTAGCGTAGAGCCTGTAGCCAACTGAGAAGTCGGCCCAGTTCTGCAGGACCCCAAACCCCTCCTTCCTACACCAATTCTTGAGCCACTTATTAACCTCCCTAATCTCCCGTTGCCTCTCTGGTGTGGCATGTGGTACAGGCAGTATTTCAGAAAATACCACGTTGGAGGTCCTTGCTTTCAGCTTGCAGCCTAATTCCCTGAAATCATCTTTAAGGACCTTCCACCTACCTCTAACTTTGTCATTTGTGCCAATGTGCACCATGACCACTGGGTCCTCACCAGCCCCTCCCAGTAATCTGTCCACCCGATCAGCGATGTGTCGGACTCGAGCGCCAGGTAGGCAGCACACCGTTCGACGATCCCTGTCTTTGTGACAGATTGCCCTATCTGTTCCCCTAATAATTGAGTCCCCCACTACCAGCACCTGTCTGGCCTGCCCTGCTCTCCTATTTCCCTCCTTACTGGAGCAGTCACTCCTCCGGCTTTCAGAGGACATGCCTGGCTGCAGCAGTGCTACCCCTGTACTGGCACCCCCCTCATCCGCCAACTTAGCAAACTTATTGGGGTGTGCCAGATCAGGACTAGCCTCCCTGGCACTCTTCCCTCTACCCCGC
Source organism: Ranitomeya variabilis (assembly GCF_051348905.1). Classification (NCBI taxonomy): domain Eukaryota; kingdom Metazoa; phylum Chordata; class Amphibia; order Anura; family Dendrobatidae; genus Ranitomeya; species Ranitomeya variabilis. The sequence continues at coordinate 305,790,379 of NC_135236.1, forward strand.
TTCCTAACTGTCACCCAGCTAACTGCCTCACTGTCCTGCAGCTCCATCCTACCATCCCCCTCCTCATCTATCCCATTGAGCGTCTGCTCTGTGAGCAGAAGACTCCTCTCCATATTGTCTATGGATCTCAGTGTTGCCAGCTGCACATTTAGATCCAGTATCTGGGTTTCCAAATGCACAACGTGCTCACATCTCGCACAGCAGTATGCACCCTCGACCGGCTGATCAAGGACTGCATACATGTGGCAAGATGTGCACTGGATGGCATTAACAATTGTGGAGCACATTTCCTAATGGGGATTGCACCAGACAGAAATGTTAAATTAAAAAAAAAAAATACAAAGTATTAATTAACACTTTGGGTAGTAGGGGGGTGACAAGGACACTAAACTTCAGGAGGGCAAATTTCCAACGGATGAGAGAGGATCTTGGTGCAATTAACTGGGACGATATCCTGAGACATAAAAATACACAAAGAAAATGGGAGACGTTTATTAGCATCCTGGATAGGACCTGTGCACAGTATATACCGTATGGGAATAAACATACTAGAAATAGGAGGAAACCAATATGGCTAAATAGAGCTGTAAGGGGCGCAATAAGGGACAAAAAGAAAGCATTTAGAGAATTAAAGGAAGTAGGTAGTGAGGAGGCATTAAATAAATACAGAAAACTGAATAAATTCTGTAAAAAGCAAATCAAGGCAGCAAAGATTGAGACAGAGAGACTCATTGCCAGAGAGAGTAAAAATAATCCCAAAATATTCTTTAACTATATAAATAGTAAGAAACTAAAAAATGACAGTGTTGGCCCCCTTAAAAATAGTCTGGGTGAAATGGTGGATGAGGATGAGGAAAAAGCCAATATGCTAAATGACTTTTTTTCATCAGTATTTACAAAAGAAAATCCCATGGCAGACAAAATGACTAGTGATAAAAATTCCCCATTAAATGTCACCTGCTTAACCCAGCAGGAAGTACAGCGGCGTCTAAAAATAACTAAAATTGACAAATCTCCGGGCCCGGATGGGATACACCCCCGAGTACTGCAGGAACTAAGTACAGTCATTGATAGACCATTATTTTTAATCTTTAAAGACTCCATAATAACAGGGTCTGTACCACAGGACTGGCGTATAGCAAATGTGGTGCCAATATTCAAAAAAGGGGCAAAAACTGAACTCGGTAATTATAGGCCAGTAAGTTTAACCTCTACTGTGGGTAAAATCCTGGAGGGCATTCTAAGGGATGCTATGCTGGAGTATCTGAAGAGGAATAACCTCATGACCCAGTATCAGCACGGGTTTACTAGGGACCGTTCATGTCAGACTAATTTGATCAGCTTCTATGAAGAGGTAAGTTCAGGACTGGACCAAGGGAACCCAGTGGACGTAGTATATATGGACTTTTCCAAAGCTTTTGATACGGTGCCACACAAAAGGTTGTTACATAAAATGAGAGTAATGGGGATAGGGGAAAATATGTGTAAGTGGGTTGAGAGCTGGCTCAGGGATAGGAAACAAAGGGTGGTTATTAATGGAGCACACTCGGACTGGGTCGCGGTTAGCAGTGGGGTACCACAGGGGTCAGTATTGGGCCCTCTTCTTTTTAACATATTTATTAATGACCTTGTAGGGGGCATTCAGAGTAGAATTTCAATATTTGCAGATGACACTAAACTCTGCAGGGTAATCAATACAGGGGAGGACAATTTTATATTACAGGATGATTTATGTAAACTAGAAGCTTGGGCTGATAAATGGCAAATGAGCTTTAATGGGGATAAATGTAAGGTCATGCACTTGGGTAGAAGTAATAAGATGTATAACTATGTGCTTAATTCTAAAACTCTGGGCAAAACCGTCAATGAAAAAGACCTGGGAGTATGGGTGGATGACAAACTCATATTCAGTGGCCAGTGTCAGGCAGCTGCTACAAAGGCAAATAAAATAATGGGATGTATTAAAAGAGGCATAGATGCTCATGAGGAGAACATAATTTTACCTCTATACAAGTCACTAGTTCGACCACACTTAGAATACTGTGCACAGTTCTGGTCTCCGGTGTATAAGAAAGACATAGCTGAACTGGAGCGGGTGCAGAGAAGAGCGACCAAGGTTATTAGAGGACTGAGGGGTCTGCAATACCAAGATAGGTTATTACACTTGGGGCTATTTAGTTTGGAAAAACGAAGACTAAGGGGTGATCTTATGTTAATGTATAAATATATGAGGGGACAGTACAAAGACCTTTCTGATGATCTTTTTAATCATAGACCTGAGACAGGGACAAGGGGGCATCCTCTACGTCTGGAGGAAAGAAGGTTTAAGCATAATAACAGACGCGGATTCTTTACTGTAAGAGCAGTGAGACTATGGAACTCTCTGCCGTATGATGTTGTAATGAGTGATTCATTAATTAAATTTAAGAGGGGACTGGATGCCTTTCTGGAAAAGTATAATGTTACAGGGTATATACACTAGATTCCTTGATAAGGCGTTGATCCAGGGAACTAGTCTGATTGCCGTATGTGGAGTCGGGAAGGAATTTTTTTCCCCATGGTGGAGTTACTCTTTGCCACATGGGGTTTTTTTGCCTTCCCCTGGATCAACATGTTAGGGCATGTTAGGCTAGGCTATGGGTTGAACTAGATGGACTTACAGTCTTCTTTCAACCTTAATAACTATGTAACTATGTAACTATGTAACTTGGAACAGCAATTCCTCCTTTGGAAACTCCCTGATTCCAAAGTCACTGAGTCACAAGTCACACTTACCGCCGTTCACACTTACGCTCAGGTCACACTCAGCTCACTCACACTCGCTATGCTGAAGATTTAAAGATTTTTTTTTTCCTCTATTTCCCTTCAACAACAAGCCTCCTTGCTGTTCAAATGCACTTCCAAAAAAAAAGGTGACGCAGATTATAGTTAATAGGGGACACAGTGTTGCTTATCACTTTATATTTTTAATGGTGGGGTACCATAGCTGTATCTGTATCAGGTCTGCGACGATCATCGTGACAAGACGAGTCGTGGCTTGGGGATGTCGACTTGAAGGTGTCACCAGATGGAGAAGAAACAGGAGAAAGCTGCTGTAATCAGATGAGACGTCAGCGGTAAGTGCCGGGATGTAGATATTATTCTGTATCTGCACTGTTACATGAGTGATATTGTTTTTTGTAAAATCCCTTATTCTACATTTTCACATTTATGTGAAATGTCTGTGTGCTTCCAGGTTTTTTTTATCAGATGGACTCATAGGTTTTTATAGGTCCAGTCACACATGTATGAATATCATGGATCTGAGAATTAGATCTGTGAGGGTCAGAGAATGTTCTGTTCTGCTCTGATCCAATTGTGAGGATCAGAATAGCACATGATCCATGCATCTGTAAAAGCTCACAGCTCACCGACACTGCACACGGATGTAGGAATGTTTGTTATTATGTATAGCACAGTCCCTTAATACATAGTGTACTCACTTACTATGTACAACACAGTGACTAGTATACACTCACCGGCCACTTTATTAGGTACACCTGTCCAACTTCTTGTTAACACTTAATTTCTAATCAGCCAATCACATGGCGGCAACTCAGTGCATTTAGGCATGTAGACATGGTCAAGACAATCTCCTGCAGTTCAAACCGAGCATCAGTATGGGGAAGAAAGGTGATTTGAGTGCCTTTGAACGTGGCATGGTTGTTGGTGCCAGAAGGGCTGGTCTGAGTATTTCAGAAACTGCTGATCTACTGGGATTTTCACGCACAACCATCTCTAGGGTTTACAGAGAATGGTCCGAAAAAGAAAAAAAATCCACTGAGCGGCAGTTCTGTGGGCGGAAATGCCTTGTTGATGCCAGAGGTCAGAGGAGAATGGGCAGACTGGTTCGAGCTGATAGAAAGGCAACAGTGACTCAAATCGCCACCCGTTACAACCAAGGTAGGCCTAAGAGCATCTCTGAATGCACAGTGCGTCGAACTTTGAGGCAGATGGGCTACAGCAGCAGAAGACCACACCGGGTACCACTCCTTTCAGCTAAGAACAGGAAACTGAGGCTACGATTTGTACAAGCTCATCGAAATTGGACAGTAGAAGATTGGAAAAACATTGCTTGGTCTGATGAGTCTCGATTTCTGCTGCGACATTCGGATGGTAGGGTCAGAATTTGGCGTAAACAACATGAAAGCATGGATCCATCCTGCCTTGTATGGAGCATCTTTGGGATGTGCAGCCGACAAATCTGCGGCAACTGTGTGATGCCATCATGTCAATATGGACCAAAATCTCTGAGGAATGCTTCCAGCACCTTGTTGAATCTATGCCACGAAGAATTGAGGCAGTTCTGAAGGCAAAAGGGGGTCCAACCCGTTACTAGCATGGTGTACCTAATAAAGTGGCCGGTGAGTGTATATGTACTCACTTTTTATGCATACCATAGTCCCTTAAGTATATAGTGTACTCACATATTATGTATAGCAGAGTACTTTAGTATATAGTGTACTCACTTTTTATGTATAGCAGAGTCCCTTAGTAAATAGTGCACAATCTTGTTATCTACAGCACAGTCCTTAGTTACATAGTTAACTCTTTTATTATGTATAACATCATCCCTTATTACATACCATCCTCTCTAGTTATATATGGTGCAGTCCATTATTATTTAGCTTGCTCTGCTGTTATGTACAGTGCTGTCTGTTACATAGTTTATTCTTGTTATTTTTGTTATTCACAGCGCCCTCTTTTATTACATAGTTCCTTTTCTTGTTAGATACAAAATGATTTCTGATGGATTTGCTGGTGATCAAAAGACTAGTCCAGCAGCTACTCCATTATAAAAGAAGCTTTCCCATGCTCCATCAGCCATCATTGCATTATATACCTAAGAATATAGGATGGTATGTAATAAAGAACAAGGCCAATATGTAAGGAACGGTGCTGTACAAAACAAGATAATGCACTGTCTAATAAGAGACAGCAATATACAGTTTACATACCCCAGAAGAAATGTTGCTTTTTTGGCCTTTTTTCAGAGAATATGAATGATAACACCAATACTTTTTACCCACTCATGGATAGTGGTTGGGTGAAGCCATTTATTGTCAAACTACTGTGTTTCTCTTTTTAAATCAATCATACTGAAAACCCAAAACATCCAAATAACCTTGATCAAAAGTTTACACACCCTGGTGATTTTGGCCTGATAACATGCACAGAAGTTGACATAAATGGGTTTGAACGGCTACTAAAGGTAACATCCTCACCTGTGACCTGTTTGCTTGTATTCGGTGTGTGTGCATAAAAGCTGAGTGAGTTTCTGGGATCCAGACAGACACTTGCATCTTTCATCCAGCCACTGACCTCTCTAAATTGTGAGTCATGGGGAAAGCAAAAGAATTGCCAACAAAATCTACGGAAAAGGTAGTCGAACTGTATAAAACACGAAAGGGATACAAAAAGATATCCAATAAATTGATAATGCAAGTCAGCAGCGTTCAAACAGTGATTAACAAATGGAAAATCAGGGGCTCTGTAAAAAACAAAACCACATTCAGGTAGTCCACCAGAAATGTCATCCATTGGTGTGTGTGGTGGTGAGGCCTAATCTAACTTGTTTTGCTTATCTTTCAGGTTACATCGGGGACTTATCTACAGCATTACAAAATGCTGTAAATAAGCCCCTGATAGCGGTGGCCTTACTTTATAGGCAAAAAATGGGGTGACAGATTCCCTTTAAGCAGTTCTTTGCTTGATGGCTTGTGACTATCCATCATCCTCTTGATTACATTCCAGAAGTTTTCAATGGGGTTCAGGTCTGGAGATTGGGCTGCCCATTACAGGGTTTTGATGTGGTGGTCTCTTAATTTTTGGCAGAGCTGTATATGTACCAACTCAAAACCCTAAATATAAGTAGTTTAGGGAAAAAGAGGATCCATTGTTCACCGTAAATCAAATAAATAGGTATAAAAAATACATAGAGTTCACCGATTAGCACCAAATTAAAACATAACTTTTAATGTAATAATATTAAAAATACCAATGTATATGAATTTCACTATATTCCCATTACCCCATATGATATGATTCTGTTCAAAAAAACAAACAATTGAAAGGGAGGAAAAATTCACCCTATATTAAATCACTATGGATTCCCTCCCTAACAGCAGAGGTTGGCACTCTTAAACCTGTGCAATGGTGCCTCCGCTCACCGACGGCTCTCCCTCCTTTCTCTGAATAGCCCTTACAAAATGGAGAGCACAAAGACATAACAATATTGTACCATATATGATCAGGTGAGCCTAATACCCTACCTCTGATATACCATATGGCACGTGCAATACATTCACTGGCCACTTTATTAGGTACACCTGTCCAACTTCTTGTTAACACTTAATTTCTAATCAGCCAATCACATGGCGGCAACTCAGTGCATTTAGGCATGTAGACATGGTCAAGACAATCTCCTGCAGTTCAAACCGAGCATCAGTATGGGGAAGAAAGGTGATTTGAGTGCCTTTGAACGTGGCATGGTTGTTGGTGCCAGAAGGGCTGGTCTGAGTATTTCAGAAACTGCTGATCTACTGGGATTTTCACGCACAACCATCTCTAGGGTTTACAGAGAATGGTCCGAAAAAGAAAAAAAATCCACTGAGCGGCAGTTCTGTGGGCGGAAATGCCTTGTTGATGCCAGAGGTCAGAGGAGAATGGGCAGACTGGTTCGAGCTGATAGAAAGGCAACAGTGACTCAAATCGCCACCCGTTACAACCAAGGTAGGCCTAAGAGCATCTCTGAATGCACAGTGCGTCGAACTTTGAGGCAGATGGGCTACAGCAGCAGAAGACCACACCGGGTACCACTCCTTTCAGCTAAGAACAGGAAACTGAGGCTACGATTTGTACAAGCTCATCGAAATTGGACAGTAGAAGATTGGAAAAACGTTGCTTGGTCTGATGAGTCTCGATTTCTGCTGCGACATTCGGATGGTAGGGTCAGAATTTGGGGTAAACAACATGAAAGCATGGATCCATCCTGCCTTGTATGGAGCATCTTTGGGATGTGCAGCCGACAAATCTGCGGCAACTGTGTGATGCCATCATGTCAATATGGACCAAAATCTCTGAGGAATGCTTCCAGCACCTTGTTGAATCTATGCCACGAAGAATTGAGGCAGTTCTGAAGGCAAAAGGGGGTCCAACCCGTTGCTAGCATGGTGTACCTAATAAAGTGGCCGGTGAGTGTATATCAGAGAGGGAGATATATTATAATAAATTCTGTAACAGACACCAAAATCATATATAAAGAGAGTCTGGCATAGGCAGATATATATTGCACATATTCCCAGTTGTAAACTATATCTAATGGGGCAAAACATATTCAAAGTTCAGGTGGTATCTTATTAGATGTACCATATACCATCATTTATGCAGTATTAAATATCCACATGCATATTGCCCCAATAGAAATCAAGGATTATATGTAACAAACAAAATCTCATATTATCAAAAATTGGGGTTAAAAAAATCATCCAAGATAACAACAAATAGGTAATAGCAAACAAGAACAGACAAAAAGATTGCTATTTAAATTGCACAATCTATTCAGGGCCAATACCCCTTGTTCATTCATTTAGGAGATCTTTTACCCCATAAATAATTCAGATCAAGAAAAAGCCAGCATGTATAATTCTTGACGTGTTTCCCTAATTACTTGGTTCCTCAGGAGAACATACTGGTACACAGCCCATAAACGGGTGAACTTATCTTAATAGAAGACAATGTGGGAATAGTGCCCATCTGCATGTATCTAGGGAATTGATACTCGTCAAAGGAGGATCCGTTGCACAAAAGTAAATTAAAAAATGACAACATTTTAATTAAAATCATTAAAAGTATAAAGTAATACAAATTCAAGCAGGTCAAATAAAAATGACACATGCAAAATACGCCTATGTGGCGTCATGGAATGATCGCGTCCCTGCAGATCGGGTGAAGGGGTTAACTCCTATTTTACCCGATCTGCAGGGAGAGGGGGAGTGGTACTTCAGCCCAGGGGGGGTGGCTTCACCCCCCCGTGGCTACGATCGCTCTGATTGGCTGTTGAAAGTGAAACTGCCAATCAGAGCGATTTGTAATATTTCACCTAAAGAACTGGTGAAATATTACAATCCAGCCATGGCCGATGCTGCAATACCATCGGCCATGGCTGGAAAACCTGAAGTGACCCCCCCCACCCCACCGATCGCCCCCCCAGTGCTCCGTTATGGGGTCCGGTCCCCTCCGTCCTGTGCTCCGCTCCCCCGTCCTCCTGCCCGCTCCCCCCCTGCTCCTATGTCACCCCCCGGTGCTCCGACGCCCCCCCCGTGCCCTGATCTCCCCCCCTTATACTTACCGAGGCTCCCGGTGTCGGTCCGTCTCCTCGCTGGGCGCCGCCATCTTCCAAAATGGTGGGCGCATGCTCAGTGCGCCCGCCGAATCTGCCGGCCGGCAGATTCATTACAAGTACATTTTGATCGCTGTGGTAGGTTCTATCACAGCGATCAAAATAAAAAAATAATAAATAACCCCCCCCCCCTTTATCACCCCCATAGGAAGGGACAATGATAAAATAAAGAAAATATTTTTTTTTCTTTTTCCACTAGGGTTAGGGTTAGAACTAGGGTTAGAACTAGGGGTAGGGTTAGGAGTAGGGTTAGGGTTACGGGTAGGGTTAGGGGTAGGGCTATGGCATGTGCACACAGAGCGGATCGGCAGCGGATCCGCAGCGGATTGGCAGCGGATCTGCAGCGGATTGGCCGCGGATCCGCAGCGGATTGGCAGCGGATCCGCAGCGGATTGGCCGCGGATCCGCAGCGGATTGGCAGCGGATTGGCCGCAGATCCGCAGCGGATTGGCCGCTGCGAATTCGAAGCAGTTTTCCATCAGGTTTACAGTACCATGTACACCTAAGGAAAACCAAATCCGCTGTGCCCATGGTGCGGAAAATTCCGTGCAGAAACGCTGCATTGTATTTTCCGCAGCATGTCAATTCTTTGTGCGGATTCCGCAGCGTTTTACACCTGTTCCTCAATAGGAATCCGCAGGTGAAATCCGCACAAAAAAACACTGGAAATCTGCTGTAAATCCGCAGGTAAAACGCAGTGCCTTTTACCTGCAGATTTTTCAAAAATCGTGTGGAAAAATCTCACACGAATCCGCAACGTGGGCACATAGCCTTAGGGTTAGGGTTGGAATTAGAGTTAGGGTTGGAATTAGGGCTAGGGTTTGAAATAGGGTTAAGATTAGGCTTGTGGTTAGGGTTACGGATAGGGTTAGGGGTGTGTTGGGGTTACAGTTGTGGTTAGGGTTGGGATTAGGGTTACGGTTGGGATTAGGGTTAGGATTAGGGTTGGAATTAGGGTTACGGTTGTGTTGCGGTTAGGGTTGTGGTTAGGGGTGTGTTGGGGTTAGGGTTGTGATTAGGGTTATGGCTACAGTTGGGATTAGGATTAGGGGTGTGTTGGGGTTAGTGTTGAAGTTAGAATTGAGGGGTTTCCACTGTTTAGGCACATCAGGGGTCTCCAAACGCAACATGGCGCCACCATTGATTCCAGCCAATCTTGCGTTCAAAAAGTCAAATGGTGCTCCCGCCCTTCCAAGCCCTGACGTGCGCCCAAACAGTGGTTTACCCCCACATTTGGGGTACCAGCGTACTCAGGACAAACTGGGCAACAACTGTTGGGGTCCAATTTCTCCTGTTACCCTTGCAAAAATACAAAATTACTTGCTAAAACATAATTTTTGAGGAAAGAACAATTATTTTTTATTTTCACGGCTCTGCGTTATAAACTTCTGTGAAGCACTTGGGGGTTAAAAGTGCTCACCACACATCTAGATAAGTTCCTTCGGGGGTCTAGTTTCCAAAATGGGGTCACTTGTGGGGTGTTTCTACTGTTTAGGCACATCAGGGGCTCTGCAAATGCAATGTGACGCCCGCAGACCATTCCATCAAAGTCTGCATTTCAAATGTCACTACTTCCCTTCCGAGCCCTGACGTGTGCCCAAGCAGTGGTTTACCCCCACATATGGGGTATCAGCGTACTCACAACAAACTGGGCAACAAATATTGGGGTCCAAATTCTCCTGTTACCCTTCTGAAAATAAAAAATTGCTTGCTAAAACATCTTTCTTGAGGAAAGAAAAATGATTTTTTATTTTCACGGCTCTGCGTTGTAAACTTCTGTGAAGCACTTGGGGGTTGAAAGTGCTCACCACACATCTAGATAAGTTCCTTGGGGGGTCTAGTTTCCAAAATGGGGTCACTTGTGGGGGGTTTCTACTGTTTAGGCATATCAGGGGCTCTGCAAACGTAACATGATGCCCGCAGACCATTCCATCAAAGTCTGCATTCCAAAACGTCACTACTTCCCTTCCAAGCCCCGGCATGTGCCCAAACAGTGGTTTACCCTCACATATGGGGTATCAGCGTACTCAGGAGAAACTGGACAACAACTTTTGGGGTCCAATTTCTCCTGTTACTCTTGCAAAAATAAAAAAATTCTGGGCTAAAAAAATATTTTTGAGGAAAGGAAACACATTTTTTATTTTCACGGCTCTGCGTTATAAACTTCTGTGAAGCACTTGGGGGTTCAAAGTGCTCACTACACATCTAGATAAGTTCCCTTGGTGGTCTAGTTTCCAAAATGGAGTCAATTGTTGGGAGTTCCTACTGTTTAGGCACATCAGGGGCTCTGCAAACGCAACCTGGCGCCCGCAGAGCATTCCATCAAAGTCTGCATTTCAAAACGTCACTACTTCCCTTCCGAACCCCGACGTGTGCCAAAACAGTGGTTTACCCCCACATATGGGGTATCAGCGTACTCAGGAGAAACTGGACAACAACTTTTGGGGTCCAATTTCTCCTGTTACCCTTGGGGAAATAAAAAATTGTGGGCTAAAAAATCATTTTTGAGAAAAGAAAAATTATTTTTTATTTTCATGGCTCTGCGTTATAAACTTCTGTGAAGCACTTGGGGGTTCAAAGTGCTCACCACACATCTAGATTAGTTCCTTGGGAGGTCTAGTTTCCAAAATGGGGTCACTTGTAGGGGAGCTCCAATGTTTAGGCACACAGGGGCTCTCCAAACGCGACATGGTGTCCGCTAACGATTGGAGCTAATTTTCCATTCAAAAAGTCAAATGGCACGCCTCCCATTCCGAGCCTTGCCGTGCACCAAAACAGTGGTTTACCCCCACATATGAGGTATCAGCATACTCAGGAGAAATTGCCCAACAAATCTTAGGATCCATTTTATCCTGTTGCCCATGTGAAAATGAAAGAATTGAGGCTAAAATAAATTTTGTGTGAAAAAAAAGTACTTTTTCATTTTTGCGGATCAATTTGTGAAGCACCTGGGGGTTTAAAGTGCTCACTATGCCTCTAGATGAGTTCCTAGGGGGGTCTAGTTTCCAAAATGGGGTCATTTGTGGAGGAGCTCCAATGTTTAGGCACACAGGGGCTTTCCAAACGCGACATGGTGTCCGCTAACGATGGAGATAATTTTTCATTCAAAAAGTCAAATAGCGCTCCTTCCCTTCCGAGCCTTACCATGTGCCCAAACAGTGGTTTACCCCCACATGTGAGGTATTGGTGTACTCAGGATAAATTGCCCAACAAAATTTAATATCCATTTTCTCCTGTTGCCCATGTGAAAATGAAAAAATTGAGGCTAAAATAATTTTTTTGTGAAAAAAAAGTACTTTTTCATTTTTACGGATCAATTTGTGAAGCACCTGGGGGTTTAAAGTGCTCACTATGCTTCTAGATAAGTTCCTTGGGGGGTCTAGTTTCCAAAATGTGGTCACTTGTGGGGAAGCTCCAATGTTTAGGCACACGGGGGCTCTCCAAACGCGACATGGTGTCCGCTAAAGATTGGAGCCAATTTTTCATTCAAAAAGTCAAATGGCGCTCCTTCCCTTCCGAGCCCAAACAGTGGTTTACCCCCACATATGAGGTATCAGCGTACTCAGGACAAATTGGACAACAACGTTCGTGGTCCAATTTCTCCTTTTACCCTTGGGAAAATAAAAAATTGTTGCTAAAAATCATTTTTGTGACTAAAAAGTTAAATGTTCATTTTTTACTTCCATATTGCTTCTGCTGCTGTGAAACACCTGAAGGGTTAATACACTTCTTAAATGTGGTTTTGAGCACCTTGAGGGGTGCAGTTTTTAGAATGGTGTCACTTTTGGGTATTTTCAGCCATATAGAACCCTCAAACTGACTTCAAATGTGAGGTGGTCCCTAAAAAAAATGGTTTTGTAAATTTTGTTGTAAAAATTAGAAATCACTGGTCAAATTTTAACCCTTATAACTTCCTAGCAAAAAAAAAATTTGTTTCCAAAATTGTGCTGATGTAAAGTAGACATGAGAACAAAATATGAGGAACCGGAGCATGATTGTATAAAAGGAATGCTTTATTATAACAAAATAATTAATTAAAAACAGTAGTAACATTGGAGGGAGGGGTGCCCAGGTAAATACGCAGGGACTGCTGCGGGTGATTAACTTATCTACACATGTCCTCTCAGCGCACCAGATAGAGGTTTTGAGTAGAGGTTTTGAAATTCTCTCCCACTAACTCTTTTAATTATTTTTCAGCGTTGAAGGATCTGCATTTATTTTCACGCAAATTGATTTTCAAGAAACTTCATAATAGCAGGGATTTGAATGACTGTGAGAGGGAGGCTTTACGGGATCTGGAGGAATTGCTTGAAGAACAACAAACTCCAAGTGGAAGTAAGTTTCCATCATTCACCCGTCCCAGGTCCGCCAGGTTCCCCCCCTTGGCTCTATCACCAGCGATTGAAATCTTTACGAAGCTGGTGAGTGAGGATTTTAAAAAACTATCCTCACGGCGCACATATGACAATTTAACATCAGAACAACGTCATGCCATTAAACAATTAAAAGAGATGAAAGACGTAGTATTTAAACCAGCAGACAAGGGGGGGAATGTGGTGGTCTGGCCGTGTGTGAAATATGAGCGGGAAGTTTTCCGTCAGCTCAAAGACTCTAACACTTACACCAAGCTTCCTTCCAGTCCTTTAGCCTCCTTCTCGCGGACATTACAGGATATACTTGTGGGAGCCTTTGAGGCCAACATCATTACCAAACAGGTACTTGACGGACTTATTGTCAAGTCACCCCGGGTCCCCACATTTTACCTGTTGCCTAAGATCCACAAGGATGCCCTTGACCCTCCGGGACGTCCAATTGTGTCAGGCATTGATGGGATCTGTGATCCGGTATGCCAATTTGTTGATTTTTACCTTAAATCATTTGTTGAGACATTACCATCATATATTAGAGACACTACGGACGTCCTGTCAAGGGTCGACGGCATCCTTGTGGATCATGGCACAATTTTGGTTACTGCCGACTTCGAGGGGTTATATACGTGCATTGACCACTCCCATGGACTTAATGCTGTTCGCCGTTTCCTGGGGTCCTCCGACCTGGACGGTCCTCTCGGTGAGCTGATCCTCGAGCTGGTGGAGTATATCCTTACCCACAATTTTTTCGTCTTTAAAGACAGATTCTATCTACAGAAGCGCGGCACGGCCATGGGCGCGGCGTGCGCGCCCTCGTACGCCAACCTCTTCCTTGGCGCCTGGGAGGGGGAGATATTTGGCGACGGGGGCCCGCCCGCCGCTGCCCATGTGCTGTGCTGGTATCGCTATATCGACGATATTCTTTTTATGTGGGGGGGGTCTGCCCACCAGCTCGAGGAATTCATGGACACTTTAAATAATAACAGGCAAAATATACGGCTCACATATACATTTAGTGAGACCGTTGTGGACTTCCTGGATGTCCGCCTGGAGGTTGATTCGGACCGGCGCATCCAGACGGACGTATTCAGGAAGCCCACTTCAGTTAATTCTTTGCTACATGCCACCTCTGCTCACCATTCAGCCACGGTGAGGGCCGTCCCGGTCGGACAGTTCCTCAGGATGCGGCAAATTTGTTCTTCTGATATCAAATTTGAAGCACGGTCGGACGATTTAAAACAGAGATTCAGAGATCGCGGCTATAGCCGCAGGTCCATTAAAGCAGGTTATGACCGTGCTCGCAGAACTCAGAGGAATGATCTATTGCACTCTGCCCCTCGACGTCGTGCAGAAGGTGGAGGTGATCACATTCGATTCATCTCCATCTTTAATCATGAGTGGGAGAGTATGCGCTCAATCCTTAAAAAACACTGGTCTGTACTTAGGACCGAGCCCTCCCTGCGTGTCTCCCTGGGTGATTTCCCCCTTATGACGCCAATGAGGGGTATGAACCTTGGCGATATGCTAGTCAGGAGTCATTATGTCCCTGCAACAAAAAACCCCTTTGGTACTGCTGGCCCCCGCCCAGGGTGCATCTCTTGTGGGCACTGTCTTGCCTGCGCCAATGTCCTGCGCTGCTCAGAATTTAAATCCAGCGATGGTTTGAAAACCTTTCAGATAAGACATCGGATCTCGTGTGGGTCAACCAATGTTATTTATTATGCTACTTGCCCATGCCCAAAGATCTACGTGGGTCTCACCACACGTGAACTTAGGATCCGGGTACGTGAGCATGTGCGGGACATTGACGCGGCCAGGACGGTGCCCACTGAGACAGAACTAAAAACACTCCCCCGACATTTTTGGTTGCACCACAATTGCAACTCAAAATTATTATCTGTTCGGGGGATCTATGCGCTTCATCTGGGCGTGAGAGGCGGGGACAACAAAAAACGTCTCGCTCAGATCGAGACAAAATGGATTGTCCTTTTGGATTGTGTGACTCCTAAAGGGCTCAATGAGTCCTTGAGCTTTGCTCCATACCTTTAGTAATGTGTTATATAACTGGGTTCCTTCATTATCTCGCCATTGTTCTTTGGTTTTATTTTGTATTTTAATTGTTGTTATTTTTGTTTCGTTTTTGCAGTATTAACTACTTCTCTTACCTTTGGATCTTTCTTTTTGCCGTTGGTCTCTTTCGTCGGTTTGGACTCGTTGCTCTGGAACTCCTTGTCGTGGCGGGATGTGGACATCCGTGGGAACACAAGATTATTAGATCATATGTGCTATTTATTGGATATTTTGATTTCATTGCTACCTATTATAGATATAATTATGTCATTTAATGGATATATAACCAATGATGTTCATTGATGTCTCATAGCATTTGTTATACTATTTAGTGCAGATATGTGACTTTTCTTTCTTTTTATGGGACATAGATGTAATTTAGCCACCTTGAGAATGCTGATTAAGTATTTATATCGCTATTATAAATTTGATACAATTATCACTCTATTTGAGTATCACTGCGATGTACTTGGTGCACTTATTATTATATATCTCATCATGCGCTGTGTGGCACATCTTTATGTGTCCCCGTTAATGCCTATACAGACATTACTGCACCTTTGTATAATGCCCCTATTTTTATCCACCCCTTCTCTAATACATGGAAGCTACCATTAAATACTTCTTGGTCCGGACCTCTAGCTGTCATCTCCTAGTGGCCGTGCGCATCGCCCGGCTGGTGGGCGGCTCCCCCATGTGGGCGGGCGCTCTA
Source organism: Ranitomeya variabilis (assembly GCF_051348905.1). Taxonomy (NCBI): domain Eukaryota; kingdom Metazoa; phylum Chordata; class Amphibia; order Anura; family Dendrobatidae; genus Ranitomeya; species Ranitomeya variabilis. The sequence continues at coordinate 305,805,971 of NC_135236.1, forward strand.
GTGCCCTGTGCGAGCGTCCCGGGATTACTCCCGGCGCTCTCGCGCTCGGTCTTGCGCCCTGCCCCCATGGTGGACCCGTCCGTCGCCGTGCGCATGCGCCGCCGGTGCCGCGAGTATTGGTCCAATATGGACATGTGACGTAGGTCAGCTGGCTTAAAAATAGGTCCTTTTGGTTACTACCGCACTTCCTTGAGAAAGCGGCATTTCTTGGCCGCGAAACACGTGTCGGGAGCGGCACTTTGGCGGGACCCTGCTCCTCTATCTTCCCCTCTTGTATCCTGGTAAGCGGACTTGTTTCACTTTATTATATTTTACTTTTTGTACTTTGTGACTTATATTAGATTGGTCACTTAACCAGGCTGTACGATATGGTAGGGGCCTCTCCTTGATACCATTCACAGGGGATATCAGAGGGGTGGGTGTCTTCCCATGTGTATATCATGGTGCTTACTACACACCTCTAAATGTTACTACTGTTTTTAATTAATTATTTTGTTATAATAAAGCATTCCTTTTATACAATCATGCTCCGGTTCCTCATATTTTGTTCTCATGTTGTTTGGAGCTAATTGACGGGTCTGTGTGTATACAACACACATGTGTTGCCCCAGACCAATAATATGACTTTGGGATTTTTTATATCTGTAAAGTAGACATGTGGGAAATGTTATTTATTAACTATTTTGTGTCACATAACTCTCTGGTTTAACAGAATAAAAATTCAAAATGTGAAAATTGCGAAATTTTCAAAATTTTTGCCAAATTTCCATTTTTTTCACAAATAAACTCAGAAATTATTGACCTAAATTTACCACTAACATGAAGCCCAATATGTCACGAAAAAACAATCTCAGAATCGCTAGGATCCGTTGAAGCGTTCCTGAGTTATTACCTCATAAAGGGACACTGGTCAGAATTGCAAAAAACGGCAAGGTCATGAAGGGGTTAAATCATAGCCAAAGTCAAAAGGAGTGGTGACACGCTGCAATCTGCCTCATAAGCACCGGGCACTTTTTTGAGTTCTTCTATCTATTCAGGTTTAACCTGTGTCTTTCCTTGCACTTCAATATACATTACTTTCACTGCAGTTAATAGGCTTTCCTAAGCTTCCTAATACAAGCACATGCACTTTATGGAGGATAGCTGCTGTTTTTGCCTATATCTGTTTCTGTGAAAGGAGGTGTGCCAGGTTAGGACTATTTGGTCACTAACATTTGATAATCTCTGATGCCCATAATGGTGATTTTGACCCTGACTATGATTTAATAATTTGCATGTGTCACTTTTATTTGACCTGCTTGAATTTTTACTACTTTATACTTTTAATAATTAGAATTAAAATTTTGTGATTTTTAAATGTACTTTTGTGCAATGGATCTTCCTTTTCCCTAAACCATTTATATTCAAAGTTTTGCGTTTATATATATACAGCTCTGCCAAAAATTAAGAGACCACTGCAAAATGTTCGGTTTGTCTGATTTTTCTCTTTATAGGTATATTTTTGAATAAAATAAAATAAAAGGAGAAATGGTCAAAATTACACAAAAAAACACAGTGCTTTCAGATCTCAAATAATGCAAAGAAAACAAGTTCATAATCATTTAGAGACAACAATACTAATGTTTTAACTCAGGAAGAGTTCAGAAATCAATATTTTGCAGAACAACCATAATTTTAATTTAATTTCACAGCTTTCATGCGTCTTGGCATGCTTTCCACCAGTCTTTCACACTGCTCCTGGCACATAAAATTAAGCAGTTCTTCTTTGATGGCTTGTGACTATCCATCATCCTCTTGATTACATTCCAGAGGTTTTTAATGGGGTTCAGGTCTGGAGAATGGGCTGCCCATGACAGGGTTTTGATGTGGTGGTCTCTTCATTTTTTCCAGAGCTGTATATATGTAGCTTTTTCACCATAAAAGGAGGGGAGCCCAGACACATTTCTTGCACAGGGACCCCAAGCTGTCAGTGTCCACCCATGTGGATATTGAAGTGGAATGCCTATGGCTTTGGGAGAATTTAAAGTAGGGATTAAATTACCAGGCTTTGTCTTTTAAAAACCTACAAGACAAAAGAAGTGCCCTATTTTATCCCCTTACCGACCCATGACGCCACGTAGGCGTTATGAAAACCTGTGCCAATCCGACCTGTGACGCATATGTGGCGTCATGGAATGATCGCGTCCCTGCAGATCAGGTGAAAGGGTTAACTCCAATTTCACCCGATCTGCAGGGACAGGGGGAGTGGTACTTCAGCCCAGGGTGGGTGGCTTCACCTCCCGTGGCTACGATCGCTCTGATTGGCTGTTGAAAGTGAAACAGCCAATCAGAGCGATTTGTAATATTTCACTATGAAAACTGGTGAAATATTACAATCCAGCCATGGCCGATGCTGTAATATCATCGGCCATGGCTGGAAAACCTAATCTGTCCCCCCCACACCCACCGATCGCCTCCCCAGTCCTCGGTTCTGTCCCTTGCTCCCCTCCGTCCTCCTGTCCGCTCCCCCGTCCTCCCGCCCGCTCCCCCGTGCTCCGATCCCACCCCCCGTGCTCCGATCACCCCCCGTGCTCCGATCCCCCCTCATACTTACCGAGCCTCCCGGTGTCCGTCCGTCTTCTCCACGGGCGCCGCCATCTTACAAAATGGCGGGCGCATGCGCAGTGCGCCCGCCGAATCTGCCGGCCGGCAGATTCATTCCAGCTACATTTTGATCACTGTGATAAAACCTATCACAGTGATCAAAATAAAAAAAATAGTAAATGAACCCCCCCCTTTATCACCCCCATAGGTAGTGACAATAATAAAATAAAGAAAACATTTTTTTTTCCACTAGGGTTAGAACTAGGGTTAGGTTTAGGGTTAGGGGTAGGGTTAGGGTTAGGGTTAGGGGTAGGGTTAGGGTTAGGAGTAGGGTTAGGGTTAGGAGTAGGGTTAGGGGTAGGGTTAGGGGTAGGGTTAGGGGTAGGGTTAGGGGTAGGGTTAGAACTAGGGTTAGCGTTAGAATTAGGATATGTGTGGATTTGGCTGCGGATCCGCAGCGGATTGGCCGCTGCGGATTCGTAGCAGTGTTCCATCAGGTTTACAGTACCATGTAAACCTATGGAAAACCAAATCCGCTGTGCCCATGGTGCAGAAAATACAGCGTGGAAACGCTGCATTGTATTTTCCGCAGCATGTCAATTCTTTGTGCTGATTCCGCAGCGTTTTACACCTGCTCCATAATAGGAATCCGCAGGTGAAATCCGCACAAAAAACACTAGAAATCCGCAGTAAAACCGCAGGTAAAACGCAGTGCCTTTTACCTGCAGATTTTTCAAAAATGGTGCGGAAAAATCTCACACGAATCCGTAACGTGGGCACATAGCCTTAGGGTTGGAATTAGAGTTAGGGTTGGAATTAGGGCTAGGGTTCGAAATAGGGTTAAGAATAGGCTTGTGGTTAGGGTTATGGTTAGGGGTGTGTTGGGCTTAAAGTTGTGGTTAGGGTTGAGGGTTAGAGTTAGGGTTGGGTTTAGAATTAGGGTTAGGGTTGGGATTAGGGTTAGCGTTGTGGTTAGGGGTGTGTTGGGATTAGGGTTGTGATTAGGGTCATGGTTAGAGTTGGGATTAGGGTTAGGGGTGTGTTGGGGTTAGTGCTGGAGTTAGAATTGAGGGGTTTCCACTGTTTAGGCACATCAGGGGTCTCCAAACGCAACATGGCGCCACCATTGATTCCAGCCAATCTTGCGTTCAAAAAGTCAAATGGTGCTCCCTCCCTTCCGAGCCCCGACGTGCGCCCAAACAGTGGTTTACTTCCACATATGGGGTACCAGCATACTCAGGACAAACTGGGCAACACATAAAGAGACACTGGTCAGAATTGCAAAAAACGGCCAGGTCATTAAGGTCAAAATAGGGTGGGTCATGAAGGGGTTAAAGAGAAGCTGCAGAGGCAGTGGGTACCACTTGATTCTTTTTTTTTCAAGGGGATATTGTAAATGTAATGATACATAGTGCAAATCAATCAAAAATATTTTCAAACTGGGTAGACAAAAATAAAAAGTATGTTTTTACATGTAAAACAGCAATGGATTGTTTTAGCCTTTAAATTCACCCTGTTACTTGTTTTTAATGGTAGTTTGAACTAATCGTTTGTAACATTGTGAAACATAGGAATGTTACTATTCCGTTACTAATGGGAGATTTCAACTATGTAATGACAGAGAGATATGACAAGTTGAGACTTGACAGAAGAGTATATAAAATGACAGATACTCCCTTGAGGAGATTTCCTCAGAGTTCAGCTGAGTAGTTTTAGAAAGACCTTAATCCCAGGGTTAAAGCTGTTTCTTGCTTCAATAAAACCAGGCAGACTTTATTAAAGATTGATATTCTCCTTTGGTCACTTGACTATCTCTCACTCATAGAAAAAATAATGCATGAATCTAAATTTTGGGGGGGATTATTCCCTTGTATTGGTGAATCTGAGGTCTTGTAGTAGTAAGGGCCAAAGACATTTCCTTAGATTTTACTACTATGACTGCAGATGATACCAAAAAAGCAGTATTTAAAAAAGAAATCTGTTTCCAGAGGTTTTTTGTAATCACTTGGAGACTTTTTAATCCCTTTTTTTTTAATAACTAGGAGACTATGGTGTGAAATGCAGGAGATGTAAGGCATATGTTATTATGTAACAATAGAAACAAAACAGTGAGATTCTTTTTTTCTTATAAAGAATATTGTTTTAGTTTAGCATGAATTACACAGATTTAAGTTGAAGGGAATAAAGCATAATTGTCTACATTAAGGAATTACTTTATTGAAATATACAGTAGCGTCCAAAAGTTTTGCATTTTTTTAAAAGTGTGGTTACTTTTGTCTGGTTGTTGTGATGCCATTTTCCTTGTGATGAAAGTGCATTAAGTTGTCATCATGCAAGACCTTATTTTTAACTAAAATGCTTTAGAATATAGGTATTGTCATTTAATTAAAGAAAGCTGACTAACAAAAGTTTTGCATATACTATTTATTAATCACAACATTGAGAGTAATTCATTGTTTACAATGCCATAACTTAGTATTTTGTAGCACAGCCTCTTGCTTTAATTACTGCACCTCACCGACGGGGCACTGAAACAACTAGGGTATTCCAGACAAAACCCTGAGGGATTTAGCTACATTCCATTTGCAAATCTGCAAACAATTCATCGCCATTGCTATGGGTACGGACCCCAACTTGTCTCCCTAACTCATTATACAGGTACTCTCCAGCGTTTAAATCAGGGGATTGGCTTGACTATTGCAACAGGTGAACATTTTTCTTTGCTAGCCATTGCTAAATTGGATGTGCACTTAACATCATTTTCTTGCTGGAATTTCCAGCCCCTGCCTACTTCGGTTTTACCACGTGGCAGCATTACATTCTCCAGCATATCTTTGTGAATGATAGCATTCATATTTCCATCAATTCTGTGCAGAGGGCCAATGGTAGATGCAGAAAAGCAGCCCCAAACCATGAGATTGCCACCACCAAGTTTCACTGTAGGCATTTGGTACCTTACATCACTATGGTTTCCAATTGTGTGATATATATAGTGCCGTCGCACCACAGTTTGGCGACTCATTTTGACCCCATATTCTTCTTTCATTTCGTACAAAATCTTTACAGCATTTTTATGGACTGACTTTTTCTTAATAATGTGATTAAGTTTTCCATGATTTTCCACTTCAAGTTTTTCATGGTTTTTCAGCTGTTCCATAACCTTCTTTTTCTTTCTTTATTATATGTCAGCTGTTCCCTAACCTTTTTCTTTCTTTATTAAATGTGGCACTTGATTCTGAGAGCAGTTGAAATCCATAGCTACCTCTTTATGGCTTTTGCCTGACTTCACTATCAGAATAATAAGCTTCCTGACATCTTGTGATGAATTTGGCTTTGTCTTTGCCATGTTTTCACCGAAAAACACCCCAAAAAGAAATTTTAAGAAACATTCGACTGCCCATGGCAAAATATGCCAAAAAATTGTCACAGCAAATTCTGAAAATGAAAACATAAATGTCAAACACAATTTTAATATTTCTAGCTGACGACCATTTGCTTCTGGTTTGCTAAAATCACCAGGACAATGGCATCACAACTGCCAGACAGAAGTAATCACACTTTAAAAAAAATGAGAAATGTAAGTGATCTTATTCAACTCTCGGAAATCGAGGCATGGGCACAAACCACCATCTTTCTTTTTCATGAAAAAGAACCCAGCCGCCACAAGGGACATGGAAGGGTGAATGTGACCTTTGTGAAGACTCTCAGAGATGTATTCCTTCATGGCCGTACGCTTGGGACCGGATAAATTATACACACGGGCCTTGGGCAATTTAGCATCAGGAACAAGATCAATGGTACAATCAAATGGGCAGTGTGGTGGCAAAATCTCAGCCTTCTTTTTGGAAAATACATCCTTAAAGTCCTTCAGATACTCCGGAATACCATCCAGACTGACAGATGACATACACATAGTAATAAGACAAGCTTCAGAACAATTAAGTCCCCACTTCATAATATCCCGGGACCCCAGTCAATCACTGGGTTATGAAGCTGAAACCAAGAAAACCCCAACACCAGGCCAGCAGAGAGGCTATCCAAGAAAAAACATGAAATACACTTCTGTTGTAGGGCTCCCACCTTGAGGGTGAACTCTTTAGATATGAAATTAACCCCACCCTTGGTGAGGGGTGTACAGTCAATGGCCAGAATTTTATTAGGAGTCCCCAACCTAATTGTCCCTAACTTACAGCTGGCCACAAATTTAGAATCAATCAGGTTCATGGATGACCCACAGTCCACAAAGACCACAGTGGCAGTGAAGCAGTTCTCAACACCAAGTTCCACTTTTAACAGTACTGTAAGGAATGAGAAAAATAGTACCTGTGAGTCTGGGCAACCTCCTCTGTAGTTACCCAGACTAAGGCATTTCCCGGCACCTTGGGAGAAGGAGGACAGGAGGGACAGTCCTTCTTCAAAGGCCTGAAGCACCTCAGTAAAAACAAAGTTTGCCTTCCTGTTGACGTCTCCTTTCCCTTTCCTTGAAGGTAATGGCCCCCATTACCAATGGGCTCAGCAGTTTGTGAGGGTTCTAGTTTAACCGGAAGGAAAGGAGCCTCCAGTTGCATGACTCCTCTTTCCCATTGTTAGGTGTCGAGTTCCTGCAGCTGCACAGGGGGAATCTTGAACCATGTCTGCTGCGGTCTCCCATTCTTCTCCTGCCACAGTGGAACCTGCTCAGCGGAGACGTCAGTCTCAGCACCTGGCTCGGACAGATACTGCACGTTTGGTTACTGCTGCCCTTCCAGGTTCAGCCATTATAAGCAGTACTGTTTGGCGGCGAGCAGGTGCTCCTGGGACTAAGTCCTGCTTTTCTCCTTCTGAGCATGCCCAAGGGAAGACCTCTCATTGGAGGTCGGGGGTCACACGCTGAGGTCCTGTAGCAGCTCCTATTGGTCCACTATGAATGTTCTGAAGAAGCTGCAACTATACAAGGTTCACATGGCCACACGGCCATGTGCTAGTATCATTTGTGTTTGGCTGTTGCCAGTGGATACTCTATCACTCAGTTTATATATTGTGTGAGTCTGTTTAGCTTTGGGGCTGTCCACTCAGGCAGGCAGCTAGCGTCAATGGGGGCAATTAGCCTTGGCTTAGCATCTGGTTTCTTCATGTGTGCGGTTAGCACAGAAGAGTTCCAGAGCAAGCACAACCCTAGTTAGGGTATTATTCTCTGTCTACAGCACGACTCTGTGAGGCAACAGAGCTCAATTTCATTTCACATGGGGTGAAGTTTAACCCACGTGTGAGCTCAGTGTCCATCCACCATTACTTTGCAGCAGGTAACTCTGCACGTTGGACCACGGGCTGCGAACGCACCTCACATCAACCTGTCTATTACTTGGTGCGTTCCGCTAGCCCTAACACACGTAACCTCCGATCCATGTGAACGAACTGAGTCATGGCTTCGTCCAGAGAACTGGGAGGAGGATGCAGAGCCAAAGCATCCTTTAAATGGTCAGAAAGTCCCCTCCAGAACTGACACCTGAGTGCCGAATCATTCCAGGACACCTCTGGGGACCATTTCCAGAATTCTTAACAGTACCATTTCCTTGAGATAGACCCTTAATAGTGTCCTCTGCCAGTCTGACTCAGTCTGGTTCATCATAGATGATTGTCATGGTTCCCAATGGCAAGGGAACGTAAAAAACACATAAGTAACGAACGAGCTCTCGGGTGATGGAAACTCGAGTTGACCGTGAGCTAAATCTACCACACAACTAACAGTAGCCAGGGAGCATACCTACGGCTTCCTATATGCCACGCGCCAGCCGGAGGACTAACTACGCCTGGTAGAGGAAGAAACAGACCTGGCTTACCTCTAGGGAAATACCCCAAAAGATGATAGCAGCCCCCCACATGTAATAACGGTGAATTAAGAGGAAAAGACATACACAGTATGAAAGTAGATTTAGCAAAGAGAGGTCCACTTTCTAGATAGCAGAAGGATACAAAAGAGGACTTCACGGTCAACTGAAAACCCTTTCAAAAAACCATCCTGAAATTACTTTAAGACTCCTGTGTCAACTCATGACACAGGAGTGGCAATTTCAGCCCGCAAGAGCTTCCAGCTACAGAGAATCACAAAAACTGCAAACTGGACAAAAGGTACAAAACAAAAGGACAAAGTCCACTTAGCTGATCAGCAGACTAGTAGCAGGAACATGCAACTGAAGGCTCTGGTTACAATGATGACCGGCAAGGAAATGACTGGAGAGCAAGGCTAAATAGGAAACTCCCAAACACTGATGGAAGCAGGTGAACAGAAGAAGCAAAGTGCAAACAAGTCACCAGTACCACCAGCAACCACCAGGGGAGCCCAAAAAGCGGATACACAACAGTACCCTCCCCTTAAGGAGGGGGCACCGAACCCTCACAAGAACCGCCAGGGCGATCTGGATGAGCCCTATGAAAGGCACGAACCAAATCCGAGGCATGAACATCAGAGGCAGTTACCCAAGAATTATCTTCCTGACCATAGCCTTTCCATTTAACCAGATATTGAAGTCTCCGTCTGGAAATACGGGAGTCCAAGATCTTCTCCACGACGTACTCCAATTCACCCTCCACCAGCACAGGAGCAGGAGGTTCAGTAGAAGGAACCACCGGTACCTCATATCTCCGCAACAACGACCGATGGAACACATTATGGATAGCGAAAGATGCCGGGAGGTCCAAACGAAAGGAAACAGGGTTAAGAATCTCCAAAATCCTATAACGACCGATGAACCGAGGCTTAAATTTGGGAGAAGAAACCCTCATAGGGACAAAACGGGAAGACAACCACACCAAGTCCCCAACGTGAAGGTGGGGACCAACACGACGACGACGGTTAGCAAACTGCTGAGTCCTCTCCTGGGACAATTCCAAATTATCCACCACTTGTCCCCAAATCCGATGCAACCGATCCACCACCGCATCCACTCCAGGACAATCCAAAGATTCAACCTGACCAGATGAAAAACGCGGATGAAACCCTGAATTGCAAAAGAAAGGAGAAACCAAAGTGGCAGAACTAGCCCGATTATTAAGAGCAAACTCCGCCAACGGCAGAAAGGCAACCCAATCATCCTGATCCGCAGACACAAAACACCTCAAATAAGTCTCCAAAGTTTGATTAGTTCGCTCCGTCTGGCCATTGGTCTGAGGATGGAATGCAGACGAAAAGGACAAATCAATGCCCAACCTGGCACAGACTGACCGCCAAAATCTAGACACGAACTGGGTACCCCTGTCAGAAATGATGTTTTCCGGAATACCATGCAAGCGAACCACATTTTGAAAAAACAGAGGGACCAACTCAGATGAGGAAGGCAACTTAGGCAATGGCACCAAATGAACCATTTTAGAAAAACGGTCACACACCACCCAGATGACAGACATCTTCTGAGAAACAGGGAGATCCGAGATAAAGTCCATAGAGATGTGCGTCCAAGGCCTCTTCGGAATAGGCAAGGGCAACAACAACCCACTAGCCCTAGAACAACAAGGCTTGGCCCGAGCACACACATCGCAAGACTGCACAAAAACACGCACATCTCGAGACAGGGAAGGCCACCAGAAGGATCTAGCCACCAAATCTCTGGTGCCAAAAATTCCCGGATGACCTGCCAGAGTAGAAGAATGAACTTCCGAGATGACTCTAGTGGTCCACTCGTCAGGAACAAACAGTCTACCAGACGGACAACGATCAGGTCTATCCGCCTGAAATTCTTGCAAAGCACGTCACAAATCTGGAGAGACAGCAGACAAAACCACTCCATCCTTAAGGACACCAGCAGGTTCAGAATTCCCAGGAGAGTCAGGCTCAAAACTCCTAGAAAGAGCATCTGCTTTCACATTCCTAGAACCCGGTAAGTACGAGACCACAAAATTAAACCGGGAAAAGAACAACGACCAACGTGCCTGTCTAGGATTCAGGCGCCTGGCAGACTCCAAATAAATTAAATTCTTGTGATCAGTCAAAACTACCACCTGATATCTGGCACCCTCAAGCCAATGACGCCACTCCTCAAATGCCCACTTCATGGCCAAAAGCTCCCGATTACCAACATCATAGTTTCGCTCGGCGGCCAAAAATTTTCGCGAAAAGAACGCACAAGGTCTCATCACTGAGCAGTCGGAACTTTTCTGTGACAAAACCGCCCCCGCTCCGATCTCGGAAGCATCGACCTCAACCTGAAAGGGAAGAGAAACATCAGGCTAACACAACACAGGGGCAGACAAAAAGCGGCGCTTAAGCTCCCGAAAGGCCTCCACGGCAGCAGGGGACCAATTGGCAACATCAGCACCCTTTTTAGTCAAATCCGTCAGAGGTTTAGCAACGCCAGAAAAACCAGCTATAAATCGACGATAAAAATTAGCAAAGCCCAAGAATTTCTGGAGACTCTTCAGAGAAGTAGGCTGCGTCCAGTCGTAAATAGCCCGAACCTTGACAGGGTCCATCTCAATAGAAGAAGGGGAAAAAATATACCCCAAAAATGAAATTGTTTGAACCCCAAAAACACACTTTGAACCCTTTACACACAAAGAATTCTCCCGCAAAACCTGAAAAACCCTCCTGACCTGCTGAACATGAGACTCCCAGTCATCAGAAAAAATCAAAATATCATCCAAGTACACAATCATAAATTTATCCAAATATTCCCGGAAAATATCATGCATTAAGGACTGAAAGACAGAAGGTGCATTAGAAAGGCCGAAAGGCATTACCAAATACTCAAAATGGCCCTCAGGCGTATTAAATGCGGTCTTCCACTCATCCCCCTGCTTAATTCGCACCAAATTATACGCCCCACGAAGATCAATCTTAGAGAACCACTTAGCCCCCCTTATGCGAGCAAACAAATCAGTCAGCAAAGGCAACGGATACTGATATTTGACTGTAATTTTATTCAGGAGACGATAATCAATACAAGGCCTCAGAGAGCCATCCTTTTTAGAGACAAAGAAAAAAACGGCTCCTAAAGGTGATGAAGAAGGACGAATATGTCCCTTTTCCAGGGACTCCTTAATATACTCGCGCATAGCAGCATGTTCAGGTACAGATAGGTTAAACAAACGACCCTTTGGAAATTTACTGCCAGGAATCAGATCTATGGCGCAATCACAATCCCTGTGAGGAGGGAGTGAACCAATCTTAGGCTCTTCAAAAATATCACGATAATCAGACAAAAATGCCGGAATCTCAGATGGAATAGATGACGAAATGGACACCATAGGAGTGTCCCCATGAGCCCCCCGACATCCCCAGCTTAACACAGACATAGCCTTCCAGTCAAGGACTGGGTTATGAGACTGTAACCATGGTAATCCAAGCACCAAAACATCATGTAAATTGTACAACACAAGGAAGCGAATCACCTCCTGATGGTCTGGAGTCATACGCATAGTCACTTGCGTCCAGAACTGTGGTTTATTACAAGCCAAAGGTGTAGAATCAATACCCTTCAGAGGTATAGGGACTTCCAGAGGCTCTAAATCAAACCCACAGCACCTGGCAAAGGACCAGTCCATAAGACTCAGAGCGGCGCCCGAGTCCACATAGGCATCCACGGTAATAACTGATAATGAACAAATCAAGGTTACAGACAAAATAAATTTGGACTGTAAAGTGCCAATTGAAATGGACTTATCAACCTTCCTAGTACGCTTAGAGCATGCCGATATAACATGACCAGAATCACCACAATAGAAGCATAACCCATTTTTACGCCTATAATTCTGCCGCTCGCTTCTGGACATAACTCTGTCACATTGCATTTTCTCTGGCGTCTCTTCAGAAGATACCGCCAAATGGTGCACGGGTTTGCGCTCCCGCAAACGCCGATCAATCTGAATTGCCATTGTCATGGACTCATTCAGACCTGTAGGTGCAGGGAACCCGACCATAACATCTTTAACGGCATCAGAAAGGCCCTCTCTGAAATTTGCCGCTAAGGCGCACTCATTCCACTGAGTAAGCACAGACCACCTACAAAATTTTTGGCAGTATATCTCCGCTTCATCTTGCCCTTGAGATAGGGCTATCAAAGCTTTTTCAGCTTGAATCTCCAAATTAGGTTCCTCATAAAGCAACCCTAAAGCCAGGAAAAACGCATCCACATTGAGCAACGCAGGATCCCCTGGTGCCAATGAAAATGCCCAATTTTGAGGGTCACCTCGCAGCAAAGAGATTACAATCTTAACCTGCTGGACAGGATCTCCTGAGGAGTGAGGTCTGAGAGAAAGGAATAATTTACAATTATATTTGAAATTCAAAAACCGAGATCTATCTCCGGATAACACCTCTGGTGTAGGGATTTTAGGTTCAGAAATAGGAGCATGTATAACAAAATCTTGTAAATTTTGAACCTTCGTAGCAAGATTATTAAACCTGCAGCCAAACTCTGGACATCCATGTTAAACAGCTAAGGTCAGAGCCATTCAAGGGTTAAGAGGAGGTAAGAAGCAGCTAGACAGCAATTAAGGGCTAGGCAGCAAAACTCTGAGGGAAAGAAAAAAAAAAAAATTCCCTTCAACACTTCTTTTTCTCCTGCTTCAGCCCAAACAATTAACACTTTGTTGGCCGGTCATACTGTCATGGTTCCCAATGGCAAAGGAACGTAAAAAACACATAAGTAAGGAACGAGCTCTCGGGTGATGGAAACTCGAGTTGACCGTGAGCTAAATCTACCACACAACTAACAGTAGCCAGGGAGCATACCTACGGCTTCCTATATGCCACGCGCCAGCCGGAGGACTAACTACACCTGGTAGAGGAAGAAACAGACCTGGCTTACCTCTAGGGAAATACCCCAAAAGATGATAGCAGCCCCCCACATGTAATAACGGTGAATTAAGAGGAAAAGACATACACAGTATGAAAGTAGATTTAGCAAAGAGAGGTCCACTTTCTAGATAGCAGAAGGATACAAAAGAGGACTTCACGGTCAACTGAAAACCCTTTCAAAAAACCATCCTGAAATTACTTTAAGACTCCTGTGTCAACTCATGACACAGGAGTGGCAATTTCAGCCCGCAAGAGCTTCCAGCTACAGAGAATCACAAAAACTGCAAACTGGACAAAAGGTACAAAACAAAAGGACAAAGTCCACTTAGCTGATCAGCAGACTAGTAGCAGGAACATGCAACCGAAGGCTCTGGTTACAATGATGACCGGCAAGGAAATGACTGGAGAGCAAGGCTAAATAGGAAACTCCCAAACACTGATGGAAGCAGGTGAACAGAAGAAGCAAAGTGCAAACAAGTCACCAGTACCACCAGCAACCGCCAGGGGAGCCCAAAAAGCGGATACACAACAGATGATGCCCCGAGCCTCAAAGAAATTATCCACAGACATTCTCTCAGTGGCGGTCGGGGGTAAGGAAAAAGCCCAAGACTGCGGACTCTACCTCAGTAAATATATGATTATCCCCACCCGCTGACTCTCATCCCCTGAAGATAGGGGTCTAAGGGAAAATAATAATCTGAAAATCTCCCTGTACATGCATAACTTGTCCCTCTCACCAGAGAAGGTGTCAGGGAGTTTCATCAAAGGTTCAGGAGAGTGCAGAGACGTGTCAGTCACCTCACCAGACTTGCTGACAGAGGAGGTCCCCCGGGTTAACTTAGCTGTCTCAACCGTCTCCCTCTGCACCTGCTTCTGAGAAATAACCAAAGCCTTGTGCTCCACAGATAAGTCCTGCATCATCAGAGGAAGGTTAGCCACCTGGTCCACCAAAGTACAGAGCGGATCCATACCAGAAAAAAAAGTGCAATATCCCCTTTAAAATGTAGTTAGTCAGTGATAGTGTAATTTAAGCTCAGCCACCACCAGGGGGCGCTGTTATGTGAAAAAAGGGTTGCACTTACTGTGTAGCACTTTGGTGCAGAAGTGCACGGTGCCACCATGAGGCAGCAGAGTAGTCAGACAGGCCAAAGTCAGCAGCAAACAGGGAGATGAAGTACCAGAGGTCACAGCAAAGCATGAAGTCAGAGACGAGCCAAAAGTCAAAGCCAGACTGGAGCGCAGTATCCAAAACGTGAGATGGAAAGAGGAGTCAAGGTACAGCAAGAGGGTCAAAAGCCGGTCGTGGAAAGCAGTACCAGAGAGAAAAACCACAGCCGGAGTTCAGAGTTCAAACCGAGTCATACACTGTAGGGAAATCACCAAACATACACAGAGTCAGGGATAGGGAACAGGTCAGACACACACATGGGAAATCAGAGGCAGAAGGATTACTAGGGTATACGGATTAGCTGTTCCAGCCAAGGACCAGAACTATCACTGACAAAGGCTACCAAAAATAGCACCAATAAATGGGCGAGGCCAGGGAAAGAGAAGCAAGAAGCAAACCCCGACCTGGATCATGACAATAAACTTTTGGTCGCCACTGTATACAACATCTAAAATATTTTTTATAGTGCTTTGATACTTTTTATGATTGAGTTTTTGTTGTTTTTTTTACCAAGGACATCCCCATAAAATAAAATACCCTGAATGCAGACTTTTATATACAAAAAGTAAACAGAATGAGCTTCTGCTTCAAATCTCCAGGTTTAGATGGACCATATCAAATGGACTTGAGAAATGGTGACATTTTGGGCCAATATTTACAGACCCTTTTCAAAGACTTACTTAAGGCTTATTCACACTGTGTTTTGCATTGAATTCACGTCTCCATTCCACATACATCTGAATACCCAATAAATGTGATTCTAACATGTCCGTGAAAGAGCCATTGGGTTAAGTAAGGCAAACAGACTCAATATTATGAAATTCTTGTGCCCATTTGAAAATCTGGACACTGTCAGAAAGGAACATGAACAGGTTAAATTTATTCATGCTTTGAACTCAGCTTGTCTTATTTTATGTAATTCAGGGGCATGTCTAAGTCCTGTTTTTTGGTGATTCATTCGGAATCCTCTAATGGATACTTGATTGAATTGCAAAATGTAGTGTGAATAGGCCCTTATACCTAACACTTTCTTTTTTCCAGGCTTGAAGTGACACTATCTTTGCTACTTAAAACAGGAAATAATTGTTAAAATTTAGAATAATATCTGATTTCTCCATTAAACTTTATTTCCTGGTTAGTCTACTGTCATGAATGTCCAAAGATAGAAACATTCGATTTGGGAGGAGGTCAATAAAAAGAGATGCTTCATTTATATGTAGTAAAAGTGTTTCATGGGTGGGCGTTTGGGAGAGGACAGAATGGGCAATTTCCCAGGGCCACACCCTCCCTTGGGGCCCCCAGTGTCTACAGATGCAGCTTCACTGGTAACTTTATCAGTGTAGCCTTCGATTTGGAGACTTCTTCAGGACCATTGGTGATATCATGACCATGTGACCAGTCATGTGAATGTGATGTCACCACCGACACAGCACTCTGCGGGAGTCAGAAGAACTGGAAAGGAGATAAAATGGTGGTAGGTTCTCTGATGTGTGTTTGTGTGTGTATTTGTTTGTGTGTTTGCATATGTGTGTTTATCTTTTTGTGTTTATGTGTTAATGTATGTTTTTGTATGGAAAAAGATCGACAAGGCTGATACAGCATGTAAGGAAATTTCATGTAGCTGATGCTGGAGTTTTACCTTTAGAAAGGGGAGGGGACCAACATAAATTATTGCTACTAAGGGAAGCCAGAAGAATTATTAACACAAATGCACAGCGTCCTCTAGGCTTAAATGATAAAAACAACCATTTTTCTATAAGTAGGTAAAGGTGTGTATATGTCAGTGACAACCTCAAAATGTATTGTCTCCTGGTGGAATATATTAGTGACAATTTTAGAATGTATGTGCTCCTGGTGATATATATTAATAAGAACAACAAAATGTATCATGGTAATATATATTGTATATGTACAGTATATGTGTGTGTTTGTGTTCGGTGTATGCATGCGTGTGTGCTTCGTGTATGTATATATACCGGATGTGTGTGTAATGTACAATGTCTGTGTCACATACTGTGTTTTATAAGTTACATCTATTTACAAATCCTGGCAGCATAGTAGATAGTTTATAGATGTAAACAGGTCAGCAATTGCCCACAAACAAGCAAAATGCTGCTCATTCATAGGGTGATTGGATTGTTCATGGTGGAATAAAAATAATTTTTCTCAGCAGCACATTGCCGGATGTAAACTGCAGTAGTGGAACTGATAATACTCATTTAACGGTCTGAACTCAGAGTTTGTAAATTAAGCTTAAATGTTTGACTGTGATGGTGCATATGTTAGTATTTAGGGCTCATGGCCCCATATTGTCTAAAACCGGCCCTTCCAGCATGCATCCATGCAGAGCCGGTTTTAGACAAATTGGGGCCCTGAGCAAAATTAAAAGTGGGGTTCCCAAGACTAAAATATTCCACCAACAACACTATTAGCCCACCTTCACACGTTCATATAAAACATGTACGTGTTGCATCAGTGTCACCAGTGTTTTCAATCATTGTGTCGTATGTGTGCTCTATTCTTTCTCTTATTTCTTTTTATTTCGCCACACAATAAGAGAAAGAAGAATACATCTACCTGTGGCAATACATTTTTGTCTCCCTGATCACAGCATCATGGACATGAGATTACTTGTATTAAAGGGTAATTTCAAATCTCAGAGAGACAGAAGAGTATGGGAATATAAACTAATGACGATCCTGACACAGTGCAGGAATGAATGTGTCACATGGATTTATGTCTTTTTCCATCAATTAAGGAATTTGCTCCTCAGACCATGTGGGGCCATCAAAACACAGAACCAGACCTCAATCAGAGGACAATAAAACATTCACACTCCTTATCTATGAACTGTTCCAATATTTATGGACACAACTGTTTATCACTCTCACATAATGGTAGTTCTGCTTCATATCACCTGTCTTATCTATGGCATTATTTCCGGGGTGGATATTGTGCATAAATATGTGATTCTTCAGAATTTGTATTAGTCTGTGCCTGATGAAGAGACCAGACTAGCTTCGAAAGCTTGCAATTTGTTATCTTCTTTTCAGTTAGCCATTAAAAGGTATCAACCACTGAAGACTCTTATTTCTAAATATTTTACATATATTAGCACATTATACTGCATACATGCGGTATACCTATAAAATAAATATACACAGACACACACACCACAGATATATACAATCATACTATATACTGTATATATGTACACACATACATTATACATATACAGACACACAGTATACTGCATATGTATACACACAGATACACACATATATATGTATATACTTACATATGCCACAGGCCGTTATTAATATGCTATGATCCAGATGCTTTTCATTCTCTGTGTGAACACTGCTGCAGATTATTTGTTTGCACTGGTGTGCCAAACAGCCAGTCCCTGATTGTAGGCTGGCTGTCTCATTGGTATTACCACATCTGTGTAGTTGCCATCTTTACTTGGGCCTGCTGTACCATGATAGTGCATTTGATTCAAGGCCTAGATAGATAAGCACCTTTGCCTGTTTTTTCGTGTGTTTTCCAGAATAGTGGAGTTTTTTCCTCCTTTTGTGGTTTTTACGGTTCCCTGAAAAATGCCCACAGGAAAATTGCCCACATGAAAAATGCCCACACGGAAAATTGCCCACATGGAAAATTCCCCACACGGAAAATTGCCCACATGGAAAATTGCCCATTGCAGCATCACAAAGTTTCAGATCCGCGATATTTGAGGTGCAAGGTGAAGAATGCCCACAGAAAATTGCCCACAGGCTGAATTATAGGTTAAATGCTCTGTAGGGCAGGGGGATAGTATATGCATTTATACATGAGATGCTCTGCATGGCATAAGAATAATATATAATTATAGGTGAGATGCTCTGCAGGACAGAGAATAGCAAAGACTTATAGGTTAAATGCTCTGCAGGACAGGGGATAGTATGCAGGTATACGTGAGATGCTCTGCAGGGCAGAAGAATAATATAGAATTATAGGTGAGATGCTCTGCAGGACAGAGAATAGCAAAGAGATGTAGGTTAAATGCTCTGCAGGACAGGGGGATATTATGTAGGTATACGTGAGATGCTCTGCAGTGCAGAAGAATAATATAGAATTATAGGTGAGACGCTCTGCAGAGCAAAATAATTGTATAGAATTTTAGGTGAGAAGCTCTGCAGGACAGAGAATAGCAAAGAGATATAGGTTAAATGCTCTGCGGGACAGGGGGATTTCCTGTGGGCATTTTTCTGGTCACCATTCACTTGTATAGATCCCAGCTTTGTGGTTTAGGACCAACCATGATGAGTAGGAGGGGATAGAGACACATACAGGACTGCAGGCACCTTCCTGCTCCCAATGTATAAACTCTGCTGTGCTGATGTTTAGGGATGTGTGAGCTACAAAGGCACAGGAAACTTGGTCAAAGTTGAAGGAAAGATAAATGTAGCATGTTTCAGCAAATACTGGAGGAAAATTTGCACTCATCAGCACGGAATCTGCGCATGGGACGTACTTGAACGTTACAGCATGACAACGATCCAAAACACAAGGCCAAGTGGACCTGTCAATGGCTACAGCAGAACAAATTGAAGTTTCTGGAGTTGCCTTCTCAGTCTCCTGACCTCAATATCACTGAGCCATTCAGGGGAGATCTAAAGCATGCAGTTCATGCTAGACAGCCCAAGAATTTTTTCTTTTTGCCAAGAAGAGTGGGCAGCTTTACCATCTGAGAAAATAAAGAACCTCATCCATCCACAACTACTAGTGATGAGTGAACGTGCTCACCACTACTCATTACTCGCCTGAGTATCGGGGTACTCGGGGTACTCGTCGAACTGCGAGCATTTCCGGGATTATTCGGCGGTAACTGCAGTCTCCACCCCGTGTTATTGGTGGACTTTAGAGACCCAATCATGGTGCAGGGATTGTCTGTCAGGCCATGAAATGCCGCAGCCATCTTTGCTGTGGTTGTGCAGTGATTGGCTGGGCCATACAGCATCATCCCAAGTATAAGAGACCAGGCGCCGCCATGCTCGCTGCATTCTGTTCCTGTTTCAGCGAGAGTAGGGAGAGCTGCTGCCGAGATAGGGTCAGAATCGTGGTTTTAGAGTTAGTGTAGGTCTGCAACTCTTACATCCACAACTCCTCAGAAACCAAAAGTCCTTTTTAGGGCTAATTCATGGGTCCTGATATTGCAGCGCTAGGCAGGCAGGGCACAGTATATCCACATCAGTGCAAGGCCTGCAGGCACTGTATGTGCGTCCATTGATCCCACTGAATCCTTCCCAAAGCTCCATAACTGCCTGCTGCTGCAGCTTATTTACTGTGTATATACCTTTTTTTTCCACAAATTCCCCCCCCCCCCAAAAAAAAAAATACAGTCTGTTCTGTCAGACTGAGGCCTGTTGAAAAGTGATAGTTTGTCAGGCATACGTAGCATAGTTGTATGTGCTACCCTTGTGCCCCCCTTTTTTTTGGTGTTATTTAATTCACCGAAAAAGGACTCATATATCTGCGTGCTCCAAGTTTGGTCATTGGAGACCAGAGTACTTATTTTTTGGCTATGTGATACTCAAATTCTAAACAGCGCTATTTAGCATAAAAAAAATTGAAAGGCCACAGATTTGCCAGTGTGGTATTTCCATTATAGCCGTCATATATCTCTGTGCTCTAAGTTTGGGCATTGGAGGCCGGTGTACTTATTTTGTGGCTGTATGATACTCAAATTCTATACAGCGCTATATAGCGTAAAAAAATTGAAAGGCCACAAATTTGCCAGTGTGGTATTTCTGTTACAGCTGTTATACACTCACTGGCCACTTTATTAGGTACACCTGTCCAACTTCTTGTTAACACTTAATTTCTAATCAGCCAATCACATGGCGGCAACTCAGTGCATTTAGGCATGTAGACATGGTCAAGACAATCTCCTGCAGTTCAAACCGAGCATCAGTATGGGGAAGAAAGGTGATTTGAGTGCCTTTGAACGTGGCATGGTTGTTGGTGCCAGAAGGGCTGGTCTGAGTATTTCAGAAACTGCTGATCTACTGGGATTTTCACGCACAACCATCTCTAGGGTTTACAGAGAATGGTCCGAAAAAGAAAAAAAATCCACTGAGCGGCAGTTCTGTGGGCGGAAATGCCTTGTTGATGCCAGAGGTCAGAGGAGAATGGGCAGACTGGTTCGAGCTGATAGAAAGGCAACAGTGACTCAAATCGCCACCCGTTACAACCAAGGTAGGCCTAAGAGCATCTCTGAACGCACAGTGCGTCGAACTTTGAGGCAGATGGGCTACAGCAGCAGAAGACCACACCGGGTACCACTCCTTTCAGCTAAGAACAGGAAACTGAGGCTACAATTTGTACAAGCTCATCGAAATTGGACAGTAGAAGATTGGAAAAAACGTTGCTTGGTCTGATGAGTCTCAATTTCTGCTGCGACATTCGGATGGTAGGGTCAGAATTTGGCGTAAACAACATGAAAGCATGGATCCATCCTGCCTTGTATGGAGCATCTTTGGGATGTGCAGCTGACAAATCTGCGGCAACTGTGTGATGCCATCATGTCAATATGGACCAAAATCTCTGAGGAATGCTTCCAGCACCTTGTTGAATCTATGCCACGAAGAATTGAGGCAGTTCTGAAGGCAAAAGGGGTCCAACCCGTTACTAGCATGGTGTACCTAATAAAGTGGCCGGTGAGTGTATATCTCTGTGCTCTAAGTTTGGGCATTGGAGGCCGGTGTACTTATTTTGTGGCTGTGTGATACTCAAATTCTATACAGCGCTATTTCGCATAAATTAACTTTAAAAAAAAATAGAATACAGTCTGTTAGGTCAGGCTGAGGCCTGCCTGGTGTTGGGGGTTGAAAAATCGTAGATTTGCAGGCATACTGATCACATATTATTTTGCTACTAATAAAGACATTTGTGTTGAGCATTTGAATGCTCGACCTTCCTGTCCCAGTTTCTGGGGGACTGCAGCACACCACTATTGAAGCCAGAGCAGTGAGAAATGGTTGTTGGTTGGATAGCGGATAATGCTTCCAGTCACTTAGCCACCACCACCACCTTGTCTTCCACATGGTCAAGTCTGAGTAGCCATGAGTGTGGCCAAGATATTCCTCACCCTGATTTTCCTTTCTCCCACCATGCCAAGTGCCCTGAGACAACTGATCAAACACTTGGACACTCTGAAGAGCTGTTCAGTTTTTCATTTCAAGATTCAGAAATCTCTGCCGGTCAACTTGAAGTGGGGAAAGATGAGATCGAATGTAGAGCTGCCCAAAGCTTTGACCAGCCCCGGTCACACGAAGGTGATGATGGGAAAGTGTCACAAGAGGTGGATGATGATGATACACAATTGACAGAATGTCAGGAGAAGGAGCAGGGTGCGGATGTGGATGACGAGGAGGTGTATGACATAGTGACTGACCCAACCTGGCAGGAGGACATGCATAGCGAGGACAGCAGCACAAAGGGGAAGGAGGCATATCCCTCCAACAGGCAGGATGAAGCAGTGTGGTGGCCACAGACAGAAGGCGTGCATCTGTTCCCCGTAACACCAACATGAGTTGCCATTCCACCTGTGAGATCTTCCCGAGTCTGGCTATTTTTAAACACTCTGCCGATAACCCCAAACAGGCCATTTGCAGCGCCTGCCATGCCCGCATCAGCAAGGGTAGCAAAACAACCAGCCTGACCACCACCAGCATAATCAGGCACATGCAAGCAAAGCACCCGACTTTGTGGGCCGAACCCCAGGCTCCAGGACCACTGCCTGCTGGTCACACCACTGCTTTTGCCACTGTTTTGCATAGAAGCCAATCCCTAGTACACTGTGCATGTGAAGATGCCTCTAGCCCTGCACTTGTTGTGGCCCACAGTCAAGCAGCACCATTAGCAAGCATGTCCATGTCCTTGTCTCAGCACAGCATTCAGTTGTCTATAACCCAGTCTTTGGAACGCAATCAGAAATACCCAGCCAACGCCCCACAGGCCACAGTCCTCAATTCTAATATTTCTCTTCTGCTTGCGCTAGAAATGCTGCCTTTTAGGCTTGTTGAGATGGAATCTTTCCGCAACCTGATGGCGGTGGCCATCCCAGGTAGTCCCCAGTCGCCACTATATCTCCTGGTGTGCTGTATCGGCATTACATGAGTATGTGTCCCAAAACATTACCCATGCCCTCAACAATGCTGTTACCGGGAAAATCCATCTAACCACGGACACGTAGACAAGTGCTTGTGGGCAGGGAAGGTACATCTCAATGATGGCACACTGGGTTAACATAGTGGAAGCCAGGACCCAGTCGGACCTTGGGATGGAACACATCCTCCCCATTCCGAGGATTGCTGGCCCTACATCAATCAGAGTTGCCCCCACAGTCTACAGCTCCTACATCTCCTCCTCCTCTTCATGCTCCATCTCTGAAATCAACACATCGGTCAGAAGCTGTAAGCACTGCAGCACTGCCTTTTTTGGAAGTGCATCTGAACAGCAAGGTGGATTGCTGTTGAGGGGAGATAGAGAGAAAAAAAAAAAATCTATAAATCTTCAGCACAGCGAGTGTGAGCGAGCTGAGTGTGACCTGAGCGTAAGTGTGAACAGCGGTAAGTGTGTGACTTGTGATTCAGTGAAGAGGTATATGGAAGGCCTTTAACAAATACCTGTGTGAATTGGAGTGAGTTGCTGAATTGGGAGTAGCTATATTCATAAGGAGTTAACTTAGGGTGGGGGCTCATAATTAAGGGGATATAAGGGGCAGCTGTTTGGGGCTCAAGTCCTTTTTGGAAGTGCATCTGAACAGCAAGGTGGATTGCTGTTGAGGGGAGATAGAGAGAAAAAAAAAATCTATAAATCTTCAGCACAGCGAGTGTGAGCAAGCTGAGTGTGACCTGAGCGTAAGTGTGAACGGCGGTAAGTGTGTGACTTGTGATTCAGTGACTTTGGAATCAGGGAGTTTCCAAGGGAGGAATTGCTTCTGTTTTTTTTTTTTTTTGGTTTAATTAATACTTTGTATTTATTTTTAATTAACGTTTCTGTGTGGTGCAATCCCCATTAGGAAATGTGCTCCACAATTGTTAATGCCATCCAGTGTACATCTTGCCACATGTATGCAGTCCTTGACCAGCCGGTCGAGGGTGCATACTGCTGTGCGAGATGTGAGCACATTGTGCATTTGGAAACCCAGATACTGGATCTAAATGTGCAGCTGGCAACACTGAGATCCATAGACAATATGGAGAGGAGTCTTCTGCTCACAGAGCAGACGCTCAATGGGATAGATGAGGAGGGGGATGGTAGGATGGAGCTGCAGGACAGTGTGGCAGTTAGCTGGGTGACATATAGAAGGCGGGGTAGAGGGAAGAGTGCCAGGGAGGCTAGTCCTGATCTGGCACACCCCAATAAGTTTGCTAAGTTGGCAGATGAGGGGGGTGCCAGTACAGGGGTAGCACTGCTGCAGCCAGGCATGTCCTCTGAAAGCCGGAGGAGTGACTGCTCCAGTAAGGAGGGAAAAAGGAGAGCAGGGCAGGCCAGACAGGTGCTGGTAGTGGGGGACTCAATTATTAGGGGAACAGATAGGGCAATCTGTCACAAAGACAGGGATCGTCGGACGGTGTGCTGCCTACCTGGCGCTCGAGTCCGACACATCGCTGATCGGGTGGACAGATTACTGGGAGGGGCTGGTGAGGACCCAGTGGTCATGGTGCACATTGGCACAAATGACAAAGTTAGAGGTAAGTGGAAGGTCCTTAAAGATGATTTCAGGGAATTAGGCTGCAAGCTGAAAGCAAGGACCTCCAACGTGGTATTTTCCGAAATACTGCCTGTACCACGTGCCACGCCAGAGAGGCAACGGAAGATTAGGGAGGTTAATAAGTGGCTCAAGAATTGGTGTAGGAAGGAGGGGTTTGGGTTCCTGCAGAACTGGGCCGACTTCTCAGTTGGCTACAGGCTCTACGCTAGGGACGGGCTGCACCTCAATGGGGAAGGTGCAGCTGTGCTGGGGGAGAAAATGGTTAGAAGGTTGGAGGAGTGTTTAAACTAGGGATTGGGGGGGAGGGTATTCATTTTATAGGAGGGGAAGATAGTGCAGATAGAGACCTGGGCACAAATAAGGAAGTTGGGGGTGGCGGTGGCATGGGGGGTGGGGTTAGAACAGTTAGTAATTTAAGAAAGAATAGAGGTACAGAGAGTAACATCAAGTGCATGTATACTAATGCCAGAAGCCTCGCCAACAAAATGGATGAATTAGAACTAATGTTGTTGGAGCATAATTATGACATGGTGGGGATATCTGAGACGTGGCTGGATGAGAGCCATGACTGGGCTGTTAACTTGCAGGGCTATAGCCTGTTCAGAAATGACCGTACAGATAAGCGAGGGGGTGGGGTGTGTCTGTATGTAAAATCGACCTTAAAACCCATCCTGCGTGATAATATAGGTGAATCTAATGAAAATGTAGAGTCTCTGTGGGTGGAGATAAGGGGAGGGGGAAAAAATAATAAATTACTGATAGGGGTTTGTTATAAATCTCCAAAACTAATGGAAGCAATGGAGAATATCCTCGTAAAGCAAATAGATGAAGCTGCGACTCAAGGAGAAGTCATTATTATGGGGGACTTCAACTACCCTGAAATAGATTGGGGAACAGAAACCTGCAGTTCCAGCAAAGGTAATCGGTTTTTGACAACTATGAGAGACAATTACCTTTCACAACTGGTTCAGGACCCAACAAGGAGGGGGGCACTGCTAGACCTAATATTAACCAACAGGCCAGACCGCATATCAAATATAAGGGTTGGGGGTCACTTGGGGAATAGTGATCACAAAATAATAAGTTTTCATGTAACCTTTAATAAGATGGGTAGTAGGGGGGTGACAAGGACACTAAACTTCAGGAGGGCAAATTTCCAACGGATGAGAGAGGATCTTGGTGCAATTAACTGGGACGATATCCTGAGACACAAAAATACACAAAGAAAATGGGAGACATTTATTAGCATCCTGGATAGGACCTGTGCACAGTATATACGGTATGGGAATAAACATACTAGAAATAGGAGGAAACCAATATGGCTAAATAGAGCTGTAAGGGGCGCAATAAGGGACAAAAAGAAAGCATTTAGAGAATTAAAGGAAGTAGGTAGTGAGGAGGCATTAAATAAATACAGAAAATTAAATACATTCTGTAAAAAGCAAATCAAGGCAGCAAAGATTGAGACCGAGAGACTCATTGCCAGAGAGAGTAAAAATAATCCCAAAATATTCTTTAACTATATAAATAGTAAGAAACTAAAAAATGACAGTGTTGGCCCCCTTAAAAATAGTCTGGGTGAAATGGTGGATGAGGATGAGGAAAAAGCCAATATGCTAAATGACTTTTTTTCATCAGTATTTACAAAAGAAAATCCCATGGCAGACAAAATGACTAGTGATAAAAATTCCCCATTAAATGTCACCTGCTTAACCCAGCAGGAAGTACAGCGGCGTCTAAAAATAACTAAAATTGACAAATCTCCGGGCCCGGATGGGATACACCCCCGAGTACTGCAGGAACTTAGTACAGTCATTGATGATAGACCATTATTTTTAATCTTTAAAGACTCCATAATAACAGGGTCTGTACCACAGGACTGGCGTATAGCAAATGTGGTGCCAATATTCAAAAAAGGGGCAAAAACTGAACTCGGTAATTATAGGCCAGTAAGTTTAACCTCTACTGTGGGTAAAATCCTGGAGGGCATTCTAAGGGATGCTATGCTGGAGTATCTGAAGAGGAATAACCTCATGACCCAGTATCAGCACGGGTTTACTAGGGACCGTTCATGTCAGACTAATTTGATCAGCTTCTATGAAGAGGTAAGTTCAGGACTGGACCAAGGGAACCCAGTGGACGTAGTATATATGGACTTTTCCAAAGCTTTTGATACAGTGCCACACAAAAGGTTGTTACATAAAATGAGAGTAATGGGGATAGGGGAAAATATGTGTAAGTGGGTTGAGAGCTGGCTCAGGGATAGGAAACAAAGGGTGGTTATTAATGGAGCACACTCGGACTGGGTCACGGTTAGCAGTGGGGTACCACAGGGGTCAGTATTGGGCCCTCTTCTTTTTAACATATTTATTAATGACCTTGTAGGGGGCATTCAGAGTAGAATTTCAATATTTGCAGATGACACTAAACTCTGCAGGGTAATCAATACAGGGGAGGACAATTTTATATTACAGGATGATTTATGTAAACTAGAAGCTTGGGCTGATAAATGGCAAATGAGCTTTAATGGGGATAAATGTAAGGTCATGCACTTGGGTAGAAGTAATAAGATGTATAACTATGTGCTTAATTCTAAAACTCTGGGCAAAACTGTCAATGAAAAAGACCTGGGTGTATGGGTGGATGACAAACTCATATTCAGTGGCCAGTGTCAGGCAGCTGCTACAAAGGCAAATAAAATAATGGGATGTATTAAAAGAGGCATAGATGCTCATGAGGAGAACATAATTTTACCTCTATACAAGTCACTAGTTCGACCACACTTAGAATACTGTGCACAGTTCTGGTCTCCGGTGTATAAGAAAGACATAGCTGAACTGGAGCGGGTGCAGAGAAGAGCGACCAAGGTTATTAGAGGACTGAGGGGTCTGCAATACCAAGATAGGTTATTACACTTGAGGCTATTTAGTTTGGAAAAACGAAGACTAAGGGGTGATCTTATGTTAATGTATAAATATATGAGGGGACAGTACAAAGACCTTTCTAATGATCTTTTTAATCATAGACCTGAGACAGGGACAAGGGGGCATCCTCTACGTCTGGAGGAAAGAAGGTTTAAGCATAATAACAGACGCAGATTCTTTACTGTAAGAGCAGTGAGACTATGGAACTCTCTGCCGTATGATGTTGTAATGAGTGATTCATTAATTAAATTTAAGAGGGGACTGGATACCTTTCTGGAAAAGTATAATGTTACAGTTTATATACACTAGATTCCTTGATAAGGCGTTGATCCAGGGAACTAGTCTGATTGCCGTATGTGGAGTCGGGAAGGAATTTTTTTCCCCATGGTGGAGTTACTCTTTGCCACATGGGTTTTTTTTGCCTTCCCCTGGATCAACATGTTAGGGCATGTTAGGTTAGGCTATGGGTTGAACTAGATGGACTTACAGTCTTCCTTCAACCTTAATAACTATGTAACTATGTAACTATGTAACTGCCTCAGCCAAGCAGCAACAGGCTGTGCTGAAGCTAATCTGCATAGGTGACAAACCACACAATGCAGAAGAGTTGTGGACAGCGCTGAAAGAGCAGTCACATGTTTGGATGACACCACTGAACCTACAGCCAGGCATGGTCATGTGTGACAATGGCCATAACCTGGTGGCGGCTCTGAGGCAAGGTGAGCTCACACACGTACCTTGCTTGGCCCATGTGCTTAACCTCATGGTTTAATGTTTTCTGAAAAGCTACCCTGAGCTGCCGGATCTGCTAGAGAAAGTACACCATCTGTCTGCCCATTTTAGATAGTCAGCTACAGCTTCAGCTGCCCTTGCCGTGCATCTGCAGCGGTTTCAGCTTCCAGGTAACCGAATGTTGTGTGATGTCCCCACACACTGGAACTCTACGCTGCATATGTTCGAAAGGATTTGTGAGCAGAAGAGGGCCGTTGTTGACTACCAACATCAACAAGGCCATTGAACTTCAGTTCAGACTCCACACATAAGACCTCAGGAGTGGACATGGATGTCAGTCGTATGTATGTAACATCCTCCAAAACTTTGAGGACTGCACCAAGATGGTGATTGGCAATGACGCCATATTTAGCATCACCATCCCGCTTCTCAGCATTCTGAAAAACTCTCTGCTCACAATCAAAGATGATGCATTGCAGGCAGAGCACGTGGACCTGGAGCTAGGAAACATACAGGGGATTACACTCAGCCCAGCCTCATGTCTTCTCAACATGGATTGGTAAGCAATGAGGAAGAGGATGAAAAACAGGAGTTACTTTCATGCGCTATAGACGGTACTACAAACACATCTGTATTAGCTTCTGTTCAGCGGGAATGGCCTGAGGACAGGGAGGAGGAGGATGAGGATGAGGAGGACAGCATGGTCAGTCGTCCCATTGGTGAGGACACGGAAGTCTTACCTGTTAGCAGTCTGGCACGCATGGCTGACTTTATGTTGCCCTGCATTTCATGTGACCCTCGGATTATCAAAATTTTGGGTGACACTCATTACTGGTTGGTGACACTTCTAGACCCATGCTACAAGGAGAACTTTCAATTTCTTCTGCCTGAGGCAGAGAGGTGTACTAAAATGTTGCAGTACCACAGGACCTTTGTAGCGGAATTAGTTAGAAAATTTGCATGTGAGAATGCTGGCAGCAGACGTCAGAGTTTGTTGTACAACCAAGGACTCCAAGCGAGAGAGACAGAAGTACAATCCAGCTCAGGCAGGGGAACAATGGCCAAGTTCTGGGATAGTTTTCTCAGACCCTCCCATCATGGTGGCACAGAGGCAAGGGGTGCTGTCACAAGAAGTGCAATGTTTGGGAAGATGGTGAGGGAGTACCTTGCAGATCGTACAAACGTCCTCCGTGATTCCTCTGTGCCTTTTAATTATTGGGTATCCAAGCTGGACATGTGGCATGAACCTGCTCTCTACGCCTAGGAGGTCCTGGCCTACCCTGCTGCTAGCGTTCTGTCAGAGAGGGTTTTTAGTGCCGCTGGTGGAATTATAACAGATAAGCGCATCCACCTGTCAACTGAAAATGCTGACAGGCTGACTCATAAAAATGAGCAAGGCCTGGATTGGGAAAGACTTCTGTACATCGCCAAGTGAAAACAGCAATACATAACCTCAAATACATTCTCTCTTTTGAGGAGGTGTATTCTCATGCACCTCTTCACAACCACACATTGGTATATGCTTCCAGATTTGGTCTGTTTGTTCTTATCCTCCTCCCTATCCTCATCCTCCTCATCCAGAACCACAATATCAACAGGGTGAACATGGTCTGTACGGTACATTTTGGCCAAGGGTGCTGTGATGGCACTCTTTTATTTAAAAAAAAAAGGATTTTACATTGGGGAATTGAGCATGACATTACATTGGGGTTAGTGTTGAGCATTCCGATACTGCAAATATCGGGTATCGGCCGATATTTGCTGTATCGGAATTCCGATACCGAGTTCCGATATTTTTGCGATATCGGAAATCGGAATCGGAAGTGTGCGGTGCGTATGGTTCCCAGGGTCTGGAGGAGAAGAGACTCTCCTTCAGGCCCTGGGATCCATATTCATGTATGAAATAAATAATAAAAATAAAAAATATTGATATACTCACCCCTCCGGCGGCCCCTGCTCTTAGCGGTGCCTCCGTTCCTAAGAATGCAGGGAGTGAAGGACCTTCGATGACGTCACGGCTTGTGATTGGTCGCGTGAGCGGTCACATGAGCGGTCACGCGACCAATCACAAGCCGCGACGTCATTGAAGGTCCTTAACTCTGCATTCTTAGGAACGGAGGCACCGCTAAGAGCAGGGGCCGCCAGAGGGGTGAGTATATCAATATTTTTATTATTTATTTTATACATGAATATGGATCCCAGGGCCTGAAGGAGAGTTTCCTCTCCTTCAGACCATGGAAACCATTCCGATATTTTGTGTCCCATTGATATGCATTGGTATCGGGTATCGGTATCGGCGATATCCGATATTTTTGGGATATCGGCCGATCCAATCCGATACCGATACCTTTGCATATTGGAAGGTATCGCTCAACACTAATTGGGGTAATTCTTAACTCTGTCTCCTGCAATCTGTCCTGTCCCTGATAGCAGATTACCAGGGTGAACGTGCTCTGTTCTGCTATAGGCCAATGAATTTTGGGCACGGGGACAGGGATGGCACTCTTATTTTTTTTAAAAATGGACCCCACATTGGGGAATTGGGTGTGACATTACATTGGGCCTACTTCTTCATTCTGTCTCCTGCAATGTGTCCTTTAACTGCCACTAGATCACCAGGGTTAATATGCTCTGTACGGTGCATTTTGGGCAAGGGGGCTGTGATGACACTCTTTTATTTTTTTTTAAAATGGACCCCACATTGGGGAATTGGGCTTGACATTCCATTGGGCCGACTTCTTAACTCGTTCTCCTGCAATCTAAGATGTACCTGCCACTTGATCACCAGGGTGAACATGCTCAGTACTGTTATAGGCCGTTGAAGTTTGGGCTAGTGGCATGCAATGTCATAAGTGTATTTTTAAAAAAGGTACCCCCATTGGGAATTGTTTGGCAGATCATGCACTGCATTACAAGTCTCAGAGACCCACACCACTACATTGGCCGTAATTCTTAACTCTGTCTCCTACAATGTCTCTTCCTTATCTCCGACGACATTGCCAGGGTGCACATGCTCAGTACTGTTATAGGCTGGTGATTTTTGGGCACTGGGGCTGTGAAGGCACTATTTCATTTTGTAAAAACAGGACCCCACATTGGGGATTGGGCATTACATTACATTGGGCCTACTTTTTAAGTCTGTCTCCTGCAATGTGTCCTTTAACTGCCACTAGATGAACAGGGTGCATGTGCTAAATACTGTTATAGGCCGATCATTTATGGGCACGGGGGCTTTGAAGGCACTATTTCATTTTGTAAAAAATGGACCCCACATTGGGGAATCAGGCATGACATTCCATTGTGCCGACTTCTTAACTCGTTCTCCTGCAATCTAAAATGTACCTGCCACTAGATCACCAGGGTGAACCTGCTCAGTACTGTTATAGGCCGATAAAGTTTTGGCTAGGGGCATGTGATGGCACTAGTGTATTTTTAAAAAAGGTATGTGACACCATTGGGAATTGTTTGGCAGATTATGCACTGCATTACAAGTCTCAGAGACCCACACCACTACATTGGCCCTAATTCTTAACTCTGTCTCCTACAATGTCTCTTCCTTATCTCCGACGACATGACCAGGGTGCACGTGCTCAGTACTGTTATAGGCCGGTGATTTTTGGGCACTGGGGCTGTGAAGGCACTATTTCATTTTGTAAAAACAGGACGGCACATTGGGAATTGGGCATGACATTACATTGAGCCTACTTCTTAACCCCTTTCTGACATTAGACGTACTATCCCGTCGAGGTGGGGTGGGCCCGTATGACCACCGACGGGATTGTATGTCATATGCGATTGGCCGCGCTCACGGGGGGAGTGCGGCCGATCGCGGCCGGGTGTCAGTTGACTATCGCAGCTGACATCCGGCACTATGTGCCAGGAGCGGCCACGGACCGGCCTTGGCACATTAACCCCCGGCACACTGCGATCAAACATGATCGCAGTGTTCTGGCGGTATAGGGAAGCATCACGCAGGGAGGGGGCTCCCTGCGTGCTTCCCTGAGACCCCCAGAGCAACGCGATGTGATCGTGTTGCTCCGAGGGTCTCTTACCACCTCCTCCTCGCTGCAGCAGGCCCGGATCCAAAATGGCCGCGGCATCCGGGTCCAGCAGGGAGGTGGCTTCACAGCGCCTGCTCAGAGCAGGCGCCGGGAAGCCTCCCTGCTGTGCATGTCAGATCACTGATCTGGCACAGTGCACAGCAAAGTGTCAGATCAGCGATCTTACACTATAACATGATGCCCCCCTGGGGCAATGTTATAGTGTAAAAAAAAATATATTCACATGTGTAAAAAAATTAAAGAAAATTCCCCCCCCCAAAAAAATATTGTTCCTATAAATACATTTCTTTATCTAAATAAAAAAAAACAATATAAGTACACATATTTAGTATCGCCGCGTCCGTAATGACCCGACCTATAAAACTGTCCCACTAGTTAACCCCTTCAGTGAACACCACAAAAAAAACAAAACAACGCTTTATTATCATACTGCCAAACAAAAAGTGCAATAACACGCGATCAAAAAGACGGATATAAATAACCATGGTACCGCTGAAAACATCATCTTGTCCCGCAAAAAACGAGCTGCAATACAGCATCATCAAAGAAAAAATAAAAAAGTTATTGTCCTCAGAATAAAGCGATGCAAAAATAATAATTTTTTCTATAAAATAGTTTTTATCGTATAAAAGCGCCAAAACATAAAAAATGATACAGATGAGGTATCGCTGTAATCGTACTGACCCGAAGAATAAAACTGCTTTATACATTTTACCAAACACGGAACGGTATAAACGCCTCCCCCAAAAGAAATTCATGAATAGCTGGTTTTTGGTCATTCTGCCTCACAAAAATCGGAATAAAAAGCGATCAAAAAACGTCACGTGCCTGAAAATATTACTAATAAAAACGTCAACTTGTCCCGCAAAAAACAAGACCTCTCCTGACTCTGAGGACCAAAATTTAGAAAAATTATAGCTCTCAAAATGTGGTAACGCAAAAAATATTTTTTGCAATAAAAAGCGTCTTTCAGTGTGTGAAGGCTGCCAATCATAAAAACCCGCTATAAAAGTAAATCAAACCCCTCTTCATCACCCCTTACGTTAGCGAAAAATTAAAAAATTAAAAAAATGTATTTATTTCTATTTTCCCATTAGGGTTAGGGTTAGGGCTAGGGTTAGGGCTAGGGTTAGGGCTAGGGTTAGGGCTAGGGCTAGGGTTAGGGCTAGGGTTAGGGTTAGGGCTAGGGTTAGGGTTAGGGCTAGGGTTAGGGTTGGGGCTAGGATTAAAGCTACAGTTAGGCTTGGGGAAAAAGTTAGGGTTGGGGCTAAAGTTAGGGTTAGGGTTTGGATTACATTTACGGTTGGGAATAGGGTTGGGATTAGGGTTAGGGGTGTGTCAAGGTTAAGGGTGTGGTTAGGGTTACCATTGGGATTAGGGTTAGGGATGTGTTTGGATTAGGCTTTCAGTTATAATTGGGGGGTTTCCACTGTTTAGGCACATCAGGGGCTCTCCAAATGCGACATGGCGTGCAATCTCAATTCCAGCCAATTCTGCGTTGCAAAAGTAAAACAGTGCTCCTTCCCTTCCGAGCTCTCCTGTGCCCCCAAACAGGGGTTTACCCCAACATATGGGGTATCAGCGTACTCAGGACACATTGGACAACAGCTTTTGGGGTCCAATTTCTCCTGTTAACCTTGGGAAAATACAAAACTGGGGGCTAAAAAATAATTTTTGTGGAAAAAAAAGGATTTTTTATTTTCACGGCTCTGCGTTATAAACTGTAGTGAAACACTTGGGGGTTCAAAGTTCTCACAACACATCTAGATAAGTTCCTTGGGAGGTCTAGTTTCCAATATGGGGTCACATTTGGGGGGTTTCCACTGTTTAGGTACATTAGGGGCTCTGCAAACGCAATGTGATGCCTGCAGACCAATCTATCTAAGTCTGCATTCCAAATGACGCTCCTTCTCTTCTGAGCTCTGCCATGCGCTCAAACGGTGGTTCCCCCCCACGTATGGGGTATCAGCGCACTCAGGACAAATTGTACAACAACTTTTGGGGTTTAATTTCAACTGTTACCCTTAAAAAAATACAAAACTGGGGGCTAAAAATAATTTTTGTGGAAAAAAAATAATTTTTATTTTCACGGCTCTGCGTTATAAACTGTAGTGAAACACTTGGGGGTTCAAAGCTCTCACAACACATCTAGATGAGTTCCTTAGCAGGTCTACTTTCCAAAAAGGTGTCACTTGTGGGGGGTTTCAATGTTTAGGCACATCAGGGGCTCTCCAAACGCAACATGGTGTCCCATCTCAATCTCTTCCGAGCTCTCCCATGCGCCCAAACAGTGGTTTACCCCCACATATTTGGTATCAGCGTACTCAGGACAAATTGTTCAACAACTTTTGGGGTCCTATTTATTCTCTTACCCTTGGGAAAATAAAAAATTGGGGGCGAAAAGATCATTTTTGTGAAAAAATATGATTTTTTACTTTTACGGCTCTGCATTATAAACTTCTGTAAATCACTTTATGGGTCAAAGTGCTCACCACACATCTAGATAAGTTCTTTAGGGGGTCTCCTTTCCAAAATGGTGAAACTTGTGGGGGGTTTCAATGTTTAGGCACATCAGGGGCTCTCCAAACGCAACATGGCGTCCCATCTCAATTCCAGTCAATTTTGCATTGAAAAGTCAAATGGTGCTCCTTTGCTTCCAAGCTCTGCCATGCGCCCAAACAGTGGTTTACCCCCACAAATGGGGTATCGCCGTACTAAGGACAAATTGTACAACAACTTTTGTGGTCCATTTTCTTCTGTTACCCTTGGTAAAATAAAAAAATTGGAGCTGAAATACATTTTTTGTGAAAAAAAGTTAAATGTTCATTTTTATTTAAACATTCCAAAAATTCCTGTGAAACACCTGAAGGGTTAATAAACTTCTTGAATGTGGTTTTGAGCACCTTGAGGGGTGCAGTTTTTAGAATGGTGTCACACTTGGTTATTTTCTATCATATAGACCCCTCAAAATGACTTCAAATAAAATGTGGTCCCTAAAAAAATGGTGTTGTAAAAATGAGAAATTGCTGGTCAAATTTTAACCCTTATAACTCCCTAACAAAAAAAAATGTGGTTCCTTAAATTGTGCTGATGTAAAATAGACATGTGGGAAATGTTACTTATTAAGTATTTTGTGTGACATATCTCTGCGATTTAATTGCATAAAAATTCAAAGTTGGAAAATTGCAAAATTTTCTAAATTTTCGCCAAATTTCCATTTTTTTCACAAATAAACGCAGGTAATATCAAATAAATTTTACCACTATCATGAAGTACAATATGTCATGAGAAAAAAATGTCAGAATCACCGGGATCCGTTGAAGCGTTCCAGAGTTTTAACCTCAAAAAAGGACAGTGGTCAGAATTGTAAAAATTGGCCCGGTCATAAAACATGCAAACCACCCTTGGGGGTAAAGGGGTTAAGTCTGTCTCCTGCAATGTGTCCTTTAACTGCCACTAGATGTCCAGGGTGCATGTGCTCTGTACTGGTATAGGCTGGTGATTTTTGGGCACAGGGGCTGTGAAGGCCCTGTTTCATTTTGTAAAAACAGGACCCCACATTGGTGAATTGGGCATTACATTACAATGGACCTACTTCTTAAGTCTGTCTCCTGCAATGTGTCCTTTAACTGCCACCGGATGACCAGGGTGCATGCATGTGCTCAGTACTGGTATAGGCTGGTGATTTTGGGGCACTGGGGTTGTGAAGGCACTGTTTCATTTTGTAAAAACAGGACCCCACATTGGGGAATTGGGCATGACATTACATTGGGCCTACTTCTTAAGTCTGTCTCCAGCAATGTGTCCTTTAACTGCCACTAGATGAACAGGGTGCACGTGCCAAATACTGTTATAGGCCGATCATTTTTGGGCACGGAGGCTTTGAAGGCACTATTTCATTTTGTAAATAATGGACCCCTCATTTGGGAATCGGGCATGACATTCCATTGAGCCGACTTCTTAACTCATTCTCCTGCAATCTAAAATGTACCTGCCACTAGATCACCAGGGTGAACCTGCTCAGTACTGTTATAGGCCGTTAAAGTTTTGGCTAGCGGCATGTGATGGCACTAGTGCATTTTAAAAAAAGGTACGTACCCCCATTGGGAATTGTTTGGCAGATCATGAACTGCATTACAAGTCTCAGAGACCCACACACTACATTGGCCCTAATTCTTAACTCTGTCTCCTGCAATGTCTCTTCCTTATCTCCGACGACATGACCAGGGTGCACGTGCTCAGTACTGTTATAGGCTGGTGATTTTTGGGCACTGGGGCTTTGAAGGCACTATTTAATTTTGTAAAAACAGGACCCCACATTGGTGAATTGGGCATGACATTACATTGGGCCTACTTCTTAAGTCTTTCTCCTGCAATGTGTCCTTTAACTGCCACTAGATGTCCAGGGTGCACGTGCTCAGTACTGTTATAGGCTGGTGACTTTTGGGCACTGGGGCTGTGAAGGCACTATTTCATTTTGTAATAACAGGACCCCACATTGGAGAATTAGGCATTACATTACAATGGGCCTACTTCTTAAGTCTGTCTCCTGCAATGTGTCTTTAACTGCCACTAGATGACCAGGGTGCACGTGCTCAGTACTGTTATAGGCTGGTGAATTTTGGGCAAGTGGGCTTTGATGGCACTATATTTTTAAGTCCAAAAAGGACAACACATTGGGGATTTGGGCATGACATTTCTTTGAGCCTACTTCTTAACTCGGTCTCCTGCAATCTGTCCTGTACCTGCCACTAGATCACCAGGGTCAATCTGCTCTGTATGGTGCATTTTGGCCAAAAGGGCTGTAATGGCACTATTTTAATCAGTCCAAAAAGGACACCACATTGGGGAATTGGGCATGGCAAACCATTGGGCGTATTTCTTAACTCGGTCTCCGGCAATCTGTCCTGTACCTGCCACTAGATCACCAGGGTCAATGTGCTCTGTATGGTGCATTTTGGCTAAGGGGGCTGTCATGCCACTTTTTTGTTTAAAAAAAAAAAGATTTTACATTGGGGAATTGGGCATGACATTACTTTGGGCCTACTTCTTAACTCTGTCTCCTGCAATGTCTCTGGTTTAACTGCCACTAGATCACCAGGTTGAACATGCTTTGTACTGTTATAGGTCAGTGAAGTTTGGTCAAGGGGGGCTGTGATAGCCCTAGCCTATTTTTACAAAAGGTACCCCCATTGGTGAAACCACATCCTTGTTGGCAAACACTTCACAACATTTGTGTACCTTAAAGAGATCACTTGAAAAGCTCCTTTTTGTGTTGTCTGGTTGCTAACATTGGACGCAATACACTTCATATAAATTTGATAAAGCAATGCTGTCACTTTGCCTCAGTAGTTCATTAAAAATATAGCTTTTTCCACTATATTAGTTTCTCTCCTTGCGAGTCTTAACTTTGTGTGACTCAAATGTACAAATGGAGAATATACAAATGGCTATTTGTAAACAAAATTGAAATACTGTATACCGAATGCATTCAGACAATCACATAGCTGCATTTCTTGTAAAACATTTACAGATGTGACAGACAATGCTCATAGTGACACAATCTTGATAAATGTTTGATCATTCACTTCACAAACAGTTCTAAGCCTCTATATGTTTGTTGTCTGTCATTGTAAAACATTAAGGTTTACTGAAACTATGCCGGTGGTGGTTTGATCTAAATCCTTGTGGCTTTTATTTTCTAGGGGTTTATGGCCCCTCATCTGATGACTCCATGATATCTCAGTTGCATCCAAGTTTGAAAAGTGGCCACTTGAAGGTGTGGGTGAAACTAGAGTTATGACATAGTGTTTTTCACTATATAAGACTAGAGAAACATGACTAAGACAGATGCCAAAACTGGAGTACCTGTACATGTACATCATGATATCATGATTAAGGGTGCTGTGCCACCTGAAACGCGTAGATAGTGTTTTTATTATATTGTGCTGATGTTTTATCCTCTGCTTCCCATATGAAGTGAATAAAGTACCCAGTTTTTACTTTTTCACCGTCTCGTTGAGCTGGAATCCTTTCTTCATTTTCGGCTTCTTCACGCCTTGACACAGCGTTTCCGTGCTCCGAGTTTCTTGGGACAACGACTATGGTGAGCTGGACTTTTCTTTTTACAGTGTGCTGATACCTCCATAATTGGGGATGCCCATGCAGTGTAGGTAATCTCCCAGGTGTTCTCTGTCTTGGTGTTGCTTCTCTGATATTCCAGACGGATGATGTTTAAAAGCCTCTTGGTGATGATCTAACTATACTGTATGTAGTTAATCTTCATATATACATAATCACTATATTTATTTAATCCTTATATGCACTTATTAACCTGTGTATGTTAACACATACAAAAGTGTACGCACTCACACTATTAAATCACACTATTCCTTGAATTTTGTAGTTTGCAATAAAATTGCCTTGTATTGCAAGTATTAGCGTTTTTTAAAGCCGTATCTGAAACTTACTGTTAAAAACATGTCAAATGAAATTGCCACATTCTCCTGTAAATAATTGTGCAAAGAGAGAACCATCATACCATTAAAAAATACGACTGAATTTTCCTGGGCCCATCCAGTATGTGGGTTCCAAGGCCTAATGGGGTGCATATGACTATGCAGCAGGGCTCGCCTTCCTACCAATGTATAAAACAAAGGAGTATGGAGCAAAAAATGCATATTGTGAAGTGGATTTTCATGGGCCCTTCCACTATGTGGGTTCCAAGGCCTAATGGGGTGCATATGACTATGCATCAGGGCTCGCCTTCCTGCCAATGTATAAAACAAAGGAGTATGGAGCACAAAATGCATATTGTGAAGTGGATTTTCATGGGCCCATTCACTATTTGGGTTCCAAGGCCTAATGAGGTACATATGACTGACTATGCAGCATGGCTTGCTGTCACAGCGCCGCTCGGTGTCGCCGCTCCTGCCACCCCGCCTGCCGCTCTGCCCCCCGCTCGCCGGCATACTTACCCTTGCAGGCGCGCATTCTCCCTTCTCCTCCTGATGCACCGCAGCCTCCTGGTGTCCGTCGGCTGCGCGTGCGCACTCCATCTCCCTCTGCGTACGCGCACTTCCTCTGTGTCATTCTGGAGCGCTGCTTCTCCTCTCTATGGTTTGGAGGATCCTGACCCGGAAGTCCTCCTGCACACCATGTATGTAAGGTACGCCCTTTCCCCTGATCCTTGCCTGATTGTCATTTGTCTTCATTTGACCCAGGTCCCTTCGTACCTTGCTCTGTCTTGTGCGTCCTTCGTACTTTGCTCAGTCTTGTGCGTCCGCCGTAACTTGCTCTGTCCTGTGCGTCCGTCATTCTCTGCCAACCCTGTTTGTCTGCCATCCTGCCTGTCCTGTGTTTTCTCCGTACCCTGTCTGTCCCATACTACCGCTATACCCAGTCTGCCTTGGGCATCCGTTATATTCTGATCTTGGTCTCTGTCATAGTTATCTGCCCTGTGTCTTTGTCACACTCAGTTCTGCTACTTTTCCGCTCCTACTTCCTGTCCCCGGGTATCAGCTTCTGCGGCAATGGTCTCCCTTGGGCCTGCCCCTAACAGTCCCTGTATAGGGGGTGGTCCACCTGGCCAGCTCACCCATGGGAGGTTCGTTGTCATGGATCTGCGGGTTCACTCTAGGAGTTCCTAGCCGTGACAGTACAATCAGGCCATGGACCCCGCTGGTACCCCATCTCCTACCCAAAAGGAACTTTTGTTCCTCCGGGAGAACCAGTCTAGGATCATGTCCTTCCTAAAGTCCATGGAGTCCCGTCTCTCGTCTCTACAGGTCTCTGACCCTGGGAGCGCTCCGCAGCTGGTAGGTCTCCAACAAGAGCTTGCTCAGCAGCGTGACACCCAAACTCACATCTTGAATTTTATGGCTTCCGTGGATGACCGCCTTCGTGTCCTCCAGTCTCCTGCTGTTTCCTCTCAGTCCTCGGTCCCTCACCCACCACCTCACCTGGCTAAACCACCTCGTTACAGTGGGGATCCAAAACTTTGTAGGGGGTTTCTGAACCAGTGCCAACTCCATTTTGAGTTGCTCCCTATGCAGTACCCTACTGATCGAGCAAAGGTGGCCTTTGTAATTTCCCACTTAGAGGGAGAGGCTTTAGTCTGGGTAAACCCTCTTTGGGAGTGAGATGACCCGCTTGTCTCTCAACTATCCATCTTTTTAGATACTTTTCGTAAAGTATTCGACGAACCGGGTCGTTTGGCCTCTACCACCGAGTCTCTGTTTAACCTTCATCAGGGTTCTTTGTGGGCCAATACGCCATTTGTTTTTGCACTCTATCTTCTGAGTTAGTTTGGAATAATGAGGCATTGGTGGGAGCCTTTTGGCGAGGTCTTTCGTCTCGAATTAAGGACGAATTGGCGGGTCGGGATACTCCAGCTACCTTGGAAGATCTAATATCCCTGGCAACCCGCATAGATTTACGCTTCCAAGAGCGTTCCTTGTTTTCCTTCGGCTACTTTGTGTCCTTCCCGTCTGTCTCCTGTGACGACTTCTGCTGTTTCTGTCCCAGAGCCCATGCAGGTGGATCGTCTCAAACCGGCGGAACAGCGCCGGAAGGAGAGACTGGCTCAAGGTCTCTGTTTCTATTGTGGCAGTGCGGCTCATCTTTTGTGTTCCTGTCCTTTAAGGCCGGGAAATGCCTCAACCTAGGACAGGTTAGAGAGGTCTCCCTAGGTATCCCCGAATCCTCTCAACCACTCACTCTTTCAGTACTATTGTATCTGGGTAATACGCGTTTTTCTAATTTTGCTTACATAGATTTCGGGGCGACCGGGAATTTCATCCAACTCGAGGCAGTCAGAAGGTTGCGGATTCCGGTCAGGTCCCTGGAGACTCCTCGACAGATTGCATCGGTCAACCTCTGTGGGAGTCCGTCACCTTGGTTACAGAGGAGTTGGAACTCCAAATTGGAATCCTGCATCGGGAGAAGATCGTCTTCTATGTGCTGCCCTCCTTGTCCCATACTATTTTGCTTGGTCTCCCTTGGTTGAGGACTCACGAGCCTTGTCTTGACTGGCGGTCAGGTGAGATCCTGCACTGGGGACTTTTCTGTCAAAGTAACTGTCTGCTTCCTGTTCAGCCACGAAAACCACCCCGACCAAGTTCTGTGCCTGCCAATTTACCTGCCTCTTACCTGTCATTCTTGGATGTCTTCGACAAGAAAGAAGCAGAGATTCTGCCTCCACATCGGCCATACGACTGTCCAATCGATCTTGTTCCTGGTTCCACTCCCCCCCGGGGTCGTATCTATCCGTTGTCTCCAACCGAGACCCAGGCCATGACTGAATATGTCCAGGAGAATTTGGATAAAGGCTTTATTCGTAAGTCCTCCTCTCCTGCTGGTGCTGGTTTTTTCTTCGCAAAGAAGAAGGATGGATCCCCACGTCCATGTATAGACTACCGAGGCCTCAACAATCTCACGATTAAAAACAAGTATCCTCTACCTCTTATTCCAGAGCTGTTCGATCGCCTAAGGGGAGCACGAATCTTCACAAAGTTGGATCTTCGCGGAGCTTACAACCTTATCCGTATTCGTTCTGGTGACGAGTGGAAAACCGCTTTTAACACCCGAGACGGCCACTATGAATATCTTGTAATGCCTTTCGGCCTGTGTAATGCTCCTGCTGTGTTCCAGGAGTTCGTGAATGATGTCTTCCGGGATCTACTCTACTCCTGTGTGGTGGTATATTTGGACGACATTCTTGTGTTTTCTTCGGATCTTGCTTCTCACAGGAGAGATGTCTGCCAAGTTCTGTCTCGT
Source organism: Ranitomeya variabilis (assembly GCF_051348905.1). Classification (NCBI taxonomy): domain Eukaryota; kingdom Metazoa; phylum Chordata; class Amphibia; order Anura; family Dendrobatidae; genus Ranitomeya; species Ranitomeya variabilis. The sequence continues at coordinate 305,847,750 of NC_135236.1, forward strand.
CTAAGACAGAATCGTCTCTATGCCAAACTCGAGAAGTGTGTGTTTGAACAATCCTCGTTACCGTTCCTTGGCTATGTCATCTCAGATTCTGGCTTAAGAATGGTTCCGGATAAGGTGTCTGCTGTTCTTAACTGGCCACGTCCTCAAGGGGTAAAGGCGATTCAACACTTTCTCGGGTTCGCAAATTACTACCAGCAGTTTATTCCACATTTCTCTACTCTGGCTTCCTCAATTTCTGCCTTGACTCGCAAAGGATCCAATCCCCACATCTGGTCTTCAGAAGCAGAAGAAGCATTTCGGTCTCTTAAGCAAGCCTTTGCTTCCTCTCCTGTACTTCCTCGTCCCAAGATCAACAAGCCTTTCATCCTTGAGGTAGATGCTTCTGCCATAGGTGCTGGCGCAGTTCTTTCTCAGAGATCATCTTCCTGTCAACTGGCTACTTGTGGTTTCTTCTCCAAAATCTTCTCCGTCTCGGAGAGGAATTACGCCATAGGCGACAAAGAACTATTGGCCATCAAGTTGGCACTGGAGGAGTGGCAGTATTTGCTGGAGGGAGCAGTTCACCCTTTTAAGATCTATACCAACCACAAGAATCTGGAATACATCCGTTCTGCGCAAAGACTAAATCCCCGACAGGCCAGGTGGTCGTTATTCTTCGCCCGCATTGACTTTGAATTACATTTCCGTCCTGGCAACAAAAACCTCAAAGCTGATGCCTTGTCCAGATCCTTTCTTGCATCCGATGTAGAAGAAGAACCTTCACATATCATGGATCCCAGTAAGATCATTGCAGTAGCTCCTATCAGCATATCTTCTTTACCTCCAGGTAAGACCTTCATCCAGGCAAACAAGAGGACTCGAGTTCTACGTTGGGGTCATGCCTCCAAGTTAGCAGGACATATAGGGTGCAAGAAGACACTTGCTCTAATCTCACGCTATTATTGGTGGCCGTCTCTTTTGCAGGATGTCCGAAGTTTTGTCGCCTCATGTCCTTCTTGTGCAATGAACAAGGTTCCTAGACATCCACCCTCTGGCCTCCTGCATCCACTTCCAGTTCCTTCGGCTCCCTGTCAACACATTGCCATGGATTTTATTACTGATCTTCCTCGCTCTTCCGGACATTCGGTCATTTTCGTAGTCGTGGATCGATTTTCCAAGATGGCTCATTTTGTCCCTTTGCCAGGTTTACCTTCCGCTCCAGAGTTGGCAAGAATCTTCATTGCTCACATCTTCCGGATTCACGGCTTTCCTCTATACATAGTCTCTGATAGAGGAGTCCAGTTATATTGGCCAGGAGATAAGGTCTGGTTGTCTTCCAGATTCGTTTGTCTTAAGATTCCCTCGTATAAATTGGGTCCACGGTACATAGGTCCCTTCGAGGTTTTGGCTCGTATCAACGATGTTTCTTACAAGTTGAAGTTGCCCGCTTCACTGCGCATACCTAACTCTTTTCACGTTTCTCTTCTCAAACCTGTCATTTTCAATCAGTTCCATGCTTCTCCTGCTCAAACTCCTTTACCAGTTTCTGACCCGGATGTCTTTGAAGTTAAAGATATTCTTGCCATGAAGAAGTCTAGAGGTAAGACTGCAGAGACCCGTGTGTCGTAACCAGTGCCTTCCCCCCGTCCCACCATTCCGCAATAAAAGACACCAATAATCCTGGATGGGTTGAACAGGTCGGTCACAGTTTTATTATTTGCAAAGTAGAGAAGGGCAATTACACATCGCGACGCACTCATTGCTGAAGGCCCCAGCCGACGACCGCTGGGCCAGCAAGCCGATGAGAGGTTACGAACCTTTGCCCCCCTCTACCTACCGCTGTGACGTATATAAAAAAAACAATGATTTTTTTTTTTTTTTAATTTAAAATTCAAAACATTTTAACAGTAACCGCACAGTACATTTACCAGTTTATAAGGGAGGGAGGGTGGGACAACAGCTTCCAAGGGTCAGCCGGGGAGAAAGAGGGAGAGCCTGGCCCGGTCACTAGCATTTAACCCCTGAGGGTGTGGCCTGACTCACCTCTTCTCCCCGGTTGGTCCGCTGGGCGTCCCAATCATGACCTCACCTGGGGAGGTAGTGGGAGGGGGGGAATTGGGCACTGCACAGATTTCCCCTCTAACTGTCCCTTAGGGGCTCTGCAGTCAGAGGCACGTTCCTTATACAGTGCCGTGCCTACCAGACTGCAGAGACCCGTGTGTCGTAACCAGTGCCTTCCCCCCGTCCCACCATTCCGCAATAAAAGACACCAATAATCCTGGATGGGTTGAACAGGTCGGTCACAGTTTTATTATTTGCAAAGTAGAGAAGGGCAATTACACATCGCGACGCACTCATTGCTGAAGGCCCCACGAACCTTTGCCCCCCTCTACCTACCGCCACGGAGGATCATGTGTATGACCTACACAAGACTCCGACCCCCACACAACAACATTAGAGCCTGTTCAACACCATCCCGCAAACCCTCCAAAAATATGTCGAGCCCAATGTCCGTGAGGTGGATGCCATCCGTTCTCAGCAAAGCAAGATTGTTCCCTTCTAGCTCCTGGTGTCGAACCACAATGCCGTACTTTTCTCTCACAAACTTCGACATCTTTGTGTTAATCCTTTTTCTTGCGTTTTCAATGGCTTTTACGTCCTTAGCTCCGTGCCAGACCGCTCGAGGTATTATCTCGGACCACACCACCACCATATCTGGTAATAAACAGACAAACCGATCGATGTCTGTTGACATAACTGTGTACAGCTCGGCCCCTTTTCGCTTGCCCAGATCATTGCCTCCGGCATGTAGCACCAGAACCACCGGCCCCTTGGCCTTCTTAGCGATGTCCACCAGCTCCGGGAAGATCTGACGCCACCGGAGCCCTCTAATGCCTCTCCAGTTGACTTCCAAATTCGGGAAGCCAAAATTGGTTCCACCCGTCCTGAGTTTGGCCCTTTTGCATGCCCAGTGGACAAAAGAATGCCCCACTACCCAGACTGTGGGCCTACAGCTGCCTGTAATAGACAAAAAAATGTTAAAGCAGGTCTGGTCTTATGTATCTTGCAAAGCATGCGGATTTCCAGCGGCCCATTCTCTGCACCTCGACTTCCGATACCCCCGCTCTGGCTGCTTCGGTAGCTGCCCCTATTCGGAAGGAATGTGTCCCGTATTCCTTAGGAGACACGCCGACTGCCTTTAGGCACTGTCTAAAGATCGCTTGAAATTGATATTTAGTAAGAGGGGACCCGTCGGTGTGTGAAAGATAGAATCTACCCGCATGTCTTACTACCGCATAGTTTTTAACTATTTTTACGGGGCATGTAGGCCCGTCTGACGCCTTGACCAATACCCATGTCCCCCTCCCGGTGGGGTCGCATTTGGATCTCCGTACTCTAATGCGCAGAGCTTCGCTGCATATGACGAGGTCTTCATTGATTAAACCGCCTATTGATGCTGTTTTTGACTGCGGCACTAGTTCGCTGATGCGAAGTGCCCCGAAGAAGGCGATTGCGAACGCTGCAGATATCAGCGTTGCCTCATATTGTGATTTGCACACCGATGCAGATATTGCAATTATGTCATCCAGAAGCCTTAGGGAAACTGGGCGACGGCATTCCTGGCTAGGTTGCAGCCTTCTCCAGCCTTTTACGGCTTGTTTGATGAAAAAATATTTGGTTACGTCCACCCACCCCAGCAGCTGAAAGAAGAAGGCTATTCCCGACAGATGACGCTGCGCTAATGTCCCTGACGCCCCTCTCCGCCTGAGTTTTTCTAAGAGTTCTACTAAGACGTCGCATCTCGCCTGGTTGCACCTATCGACTGGTCTTCCTTGCGTTAGCGAGCACCACTCCTCCCACGCCTTACCGTAAACCTGCCAAGTCGCCGGTGTCACTGAAGCCCGGATCAAGGGCATCAGTGATTGGCCACCATGTCCAAGAGGGAAGGAGGAATCCGCAGGCCCGACGTTCGCGCCCTGGGGAGGAAGAGTTTGAATGCCTGCCAATTGGAAGATAACAAAGAGTTAACAATTGTGTCATCCACGGTCGCCGTAAATCTGGCCCGGCACCAGATGTTGTGCTTCAGGCATAATAGTGCTAGGCGGCGCAACAGCGCGAGTGCTGGCTGAGAAGAAGAAGACATGCTGTTTAGGGCTTTTGCTGTTCTCAGCTGTTTTGTTGTAAATCTGATGTTCGTATTTTCCAATTGGGCACCCCATAGCTCGACTGATGTTACTATTGCCAGAATTTCCACCAGTGATGGGTCACGGCCCCATGCGGCCGTGGTCCATAGTTTGGGCCATTGGCCTCTGCACCACTGGTCTTTGTAGATTGCTGCAAAACCATCTGTAATATTTCCACCGACCATTAGGCCTAAATCTTTGCTTGGCGTCTCCTCCGCCATAACGCATGTATGCCCCTTGTAGGACTCCAGGAATGTCCTCCAGACCAGCAAGTCTGCCTTCAGGGAGCGGTTGAGTCTAATTTTATGGCTCGGCTGGGCTATGCCCTTGGTTGCTAGTGATAGTCGGCGTGAAAAGGCTCTGCCCACTGGCATTACACGACAGGCAAAGTTGAGCAATCCTAGTAGGGATTGCATTTGTTGTAGGGTGACTTTTTTCGCTTCGTAGCAATTTTTAACCATTTGCAGAGTTTTTTGCAGTTTATCAGCTGGTAACCGAAACACCATTGCATTGGTGTCTATTTCAATACCGAGAAAAGGCAAAACATTACAGGGGCCAACTGTTTTATCCGGTGCGAGTGGTACTCCGAATTTTCCGGCTAAAAACTTAAACTTTTGGAGAAGAAAGGAGCAGAGTCTGGAGTCCCCGGGACCGACGAACAAAAAATCGTCGAGGTAGTGAATCGTTGAGTTGCTAGCAGTTTCGTACCGCAATACCCAGTCTAGGAAGGTACTGAAAAGCTCGAAGTAATGACAGGAAATGGAGCAGCCCATTGGTAGGCACATATCGAAGTAAAATAGCCTGTCCACCTCACAGCCTAATAAATGAAAACATTCCGGGTGAACGGGCAAAAGGCGGAAGGCTGACTCTATGTCGGATTTTGCCAGCAGGGCACCGGGCCCAGCTGCGCGCACGAGCTCGACAGCCCTGTCAAAAGAAGAATAGGTTACCGATGACTCTTCCGCGGGTATCGCGTCGTTAACCGATTCGCCTTTTGGGTAGGAAAGGTGATGTATTAACCGATATTTTCCTGGCTCTTTTTTGGGAACAATACCTAAAGGCGAGATTCTGAGATTCTTAAATGGCAAGGATCTAAAAGGTCCCGCCATCCTGCCCAGTTCAACTTCTTTCTGGATTTTCTGCTGTAGAATATCGGGGAATTCGCGTGACGATTTTAAATTTTTTGCAGTAGTTGGTGAGGGGCTGGGTTTGAAAGGGATATAAAAGCCGTTTTTAAAACCGAGATATAGTTGTTCCGCCGCTTCTTTATTGGGATACAGGCTTAGCCAAGGGCCCATTGCGGTTACGTTCACCGAGGTTAAACCTCGCAGGTGCTCTGTTTGGCTGTCGGGTACATCTGGCCGCAGGGAGTCCACCTCCGCAGGAGGAGCATTCGTGTCTATATTTACAGGACCCTTGGAAACGGCAGTATCCATCGTTAAACAGTAAGCAGGCCCCAGGTCCGCGTACGACCACTGTATTCTGGCCTGCTGCTGTTGAGTGATAAGTGGTCGCTGCCGAAAAGGGGGGCTGTTTTTGGGACAGCATCAGTCGTAGCCAAACGTCCGTCGCTTTTACCCCCCAGCCCAAATCAGGCTGCATGGCCAACCGCCTGCGGAACTCCTCGTCGTACCGTTTCCATGCAGACCCGCCGTGACACTTATATGAATTATATATTAGATCTTGGTAAATAAATAATTCAGAACAGCGCTCTGGGTGCTTTTGGCCCATGATGCAGCCGAGAACCGCGAAGGCCTGGAGCCAGTTATTCATCGTTTGAGCTATTTTTGGTTTGCTCCTATCTTGTAACCGCTCGCCTATTCTCCTTTCCTTGTCCACGGACTGTTGGTCGGCCGATAACAGTGACCATATATCTACGTAAGCATTATCCCAAATTTTTTGCTTTGTCTCTAACTCAACGTGCGCTCCTAGCGGGCTTACTCCACAGAAAAATGCATCCTTGTGCAGACTAGCTGCTTGGGTGGTGCTAGTGTCAGTTGGTACGCCTGGGCGTGTCAACTGCTGAACTAGGGTCTTAATAGCGGCTGCCAGCTCGCTTTCTCCCACATTTTGTATTGTCGAGTGCTCACCGATATCAAAGAACTCACCGCTGTCAGATGCAGGCCGAGTGTCTCCGGACGGAGGTACTCTGGCTCCTGCCGTGGCGCTGTCCTGGTGCTGGCCGCCCGCCCAGGAGGATGAAGATGGCGTGCCAGCGGCCAGCGCCGTCGCACGGGGATGTATTCTGCTGGATTGTGTCTGGTGCCGAGCGTCCCCTGGAGAGGGAGGTGCTCCGGCTTCTATCGCTTCGATGGTTCGGTGCTGGCTGGTGGACCGGGGAGGTACGTATGGCGTGTCTCCCCGTGCGTCAGCCCAGGATGGAGCACGTGACGGATGACCTCTGTCGTGTGCTCGAGGATGAGAGGCTATTGGGGCTCCGATCTCTGCCTGGTCCGTAACGGGGGGTGTCAGTGTCTGTTCCCACCGGGTACCCGCTCTGGGTGTCCGGTGAGGCCGCCGCCTTTCGGCATGCGACCGGTACCGCCCGTTGTAACTCCCCGATGTATCTGAGCCGGTTGTGGATGGTGAGCGCCATCCGGAGGAGCGGGATCTATAGTGGCTCCTGTGGCTCCTGTGTGAGTGGTGTCGGCGTCTGGAGTGGGAATGCCGACAGCTAGAGAGACAGCGGGAACCGTGGTGGGAGTCTACTGATGAGGGTGAGGACGATCTGCGGCATCTATGCCTGTGATCGCCCTGTCTAGGGGTCGCGTTAGGTGTGTTTACCTCGGGAGTAGGGGGGACGTTACCTTGGCCATGGGGCGTGAGTGGCGGTGCAGGGGGTAGGGCTGGGGAAGGTGCGGAAACTATTTGGCTGGCACCGCAGGGTGAGCGCAGAAGGGCGGGGACTGATAGGAAACTGTCTGTGATCTGCGTTTGGGAGCATGGGGGTGTTGGCGGCGCGTAATTTATTGCCGCTGTGTTAGTGTTTGGTGCGACTGTGTGCGTGTTTGGTGCGTACATTCCTGGCTGCGGAGCGTGCTGGCTGGTCCGGATAGACCAGTCGTCACGCTCCACGGCCGTGTTCGTGGCTCTGGCCCCCGACCGCCCGCTCCCCCGCACAGGCAACGCCGATGTGCCTGCTGGGGGGACATGGCGGGCAAGGGGTGGGCTGGCCAGAGGCCCACGGTGGTGCCGTCCTGTTCTGGCAGGGGCCAGTCCAGCGCTCCGTGGTGGGTACTGGCATGGGGGGCTAGTGAGCGCTGTCTGTGAGGCGCCCCCCCGACCGATTTGGCGGGTTGGGGCCCCACAGGCTAACGCTGCGCTGCTGCAGCCTCCCGGGGAGTGAGTGGGCGGGGCTTGGCGGTCCCCCGCCGGCATCAGGGAGGGGAGACTCCCTGACGCTGCAGGGGACTCGCGGCGTGCCTGGGATGGCTGCCCCCCGGTCCTCTTGAGCGGCTGGCGCGCCGCCGAGGACCCCGAGGCAGCGGGCGATCCCCTGCCTGCCTCCGCAGTGCTGAATATCAGCCGGGAGGAAGTGGGGCCGGAAGTGGGCGTGTCCCGCAGGGCCCTCGCTGCATTCTGGGAGGCAGGGCGGCCTGTGTAAGGGGGGGAGGCTGCAAGTATGTGCGCCGGGCCCCGGGCCTTAGCTTGGGGACCGGAAGTGACCGGGGCCCGGGCGCACTTGTTGTTAGAAGCGGGCGCTTGGCACCGGCGGGCAGCGGAGCCTGAAGACGACGCGACGCCCGCCGCGCCCCCCGGAGCCGCACGTGGGGCAGAAGCGCGGCGGCTAGTCAGCACCGGCTCTGCTCCAACATGCAGGCGCTCGGGAGGACGGGAGGAACGCCCCGAGCGTCTACCTGGCGTCGCAGCTGCACCCTGATCAGCGGGAGCGCCGGGAGCTGAGAGAGGAGGCCCAGGGGGACCGGGGTCTGCGGTGGACAATAAGGGCAGGTGAGTGGGGGTTAGCTGCGCTGGGGAGACAGGAGAGAAAGAGACTCCAGGAGAGGGGGCGTGCAGGGACGGGGCCCCGGGGAACGACGGGGAGGCTAAGGGGTGAGAAGAGGGCACAGGAAGGTGAGCGCCCAGGCCAGAATTAGGGGATCGCGACCATTGCTCACCTTCCTGTGCAGCTCCTCGCTGTAGGGCCTCGGACGTAGGGGTAGCCATGGTGGTCAGGAGATCAGGGAGACAACAGCTTCCAAGGGTCAGCCGGGGAGAAAGAGGGAGAGCCTGGCCCGGTCACTAGCATTTAACCCCTGAGGGTGTGGCCTGACTCACCTCTTCTCCCCGGTTGGTCCGCTGGGCGTCCCAATCATGACCTCACCTGGGGAGGTAGTGGGAGGGGGGGAATTGGGCACTGCACAGATTTCCCCTCTAACTGTCCCTTAGGGGCTCTGCAGTCAGAGGCACGTTCCTTATACAGTGCCGTGCCTACCAAACTCTCTTTTTGGTCGATTGGAAGGGTTTTGGTCCCGAGGAGAGGTCTTGGGAACCCCGTGAAAACATACTGGCTCCTCGTATACTAGCCAGATTCCTTTCTGGTCTTAGAAAGGATCCCTGGGGGGATCACGGTAAAAATACTCGGGTCTCCCATAGACTTACATTGGGCTTGTTGTTCTGGCCGAATACCCGAGTATTCCAATTTGCTTGACCCGAGCAATGAGCACCCGAGCATTTTAGTGCTCGCCCATCACTAACAACTACCACAAAAGACTTCAAGCTGTCATTCATGTTAAAGAGGGCAATATATGGTATTAAGAAATGGGTTATGCAAACTTTTGATCAGGTCATTTGGATGTTTTTAGTTGTCATTATGATTTAACCCCTTAACAATTGCTGATATGCCTTTTAACATCAGCAGTAAAGGGTACTTAAACCACAGCGCTATGGAAAAAGTGTATAGTGCCCCAGAGTAGGAATTTCACTGGGCTATTGGCTACCAGGGGTAGCTGAGATGCCAGAGAATATGATTCTAGTCTGTTTTAACCAACCCTGGTGTTGTGATCGCCGTTATTAACGGTGTATCGGCGACCGCAAAAAAAATAAAGTTTCCATTTAATTTCTCTCTCCTCTGGTGTGATCAAGTACCCTGGTCCCCCGATTGCCCCCCGGTACATCTGGTGTCCCTGCATGACCCTGTGAAGTCCCTCTGGCCACCAGCATCTCCTTCCAGTAGAAAATGACGGGCGCATGTACAGTTCGCCTGCCGAGATCTGCCAGCCGGCACCTGGCAACGATAGGACATTTTTCCTATTGGTTCATTTTGATCACTGTGATAGACTTTATCACAGTGATCAAAATAAAAAAATAGTAAATAAAAACCCCAGTTAAAACCCCCATAGTTAGGGAAAAATAATTAAAAAAAATGTATTTATTTCCATTTTTTCATTAGGATTAGAGTTGGGCTAAAGTGAGTTGGACCTCACAATACATTTTGCAGTTATTACAATAGGTAGAGATAGGCAGTAAAAATGTCACCATTGAACAATGTACAAAGGTTTCCAAAGATTTTAAAACATTACCCAGGTGGGGTATACATACAGTATATGACTACTAAGTGCTTGTTGCAGAAGCAGGAGTAGTATGAAATTCAGCCGTTGTTCAATTTTACAAGAGTCAGCCTGTCTGCATTTTACGCGGACAAGCGTGTGCGCCTATCTGCTATAATTGCACCGGCCAAACTAAAATCCTGCTCAGACAAGACACTTGCAGCAGGTCATGGCAGCACCTGCATGGTGTTCAAGGACAGGTCGGGCCAAGTGTGCAGCTTGGACCACCAATAGTTAAAGGGCACTGAAAAATCAGGAAGGACGGTGATATGGTCACTTAAGTAGTACTTCACCATCTTGATCAACTTCTCCCTCCTTGTTATATTTAGACCCACAGATAGCCCTTGCTGATGTGAAGGTTTCATAAAAATGGACCAGTAGGTGCACATACCCCCGAGCTACACCTGGTGTGTGTTCCTCCTATGTAATCCTTGAGGGTGAAAAGAGCCGGTTCCTCTGCCAGCAGTATTGTCTGGGGGTATTCTTTTCAGCAAGTCTTCCACAATGGCCCTCTGGCATGCATGCACTGAAAATGGCATGTCTGCTTCCGACATGAGAGAAGGAAATTTCTCCTTAGACCGTGGGTCAATAATGGTGCACAGCCAGTATTTCATGGTGGACAAAATGTCTTTCACGCAAGGGTATTTTTAAAAGGCATCTAGACATGAACTGCGCCATGTGTGGCAAACTACAAAGAGTTTTTTATAGCCTTTATGAAACATGCCAACAGCAGACTCAGGGAAATTACTAGTAAATAGTGACATTTGCTTATCTCTGCATGCTTATCTCTGCATGTGCTAGTCGTACAACTGCTAGATAAATATAAGCTATTTATTTAACCAATAGAATTTTTCACCTTAACAACACATGCCGACAGCGGATTAAGGAAAATTATTGCCACTGGTAAATTGTGCTGTTTACGTATCTCTGCAGATATTGTGCCAGTCACACAACTGCTAGGAAAAAATACACCATTTACTGAGCCAATAGAAAATTCTAATTTTTTTCATATCGCTTTCACAACATACGCCGACAGCAGATTAAGGAAAATTATTTCCACTTGGTAAATTTTGATGTTTGCTTTCCTCTGCAGGCTTTGTGCCAATCACACAACTGCTAGATAAAGATACACTATTCATTTTACCAATATATATATATATATATGTTGCCTTTATGATATGAGACATGCCAACAGTAGACTCACTAAAATTACTGGTAAATAGTGACATTTTTTATAGCTCAGCAAGTTTTGCAACAGCAGCACAACTGCTAGATAAAAATTAGCTATTTCAGCAACGTGCAAGGAATATTATTTAGCAATTATCTTTTAAAAAGGATGTATACTACACTGCTCAAAAAAATAAAGGGAACACTGAAATTCCCCATCCTAGATATCACTGAATGAAATATTCCAGTTGTAAATCTTTATTTATTACATAGCGGAATGTGTTGAGAACAATAAAACCTAAAAATGATCAACATAAATCACAACTAATATCCCACGGAGGTCAGGAGTTGGAAGGATGCTCAAAATCAAAGTGGAAAATGAAGTTACAGTCTGATCCATCTTCAGTGGAAATTCCTCAAGACAAGGAAATGATGCTCAGTAGTGTGTGTGGCCTCCACGTGCCTGTATGACCTCCCTACAACACCTGGGTATGCGTCTGATGAGGCAGCAGATGGTCTCCTGAGGGATCTCCTCCCAGACCTGGACTAAAGCATCCGCCAACTCCTGGACAGTCTGTTGTGCAACGTGGCATTGGTGGATGGTGCGATACATGATGTCCCATATGTGTTCAATCGGATTCAGGTCTGGGGAATGTGCGGGCCAGTCCATAGCTTCAATGCCTTCATCTTGCAAGAACTGCTGACACACTCCAGCTACATGAGGTCTGGCATTTTCCTGCATTAGGAGGAACCCAGGGCATACCAGACCAGCATATGGTCTCACAAGGGGTCTGAGGATCTCATCTCCATACGCAATGGCAGTCAGGCTACCTCTGGCAAGCACATGGAGGGCTATTCAGCCCTCCAAAAAAATGCCACTCCACACCATTACTAACTCCCTGCCGAACTGGTCATGCTGAAAGATGTTGCATGCAGCAGATCGCTCACAATGGCATCTCCAGACTCTGTCACGTCTGTTACATGTGCTCAGTGTGAACCTGCATTCATTTGTGAAGAGCACAGGGTGCCAGTGGCGAATTTGCCAATCCTGGTGTTCTGTGGCAAATGCCAAGCATCCTGCAAGGTGTTGGGCTGTGAGCACAACTCCCATCTGTGGACGTCAGGCACTCAGACCATCCTCATGGAGTTGGTTTCTAACCGTTTGTGCAGACACTTGCACATTTGTGGCATGCTGGAGGTCATTTTGCAGGGCTCTGGCAGTTTTCCTCCTGGTCCTCCTTGCACAAAGGCTGAAGTAGAGGTCTTGCTGCTGGGTTGGTGCCCTCCTACGGCCCCCTCCACGTCTCCTGGTGTTCTGGCCTGTCTCCTGGTAGCACCTCCAGCCTCTGGACACTACGCTGACAGATGCAATAAACCTCCTTGCCACAGCTCACATTGATGTGCCATCCTGGTTGAGCTGCACTATCTGAGCCACTTGTGTGGGTTGTAGAGTCCGTCTCATGCTATCAGAGTGTGAAAGCACAACCAACATTCAAATGTGACCAAAACATCAGCCATAAAGCATTGGCACTGATATACTCTGTGTTCCAAATTATTATGCACAAAGAGTTTAGGAGTGATAAGTAGTGTTGAGCATTCCGATACCGCAAGTATCGGGTATCGGCCGATACTTGCGGTATCGGAATTCCGATACCGGGATTCCGATACTTGCCGCGTATCTGATACCGGAATCGGAAGTTCCAAGATTCAAAATGCAGAAATTCAGCCAATGAGAATGATTCCAAGTGTGGGCACATCCTGTTTAGCATGGAGGGCATGAAACTACTGGCAAGGCTGTGATTGGCTGCTGAAATGATGTCATGATGCAGTTTAAAAGTCGCTGGCGCCATTTTGCGATCACTCTGCTGTGAATTCAGTTAGTGACAGGACGCTGTTTGCTGACTGAGGGAAAGTTTAGAGATAGCGATTTGCTTCTTTGTGCTTTCCAAAGGCTAATTTAGCAACCGCTGTGTTCACCTACTATTCACCTTGCTTTTGCCTTGTAGCGCTGTTTTCACAGCGATCTGCAAGTTCTGTGTGTGTGTGTGTGTGTGTGTGTGTGAGTGCAGCCCACTCTCTAGTCTGAGTGCAGCCACATAGGCCATCCATAGCTGGTTGTATTCAGTTCAGGGAGGGTGGTTCATTGCCTCATACTGTTCTTTTTTTTTTTTTTTTTCAAGTAGTGTAGTCTGCTGCTAATTTATTCAAAAAAATCCTATTAGTGTCTTTCCACCCGTCTCCAGCTAATTTGTGGAAAAACACTACATAGGATAACGTAGAGGAGGGTTTTTGGGCCTTGCAGCGCCGTTTACGGCTGTCTGCACGGTCTCCGTGTGATTGCAGCTCGCCCTGTAGTCTGTGAGCAGCCATAGCCTGGTTGTCTCCAGCTCAGGGTTGTTCACTGCGTCATACCGCCAAATCAATTTTCATTTTGTTTTAAGTAGTGCAGGCTGCTGCACATTTTTTCAAAAAATTCCTATTAGTGTCTTTCCACCCGTCTCCAGCTAATTTGTGGAAAAACACTACATAGGATAACGTAGAGGAGGGTTTTTGGGCCTTGCAGCGCCGTTTACGGCTGTCTGCATGGTCTCCGTGTGACTGCAGCTCGCCCTGTAGTCTGTGAGCAGCCATAGCCTGGTTGTCTCCAGCTCAGGGTTCTTCACTGCGTCATACCGCCAAATCAATTTTCATTTTGTTTTAAGTAGTGCAGGCTGCTGCACATTTTTTCAAAAAATTCCTATTAGTGTCTTTCCACCCGTCTCCAGCTAATTTGTGGAAAAACACTACATAGGATAACGTAGAGGAGGGTTTTTGGGCCTTGCAGCGCCGTTTACGGCTGTCTGCACGGTCTCCGTGTGACTGCAGCTCTATCCGTTGTCAGTTCAGCCCCCAAAAAATAAATAAATAATAAAGTTCACCAAACACACCAGTTACACCACTTTACAGGCCACATTAGCTCATATTAAAGTCTAGTCCACACTTTAGAAAATTAGTGTTTCTTATACCTGTTAGGAGGAGTTGCTCAGGAATAAGCACACAAAGCCGTTAGTACTTTTCTGCTTATCTTTATCAGTCAACCAAGATGAAGAAGGCAGTGAGTAAGGCACGTGGGCGTGGGCGCGGAGCAGGGAGGGGACGTGGGGATTCTGTGCCTGCTGCGGGCACCGGTGACTCATCAGCACCCACTTTCACCAGGCAACAGTCATTCATGCGCAGCTTTGTGTCAGAGCGCCGTACACCGCTGCTGCGTGAAGAACAAATTGAAGCCGTTGTCGGATGGATGGCAGCTAATGCATCAACTTCAATTAGTGCCACATCCTCTCAGACACAGAGCACTGGAGAGCAGCCATCTGTCTCTTCACCACCTGCCAAATTGCCCAGGCAGACAGAGAGCCCAGGACAGGAGTCGTCTCTACTTCTGTTCTCTGAATCTCTTGGCTTGGAAACAGGGGGCCAGCCAAGCAGCATTGGAGAAATGGAAGAAGAGGCAGGGTGCAGTGATGCCCAACAGCTTTTTCTCTCTTCCTCTGAAGAGGCGGGTGGGCCAGTGGCTCCGGTCACCACATCGCAGGCCGCATCAGCTGATGATGACACTCAGGTGCCACTTACTGGTGCGTGCTCTGCTGCTGAGACTACCCAGGAGGAGCAGTTGGGGGCAGAGGGTAGTGTAGATGATGAGGTCCTTGACCCATCTTGGCGTGAGGGACAGGAAGGTGGTGGGAGCAGCTCTGAGGAAGAGATTCCCCGTACGGCCCAAAGAGGGAGAGGGAGGGGGAAGACTGCGGATCCTGCAGCCTCCGCTTTGGCACCCGTTAGGAGCATGTCTCTTCCAAAAGCCAAAAAGGGCGCTCCCAAGACTTGCAGTGCCTGGTCCTTTTTTGACACAGTTGCAGATGACATTTGCTATGTCAGATGCAAGGTGTGTCATCAAAAAGTCAAAAGAGGTCGAAATGTCAGCAACCTCAATACCTCCAACATGTGGAAACATGTGCGCAACAGGCACCCGGCGGAGTTAGAAAAACACACTGAAGAGCTAGGCCAACCAACAGCGGCAGCTACCACCTCTTCAGCTCGTGTTGCCTCTTCCTCTAGCTCACACGCAGCTGGTTCGGCTTCCTCCCAGGATCGCCGTGGAAGAACCTCTGGCCCTGTTGTCCAGAGACCCACTGTAATTCCACCCGCAGCACCACTTTCCCAGTCATCCACACACTCCCAGCCCAGTCTACAGCCATCGGTAGTACAGGCATGGGAGAAAAGGCGGCCTTTCTCGTCAAACCACCCACGAGCACAGGCTCTGACTGCAGGCATTGCCAAACTTCTGTCACTGGAAATGCTGTCATTCAGGCTGGTGGAGACTGACAGCTTCCGTGACTTGATGTCATTGGCAGTCCCACAGTACAATGTGCCCAGCCACTTTTACTTCAGCAGGCAAGCCGTCCCTGCCCTGCACAAGCATGTGGAGGGACACATAAAACACGCGCTACTGAACGCCGTCAGTAGCAAGGTCCACCTCACCACCGATGCGTGGACCAGTCAACATGGACAGGGGCGATACCTTTCCCTCACTGCCCATTGGGTTAATGTCGTTGAGCCGGGTACAGACCGTGCGAGTGGCGCAGGACGTGTCCTGCCCACTCCAAGGATTGCAGGAATCCATTCTGTACGCATTGACTCCTCCTCTTACACCAGTTCCTCAGAATCATCGCTGCAGGAGCCGTCACAGTCCACCTCCACATGGACCCGTGATGAACGTGTACCTGTTACAACCGACATGAGCACAGCCGTGGCCAAACGTCAACAGGCCGTCTTGAAATTAATTTTTTGGGGGAATCGTAGCCACACAGCGCAGGAGCTCTGGAATGCCATCAAGCAGGAGAGCGATGTGTGGTTTGTGCCAGCGAATCTCCAGCCAGGCATGGTAGTGTGTGATAATGGCCGAAATCTGGTGGCAGCTCTGGGCCTCGGCAACCTCACTCACATCCCATGTCTGGCACATGTGCTCAATTTGGTTGTGCAGAGCTTTTTGAGGGACTATTCGGATCTTGATGCACTGCTGCACAAGGTCCGCCTAGAGTGTGCTCACTTGCGGCGTTCCAGCACGGCAAAAGCGCGCATTGCGGCTCTGCAGCGCCGACACCGCCTGCCGGAACATCACATCATATGTGACCTACCTACCAGGTGGAATTCCACGTTACATATGTTGGAGCGGTTGTGTGAGCAGCAGCAAGCTGTAATGGAGTACCAGCTGCTTCAGGCGCAAAGAAGTCGCAGTCAGCGCCGTACAGACTTCACAACCACAGAGTGGGCCACTATGAATGACGTCTGCCAGGTTTTGCGTCCCTTTGATTATTCCACGCGGATGGCGAGTGCAGATGATGCACTAGTCAGCATGACTGTCCCCCTTATCTGCCTGCTTGAAAAATCACTGCAAGCGCTAAGGGATGATGTTGTGGAAGAGGTGGAGGATGAGGATTCACCATTTCCATCATCTACTGGACAGTCAGCGCCACGTGGTTCCTCACAAACGCGTAGGCAGGGGACAGTTTGTGAGGAGGATGAGGAGGAGTCAATGGAGGAGGAAGACATCCGTCCAGAGGAGGGAGTTACCGAATTGTCCAGTACTCAGTGTGTACAGCGAGGGTGGGGTGATGACGAGCGGGCAGAGATCACGCCTCCAGCAGGGGACAGCATTTCTTGGGCAGTTGGCAGTCTGCAGCACATGGTGGATTACATGCTGCAGTGCCTGAGAAACGACCGCCGCATTGCCCACATTCTCAACATGTCTGATTATTGGGTGTTCACCCTCCTCGATCCTCGCTACCGGGACAACGTAGAAAGCCTCATCACACCGTTGAACCGGGAGCGAAAAATGCGGGAGTACCAAGACACACTGGTCAATTCCATCATCTTCTCCATTCCAACTGAGAGAAGTGCTGCTAGTGCATTCCAAAGCAGCTCAGTGCGTCCAGGCAGTGGTGGAGGCTCTGCACAAAGAGGGAGCAGAAGCAGTGCCTCTGCCCAAGGCAAGACCAGTATGGCCCAACTGTGGCACAGTTTTCTGTGCCCCTCACAAAAGTCTACACCATCACAGACGGCTCCAGTCAGCAGGAGGCAACGGTTCCGTCAGATGGTGACAGACTACATGTCTTGCCCTCTTGCTGTACTCCCAGACGGCTCTTCCCCTTTCAAGTTTTGGGTCTCAAAGCTGGATACATGGCCAGAGCTAAGCCAGTATGCATTGGAGGTGCTGTCTTGCCCTGCGGCCAGTGTATTATCAGAACGTGTCTTTAGTGCTGCAGGTGGTGTACTAACTGACCGTCGCATGCGACTATCCTCCGATAACGTTGACCGGCTTACTTTCCTGAAAATGAACAAGGCCTGGATCTCGCAGGAATTTGCCACTCCTCCTCCTGATTAAATAATTAGGTCACTGTATACGTTATCCAGGTCTCCTGTTGTGTTCATCTTTCTACCACCTGAACTTAAATTCCTGGGCTCCAACACCGCCAGTTGAGGCTCAGAAGTGCCGTCTGCACAGTCAAAACATACGACCCAGTGTTATTGGGTTTCAGTAACGTCAGCTGATCCCCAGCTGTGTAGCCGGCAATGTGTCATGCGACCGCCACGCTGACACAACAACTGAAATGTAAGGGAATCTGTCCCCCCCCCCCAAGGCGTTTGTTACTGAAAGAGCCACCTTGTGCAGCAGTAATGCTGCACAAGGAAAAGGTAGCTATTTTTGTTTAGCTCCTTGCACACGCAGAACTTAACACTTATAAAATGTGTCCACTGATACTGTAAAACCGTCCCGGAGGTGGGACTTTCCTTCGTAATATGACGCAGCACAGCCGTCATTCCTCCCCCCCCCCGGCGCCGCGCCCCGGCTCCTCAGCGTTGTTTGATTCCGTCCCGGAGCCTGCGCTGTTATGTTATCCCGTGGCCAGGCACACTTAGCGCTGCCCGTCTTCTGGCATCATTTGGTGTCAGGATGGCTGCGCCTGTGCGGCCGCGCTGGCCGAGAGCCCGCCTCGCAGTGTCTTCTGATTTAATCCCACTGGGGGCCTGGGATCCATGGACATGCGCAGTGCATATCTGAACCTCCACCTCTCACTCATCTCCCTATGGCTTCTTCAGACTGTTCGGTGTCAGCTGGTCCCTAATAGCATGCCACGGCCGTGACACCGCACAGTCTTAAGAAGCCGTAGGGAGGGGAGTGAGAGGCGAGGATATGCACTGCGCATGGCCATGGATCCCAGGCCCCCAGTGGGATAAAATCAGAAGACACTGCGAGGCGGGCTCTCGGCCAGCGCGGCCGCACAGGCGCAGCCAGTCTGACACCAAATGATGTCAGAAGATGGGCAGCGCTAAGTGTGCCTGGCCAAGGGATAACATAACAGCGCAGGCTCCGGGACGGAATCAAACTACGCTGAGGAGCCGGGGCGCGGCGCCGGGGGGGTAGGAATGACGGCTGTGCTGCGTCATATTACGAAGGAAAGTCCCACCTCCGGGACGGTTTCACGGTTTCAGTGGACACATTTTATAAGTGTTTAGTTCTGTGTTTGCAAGGAGCATGATGAAAAGAGCTACCTTTTCCTTTTGCATCTTTTGTGCTGCACAAGCTGGCTCTTTCAGCTACAAACGCCTTGGGGGGGGGGGTTAAAGGTTCCCTTTCGACTTTCTCAGGCTTCGGCCTACATTGTGTTCCTCTGCTTTTCCACCTGTCCCTGGGCTCCAACACCGCTAGTTGCCGTCCAGAAGTGCTGTCCGCACAGTCCCAACAGTCGCTCCTCTGTTATTGGGGTTCAGTAACGTCAGCTGTTCCCCAGCTGTGTGTGTGGCAATCCCTCCTACCTCCTCCTACCTCCTCCTCCTCCACCTGTCCCTGGGCTCTAACACCGCTAGTTGTTGCCTGGTAGTGCTGTACGCACAGTCCCAACAGTCCCTCCTCTGTTATTGGGGTTCAGTAACGTCAGCTGTTCCCCAGCTGTGTGTGTGGCAATCCCTCCTACCTCCTCCTACCTCCTCCTCCTCCACCTGTCCCTGGGCTCCAACACCGCTAGTTGTTGCCTGGTAGTGCTGTACGCACAGTCCCAACAGTCCCTCCTCTGTTATTGGGGTTCAGTAACGTCAGCTGTTCTCCAGCTGTGTGTGTGGCAATCCCTCCTACCTCCTCCTACCTCCTCCTCCTCCACCTGTCCCTGGGCTCCAACACCGCTAGTTGTTGCCTGGTAGTGCTGTACGCACAGTCCCAACAGTCCCTCCTCTGTTATTGGGGTTCAGTAATGTCAGCTGTTCCCCAGCTGTGTGTGTGGCAATCCCTCCTACCTCCTCCACCTCCTCCTCCTCCACCTGTCCCTGGGCTCCAACACCGCTAGTTGTTGCCTGGTAGTGCTGTACGCACAGTCCCAACAGTCCCTCCTCTGTTATTGGGGTTCAGTAACGTCAGCTGTTCCCCAGCTGTGTGTGTGGCAATCCCTCCTACCTCCTCCTACCTCCTCCTCCTCCACCTGTCCCTGGGCTCCAACACCGCTAGTTGTTGCCTGGTAGTGCTGTACGCACAGTCCCAACAGTCGCTCCTCTGTTATTGGGGTTCAGTAACGTCAGCTGTTCCCCAGCTGTGTGTGTGGCAATCCCTCCTACCTCCTCCTACCTCCTCCTCCTCCACCTGTCCCTGGGCTCCAACACCACTAGTTGTTGCCTGGTAGTGCTGTACGCACAGTCCCAACAGTCCCTCCTCTGTTATTGGGGTTCAGTAACGTCAGCTGTTCCCCAGCTGTGTGTGTGGCAATCCCTCCTACCTCCTCCACCTCCTCCTCCTCCACCTGTCCCTGGGCTCCAACACCGCTAGTTGTTGCCTGGTAGTGCTGTACGCACAGTCCCAACAGTCCCTCCTCTGTTATTGGGGTTCAGTAACGTCAGCTGTTCCCCAGCTGTGTGTGTGGCAATCCCTCCTACCTCCTCCTACCTCCTCCTCCTCCACCTGTCCCTGGGCTCCAACACCGCTAGTTGTTGCCTGGTAGTGCTGTACGCACAGTCCCAACAGTCCCTCCTCTGTTATTGGGGTTCAGTAACGTCAGCTGTTCCCCAGCTGTGTGTGTGGCAATCCCTCCTACCTCCTCCACCTCCTCCTCCTCCACCTGTCCCTGGGCTCCAACACCGCTAGTTGTTGCCTGGTAGTGCTGTACGCACAGTCCCAACAGTCCCTCCTCTGTTATTGGGGTTCAGTAACGTCAGCTGTTCCCCTGTTGTGTGTGTGGCAATCCCTCCTACCTCCTCCTACCTCTTCCTCCTCCACCTGTCCCTGGGCTCCAACACCGCTAGTTGCCGTCCAGAAGTGCTGTCCGCACAGAGCCAAACACCTCGCCAATATGTTAGTGGGGTTCAGCACCGCCAGCTGTTCCCCTGCTGTGCAGCCGGCAACGTGTACTGCGACCGCCACGCAGGCACAACAAGTTAAATTTAAGGGAACCTGTCCCCCCCCCAGGCGTTTGTTACTGAAGGAGCCACCTTGTGCAGCAGTAATGATGCAAAGTGAAAAAGTGCCTCTTTTCGTGGTGCTCCTTGCACATGCTGATCCTAACACTTATGAAAAGTGTCCCCTCCTACCGTGATACCGTCCGGTTGGTGGAACTTTCCTTTGTGATGTGACGCAGCACAGCCGTCATTCTTACCCCCTTGGCGCCGTGCTGTTATGACCCCAATGGCGAGGGTCTCAGAGGAACGTGGAAGTCTGCAGAATACAAAAATCCAGCTCATAGGGCAGTGGTAACTGGGTTGACCATATATCTACTCCTAACGCCAACACTAGAAGTAGCCGGGGATCATTCCTACGTTGATTCTAGATGACACGCGCCAGCCGGAGAATCTAGCTACCCCTAGTAGAGGAAAACAAAGACCTTTCTTGCCTCCAGAGAAGGGGACCCCAAAGCTGGATAGAAGCCCCCCACAAATAATGACGGTGAGGTAAGAGGAAATGACAAACACAGAAATGAACCAGGTATAGCACAGAGAGGCCCGCTTACTGATAGCAGAATAAAGAAAGGTAACTTATATGGTCAACAAAAACCCTATCAAAATCCACACTGGAAATTCAAGAACCCCCGAACCGTCTAACGGTCCGGGGGGAGAACACCAGCCCCCCTAGAGCTTCCAGCAAAGGTCAGGATATAGTTTTGGAACAAGCTGGACAAAAATACAAAACCAAAACAAATAGCAAAAAGCAAAAGGCAGACTTAGCTGATATAACTGGAACCAGGATCAGTAGACAAGAGCACAGCAGACTAGCTCTGATAACTACGTTGCCAGGCATTGAACTGAAGGTCCAGGGAGCTTATATAGCAACACCCCTAACTAACGACCCAGGTGCGGATAAAAGGAATGACAGAAAAACCAGAGTCAAAAAACTAGTAACCACTAGAGGGAGCAAAAAGCAAATTCACAACAGTACCCCCCCTTAGTGAGGGGTCACCGAACCCTCACCACGACCACCAGGGCGATCAGGATGAGCGGCATGAAAGGCACGAACTAAATCGGCCGCATGAACATCAGAGGCGACCACCCAGGAATTATCCTCCTGACCATAGCCCTTCCACTTGACCAGGTACTGAAGCCTCCGCCTGGAGAGGCGAGAATCCAAGATCTTCTCCACCACGTACTCCAACTCGCCCTCAACCAACACCGGAGCAGGAGGCTCAGCAGAAAGGAACTACAGGCACAATGTACCGCCGTATCAAGGACCTATGAAATACATTGTGAATAGCAAACGACACAGGAAGATCCAGACGAAAAGATACAGGATTAAGGATTTCCAATATCTTGTAAGGCCCAATAAAACGAGGTTTAAATTTGGGAGAGGAGACCTTCATAGGAACAAAGCGGGAAGAAAGCCATACCAAATCCCCAACGCGTAGTCGGGGACCCACACCGCGGCGGCGGTTGGCAAAGCGCTGAGCCTTCTCCTGTGACAACTTCAAGTTGTCCACCACATGATTCCAGATCTGCTGCAACCTATCCACCACAGAATCCACCCCAGGACAGTCAGAAGGCTCCACATGACCCGAAGAAAAGCGAGGATGGAAACCAGAGTTGCAGAAAAAAGGTGAAACCAAGGTGGCGGAACTAGCCCGATTATTAAGGGCAAACTCAGCCAACGGCAAGAATGTCACCCAATCGTCCTGATCAGCAGAGACAAAACACCTCAAATAAGCCTCCAAAGTCTGATTGGTTCGCTCCGTCTGTCCATTAGTCTGAGGATGGAAAGCAGACGAAAACGACAAATCAATGCCCATCCTACTACAAAAGGATCGCCAGAACCTGGAAACGAACTGGGATCCTCTGTCAGACACAATATTCTCAGGGATGCCGTGCAAACGAACCACGTTCTGGAAAAACACAGGAACCAGATCGGAAGAGGAAGGCAGCTTAGGCAAAGGAACCAAATGGACCATCTTGGAGAAGCGATCACATATCACCCAGATAACGGACATGCCCTGAGATAGCGGAAGATCAGAAATGAAATCCATGGAGATATGTGTCCAAGGTCTCTTCGGGACAGGCAAGGGCAAGAGCAAACCGCTGGCACGAGAACAGCAAGGCTTAGCTCGAGCACAAGTCCCACAGGACTGCACAAATGACCGCACATCCCTTGACAAGGAAGGCCACCAAAAGGACCTGGCCACCAGATCTCTGGTGCCAAAAATTCCCGGGTGACCTGCCAACACCGAGGAATGAACCTCGGAAATGACTCTGCTGGTCCACTTATCCGGGACAAACAGTCTGTCAGGTGGACAAGACTCAGGCCTATCAGCCTGAAATCTCTGCAACACACGTCGCAGATCCGGAGAAATAGCTGACAAGATAACTCCATCTTTAAGAATACCAACAGGATCAGCGACTCCAGGAGCATCAGTCACAAAGCTCCTAGAAAGATCATCGGCCTTCACATTCTTTGAACCAGGTAAATACGAGACAACAAAATCAAAGCGGGAGAAAAACAATGACCAGCGGGCCTGTCTCGGATTAAGGCGTTTAGCAGACTCGAGATACATCAGATTTTTGTGATCAGTCAAGACCACCACACGATGCTTAGCACCCTCGAGCCAATGACGCCACTCCTCAAATGCCCATTTCATGGCCAACAACTCCCGATTGCCCACATCATAATTTCGCTCGGCAGGCGAAAACTTCCTAGAGAAAAAGGCACAAGGTTTCATAACAGAGCAACCAGGGCCTCTCTGCGACAAAACGGCCCCTGCCCCAATCTCCGAAGCATCCACCTCAACCTGAAAGGGAAGTGAGACGTCAGGCTGGCACAAAACAGGCGCCGAAGTAAACCGGCGTTTCAACTCCTGGAAAGCCTCCACGGCAGCAGGAGCCCAGTTAGCTACATCGGAGCCCTTCTTGGTCATATCCGTCAAAGGTTTCACAATGCTAGAAAAATTAGCGATAAAACGACGGTAGAAGTTAGCGAAGCCCAAGAACTTCTGAAGACTCTTAACTGACGAGGGCTGAGTCCAATCAAGAATAGCTCGGACCTTGACTGGGTCCATCTCCACAGCAGAAGGGGAAAAAATGAACCCCAAAAAGGGAACCTTCTGTACACCAAAGAGACACTTTGAGCCCTTGACAAACAAAGAATTTTCACGCAAAATTTTAAAGACCAACCTGACCTGCTCCACATGCGAATCCCAATTATCAGAAAAAACCAAAATATCATCCAGATAAACAATCAAAAATTTATCCAGATACTTCCGGAAAATGTCATGCATAAAGGACTGAAAAACTGAAGGCGCATTGGAGAGACCAAAAGGCATCACCAAGTACTCAAAATGACCTTCGGGCGTATTGAATGCGGTTTTCCATTCATCACCTTGCTTAATGCGCACAAGGTTGTACGCACCACGAAGGTCTATCTTGGTGAACCACTTGGCACCCTTAATCCGGGCAAACAAGTCAGACAACAGCGGTAAAGGATACTGAAATTTGACAGTGATCTTATTTAAAAGCCGATAATCAATACAAGGTCTCAAAGATCCGTCCTTTTTTGCCACAAAAAAGAATCCCGCACCAAGAGGGGAAGAAGACGGACTAATATGTCCTTTCTCCAGAGACTCCTTGATATATGAACGCATAGCGGTATGTTCAGGTACCGACAGATTAAACAGTCTTCCCTTAGGAAATTTACTGCCTGGGATCAAATCTATAGCACAGTCACAGTCCCTATGAGGAGGCAGTGCACTGGACTCAGACTCACTGAAGACGTCCTGATAATCAGACAAATACTCCGGAACTTCCGAAGGCGTAGAAGAAGCAATAGACACAGGCAGGGAATCCCCATGAATACCACGACAGCCCCAACTTGAGACTGACATAGCCTTCCAGTCCAGGACTGGATTATGGGTCTGTAACCATGGCAGCCCTAAAACAACCAAATCATGCATTTTATGTAAAACCAGGAAACGTATCACCTCGCGGTGTTCAGGAGTCATGCACATGGTAACCTGTGTCCAATACTGCGGTTTATTTGCAGCCAATGGTGTAGCATCAATACCCCTAAGAGGAATAGGATTTTCTAATGGTTCAAGAGTAAAACCACAGCGCTTAGCAAATGAGAGATCCATGAGACTCAGGGCAGCACCTGAATCTACAAACGCCATGACAGGATAAGATGACAGTGAGCAAATCAAAGTTACAGACAGAATAAATTTAGGTTGCAAATTACCAACGGTGACAGGACTAACAACCTTAGCTATACGTTTAGAGCATGCTGAGATAACATGTGTAGAATCACCACAGTAGTAGCACAAGCCATTCCGGCGTCTATGAATTTTCCGCTCATTTCTAGTCAGGATTCTATCACATTGCATTAAATCAGGTGTCTGTTCAGACAACACCATGAGGGAATTTGCGGTTTTTCTATCACATTGCACCGAATTAGGTGTCTGTTCAGACAACACCATGAGGGAATTTGCGGTTTTGCGCTCCCGCAACCGCCGGTCAATTTGAATAGCCAGTGCCATAGTATCATTCAGACCTGTGGGAATGGGAAAACCCACCATAACATTCTTAATGGCTTCAGAAAGGCCATTTCTAAAATTAGCGGCCAGTGCACACTCGTTCCAATGTGTCAGCACGGACCATTTCCGAAATTTTTGGCAATACACTTCAGCCTCGTCCTGCCCCTGAGACATAGCCAGCAAGGCCTTTTCTGCCTGAATCTCAAGATTGGGTTCCTCATAAAGTAAACCGAGCGCCAGAAAAAACGCATCAAGATCAGCCAATGCCGGATCTCCTGGCGCCAGCGAAAAAGCCCAATCCTGAGGGTCGCCCCGTAAGAACGAAATAACAATTTTTACTTGCTGAGCAGAATCTCCAGATGAACAGGGTCTCAGGGACAAAAACAATTTACAATTATTCACGAAATTCCTAAACTTAAACCTGTCTCCGGAAAACAGTTCAGGAATCGGTATTTTAGGTTCTGACCTAGGATTTCTGATAACATAGTCTTGTATGCCCTGCACACGAGTAGCCAGCTGGTCCACACTTGTAATCAAGGTCTGGACATTCATGTCTGCAGCAAGCATAGCCACTCTGAGGTAAAGGGGAAGAAGAAAAAAAAAAAAAAAAAAAAAAAAAACTCAGAATCTTCTTTCTTATAATCCCTCTTCTGCAATGCATTAAACATTTAATACTGGCCTGGCAAACTGTTATGACCCCAATGGCGAGGGTCTCAGAGGAACGTGGAAGTCTGCAGAATACAAAAATCCAGCTCATAGGGCAGTGGTAACTGGGTTGACCATATATCTACTCCTAACGCCAACACTAGAAGTAGCCGGGGATCATTCCTACGTTGATTCTAGATGACACGCGCCAGCCGGAGAATCTAGCTACCCCTAGTAGAGGAAAACAAAGACCTTTCTTGCCTCCAGAGAAGGGGACCCCAAAGCTGGATAGAAGCCCCCCACAAATAATGACGGTGAGGTAAGAGGAAATGACAAACACAGAAATGAACCAGGTTTAGCACAGAGAGGCCCGCTTACTGATAGCAGAATAAAGAAAGGTAACTTATATGGTCAACAAAAACCCTATCAAAATCCACACTGGAAATTCAAGAACCCCCGAACCGTCTAACGGTCCGGGGGGAGAACACCAGCCCCCCTAGAGCTTCCAGCAAAGGTCAGGATATAGTTTTGGAACAAGCTGGACAAAAATACAAAACCAAAACAAATAGCAAAAAGCAAAAGGCAGACTTAGCTGATATAACTGAAACCAGGATCAGTAGACAAGAGCACAGCAGACTAGCTCTGATAACTACGTTGCCAGGCATTGAACTGAAGGTCCAGGGAGCTTATATAGCAACACCCCTAACTAACGACCCAGGTGCGGATAAAAGGAATGACAGAAAAACCAGAGTCAAAAAACTAGTAACCACTAGAGGGAGCAAAAAGCAAATTCACAACACCGTGCGCCGCCTCCTCAGCGTTGTTTGAATCAGTGCTGGCCGAGAGCCCGACTCGTACTGTCTTCTGATTTAATCCCACTGGGGGCCTGAGATCCATGGACATGCGCAGTGCATATCTGAACCTCCACCTCTCACTCATCTCCCTACGGCTTCTTCAAACTGTGCGGTGTCAGCTGGTCCCTAATAGCATGCCACGGCCGTGACACCGCACAGTCAGAAGAAGCCGTAGGGAGATGAGTGAGAGGTGGAGGTTCAGATATGCACTGCACATGTCCATGGATCTCAGGCCCCCAGTGGGATTAAATCAGAAGACAGTACGAGTCGGGCTCTCGGCCAGCACGGCCGCACAGGCGCAGCCAGCCTGACACCAAATGATGTCAGAAGACGGGCAGCGCAAAATGTGTGCATGGCCAAGGGCTAACCTAAGAGCGCAGGCTCCGGGACTGATTCAAACAACGCTGAGGAGGCGGCGCACGGCGCCAAGGGGGTAAGAATGACGGCTGTGCTGTGTCACATCACAAAGGAAAGTTCCACCTACCGGACGGTATCACGGTAGGAGGGGACACTTTTTATAAGTGTTAGGTTCAGCATGTGCAAGGACCATAATTAAAAGAGCTAAGTTTACCTTTTCCAGCATTAGTGCTGTACACGATGGCTCTTTCAGCTACAAACGCCTGGGAGGGGGTTAAAGTTTCCCTTTCAACTTGCTCCAGTGCAGGCTTCGGCCTACACTCTGCTCCCTCTACTCCTCCTGCTGACCCTGGCCTCTAACACCGCCAGTTGGGGCCCAGATGTGCTAGCTGCACAGAGCCAAACACCAGCCAATGTGTCAGTGGGGTTCAGCACCGCCAGCTGTTCCCCTGCTGTGTAGCCGGCAACGTGTCCTGCAACAGCCACGCAGACACAAGAACTGAAATTGAAGGAAACCTGTCCCCCCTCCCCCAGGCGTTTTTACGTTTTACAGCCACCTTGTACGACAGTAATGCTGCATGTGTGCAAGGTGGCTCAGAAACTTAATCTCCTTGCCCATGTTGAAGTGAACACGTCTAAAAATGAGTCCTCTGCGACCATTAAAACGTCCCTCAGGTGTGATTTTCCTTTGTATTGACACGCAACAAGCTCCTTGGTAGCGCTGCCCGTCTTCTGATATCATTGTTTGGCTGCCTGCGCCTCTGCGGCCGCCTTGCCCCACACAACGCCCCTCGGTGTCTTATTTATTTGGACTGCGAGGGTGTGATTGATGGGCATGAACGGTGCATTTCTTCGCCTGTCCCTCATCTCCTTCCGCCTTCCTCAGACTGTGCGGCTTCATGGCCGCGGCATGCGATAAGGGATCAGCTGACGCCGCACAGTCTGAAGCGGGTGTAAGGACCCGAGTGTGAGAGGCGAACATATGTACTGCGCCAGGCCATGAATCCCAGCCCCGCAGTGTTTTAACAATGTTAACACACTGGGGGGCTGGGATGCATGGTCATCGCAAACCGCAACAGCCGACATAACATGATGTCAGAGGATGGTCAGCGCTAACAGCCCAAGGCCAAGGGATAACACAAAAGCGCAGACTCCTGTGCAACAAATAACGATGCTCAGGAGGCCGCGCAAAGCACCAAGGTGGCATTTTTGCCAGCTGTACTGCGTCTCTTTATGAAGGGAACTCACGCCTCAAAATCAGTTTGACTGTGTAAGGGCCTAAATGTTATACGTGTTCCTTTCAGCGTGTGCAAGGAG
The DNA here is from genome assembly GCF_051348905.1 of Ranitomeya variabilis. Classification (NCBI taxonomy): domain Eukaryota; kingdom Metazoa; phylum Chordata; class Amphibia; order Anura; family Dendrobatidae; genus Ranitomeya; species Ranitomeya variabilis. The sequence continues at coordinate 305,875,817 of NC_135236.1, forward strand.
CAAAATTAAAAGAGCAACCTTTGACTTGTGCAGCACTACTGCTGCATAAGCTGTGGCTCTTCTACTTTGTAACCCCTGAGGGGGGGTTAAAGGTTACCTTTGAAATTGGTTCAAGTAGGCTTCGGCTTACACTCTGCTCCCCCTGCAGAGCCCGGGCTCCAACACCGCCAGTTGGGGCCCGGTACTGCTAGCTGCACAGAGCCAAACACCAGCCAATGTGTCAGTGGGGTTCAGCACCGCCAGCTGTTCCCCTGCTGTGCAGCCGGCAACGTGTCCTGCAACTGCCACGCAGGCACAACAGACCCAAAGCTGCCGCCAGTGCAGGCTTCAGCCTACACTCTGCTCCATCTCCTCCTCCTGCTGACCCCGGGCTCTAACACCGCCAGTTGGGGCCCGGTACTGCTAGCTGCACAGAGAAAAACACCAGCCAATGTGTCAGTGGGGTTCAGCACCGCCAGCTGTTCCCCTGCTGTGCAGCCGGCATCGTGTCCTGCAAAAGCCATGCAGACACAAGAACTGAAATTGAAGGGAACCTGTCCCCCCTCCCCCAGGCGTTTGTACGTTTTTAAGGCCACCTTGTACAGCGGTAATGCTGCATGTGTGCAAGGTGGCTCATAAACGTATTCTCCTCGCATATGTGGAGCTGAAAACATGTCTGAAATGTGTCCTCTGTGTGACCATTTAACCGTCCCGGGGGTGTGACTTTCCTTTGTAATGACACGCTGCAACCCCCTTGGTAGCGCTGCCCGTCTTCTGGCATCATTGTTTGGCTGCCTGCGCCTCTGCGGCCGCCCTGACCCACACAACGCCCCTCGGTGTCTTATTTCTTGGGACTGCGAGGGTTGTTGTGGATTCTGTTTGTGGGCTCCCTCTGGTGGTTACTGCTGGTACTGGGTGACTTTGGTGGGTTGCGGCCTTTGGTTTCCACCTGTCCATCAGAGGCTGGGTGTTTCCTATTTTACCTGGCCTTTCTGTCATTCCCTTGCCGGCTATCAATGTATTCAGATGTGCTCTGTTTGGTTCCTGCCTACCTGCTCCCAGATCTTTCAGGATAAGCTAAGTGCTGATTTTCAGTTGTTGGTTTTTTTGTCCAGCTTGCTTATTATGTCTCTATGCTAGCTGGTAGCTCTAGTGGACTGAGGTTCTCCCCATGTGCCATGAGTTGGCACATGGGTTCTTGTAATCTCAGGATGGTTTTTTGATTAGGGTTTTTTGCTGACCGCTCAGACCCCTTTTGTATCGTTCTGCTTTCTAGTTTACAGCGGGCCTCAATTTGCTGAACCTATATATATCATCTCTATGTGTGTGCCTTCCTCTCATTTCACCGTCAATACATGTGGGGGGCAACTATACCTTTTGGGGTTCATTCCTCTGGAGGCAAGTGAGGTCTTATTTTCTCTGCAGTACTAGTTAGCTCTTAGGCTGGTGCGTGGCGTCTAGAACCAACGTAGGCACGCTCCCTGGCTATCTCTAGTTGCGTTTGTCAGGCGTAGGGCAGCGGTCAGCCCAGGTTCCATCACCCTAGAGCTCGTCCGATATTTTGTATTACTTTGCTTGTCCCTTGTAATCCCTAGCCATTGGGATTCATGACAGAGGGTGTGATTGATGGGCATGAGCAGTGCATCAGTTCGCCTGTCCCTCATCTCCTTCCGCCTTCTTCAGACTGTGCGGCTTCATGGCCGTGGCATGCGATAAGGGATCAGCTGACGCCGCACAGTCTGAAGCGGGTGTAAGGACCCGAGTGTGAGAGGCGAACATATGTGCTGCGCCAGGCCATGAATCCCAGCCCCGCAGTGTTTTAACAATGTTAAGACACTGCGGGGCTGGGATTCATGGTCATCGCGAACCGCACCGGCCGACATTAAATGATGTCAGAAGATGGGCAGCGCTAACAGCGCTAGGCCAGGGGATAACACGACAGCGCAGACTCCCGTACAGCAAATAACAACGCTCAGGAGGCTGCACCCAGCACCAAGGTGGGATTCTTGACATCTGTGCTGCGTCTCATTACAAAGGGAACTCGTGCCTCCAACACAGTTTGACTGTATAAAGGGCTAAATGTTATATGTGTTTCATTCAGCGTGTGCAAGGAGCAAAATTAAAAGAGCAACCATTGACTTGTGCAGCACTACTGCTGCATAAGCTGTGGCTCTTCTACTTTGTAACCCCTGAGGGGGGGTTAAAGGTTACCTTTGAAATTGGTTCAAGTAGGCTTCGGCCTACACTCTGCTCCCCCTGCAGAGCCCGGGCTCCAACACCGCCAGTTGGGGCCCGGTACTGCTAGCTGCACAGAGCCAAACACCAGCCAATGTGTCAGTGGGGTTCAGCACCGCCAGCTGTTCCCCTGCTGTGCAGCCGGCAACGTGTCCTGCAACTGCCACGCAGGCACAACAGACCCAAAGCTGCCGCCAGTGCAGGCTTCGGCCTACACTCTGCTCCATCTCCTCCTCCTGCTGACCCCGGGCTCTAACACCGCCAGTTGGGGCCCGGTACTGCTAGCTGCACAGAGAAAAACACCAGCCAATGTGTCAGTGGGGTTCAGCACCGCCAGCTGTTCCCCTGCTGTGCAGCCGGCATCGTGTCCTGCAAAAGCCACGCAGACACAAGAACTGAAATTGAAGATAACCTGTCCCCCCTCCCCCAGGCGTTTGTACGTTTTTAAGGCCACCTTGTACAGCGGTAATGCTGCATGTGTGCAAGGTGGCTCATAAACGTATTCTCCTCGCACATGTGGAACTGAAAACACGTCTGAAATGTGTCCTCTGCGTGACCATTTAACCGTCCCGGGGGTGTGACTTTCCTTTGTAATGACACGCTGCAACCCCCTTGGTAGCGCTGCCCGTCTTCTGGCATCATTGTTTGGCTGCCTGCGCCTCTGCGGCCGCCCTGACCCACACAACGCCCCTCGGTGTCTTATTTCTTGGGACTGCGAGGGTGTGATTGATGGGCATGAGCAGTGCATCAGTTCGCCTGTCCCTCATCTCCTTCCGCCTTCTTCAGACTGTGCGGCTTCATGGCCGTGGCATGCGATAAGGGATCAGCTGACGCCGCACAGTCTGAAGCGGGTGTAAGGACCCGAGTGTGAGAGGCGAACATATGTGCTGCGCCAGGCCATGAATCCCAGCCCCGCAGTGTTTTAACAATGTTAAGACACTGCGGGGCTGGGATTCATGGTCATCGCGAACCGCACCGGCCGACATTAAATGATGTCAGAAGATGGGCAGCGCTAACAGCGCTAGGCCAGGGGATAACACGACAGCGCAGACTCCTGTACAGCAAATAACAACGCTCAGGAGGCTGCACCCAGCACCAAGGTGGGATTCTTGACATCTGTGCTGCGTCTCATTACAAAGGGAACTCGCGCCTCCAACACAGTTTGACTGTATAAAGGGCTAAATGTTATACGTGTTTCATTCAGCGTGTGCAAGGAGCAAAATTAAAAGAGCAACCTTTGACTTGTGCAGCACTACTGCTGCATAAGCTGTGGCTCTTCTACTTTGTAACCCCTGAGGGGGGGTTAAAGGTTACCTTTGAAATTGGTTCAAGTAGGCTTCGGCCTACACTCTGCTCCCCCTGCAGAGCCCGGGCTCCAACACCGCCAGTTGGGGCCCGATACTGCTAGCTGCACAGAGCCAAAAACCAGCCAATGTGTCAGTGGGGTTCAGCACCGCCAGCTGTTCCCCTGCTGTGCAGCCGGCAACGTGTCCTGCAACTGCCACGCAGGCACAACAGACCCAAAGCTGCCGCCAGTGCAGGCTTCGGCCTACACTCTGCTCCATCTCCTCCTCCTGCTGACCCCGGGCTCTAACACCGCCAGTTGGGGCCCGGTACTGCTAGCTGCACAGAGAAAAACACCAGCCAATGTGTCAGTGGGGTTCAGCACCGCCAGCTGTTCCCCTGCTGTGCAGCCGGCATCGTGTCCTGCAAAAGCCACGCAGACACTTGCTCTTGTACCTTCTGCTCCCCATCCTGGTTCCAGTACCGTCAGCTGGTTCCGGGTAGAGCCTTTGGCTTAGGTGCCTCCCTCTGGGTATCCGAGTTCCACCAACGTCAGGTGGTCCTTGGTAGTGCTTTCAGGCACGGGTACCTCCTGCTTAGTAACCGGGTTCCAGTAACGTCAGCTGGTCTTCGGTAGTTCCATTGGCTCTTGGACCTTCGGCTACCCATCCGGGTTCCAGCACCGTCAGCTGGTTCTCGGCAGTGTCTTTTGCTCTTGTACCTTCTGCTCCCCATCCTGGTTCCAGTACCGTCAGCTGGTTCCGGGCAGAGCCTTTGGCTTAGGTGCCTCCCTCTGGGTATCCGAGTTCCACCAACGTCAGGTGGTCCTTGGTAGTGCTTTCAGGCACGGGTACCTCCTGCTTAGTAACCGGGTTCCAGTAACGTCAGCTGGTCCTCGGTAGTTCCATTGGCTCTTGGACCTTCGGGTAGCCATCCGAGTTCCAGTTCCATCAGCTGGTTCTCGGCATTTTCTCAGCCTTCTTGTACCTTCTGCTACATTTCCAAGTTCAAGAGACTAAACACGATGACCCGGAAGACCACCCCTAAGATGACGACGACACCAGAGACGACAACCACCGTGATGACGACGACCCTGGAGACGATGACCCTGAAGACCACCCCGATGACGACGACCCCGGAGACGACGACCCTGAAGACCACCCCGATGACGACGACCCCGGAGACGACGACCCTGGAGACGACGACGACCTGGAAGACCGAGAAGCAGAAGAACAAGAGGCTGCAGAACAAAGAGCAGAAGAACATTAAGCATAACACTAAATATCAGAGCAAAAAATATTATCTAAATTATAAGCAGAAGAAGACTAAGCAGTGTATGGGGGTGAGTCCGTTCCTCCTCGTGGTGCCCCTGGATAAAGCCTGATGCTGCAGGCCAAACTGAACGCGGACAAATGTAACTCTTTTGTGACAGGCAGAACGGAAGGTGTAATCTTCAAACTTTTATAGATAACAACTACGGGAATGCCTGTCACAAATAAGAATATGATGAAGAAGTAGAATATGATGAAGATAATAGTAAAATAAAAAGAATATGAACAATGTAACCAAAAAAATAATAGGTAGAAGATGAAGAAGAAGATGAATAAGGTGAAGAAGTTGATGTCAAAGAAGCTGATGATGAGGATAATGAAGAAGAAAGTGTGGGAGAAGTAAAAAAGAAGATGAAGGGCGTGGAAGTAGTGAAACATCAATATCTGACAAAATAAAAAAAAAGTTAACATAGTCAAAGTCTTTCTACCGCCGAACGTCATAAAAAAAAAAAAAAATCCTGCTATTCTATTACATTGGGCTAAACCTCTGTGCCTTTAATGTCTCCGCCACATCCCCCAATACATCCTACATTATTCTTAGGTGTTTTCCTTCATGTAGAATGAACCTACAAGTTTATAAAGGGTTTATTTTAATTCCGATATTTTCGTCCCATTGACTTGCATTGGGATCGGGTATCGGTATCGGATTAGATCCGATATTTTGACGGTATCGGCCGATACTTTCCGATACCGATACTTTCCGATATCGGAAAGTATCGCTCAACACTAGTGATAAGGTTAGAATTTTTTTGTTTGTCATTTAAACTCATTGATGGTGATGTGTGTCAGGGCTCTTTATATCACTGAAAGCAATTGCAGATACCTGTGCAAATTAGTTTGGCAGGTGTGTCCAAATAAAGGCAAGACTACTTAAGAAGGCTGTTCCACATTATTAAGCAGCCTACATTTTTTGCCAAAATGGGAAAGAAAAAGGATGTGTCGGCTGCTGAGAAGCAACAAATTTTGGAGTATTTAGGTCAAGGCATGACTACAATCAACATTGCCAAGACACTTCATGGGGATCATCGCACAATCAAGAAGTATGTAGCTGATTTTCAGCACACACGTGTGCATGCTGATAAGGAAAAATTGAGGACTCTTTCCAACAGGCAATTGCATAAGGTTAAAAGAGCAGCTGCAAAAATGCCTTGTCATAGCAGCAGACAAGTTTTTGAAGCTGCTGGTGCCTCCAACATCCGCAGAACAACAAGATGCAGGGTCCTTCAGAGGTTTGTAGCTGTGCATAAGCCATCCTGTCGACCACCTCTATCCACTGCACACAAGCAGAAACAGCTCCAGTGGGCCAAACGATACATGAAGACTGACTTCCAAACTGTTTTGTTCACCGATGAGTGCCGTGCAATGCTCGATGGTCCAGATGGATGGAGTGGAGGATAGCTGGTTGATGGACACCCCATGAAAACACGGCTAAGGCGCCAACAAGGAGGAGGTGGAGTAATGTTTGGGGCTGGAATCATGGGGAGAGAGATTGTTGACCCCTTTATGATCCCTTAAGGGGTAAAGATGAACTCCATAATCTATGTGGAGTTTCTAAAACAACACTTCCTGCCATGGTTCAAGAGGAAGAACTGTGCTTTTCCACAGCAAGATAATTTTCATGCATGATAATGCACCGGCTCATGCTGCAAAAAACATCTGCATCTCTGGCTGCTATGGGCATAAAAGAGGACAAACTTATGGTGTGGCCACCATCTTCCCCTGACCTGAACCCCATTGAGAACCTCTGGAGCATCATCAAAAGGAGTGTCTATGATGGCGGGAGGCAGATCACATCTAAGCACCAGCTCTGGGAGGGTATTCTGTCCACGTGTCAAACAATTGAAGCAGAAACCATCCAAAAACTGACAAATTCAATGGACGAGAGAGTTCAGAAGCTTCTTTCAAACAAGGGGTCCTATGTGCAAATGTAACATCACCTAGAATAAAGTTTTCACTTGAAAACTGTTTGATTTCATTTTGTAATAAGCTGATAATGCTTATAACTTCACAATTGACCATTTTTTTGTTCAAAATAAAAAAAAGGTTGAAAACTCTGCTGTACATAATAATTTGGAACATGCATTTTGAGTGTTTATTTTTTTTTTAAAAGATACTGTTTTCATAGGCAGTTTGTTCCAAAATATTGCAATTATACTAGAATAGTAGATGACTGGAAAATAACAATGACTGCAATTCAGATAGGTAATTTAGAGAAAATATGAGGAAATATTATTTGCATAATAATTTGGAACACAGTGTAAGGTTTGTGGTCCCAACGTGCAGAACCACTCCTTTATTGAGTGTGTCTTGATAATTGCCAATAATTTCCAGCTGTTCTCTATTCCCTTTGCGCAACAGCGTGTGACATTGCCAGACAATGTTGCTTCCTAAGTGGACAGTTTGATTTCACTGAAGTTTGATTTACTTGGAGTTATATTCTGTTGTTTAAGTGTTCCCTTTATTTTTTTGAGCAGTGTATATGCTGGCACTGATAAATATTATTTAGCTGTGAAAAAAATATACTGTATATGCTGGTATGCCAGAGTATTATTTAGCTCCAAAAAATTGTTTAGTATATGCTGGTACTAATTAACATGATTTGGCTCTAAAAAGAGCTGTTTTGTATTTCATGATAGTGGATGAAACCCTGCCCCACAGTCTGTTCCTAAATTATACAACTCAATGCAAACTAGCAGAGATCTCCAGCATGTACTTGCAATGATGATAACACTCAGGTGCCTGCCTTTCACTCTCACTCGTATTAAATCACGCTCTCACTGCTTTGTTTCCGGCTGCAATGTGCGCAAGGCAAGGATTAAATATCCCTTATGACACTGTAAGGCGAGCCAATAACAGTAATGCCACACCAAAGATGGTGCTAGAATTACTTAGATTGGCAAGCAAGCCCAGCATTTTCATTGGCTGCAAATAAAGTGCCAAACATGCTAGGCAGGTCACTCAAATACATTGAGGCAAATAGCAAATTACTCCCCGAGTAATGAATAGCCCGAATAGCGTATTATTCGTGCGAGTAACGAATACTGCTGAATGTATTTGCTCTTCACTACTCACAAAGCTTCCAGTAACAAATCTCAAAGCATTATTCAACTCATTGAAATTATTTATGTTATACCTTGAAAAATGTAAGGCAATTTTTTTTGTTGTTTGGATGGTAATATATATGGCTTGAGTATATCTAGCAATGGAGGATTACAGAAGTGTAGTATAAAGAACATATATTTTGATTGTTGCAAGCATGCTAATATAGGAGAACAGAGCATAGAAGACAAAAGTGTTCCAAGGCCGTGAAACGTCCAGGTCTAAACAAAACCCTGTAGAACTCTTCACAGGGAGAAGCATTGCACAGGGGGCAGAATTAGATAGTGCCCCGGGTCAGGTGACAGTGACCAAGCAAGCCTTCAATATAAAAGGTCAGTGGGCCAGATCTGGAGTTGATTTGGCACCATGAGAAGTGGCAGGCCCTCTCACTGCAGCTCCTGCAGCTGAAGCAGTAGGCTGCAAATCGAGCACTAGCCAGGCCCACACCCAGATACCGATGATCAATCATCGAAGACCAGAGCTACGCCGGTCAAGGTCCACACTGTACCCATTGATGGTCAAGCACCGAAGACTGAAATGATGCTGGTCAATGCCTCTGTCCCAGACAATGCTGGTCAACAGTCAAGTACTGACTCCCACAGATACAGACCAAGGAGACACACGCCAGAGGTCAAACACTGAAGAGGCCCTGAGAATACCCAATTAGAGACTTTATCCTAGGCCAATATTCAGAGTAGGTGTGTGAGACAGACTTCCAGCATGGACCTATGGCATTGGGATCGGGCACGGGGAGGGCTGCAGACCAGATGGGGTCCAGTTGAAGCTAGAGCAGCAAAGAAAGTGTTGATAGACTTTGAAAAGGAAAGGTGCAGCAAGTGAGCCGGAGCAGTTGCCCTAGTCAAAGCCATGAAAGCCTCAGCAACTTCTAGAGGCTGTTCCAAAATTCTGTGCTTGCTCTTCCGCCATTAGAATTCAATTGAACTATATACTCGGAGCTGATTTAGAAGTTTCTTATTTGTATACTAACTCATATACCTTTGTTATCTAGTTTCTTGTCAAAGACTCTATAAATACTGTTCTTTTGTGATTTGCCATTCTCAATTATCTTGCTTCCAGTGAATATTGTTAACTTAATAAAGAATTTTTCTTCCACCTGGTGCCTACGCTGTTGCATTCAGTCGCCTTCTTACATTTGGCGTAGACAGCAGGATGCAACTTTCTAGTGTGGAATGGAAATGTGGCAAACGAGGCTGAGGCCAGTCTCATACGTCCAGATAATTCCGGTACCAGAAAAATCGGTACCGGAGTTATCCGTGTCTGTGTGTCTGTGTGCTCACATGGCACATCACGGTGGCACACGTGTGCCGACTGAGGACCACATCGACCATGCAGGAGACAGCGCTAGAGTTAAGCGCTGTCCCCTGCTTTGGGTGCTGAAGCCGGCATTCATTCCTTCTCCCCAGCAGCGTTCGCTGGAGAGAAGGAATGAAAAATAAAAAAATCAAGGTTTTTTGTGTTTAAAATAAAGTTCGTGGTCACCTCCCACCCACTGTGCGCCTGCCCGCTTGCATTAAACTACTCACTCAGCTCCCGCAATGCTTCCTCTCAGCGCCGGCAGCTTGTCCTGTGTGAGCGGTCACGTGGTGCCGCTCATTACAGGGATGAATATGCGGCTCCACCCCTATGGCAGGTTTCTATGGCTGCTAATGATCGACTGAAAACTGCCTTCATCCTTCTCATTGGGCTCTTTGAATTTAACCAGGTGCCTTTTGGCCTAACCAATGCCCCTGGGACCTTTCAGTGGCTAATGGAGATATTCCTTGGGACCTGAATTTTTAAGCAACCTTAATTTACTTGGATGACATAGTTGTGTACTCCTCCACTTTTGAAAAGCATCTCAGTCAGTTAGAGCAAGTGTTGGAGCAGCTCCATAAGCATGGGCTGAAGATCAAACCCTGAAAATGCCCCTTGTTCCAGGGAGAGATCAAATACCTAGAACACAGCGTCTCCAGCACCGGGGTTTAACCTACCCCTCAAAAGGTAGCGGCCATCAAGGAGTGACCCATTTCTACTAATCTAAGGAAGTTGAGAGCGTTCCTCAACCTGACGGGGTATTACCTGAGGTTAGGTACATCAAGGACATTGTGAATGTGCAGCTCTGCTCCACAAACTCCTAAGGATGTTGTTCACAAATTGAAGCCTGAATGGATTAGGGGCAGTGCTGGCAAAAGTTTAGAAAGGGAAGAGTGATTGCATATGCCAGTCAGTCATTAAGAGAAACTGAAAATAACCTCAATAACTATAGCTCGTTCAAGTTAGAGCTACTGCTGCTGGTATGGGCCTTGGCTGAGAAGTTTGTAGAATACTTGTCAGGATCAGAAGTTCAGGTATGGACTGATAATCTCCTTGCTCATCGGAAGAATGCAAAGCTGGGTACACTGGAGCAAAGGTGGGTCACAAGGATGTCCAACTACCGGTACAAAATCTTATGTAAATCAAAAGCCCTGAATATACATGCAGATAAGTTCTCCCAGGTCACCTCAGTGGGTCAAAAAGAAATACAGATGAAGATCCCATGGGTGCCAAACCTCCGGACTTTAGGTGTTTCACCAATGCCATGGTGCTTCTCATGAAGCATAAGGAGAGCATAAGAGCACTGAGATCCTGTGGCACCCAAGAGATGAGTGAAATCAGCTGCAGAAGTCCAACGCTGAACTTGCAGAGATAAAAAAAAGTTGGTCACTCTAGGACAAAGGCCTGAACAAGAGTTAAGAACATCTCTGACAGCAAGCGAACAACTATGCCATCAAGCATATTGCAGATTTGGGTAAGTAGGAAAGGCTCTTCATGAAGAATGGATTGCTGTACCGCAAGTGCCCCGGGAATTTGATGTCACCTGACAAGTGCTGATTCCAGAAGGAATAGAGGCCAACCTGGCCACAGAAGGCCATGAAAAGGGTGCGCACTTAGGTAGTGAGAAGACTTTCTGATTCCTGCAACGGTTGGTGTACTGGCTTAAACTACGCCCGACAATTAAAGAAACCTGTTGCCGCCAGTGCAAACTTACCAAGCCTCCAGAGCAGAGGGTCCCTGTTCAGGCCAAAACAACATCTGCTCAGTTGGAAGTACTGATGGTAGATTACCTGATGAAAGGGTCATCTTACAAAGATTCTGAGTACTGCTTGGTGATGACCGACCACTTCTCCAAATTTACTGTGGTCAGTCCAACGCAAGACCAGGTGGAAAATGGCAACTAGGGCAATCTTGTGGCACTTCATTCATGTGTATGAGTGGCCAAAGATAATGAATCCGATCAAGGGGTCTGTTTCCAAGGAAAGATAATGGAAAAGTTACACCACCTCTATGGCATTGAAAGATCCCAAATTACACTCTCTCACCCACAGGGAAATTGAGCTTGTGAGTGTTTTAACAGAACCCTGCTGCAAATGCTGCGGACTTTGGAAGAGGATCAGAAGATGAGGTGGTCAGAGTTCACTTCGAAGCTGATGTGACTGTACAATAATCATGTCCATGCGACCACTGGATATGCACACTACATACTACTCTTCGGACGAAGAGACCCAGAGGTCATTGAGTTGGGGCTAGACCTGGAGGACACAAACCCAGAGAGCAGCTTCAGCTTGAACAACTGGGTCTATGCCCATCAACATTGACTCCAGATGATGAGGTGATAAGTGGAGCAGAAACTCAAGAAGGCGCAGCACCGATGCAAGACCTCAGCACAAGAGGAACCTCTTCGGGTGGAAGATCATGTGTTGATGTGACACAAGAAGCCCAGAAATAAAGTGGATTATTGATGGGAGGCGGTGACTTTTTGAATTGTAAAGAAGGTCCATTCCGATATCCTAGTTTATGAAGTCCAACCTGAAAGTGAAGACAAGGCTCGAGCATGAGTGATGCACAGGAATATGGTTCAGCAATGCTTTTCTGAGATGGAAAAGGGTGAGATGATAGGTACTTTAGAAGATCCACCTGATGCCAATACGAGGGCAGTGGCTGATCAGGAAGAATGGTGGGTTACTGTGCCAATGGAATCACAAGGGTTAACACCCTCCCATTTAGCCAAGATAAAAGATGGGTCAGAGGTGGATCCACTTATTGGGGGACTGAAACCCTAGATCTCTAGGGAAGACCTTCGTCAAAGGAACTGTGCAGAACAGATTGAGTCAATGCCGACATCCCTCTTAATCCGTATGCGAAAGAAGAATTTGTTTGGGCACAAATCCAACAAAAGACCCAGGAGTGTATGCAGATCTTACTAAAACTCGGGCCACCTCTGAAGTAACGCCAACCACCAAGAGACTCTCCTCGCCAGGAGACTAGTAAAATAAAAGGAGGGAGGAATGTAGAAGAACTGAGCATATGAGACAATATGTTGCAAAGCTGTGCAGCCACCAGGCCTCAAAAATATTCTGTGTAACTGATCCCAGGGAGAAGAGTTGCAAAGGGGACAACATTAGACAGTGCCCCTGGTCAGGTGACAGTGACAAAACCAGCCTTCAATATAAAAGGTCAGCGCCACAGAATATAAGTGGATTTTGGGCCAAGAGAAGTGGCAGACTGTCTCACTGCAGCTCCAGCAGCCAAGACAGTAGGCCGCAATCATGGTCACCAGCCAGGCCTAGACCTAGAAGACTTCTAGACCTAGAAGTTGACAGTCAACAGTCAGGGACCAGCTCCCACCAAGACGGACTGAGGAGACACATGCCAACAGTCAAGCAGTGAAGAGGCCCTTAGAACACCCATCAGAATCTTCAGCCTGGGCCGGTGATCAGAGAAAATGTATGAGATGGGCCATCGCTTCCAGCATGAACTTACCGGGTGCAGGCAGGGGGAGGACTGCCTAGAGCAACCCAGAGAGTGTTCATGTACTTTGTGAAGGAGAAATTCTGCTAGTGTGGCACAGCAGTGGCCCTAAACAAGGCCCTGGAAGCCGCAGCAAATGCTAGAGACTGTTTCCACCAAATACTATGCTTGCAGCTCCCACATTAGAACTAGGTTGGACTATAGATTCGGAGCTGATATTGGAGTTTCTTATTGTATTCTAACCCATATACCTTTGTTATCTAGTTTCTTGTCAAAGACTCTGTAAATATTGTTCATTTGTGATTTGCTATACTCAGTTGTCTTGCTTCCAATAAATATTGTTAACCGAATAAAGAAATTGTTGTTTCCGCCTGGCGCCTCCGCTGTTGCATTTAGTCACCTGCTTACATTAAGAATATAAAAAGTCCTTAGAATCATGGATTTAGTTGATAATCCAGGGAGAAAAAAGGAAAAAACTTAATGCTATCAATGTTGCTTAAAATGGAGCTGTCAGCAAATGTACATGTAGCATGGTAAAAAAAAAAACAGTGAAAAACAGTGGTGCTCTGCTCTAAAAATTCCCACAAGGGAGAAATCAAAGATTAAATGAGAAAGAAAGCAGCACTCAGGCTGTGTGCACACGTAGCAGATTTTTTGCGTTTTTTTCGTGGTTTTTCGCTATAAAACCGCAAAAAAAACGCTAACATTAAGCATCCTATGTAACAGAATGCAATCCGCATTTTTTGTGCACATGCTGCATTTTTTTCCTGAGCGGAATCGCAATCCAGAAAAAAACGCAGCATGTTCATTTAAATTGCGGAATCGCGGCGATTCTGCACACCTAGGAATGCATTGATCTGCTTTCTTCCTGCACGGGCTGTGCACACCATGCGGGAAGTAAGCAGATCAAGTGCGGTTGGTACCCAGGGTGGAGGAGAGGAGACTCTCCTCCACGGACTGGGCACCATATAAGTGGTAAAAAAAAAAGAATTAAAATAAAAAATAGCGATATACTCACCTTCGGGCGGCCCGACCTCCTCAACGGCTTCTGTGGTGTGTGTGAAGGACCTGCGATGACGTCGCGGTCACATGACCGCGGGTCACGTGACCGCAACGTCAATGGAAGGTCCTGAACACACAGCATTAGGAATGGACGCCGCTGAGGTGAGTATAACCTTTTTTTTTATTTTTTTTATTTTTTTTAACATTCTACCTTTTACTATAGATGCTGCATAGGCTGCATCTATAGTAAAAAGTTGGTCACACTTGTCAAACACTATGTTTGACAAGTGTGACCAACCTGTCAAACAGTTTTCCAAGCGATGCTACAGATCGCTTGGGAAACGCTAGCATTCTGCAAGCTAATTATGCTTGCAAAACGCTAGTTTTCTGCGGGTATATGCATGCAAATTCTGCATGCGATATACCCGCGGCAGGAGGCGCAGAATTGCCGCGGAAATTTACGCGGCAATTCTGCTACGTGTGCACATAGCCTCACAGTGTAAAATTACACTCCTTTAAAACATGTGAGGGAGAGATGAAGAGGTGTGGCTGGTTATTTTGCATATGGAGATACTTCTACAGTTCTGTTTGCCAGACGCATCTGCTCTGCTTCCCTACATGACTTCAATAAATGGATTCAAATCATCACTCTCCAATAGAAGCAGTCACTAATAATAATAATAATAATAATAATAATCTTTATTTATATAGCGCCAACATATTCCGCAGCGCTTCACAGTTTAACAGTTTCAAACACAACAGTCATAGGTAACATTTCACTATTAAATGGTCAAAGAAAGGTGAAGCAAAAAAATTAAAAATGGGAAGGGAAAACACGAAATATAAAACAAAAATATTAATTTTGCCTAAATTATTATTTTTATTATTATTATTATTATTATTATTATTATTATTAATAATAATAATACAAAAAATATATTTATTGATATAGCGTTAACATATTTCGCAGCACTTTACAAGTAAATGGGGACATAGGACATGTACAAGCAATAAAGACATCATAAAGTCTTTACTGCTCTCTCGTTTGGTGGGCTGAAATTTTCACATACCACCAGACCTGAGAACAGACAGGGTGGGGGTGTTGGTTTGCTCCTTTCATCACAATGTGCTTTCCAGGTCATCCCCCCGGTTCCCTCACTTACATTTCCTTCCTTTGAAGTTCACACCGTCAGACTCTTTAAGCCCTTCTCCTTGCGGGTGGCAGTTGTTTATCGCCCTCCCGGCTCCTCCCGCCTATTTCTAGACCACTTTGCCACCTGGCTTACTCACTTTCTATCCTGTGACATCCCCACCCTCATCATGGGAGACTTTAACATCCCCATCAATGATCCCCTCTCCCAATCTGCCTCTCATCTTCTCTCTCTAACTTCTTCATTCAACCTCTCACAGTTTACTAATTCTCCTACGCATGAGGACGGGAATATTCTGGACCTGGTTTTCTCCCGTCCCGGATAGCTGCACGACTTTACTAAGGCTGGTTTCACACTTGCGTTTTGATCTGCAGCGTTTTTTTAAATTGGCACATCACGGTGGCACACGTGTGCCGACTGAGGACCACATCGACCATGCAGGAGACAGCGCTAGAGTTAAGCGCTGTCCCCTGCTTTGGGTGCTGAAGCCGGCATTCATTCCTTCTCCCCAGCAGCGTTCGCTGGAGAGAAGGAATGAAAAATAAAAAAATCAAGGTTTTTTGTGTTTAAAATAAAGTTCGTGGTCACCTCCCACCCACTGTGCGCCTGCCCGCTTGCATTAAACTACTCACTCAGCTCCCGCAATGCTTCCTCTCAGCGCCGGCAGCTTGTCCTGTGTGAGCGGTCACGTGGTGCCGCTCATTACAGGGATGAATATGCGGCTCCACCCCTATGGCAGGTTTCTATGGCTGCTAATGATCGACTGAAAACTGCCTTCATCCTTCTCATTGGGCTCTTTGAATTTAACCAGGTGCCTTTTGGCCTAACCAATGCCCCTGGGACCTTTCAGTGGCTAATGGAGATATTCCTTGGGACCTGAATTTTTAAGCAACCTTAATTTACTTGGATGACATAGTTGTGTACTCCTCCACTTTTGAAAAGCATCTCAGTCAGTTAGAGCAAGTGTTGGAGCAGCTCCATAAGCATGGGCTGAAGATCAAACCCTGAAAATGCCCCTTGTTCCAGGGAGAGATCAAATACCTAGAACACAGCGTCTCCAGCACCGGGGTTTAACCTACCCCTCAAAAGGTAGCGGCCATCAAGGAGTGACCCATTTCTACTAATCTAAGGAAGTTGAGAGCGTTCCTCAACCTGACGGGGTATTACCTGAGGTTAGGTACATCAAGGACATTGTGAATGTGCAGCTCTGCTCCACAAACTCCTAAGGAGGACAGCAGGAGCATAAACAGCAGACTATCCAGTGAGGACCCCAGCAAGAAGAAGTTTTCCGTGCTCTGAAGATGAAACTGACCAATGTCCCCATTCTGTCTCATGCTGATTTCTCCCAACCCTTCATGTTGTTCACAAATTGAAGCCTGAATGGATTAGGGGCAGTGCTGGCAAAAGTTTAGAAAGGGAAGAGTGATTGCATATGCCAGTCAGTCATTAAGAGAAACTGAAAATAACCTCAATAACTATAGCTCGTTCAAGTTAGAGCTACTGCTGCTGGTATGGGCCTTGGCTGAGAAGTTTGTAGAATACTTGTCAGGATCAGAAGTTCAGGTATGGACTGATAATCTCCTTGCTCATCGGAAGAATGCAAAGCTGGGTACACTGGAGCAAAGGTGGGTCACAAGGATGTCCAACTACCGGTACAAAATCTTATGTAAATCAAAAGCCCTGAATATACATGCAGATAAGTTCTCCCAGGTCACCTCAGTGGGTCAAAAAGAAATACAGATGAAGATCCCATGGGTGCCAAAACTCCAGACTTTAGGTGTTTCACCAATGCCATGGTGCTTCTCATGAAGCATAAGGAGAGCATAAGAGCACTGAGATCCTGTGGCACCCAAGAGATGAGTGAAATCAGCTGCAGAAGTCCAACGCTGAACTTGCAGAGATAAAAAAAAGTTGGTCACTCTAGGACAAAGGCCTGAACAAGAGTTAAGAACATCTCTGACAGCAAGCGAACAACTATGCCATCAAGCATATTGCAGATTTGGGTAAGTAGGAAAGGCTCTTCATGAAGAATGGATTGCTGTACCGCAAGTGCCCCGGGAATTTGATGTCACCTGACAAGTGCTGATTCCAGAAGGAATAGAGGCCAACCTGGCCACAGAAGGCCATGAAAAGGGTGCGCACTTAGGTAGTGAGAAGACTTTCTGATTCCTGCAACGGTTGGTGTACTGGCTTAAACTACGCCCGACAATTAAAGAAACCTGTTGCCGCCAGTGCAAACTTACCAAGCCTCCAGAGCAGAGGGTCCCTGTTCAGGCCAAAACAACATCTGCTCAGTTGGAAGTACTGATGGTAGATTACCTGATGAAAGGGTCATCTTACAAAGATTCTGAGTACTGCTTGGTGATGACCGACCACTTCTCCAAATTTACTGTGGTCAGTCCAACGCAAGACCAGGTGGAAAATGGCAACTAGGGCAATCTTGTGGCACTTCATTCATGTGTATGAGTGGCCAAAGATAATGAATCCGATCAAGGGGTCTGTTTCCAAGGAAAGATAATGGAAAAGTTACACCACCTCTATGGCATTGAAAGATCCCAAATTACACTCTCTCACCCACAGGGAAATTGAGCTTGTGAGTGTTTTAACAGAACCCTGCTGCAAATGCTGCGGACTTTGGAAGAGGATCAGAAGATGAGGTGGTCAGAGTTCACTTCGAAGCTGATGTGACTGTACAATAATCATGTCCATGCGACCACTGGATATGCACACTACATACTACTCTTCGGACGAAGAGACCCAGAGGTCATTGAGTTGGGGCTAGACCTGGAGGACACAAACCCAGAGAGCAGCTTCAGCTTGAACAACTGGGTCTATGCCCATCAACATTGACTCCAGATGATGAGGTGATAAGTGGAGCAGAAACTCAAGAAGGCGCAGCACCGATGCAAGACCTCAGCACAAGAGGAACCTCTTCGGGTGGAAGATCATGTGTTGATGTGACACAAGAAGCCCAGAAATAAAGTGGATTATTGATGGGAGGCGGTGACTTTTTGAATTGTAAAGAAGGTCCATTCCGATATCCTAGTTTATGAAGTCCAACCTGAAAGTGAAGACAAGGCTCGAGCATGAGTGATGCACAGGAATATGGTTCAGCAATGCTTTTCTGAGATGGAAAAGGGTGAGATGATAGGTACTTTAGAAGATCCACCTGATGCCAATACGAGGGCAGTGGCTGATCAGGAAGAATGGTGGGTTACTGTGCCAATGGAATCACAAGGGTTAACACCCTCCCATTTAGCCAAGATAAAAGATGGGTCAGAGGTGGATCCACTTATTGGGGGACTGAAACCCTAGATCTCTAGGGAAGACCTTCGTCAAAGGAACTGTGCAGAACAGATTGAGTCAATGCCGACATCCCTCTTAATCCGTATGCGAAAGAAGAATTTGTTTGGGCATAAATCCAACAAAAGACCCAGGAGTGTATGCAGATCTTACTAAAACTCGGGCCACCTCTGAAGTAACGCCAACCACCAAGAGACTCTCCTCGCCAGGAGACTAGTAAAATAAAAGGAGGGAGGAATGTAGAAGAACTGAGCATATGAGACAATATGTTGCAAAGCTGTGCAGCCACCAGGCCTCAAAAATATTCTGTGTAACTGATCCCAGGGAGAAGAGTTGCAAAGGGGACAACATTAGACAGTGCCCCTGGTCAGGTGACAGTGACAAAACCAGCCTTCAATATAAAAGGTCAGCGCCACAGAATATAAGTGGATTTTGGGCCAAGAGAAGTGGCAGACTGTCTCACTGCAGCTCCAGCAGCCAAGACAGTAGGCCGCAATCATGGTCACCAGCCAGGCCTAGACCTAGAAGACTTCTAGACCTAGAAGTTGACAGTCAACAGTCAGGGACCAGCTCCCACCAAGACGGACTGAGGAGACACATGCCAACAGTCAAGCAGTGAAGAGGCCCTTAGAACACCCATCAGAATCTTCAGCCTGGGCCGGTGATCAGAGAAAATGTATGAGATGGGCCATCGCTTCCAGCATGAACTTACCGGGTGCAGGCAGGGGGAGGACTGCCTAGAGCAACCCAGAGAGTGTTCATGTACTTTGTGAAGGAGAAATTCTGCTAGTGTGGCACAGCAGTGGCCCTAAACAAGGCCCTGGAAGCCGCAGCAAATGCTAGAGACTGTTTCCACCAAATACTATGCTTGCAGCTCCCACATTAGAACTAGGTTGGACTATAGATTCGGAGCTGATATTGGAGTTTCTTATTGTATTCTAACCCATATACCTTTGTTATCTAGTTTCTTGTCAAAGACTCTGTAAATATTGTTCATTTGTGATTTGCTATACTCAGTTGTCTTGCTTCCAATAAATATTGTTAACCGAATAAAGAAATTGTTGTTTCCGCCTGGCGCCTCCGCTGTTGCATTTAGTCACCTGCTTACATTAAGAATATAAAAAGTCCTTAGAATCATGGATTTAGTTGATAATCCAGGGAGAAAAAAGGAAAAAACTTAATGCTATCAATGTTGCTTAAAATGGAGCTGTCAGCAAATGTACATGTAGCATGGTAAAAAAAAAAACAGTGAAAAACAGTGGTGCTCTGCTCTAAAAATTCCCACAAGGGAGAAATCAAAGATTAAATGAGAAAGAAAGCAGCACTCAGGCTGTGTGCACACGTAGCAGATTTTTTGCGTTTTTTTCGTGGTTTTTCGCTATAAAACCGCAAAAAAAACGCTAACATTAAGCATCCTATGTAACAGAATGCAATCCGCATTTTTTGTGCACATGCTGCATTTTTTTCCTGAGCGGAATCGCAATCCAGAAAAAAACGCAGCATGTTCATTTAAATTGCGGAATCGCGGCGATTCTGCACACCTAGGAATGCATTGATCTGCTTTCTTCCTGCACGGGCTGTGCACACCATGCGGGAAGTAAGCAGATCAAGTGCGGTTGGTACCCAGGGTGGAGGAGAGGAGACTCTCCTCCACGGACTGGGCACCATATAAGTGGTAAAAAAAAAAGAATTAAAATAAAAAATAGCGATATACTCACCTTCGGGCGGCCCGACCTCCTCAACGGCTTCTGTGGTGTGTGTGAAGGACCTGCGATGACGTCGCGGTCACATGACCGCGGGTCACGTGACCGCAACGTCAATGGAAGGTCCTGAACACACAGCATTAGGAATGGACGCCGCTGAGGTGAGTATAACCTTTTTTTTTATTTTTTTTATTTTTTTTAACATTCTACCTTTTACTATAGATGCTGCATAGGCTGCATCTATAGTAAAAAGTTGGTCACACTTGTCAAACACTATGTTTGACAAGTGTGACCAACCTGTCAAACAGTTTTCCAAGCGATGCTACAGATCGCTTGGGAAACGCTAGCATTCTGCAAGCTAATTATGCTTGCAAAACGCTAGTTTTCTGCGGGTATATGCATGCAAATTCTGCATGCGATATACCCGCGGCAGGAGGCGCAGAATTGCCGCGGAAATTTACGCGGCAATTCTGCTACGTGTGCACATAGCCTCACAGTGTAAAATTACACTCCTTTAAAACATGTGAGGGAGAGATGAAGAGGTGTGGCTGGTTATTTTGCATATGGAGATACTTCTACAGTTCTGTTTGCCAGACGCATCTGCTCTGCTTCCCTACATGACTTCAATAAATGGATTCAAATCATCACTCTCCAATAGAAGCAGTCACTAATAATAATAATAATAATAATAATAATCTTTATTTATATAGCGCCAACATATTCCGCAGCGCTTCACAGTTTAACAGTTTCAAACACAACAGTCATAGGTAACATTTCACTATTAAATGGTCAAAGAAAGGTGAAGCAAAAAAATTAAAAATGGGAAGGGAAAACACGAAATATAAAACAAAAATATTAATTTTGCCTAAATTATTATTTTTATTATTATTATTATTATTATTATTATTAATAATAATAATACAAAAAATATATTTATTGATATAGCGTTAACATATTTCGCAGCACTTTACAAGTAAATGGGGACATAGGACATGTACAAGCAATAAAGACATCATAAAGTCTTTACTGCTCTCTCGTTTGGTGGGCTGAAATTTTCACATACCACCAGACCTGAGAACAGACAGGGTGGGGGTGTTGGTTTGCTCCTTTCATCACAATGTGCTTTCCAGGTCATCCCCCCGGTTCCCTCACTTACATTTCCTTCCTTTGAAGTCCACACCGTCAGACTCTTTAAGCCCTTCTCCTTGCGGGTGGCAGTTGTTTATCGCCCTCCCGGCTCCTCCCGCCTATTTCTAGACCACTTTGCCACCTGGCTTACTCACTTTCTATCCTGTGACATCCCCACCCTCATCATGGGAGACTTTAACATCCCCATCAATGATCCCCTCTCCCAATCTGCCTCTCATCTTCTCTCTCTAACTTCTTCATTCAACCTCTCACAGTTTACTAATTCTCCTACGCATGAGGACGGGAATATTCTGGACCTGGTTTTCTCCCGTCCCGGATAGCTGCACGACTTTACTAAGGCTGGTTTCACACTTGCGTTTTGATCTGCAGCGTTTTTTTAAATTGGCACATCACGGTGGCACACGTGTGCCGACTGAGGACCACATCGACCATGCAGGAGACAGCGCTAGAGTTAAGCGCTGTCCCCTGCTTTGGGTGCTGAAGCCGGCATTCATTCCTTCTCCCCAGCAGCGTTCGCTGGAGAGAAGGAATGAAAAATAAAAAAATCAAGGTTTTTTGTGTTTAAAATAAAGTTCGTGGTCACCTCCCACCCACTGTGCGCCTGCCCGCTTGCATTAAACTACTCACTCAGCTCCCGCAATGCTTCCTCTCAGCGCCGGCAGCTTGTCCTGTGTGAGCGGTCACGTGGTGCCGCTCATTACAGGGATGAATATGCGGCTCCACCCCTATGGCAGGTTTCTATGGCTGCTAATGATCGACTGAAAACTGCCTTCATCCTTCTCATTGGGCTCTTTGAATTTAACCAGGTGCCTTTTGGCCTAACCAATGCCCCTGGGACCTTTCAGTGGCTAATGGAGATATTCCTTGGGACCTGAATTTTTAAGCAACCTTAATTTACTTGGATGACATAGTTGTGTACTCCTCCACTTTTGAAAAGCATCTCAGTCAGTTAGAGCAAGTGTTGGAGCAGCTCCATAAGCATGGGCTGAAGATCAAACCCTGAAAATGCCCCTTGTTCCAGGGAGAGATCAAATACCTAGAACACAGCGTCTCCAGCACCGGGGTTTAACCTACCCCTCAAAAGGTAGCGGCCATCAAGGAGTGACCCATTTCTACTAATCTAAGGAAGTTGAGAGCGTTCCTCAACCTGACGGGGTATTACCTGAGGTTAGGTACATCAAGGACATTGTGAATGTGCAGCTCTGCTCCACAAACTCCTAAGGAGGACAGCAGGAGCATAAACAGCAGACTATCCAGTGAGGACCCCAGCAAGAAGAAGTTTTCCGTGCTCTGAAGATGAAACTGACCAATGTCCCCATTCTGTCTCATGCTGATTTCTCCCAACCCTTCATGTTGTTCACAAATTGAAGCCTGAATGGATTAGGGGCAGTGCTGGCAAAAGTTTAGAAAGGGAAGAGTGATTGCATATGCCAGTCAGTCATTAAGAGAAACTGAAAATAACCTCAATAACTATAGCTCGTTCAAGTTAGAGCTACTGCTGCTGGTATGGGCCTTGGCTGAGAAGTTTGTAGAATACTTGTCAGGATCAGAAGTTCAGGTATGGACTGATAATCTCCTTGCTCATCGGAAGAATGCAAAGCTGGGTACACTGGAGCAAAGGTGGGTCACAAGGATGTCCAACTACCGGTACAAAATCTTATGTAAATCAAAAGCCCTGAATATACATGCAGATAAGTTCTCCCAGGTCACCTCAGTGGGTCAAAAAGAAATACAGATGAAGATCCCATGGGTGCCAAAACTCCAGACTTTAGGTGTTTCACCAATGCCATGGTGCTTCTCATGAAGCATAAGGAGAGCATAAGAGCACTGAGATCCTGTGGCACCCAAGAGATGAGTGAAATCAGCTGCAGAAGTCCAACGCTGAACTTGCAGAGATAAAAAAAAGTTGGTCACTCTAGGACAAAGGCCTGAACAAGAGTTAAGAACATCTCTGACAGCAAGCGAACAACTATGCCATCAAGCATATTGCAGATTTGGGTAAGTAGGAAAGGCTCTTCATGAAGAATGGATTGCTGTACCGCAAGTGCCCCGGGAATTTGATGTCACCTGACAAGTGCTGATTCCAGAAGGAATAGAGGCCAACCTGGCCACAGAAGGCCATGAAAAGGGTGCGCACTTAGGTAGTGAGAAGACTTTCTGATTCCTGCAACGGTTGGTGTACTGGCTTAAACTACGCCCGACAATTAAAGAAACCTGTTGCCGCCAGTGCAAACTTACCAAGCCTCCAGAGCAGAGGGTCCCTGTTCAGGCCAAAACAACATCTGCTCAGTTGGAAGTACTGATGGTAGATTACCTGATGAAAGGGTCATCTTACAAAGATTCTGAGTACTGCTTGGTGATGACCGACCACTTCTCCAAATTTACTGTGGTCAGTCCAACGCAAGACCAGGTGGAAAATGGCAACTAGGGCAATCTTGTGGCACTTCATTCATGTGTATGAGTGGCCAAAGATAATGAATCCGATCAAGGGGTCTGTTTCCAAGGAAAGATAATGGAAAAGTTACACCACCTCTATGGCATTGAAAGATCCCAAATTACACTCTCTCACCCACAGGGAAATTGAGCTTGTGAGTGTTTTAACAGAACCCTGCTGCAAATGCTGCGGACTTTGGAAGAGGATCAGAAGATGAGGTGGTCAGAGTTCACTTCGAAGCTGATGTGACTGTACAATAATCATGTCCATGCGACCACTGGATATGCACACTACATACTACTCTTCGGACGAAGAGACCCAGAGGTCATTGAGTTGGGGCTAGACCTGGAGGACACAAACCCAGAGAGCAGCTTCAGCTTGAACAACTGGGTCTATGCCCATCAACATTGACTCCAGATGATGAGGTGATAAGTGGAGCAGAAACTCAAGAAGGCGCAGCACCGATGCAAGACCTCAGCACAAGAGGAACCTCTTCGGGTGGAAGATCATGTGTTGATGTGACACAAGAAGCCCAGAAATAAAGTGGATTATTGATGGGAGGCGGTGACTTTTTGAATTGTAAAGAAGGTCCATTCCGATATCCTAGTTTATGAAGTCCAACCTGAAAGTGAAGACAAGGCTCGAGCATGAGTGATGCACAGGAATATGGTTCAGCAATGCTTTTCTGAGATGGAAAAGGGTGAGATGATAGGTACTTTAGAAGATCCACCTGATGCCAATACGAGGGCAGTGGCTGATCAGGAAGAATGGTGGGTTACTGTGCCAATGGAATCACAAGGGTTAACACCCTCCCATTTAGCCAAGATAAAAGATGGGTCAGAGGTGGATCCACTTATTGGGGGACTGAAACCCTAGATCTCTAGGGAAGACCTTCGTCAAAGGAACTGTGCAGAACAGATTGAGTCAATGCCGACATCCCTCTTAATCCGTATGCGAAAGAAGAATTTGTTTGGGCACAAATCCAACAAAAGACCCAGGAGTGTATGCAGATCTTACTAAAACTCGGGCCACCTCTGAAGTAACGCCAACCACCAAGAGACTCTCCTCGCCAGGAGACTAGTAAAATAAAAGGAGGGAGGAATGTAGAAGAACTGAGCATATGAGACAATATGTTGCAAAGCTGTGCAGCCACCAGGCCTCAAAAATATTCTGTGTAACTGATCCCAGGGAGAAGAGTTGCAAAGGGGACAACATTAGACAGTGCCCCTGGTCAGGTGACAGTGACAAAACCAGCCTTCAATATAAAAGGTCAGCGCCACAGAATATAAGTGGATTTTGGGCCAAGAGAAGTGGCAGACTGTCTCACTGCAGCTCCAGCAGCCAAGACAGTAGGCCGCAATCATGGTCACCAGCCAGGCCTAGACCTAGAAGACTTCTAGACCTAGAAGTTGACAGTCAACAGTCAGGGACCAGCTCCCACCAAGACGGACTGAGGAGACACATGCCAACAGTCAAGCAGTGAAGAGGCCCTTAGAACACCCATCAGAATCTTCAGCCTGGGCCGGTGATCAGAGAAAATGTATGAGATGGGCCATCGCTTCCAGCATGAACTTACCGGGTGCAGGCAGGGGGAGGACTGCCTAGAGCAACCCAGAGAGTGTTCATGTACTTTGTGAAGGAGAAATTCTGCTAGTGTGGCACAGCAGTGGCCCTAAACAAGGCCCTGGAAGCCGCAGCAAATGCTAGAGACTGTTTCCACCAAATACTATGCTTGCAGCTCCCACATTAGAACTAGGTTGGACTATAGATTCGGAGCTGATATTGGAGTTTCTTATTGTATTCTAACCCATATACCTTTGTTATCTAGTTTCTTGTCAAAGACTCTGTAAATATTGTTCATTTGTGATTTGCTATACTCAGTTGTCTTGCTTCCAATAAATATTGTTAACCGAATAAAGAAATTGTTGTTTCCGCCTGGCGCCTCCGCTGTTGCATTTAGTCACCTGCTTACATTAAGAATATAAAAAGTCCTTAGAATCATGGATTTAGTTGATAATCCAGGGAGAAAAAAGGAAAAAACTTAATGCTATCAATGTTGCTTAAAATGGAGCTGTCAGCAAATGTACATGTAGCATGGTAAAAAAAAAAACAGTGAAAAACAGTGGTGCTCTGCTCTAAAAATTCCCACAAGGGAGAAATCAAAGATTAAATGAGAAAGAAAGCAGCACTCAGGCTGTGTGCACACGTAGCAGATTTTTTGCGTTTTTTTCGTGGTTTTTCGCTATAAAACCGCAAAAAAAACGCTAACATTAAGCATCCTATGTAACAGAATGCAATCCGCATTTTTTGTGCACATGCTGCATTTTTTTCCTGAGCGGAATCGCAATCCAGAAAAAAACGCAGCATGTTCATTTAAATTGCGGAATCGCGGCGATTCTGCACACCTAGGAATGCATTGATCTGCTTTCTTCCTGCACGGGCTGTGCACACCATGCGGGAAGTAAGCAGATCAAGTGCGGTTGGTACCCAGGGTGGAGGAGAGGAGACTCTCCTCCACGGACTGGGCACCATATAAGTGGTAAAAAAAAAAGAATTAAAATAAAAAATAGCGATATACTCACCTTCGGGCGGCCCGACCTCCTCAACGGCTTCTGTGGTGTGTGTGAAGGACCTGCGATGACGTCGCGGTCACATGACCGCGGGTCACGTGACCGCAACGTCAATGGAAGGTCCTGAACACACAGCATTAGGAATGGACGCCGCTGAGGTGAGTATAACCTTTTTTTTTATTTTTTTTATTTTTTTTAACATTCTACCTTTTACTATAGATGCTGCATAGGCTGCATCTATAGTAAAAAGTTGGTCACACTTGTCAAACACTATGTTTGACAAGTGTGACCAACCTGTCAAACAGTTTTCCAAGCGATGCTACAGATCGCTTGGGAAACGCTAGCATTCTGCAAGCTAATTATGCTTGCAAAACGCTAGTTTTCTGCGGGTATATGCATGCAAATTCTGCATGCGATATACCCGCGGCAGGAGGCGCAGAATTGCCGCGGAAATTTACGCGGCAATTCTGCTACGTGTGCACATAGCCTCACAGTGTAAAATTACACTCCTTTAAAACATGTGAGGGAGAGATGAAGAGGTGTGGCTGGTTATTTTGCATATGGAGATACTTCTACAGTTCTGTTTGCCAGACGCATCTGCTCTGCTTCCCTACATGACTTCAATAAATGGATTCAAATCATCACTCTCCAATAGAAGCAGTCACTAATAATAATAATAATAATAATCTTTATTTATATAGCGCCAACATATTCCGCAGCGCTTCACAGTTTAACAGTTTCAAACACAACAGTCATAGGTAACATTTCACTATTAAATGGTCAAAGAAAGGTGAAGCAAAAAAATTAAAAATGGGAAGGGAAAACACGAAATATAAAACAAAAATATTAATTTTGCCTAAATTATTATTTTTATTATTATTATTATTATTATTATTATTATTATTAATATTAATAATAATAATACAAAAAATATATTTATTGATATAGCGTTAACATATTTCGCAGCACTTTACAAGTAAATGGGGACATAGGACATGTACAAGCAATAAAGACATCATAAAGTCTTTACTGCTCTCTCGTTTGGTGGGCTGAAATTTTCACATACCACCAGACCTGAGAACAGACAGGGTGGGGGTGTTGGTTTGCTCCTTTCATCACAATGTGCTTTCCAGGTCATCCCCCCGGTTCCCTCACTTACATTTCCTTCCTTTGAAGTCCACACCGTCAGACTCTTTAAGCCCTTCTCCTTGCGGGTGGCAGTTGTTTATCGCCCTCCCGGCTCCTCCCGCCTATTTCTAGACCACTTTGCCACCTGGCTTACTCACTTTCTATCCTGTGACATCCCCACCCTCATCATGGGAGACTTTAACATCTCCATCAATGATCCCCTCTCCCAATCTGCCTCTCATCTTCTCTCTCTAACTTCTTCATTCAACCTCTCACAGTTTACTAATTCTCCTACGCATGAGGACGGGAATATTCTGGACCTGGTTTTCTCCCGTCCCGGATAGCTGCACGACTTTACTAAGGCTGGTTTCACACTTGCGTTTTGATCTGCAGCGTTTTTTTAAAAAACCCATGTGGTGAAAAAACACATGTAAACGCGGCAAAATGCCGCGTTTTTTAGGCGCATGCATTTTTGCATGTAGAAAAAAACGCGGCGTTTTGCCGCGTTTACATGCGTTTTTTCATGCGTTTGCGTTTTTTAAACGCATGCTGAGAAGTGTGTGACAGCTGCCAATCATCAAAATCAACTAGAAAACCCACTATAAATAGAAATAGCTAGGGTTAGGGTTAGGGTTATGGACAGGGTTAGGGTTAGGATCCCTAGGGTTAGGGTTAGGGGTAGTTTTTTATTAGAATGTCCTGGTCACCAGGTCACTGATAATCCACCCCCCACCATCAAGGTGATAAAGGGATCCAAACCCCAACCCTAACCCTAACCCTGACAAGCCACCATCCACCATCAAGGTGATAAAGGGATCCAAACCCTAACCCTAACCGTACCCCTAACCCTAACCCTGACAAGCCACCCCCCACCATCAAGTTGATAAAGGGATCCAAGCCCTAACCCTAACCCTAACCCGACCCCTAACCCTACCCCTAACCCTAACCCTAACCCTGACAAGCCACCATCCACCATCAAGGTGATAAAGGGATCCAAACCCTAACCCTAACCCTAACCCTGACAAGCTATCATCCACCATCAAGTTGATAAAGGGATCCTAACCCTAACCCTAACCCTAACCATGACAAGCCACCATCCACCATCAAGTTGATAAAGGGATCCTAACCCTAACCCTACCCCTAACCCTAACCCTAGGGATCCTAGGGATCCATAGGAATTGGCTATTATGTTGACCTGGTGACCAGGACATTCTTCTAATAAAAAGCTTTGTTCAATGTGGACACCCCAAGATATACGGTATTGCTATAGAGTAATAAAAATATAAACTCGTAGAGTATGGACTGTCATATAGGGTTAGGGGTAGGGTTAGGGGTAGGGTTAGGGTTAGGGGTAGGGTTAGGGTTTGGATCCCTTTATCACCTGGATGGTGGGGGTGGCTTGTCAGGGTTAGGGTTAGGGGTAGGGTTAGGGTTAGGGGTAGGGTTAGGGTTAGGGTTTTCTTGTTTTTTCTTGTGTTTAGGGTTAGGGTTAGGGTTTTCTTGGTTTTTCTTGTGTTTTCTTGTGTTTTTCTATAAAAATGCATGCGTTTTTAATGCAAGCAAACGCATGTGCTTAAAAATGCATGCGTTTACATAGACAGCAATGCATTTTTTTGCCGCAAATAAACGCATGCGTTTTTTGCGGCAAAAAAACGCAGCTAGAAATTACTACAGGTTGCATTTCTGCAAATGAATGCACGCGTCAAAAAACGCATGTGTTGCTGAAAACGCATCAAAACACATGCTAAAAAAACGCATGCGTTTTTAATGTTAAGTATAGGGGAAAAACGCATGCGTTTTTTAGCGCTAAAACGCTGCAGATCAAAACGCAAGTGTGAAACCAGCCTAACTCCACTCTCCCACTCTCGGATCACAACATTCTTTCCTTCTCCGTCAAGAATTCTGTCCTCACCCAGGACACCCCCACTTACCACACTTATCAGAATACACGTACCATTAATACCCAGCAGTAGTGTTGAGCATTCCGATACCGCAAGTATCGGGTATCGGCCGATACTTGCGGTATCGGAATTCCGATACCGAGATCCGATACTTTTGTGGTATCGGGAATCGGAATCAGAAGTTCCCAGTGTATGGTTCCCAGGGTCTGAAGGAGAGGAAACTCTCCTTCAGGCCCTGGGATCCATATCCATGTAAAAAATAAAGAATTAAAATAAAAAATAGGGATATACTCACCCTCTGACGCGCCCTGGTTGTAACCGGCAGCCTGCTTTGCTTAAAATGAGCGCGTTCAGCACCTTCCATGACGTCACGTCACGGCTTCTGATTGGTCGTGTGCCGCTCATGTGACCGCCACGCGACCAATCACAAGCCGCGACGTCATCCCTCAGGTCCTAAATTCCCTTCTAGGAAGTCGGGTCCCTTCTAGGAAGTCCCTTCAAAAGTCGGGTCAAGTGAAATCGGCCGATCCTATAAAAAAGTTGGGGTTGGGGTTGGCCGAAACACGAAACCCAATGCAGTGCAATGGGATACTATGGTTCCCAGGGTCTGAAGGAGAGGAAACTCTCCTTCAGGCCCTGGGATCCATATTAATGTGTAAAATAAAGAATAAAAATAAAAAATATTGATATACTCACCCTCGGACGCGCCCTGGTACTAACCAGCAGCCTTCCTTCCTAAGAATGAGCGCGTGAATGACCTGCGGTGACGTCGCGGCTTGTGATTGGTCACGTGAGCGGTCACATGGGTGGTCACGCGACCAATCACAAGCCACGACGTCATCTAAGGTCCTTCACGCGCTCATTCTTAGGAAGGAAGGCTGTCGGAAAGAAGCAGGGCGTGTCCGAGGGTGTATATATCCCTATTAGGTATATACTCACCCTCGGACGCACCCTGCTTCTTTCCGGCAGCCTTCCTTCCTAAGAATGAGCGCGTGAAGGACCTTAGATGACGTCACGGCTTGTGATTGGTCGCGTGACCGCCCATGTGACCGCTCACACGACCAATCACAAGCTGCGACGTCACCACAGGTCATTCACGCGCTCATTCTTAGGAAGGAAGGCTGCCGGTTAGTACCAGGGCGCATCCGAGGGTGAGTATATATATATTTTTTATTTTGATTCTTTACTTTACACTTAAATATGGATTCCGATACCGATTCCTGATATCGCAAACATATCGGAACTCGGTATCGGAATTCCGATACCAGATTCAGAAGATCGCCGACCTCATGGCCGACCCCACACTTTGCCAAAAGTCGGCGACTTCTGAAAATGGCCGACCCGTTTTGCTCAACCCTACTGAAGAATGCCCTGGATGAAGCAACACCTTCTACACGCAGAAAGACCCGACACAAACAACGGCAGCCCTGGCACACTGTGCAAACACGCTTTCTTCAGCGTTGCTCAAGGTGTGCAGAGCGGCAGTGGAGAAAATCTCTCTTAGCAGAAGACTTCATCCACTTTAAGTTCATGCTCAAAACCTATAACTCTGCCCTTTCTCTGGCCAAACAATCCTACTTCACCACCCTCATCACCTCACTATCCAACAACCCAAAACAACTTTTTGAAACCTTAAACTCCCTCCTGAAACCTAAAGTACAGAGGCCCCCATCACGAACCTCAGTGGTGAGGATCTGGCCACTTACTTCCTAGAAAAAATCAACCACATCCATCAGGATATCTCAGCCCAATCTCCTCAGTGCCTGGATCCCCTTCCCTGCCACACCTCAAGCTCATTAGACATCTTTGAGCCTGTTTCAGAAGAAGAAGTTTCCAAGCTCCTCACTTCTGCTTGGCCTACAACCTACAATAGTGACCCCATTCCTTCACCTCTCCTGCAGTCTCTCTCACCAGTGGTCACCACTCACCTGACTAAAATATTTAACCTCTCTCTTTCTTCAGGTATCTTTCCCTCCTCATTTAAACATGCCATCATTACCCCTTTACTTAAAAAGCAATCCCTGGACCTGAACTGCACGGCTGTTATGACCCCAATGGCGAGGGTCTCAGAGGAACGTGGAAGTCTGCAGAATACAAAAATCCAGCTCATAGGGCAGTGGTAACTGGGTTGACCATATATCTACTCCTAACGCCAACACTAGAAGTAGCCGGGGATCATTCCTACGTTGATTCTAGATGACACGCGCCAGCCGGAGAATCTAGCTACCCCTAGTAGAGGAAAACAAAGACCTTTCTTGCCTCCAGAGAAGGGGACCCCAAAGCTGGATAGAAGCCCCCCACAAATAATGACGGTGAGGTAAGAGGAAATGACAAACACAGAAATGAACCAGGTTTAGCACAGAGAGGCCCGCTTACTAATAGCAGAATAAAGAAAGGTAACTTATATGGTCAACAAAAACCCTATCAAAATCCACACTGGAAATTCAAGAACCCCCGAACCGTCTAACGGTCCGGGGGGAGAACACCAGCCCCCCTAGAGCTTCCAGCAAAGGTCAGGATATAGATTAGGAACAAGCTGGACAAAAATACAAAACCAAAACAAATAGCAAAAAGCAAAAGGCAGACTTAGCTGATATAACTGGAACCAGGATCAGTAGACAAGAGCACAGCAGACTAGCTCTGATAACTACGTTGCCAGGCATAGAACTGAAGGTCCAGGGAGCTTATATAGCAACACCCCTAACTAACGACCCAGGTGCGGATAAAAGGAATGACAGAAAAACCAGAGTCAAAAAACTAGTAACCACTAGAGGGAGCAAAAAGCAAATTCACAACAGTACCCCCCCCTTAGTGAGGGGTCACCGAACCCTCACCACGACCACCAGGGCGATCAGGATGAGCGGCATGAAAGGCACGAACTAAATCGGCCGCATGAACATCAGAGGCGACCACCCAGGAATTATCCTCCTGACCATAGCCCTTCCACTTGACCAGGTACTGAAGCCTCCGCCTGGAGAGGCGAGAGTCCAAGATCTTCTCCACCACGTACTCCAACTCGCCCTCAACCAACACCGGAGCAGGAGGCTCAGCAGAAGGAACTACAGGCACAATGTACCGCCGCAACAAGGACCTATGAAATACATTGTGAATAGCAAACGACACAGGAAGATCCAGACGAAAAGATACAGGATTAAGGATTTCCAATATCTTGTAAGGCCCAATAAAACGAGGTTTAAATTTGGGAGAGGAGACCTTCATAGGAACAAAGCGGGAAGAAAGCCATACCAAATCCCCAACGCGTAGTCGGGGACCCACACCGCGACGGCGGTTGGCAAAGCGCTGAGCCTTCTCCTGTGACAACTTCAAGTTGTCCACCACATGATTCCAGATCTGCTGCAACCTATCCACCACAGAATCCACCCCAGGACAGTCAGAAGGCTCCACATGACCCGAAGAAAAGCGAGGATGGAAACCAGAGTTGCAGAAAAAAGGCGAAACCAAGGTGGCGGAACTAGCCCGATTATTAAGGGCAAACTCAGCCAATGGCAAGAATGTCACCCAATCGTCCTGATCAGCAGAGACAAAACACCTCAAATAAGCCTCCAAAATCTGATTGGTTCGCTCCGTCTGTCCATTAGTCTGAGGATGGAAAGCAGACGAAAACGACAAATCAATGCCCATCCTACTACAAAAGGATCACCAGAACCTGGAAACGAACTGGGATCCTCTGTCTGACACAATATTCTCAGGGATGCCGTGCAAACGAACCACGTTCTGGAAAAACACAGGAACCAGATCGGAAGAGGAAGGCAGCTTAGGCAAAGGAACCAAATGGACCATCTTGGAGAAGCGATCACATATCACCCAGATAACGGACATGCCCTGAGATAGCGGAAGATCAGAAATGAAATCCATGGAGATATGTGTCCAAGGTCTCTTCGGGACAGGCAAGGGCAAGAGCAAACCGCTGGCACGAGAACAGCAAGGCTTAGCTCGAGCACAAGTCCCACAGGACTGCACAAATGACCGCACATCCCTTGACAAGGAAGGCCACCAAAAGGACCTGGCCACCAGATCTCTGGTGCCAAAAATTCCCGGGTGACCTGCCAACACCGAGGAATGAACCTCGGAAATGACTCTGCTGGTCCACTTATCCGGGACAAACAGTCTGTCTGGTGGACAAGACTCAGGCCTATCAGCCTGAAATCTCTGCAACACACGTCGCAGATCCGGAGAAATAGCTGACAAGATAACTCCATCTTTAAGAATACCAACAGGATCAGTGACTCCAGGAGCATCAGGCACAAAGCTCCTGGAAAGAGCATCGGCCTTCACATTCTTTGAACCTGGTAAATACGAGACAACAAAATCAAAGCGGGAGAAAAACAATGACCAGCGGGCCTGTCTCGGATTAAGGCGTTTAGCAGACTCGAGATACATCAGATTTTTGTGATCAGTCAAGACCACCACACGATGCTTAGCACCCTCGAGCCAATGACGCCACTCCTCAAATGCCCATTTCATGGCCAACAACTCCCGATTGCCCACATCATAATTACGCTCGGCAGGCGAAAACTTCCTAGAGAAAAAGGCACAAGGTTTCATAACAGAGCAACCAGGGCCTCTCTGCGACAAAACGGCCCCTGCCCCAATCTCCGAAGCATCCACCTCAACCTGAAAGGGAAGTGAGACGTCAGGCTGGCACAAAACAGGCCCCGAAGTAAACCGGCGTTTCAACTCCTGGAAAGCCTCCACGGCAGCAGGAGCCCAGTTAGCTACATCGGAGCCCATCTTGGTCATATCCGTCAAAGGTTTCACAATGCTAGAAAAATTAGCGATAAAACGACGGTAGAAGTTAGCGAAGCCCAAGAACTTCTGAAGACTCTTAACTGACGAGGGCTGAGTCCAATCAAGAATAGCTCGGACCTTGACTGGGTCCATCTCCACAGCAGAAGGGGAAAAAATGAACCCCAAAAAGGGAACCTTCTGTACACCAAAGAGACACTTTGAGCCCTTGACAAACAAAGAATTTTCACGCAAAATTTTAAAGACCAACCTGACCTGCTCCACATGCGAATCCCAATTATCAGAAAAAACCAAAATATCATCCAGATAAACAATCAAAAATTTATCCAGATACTTCCGGAAAATGTCATGCATAAAGGACTGAAAAACTGAAGGCGCATTGGAGAGCCCAAAAGGCATCACTAAGTACTCAAAATGACCTTCGGGCGTATTGAATGCGGTTTTCCATTCATCACCTTGCTTAATGCGCACAAGGTTGTACGCACCACGAAGGTCTATCTTGGTGAACCACTTGGCACCCTTAATCCGGGCAAACAAGTCAGACAACAGCGGCAAAGGATACTGAAATTTGACAGTGATCTTATTCAAAAGCCGATAATCAATACAAGGTCTCAAAGATCCGTCCTTTTTTGCCACAAAAAAGAATCCCGCACCAAGAGGGGAAGAAGACGGACGAATATGTCCCTTCTCCAGAGACTCCTTGATATATGAACGCATAGCGGTATG
The DNA here is from genome assembly GCF_051348905.1 of Ranitomeya variabilis. NCBI lineage: Eukaryota > Metazoa > Chordata > Amphibia > Anura > Dendrobatidae > Ranitomeya > Ranitomeya variabilis. The sequence goes on from NC_135236.1 coordinate 305,910,367, forward strand.
TTCAGGTACCGACAGATTAAACAGTCTTCCCTTAGGAAACTTACTGCCCGGGATCAAATCTATAGCACAGTCACAGTCCCTATGAGGAGGCAGTGCACTGGACTCAGACTCACTGAAGACATCCTGATAATCAGACAAATACTCCGGAACTTCCGAAGGCGTAGAAGAAGCAATAGACACAGGCAGGGAATCCTCATGAATACCACGACAGCCCCAACTTGAGACTGACATAGCCTTCCAGTCCAGGACTGGATTATGGGTCTGTAACCATGGCAGCCCTAAAACAACCAAATCATGCATTTTATGTAAAACCAGGAAACGTATCACCTCGCGGTGTTCAGGAGTCATGCACATGGTAACCTGTGTCCAATACTGCGGTTTATTTGCTGCCAATGGTGTAGCATCAATACCCCTAAGAGGAATAGGATTTTCTAATGGTTCAAGAGTAAAACCACAGCGCTTAGCAAATGAGAGATCCATGAGACTCAGGGCAGCACCTGAATCTACAAACGCCTTGACAGGATAAGATGACAGTGAGCAAATCAAAGTTACAGACAGAATAAATTTAGGTTGCAAATTACCAACGGTGACAGGACTAACAACCTTAGCTATACGTTTAGAGCATGCTGAGATAACATGTGTAGAATCACCACAGTAGTAGCACAAGCCATTCTGGCGTCTATGAATTTTCCGCTCATTTCTAGTCAGGATTCTATCACATTGCATTAAATCAGGTGTCTGTTCAGACAACACCATGAGGGAATTTGCGGTTTTTCTATCACATTGCACCGAATTAGGTGTCTGTTCAGACAACACCATGAGGGAATTTGCGGTTTTGCGCTCCCGCAACCGCCGGTCAATTTGAATAGCCAGTGCCATAGTATCATTCAGACCTGTGGGAATGGGAAAACCCACCATAACATTCTTAATGGCTTCAGAAAGGCCATTTCTAAAATTAGCGGCCAGTGCACACTCGTTCCAATGTGTCAGCACGGACCATTTCCGAAATTTTTGGCAATACACTTCAGCCTCGTCCTGCCCCTGAGACATAGCCAGCAAGGCCTTTTCTGCCTGAATCTCAAGATTGGGTTCCTCATAAAGTAAACCGAGCGCCAGAAAAAACGCATCAAGATCAGCCAATGCCGGATCTCCTGGCGCCAGCGAAAAAGCCCAATCCTGAGGGTCGCCCCGTAAGAACGAAATAACAATTTTTACTTGCTGAGCAGAATCTCCAGATGAACAGGGTCTCAGGGACAAAAACAATTTACAATTATTCACGAAATTCCTAAACTTAAACCTGTCTCCGGAAAACAGTTCAGGAATCGGTATTTTAGGTTCTGACCTAGGATTTCTGATAACATAGTCTTGTATGCCCTGCACACGAGTAGCCAGCTGGTCCACACTTGTAATCAAGGTCTGGACATTCATGTCTGCAGCAAGCATAGCCACTCTGAGGTAAAGGGGAAGAAGAAAAAAAAAAAAAAACTCAGAATCTTCTTTCTTATAATCCCTCTTCTGCAATGCATTAAACATTTAATACTGGCCTGGCAAACTGTTATGACCCCAATGGCGAGGGTCTCAGAGGAACGTGGAAGTCTGCAGAATACAAAAATCCAGCTCATAGGGCAGTGGTAACTGGGTTGACCATATATCTACTCCTAACGCCAACACTAGAAGTAGCCGGGGATCATTCCTACGTTGATTCTAGATGACACGCGCCAGCCGGAGAATCTAGCTACCCCTAGTAGAGGAAAACAAAGACCTTTCTTGCCTCCAGAGAAGGGGACCCCAAAGCTGGATAGAAGCCCCCCACAAATAATGACGGTGAGGTAAGAGGAAATGACAAACACAGAAATGAACCAGGTTTAGCACAGAGAGGCCCGCTTACTAATAGCAGAATAAAGAAAGGTAACTTATATGGTCAACAAAAACCCTATCAAAATCCACACTGGAAATTCAAGAACCCCCGAACCGTCTAACGGTCCGGGGGGAGAACACCAGCCCCCCTAGAGCTTCCAGCAAAGGTCAGGATATAGATTAGGAACAAGCTGGACAAAAATACAAAACCAAAACAAATAGCAAAAAGCAAAAGGCAGACTTAGCTGATATAACTGGAACCAGGATCAGTAGACAAGAGCACAGCAGACTAGCTCTGATAACTACGTTGCCAGGCATAGAACTGAAGGTCCAGGGAGCTTATATAGCAACACCCCTAACTAACGACCCAGGTGCGGATAAAAGGAATGACAGAAAAACCAGAGTCAAAAAACTAGTAACCACTAGAGGGAGCAAAAAGCAAATTCACAACACACGGCTAACTACAGACCTGTCTCTAACCTTTCCTTCATCTCTAATCTCCTGGAACGCTTGGTCCACTCCCGTCTAATCTGCTATCTCTTGGATAACTCTCTTCTTGACCCCTTACAATCTGGTTTCCACTCTTTACACTCCACTGAAACTGCCCTCACTAAAGTCTCTAATGATCTAATAGCAGCTAAATCCAAAGGTCATTGCTCTCTGCTGATTCTCCTGGATCTATCTGCCGCATTTGATACTGTGGATCACCAGCTCCTTCTCACTATGCTCCGCTCCATAGGTCTCAAGGACACAGCCCTCTCCTGGTTCTCCTCCTACCTCTCTGACCGCTCCTTCACTGTATCTTTTGCTGGCTCCTCTTCCTCTCCTCGTCCCCTTACTTGTTATGATCTGGTGGCCTAAGAGCAGCATGAGATGTACTCTGGAGAGGGTGGTATCTGTTCTGACCGCAGACCCTGAACCTAACACCGCAACTAGAAGTAGCCGTGGAATGTACCTAGCGCTCCCTAGACATCTTGACACAGCCGGAGGACTAATTACCCCTAGAGATAGAAAAGGGAAAACTATCTTGCCTCAGAGAAAATCCCCAAAGGATAGGCAGCCCCCACAAATATTGACTGTGAGAGGAGAGGGAAGAAACATACACAGACTGAAATGAGAATTTAGCAAAGGAGGCCACTTCTAGCTAAATAGAAAGGATGGGACAGAGTACTATGCGGTCAGTATTAAATCACTAGAAAATATCCACCACAGAAAATACAAAATCTCCACAGCTAACTAAAGATATGGAGGGTATATCTGCATCTGCAGAGATACCAGCTTGGCTAAAAAAATCCTTATACAGACCAAGCTGGACAAGACAAAACATAGAAAAGAACTGAACAATAAGACCACAGCATGTGGACAGCAAAATCAAGGCCAGAATTTATCTTTGCTGAAAAGAACTGCAAAGCAGAGAGACCAGTCAGGGATGTGAATCCTCCAGGAAACAATGGACAACTGGCATTGACTAAACGGTGAAGCAAGACTAAATAGCCCAGTCCAAATAGCAAAAAGTGAACACACCTGATAAATGCTGTGATTCAGAGACAGCAGCGCTACCACTTACAACCACCGGAGGGAGCCCAAGAGCAGAATTCACAACAGTACCCCCCCCTTGAGGAGGGGTCACCGAACCCTCATCAGAGCCCCCAGGCCGATCCAGACGAGCCAAATGAAAGGCACAAACCAAATCATCAGCATGAACATCGGAGGCAACAACCCAAGAATTATCCTCCTGGCCATAACCCTTCCATTTGACAAGATACTGAAGCCTCCGCCTCGAAAAACGAGAATCCAAAATCTTCTCAACCACATACTCCAACTCCCCATCAATCAACACCGGGGCAGGAGGATCAACAGTGGGAACAACGGGCACCACATATTTCTGCAACAAAGATCTATGAAAAACATTATGGATGGAAAAAGATGCTGGAAGGGCCAAACGAAAAGACACTGGATTGATAATCTCAGAAATCCTATAAGGGCCAATAAACTGAGGCTTAAACTTAGGGGAAGAAACCTTCATAGGGACATGACGGGAAGACAACCAGACCAAATCCCCAACCCGAAGCCGGGAACCAACACAGCGACGACGGTTAGCAAAACGCTGAGCCCCCTCCTGAGACAACACCAAATTGTCAACAACATGAGCCCAAATTTGCTGCAACCTGTCAACCACAGAGTCCACCCCAGGACAATCAGAAGGCTCAACCTGCCCTGAAGAAAAATGAGGATGAAAACCAGAGTTACAAAAGAAGGGTGAAACCAAGGTAGCAGAACTAGCCCGATTATTAAGGGCAAACTCGGCCAATGGCAAGAAAGCCACCCAATCATCCTGATCAGCAGACACAAAGCATCTCAAATAAGTTTCCAAAGTCTGATTAGTTCGCTCGGTTTGGCCATTTGTCTGAGGATGAAATGCGGAAGAAAAAGACAAATCAATGCCCAGCCTAGCACAGAAGGCCTGCCAAAACCTAGAAACAAACTGGGAACCTCTATCGGACACAATGTTCTCCGGAATGCCATGCAAATGAACCACATGCTGTAAAAACAACGGAACCAAATCAGAAGAGGAAGCAACTTAGGCAAAGGTACCAAATGAACCATCTTAGAAAACCGGTCACAAACCACCCAGATAACTGACATCCTCTGGGAAACCAGAAGATCCGAAATAAAATCCATAGAAATATGCGTCCAAGGCCTCTCGAGGACCGGCAAAGGCAAAAGCAACCCACTAGCGCGGGAACAGCAAGGCTTGGCCCGCGCACAAGTCCCACAGGACTGCACAAAACAACGCACATCCCGTGACAAAGAAGGCCACCAAAAGGACCTACCAACCAAATCTCTGGTACCAAAAATCCCAGGATGACCGGCCAACACAGAACAATGAACCTCCGAAATCACTTTACTAGTTCATCTGTCAGGAACAAACAATTTCCCCACTGGACAGTGGTCAGGTTTATCAGCCTGAAATCTCTGAAGAACCCGTCGTAAATCAGGGGAGATGGCAGAAAGAATCACCCCTTCCTTCAGAATACCGACCGGCTCAAGGACCCCAGGAGAATCAGGCAAAAAGCTCCTAGAGAGGGCATCAGCCTTAACATTCTTAGAACCCGGAAGATACGAGACCACAAAATCAAAACGGGAGAAAAACAGGGACCATCGGGCCTGTCTAGGATTCAACCATTTGGCAGACTCGAGATAAATCAGATTCTTATGATCAGTCAAGACCACAATACGGTGCTTGGCCCCCTCAAGCCAATGTCGCCACTCCTCAAATGCCCACTTCATAGCCAACAACTCATGATTGCCGACATCATAATTGCGTTCCGCAGGCGAAAACTTTTGAGAAAAGAAGGCACACGGTTTCATCAAGGAACCAACAGAATTCCTCTGAGACAAAACGGCCCCTGCCCCAATCTCAGAAGCGTCAACCTCAACCTGAAAAGGAAGAGAAACATCCGGCTGACGCAACACAGGGGCAGAAGTAAATCGGCGTTTAAGCTCCTGAAAGGCAGAAATAGCCACAGAGGACCAATTCGTCACATCAGCGCCTTTCTTCGTCAAATCGGTCAGGGGTTTAACCACACTGGAGAAGTTGGCAATGAAACGGCGATAAAAATTAGCAAAGCCCAAAAATTTCTAAAGGCTCTTCACGGATGTGGGCTGGATCCAATCATGAATGGCCTGAACCTTAACCGGATCCATTTCTATAGATGAGGGAGAAAAAATGAAGCCCAAAAAAGAAATCTTCTGTACTCCAAAGAGGCACTTAGACCCCTTCACAAACAAGGCATTATCACGAAGGATCTGAAATACCATCCTGACTTGTTTCATATGAGACTCCCAATCATCTGAAAAAATCAATATATCATCCAAATATGCAATCATGAATTTATCAAGATAATTCCGAAATATATCATGCATGAAGGACTGAAACACAGATGGAGCATTAGAGAGTCCGAATGGCATCGCAAGGTATTCAAAATGGCCTTCGGGCTTATTAAACGCAGTTTTCCATTCGTCACCCTGCTTAATACGAACAAGATTATATGCCCCTCGAAGGTCAATCTTAGTAAACCAACTAGCCCCCTTAATCCTAGCAAACAGATCAGAAAGCAAAGGCAAAGGGTATTGGAATTTGACCGTGATCTTATTCAAGAGGCGATAATCAATACAGGGTCTCAAGGAGCCATCTTTTTTGGCAACAAAAAAAAAAACCTGCTCCCAATGGTGAAGAAGATGGCCGAATATGCCCCTTCTCCAAGGACTCCTTAACATAGCTCCGCATGGCGGTATGTTCTGGCACAGACAGGTTGAAAAGTCGGCCCTTAGGGAACTTACAGCCTCGAATCAAGTCAATAGCACAATCACAGTCTCTATGCGGTGGAAGGGAACTGGACTTGGGCTCATTGCATACATCCTGGAAATCTGACAAAAACTCAGGAATTTCAGAAGAGGGGGAGGAGGCAATTGACATCACAGGAACGTCACCATGAACCCCCTGACAACCCCAACTAGTCACAGACATAGATTTCCAATCTAATACCAGATTATGCACCTGTAACCATGGGAAACCCAGCACAATAGCATCATGCAAATTATGCAACATCAGAAAACGACAATCTTCCTGATGTGCTGGCACCATGCACATGGTCAGCTGTGTCCAAAACTGAGGTTTATTTTTAGCCAACGGTGTAGCATCAATGCCCCTCAAAGGAATAGGACTCTGCAAAGGCAGCAAGGGGAAACCACAACGTCTGGCAAATTCTAAGTCCATTAAATTTAGAGCGGCGCCTGAATCCACAAATGCCATGACAGAAAATGACAATAATGAGCAGATCAGGGTCACAGATAACAGAAATTTAGGTTGTACAGTACTGTTGGTAACAGAACTAGCGATTCTCTTGGTACGCTTAGGGCAATCAGAAATAACATGAGCAGAATCGCCGCAGTAAAAACACAACCTATTCTGACGTCTGAATCCTTGTCATTTAGCTCTGGACACAATCCTATCACACTGCATAGGCTTAGGACTCCGCTCGGAAGACAATGCCATAGTGTGCACAACTCTGCGCTTGCGCAAGTGCCGATCAATCTGAATGGCCAGAGACATAGAATCACTCAGACCAACAGGCGTGGGGAACCCCACCATAACATCTTTAACGGATTCAGAAAGACCCTTTCTGAAGATTGCCTCCAAGGCATCCTCATTCCATTTAGTCAGTACAGACCATTTTCTAAACTTCTGGCAATATGATTCTGCCGCTTCTTGACCCTGAGACAGGGCCAACAAGGTCTTCTCAGCATGATCCACTGAATTAGGTTCGTCATACAATAACCCAAGCGCCTGAAAAAAGGTGTCTACATTAAGCAACGCCGGATTCCCAGGTTCCAGGGCAAATGCCCAATCCTGGGGGTCACCACGCAGCAGAGATATAATAATTCTAACCTGCTGGATGGGATCACCAGAGGAACGGGGTTTCAGAGCAAAAAACAGTTTACAGTTATTTTTAAAGCTCAGAAATTTGGACCTATATCCAAAAAACAAATCAGGAGTTGGAATTCTAGGCTCTAAAACTGGAGTCTGAACGATATAATCGGAAATACCCTGTACTCTAGCAGCAAGTTGATCCACACGAGAAGCCAATCCCTGAACATCAATACCAGCGCCGAACTCCTGAGCCACCCAGAGGCAAAGAGGGAAGAGAAAAAAAAAACACAACAGACTACAGAAAAAAAAAATGGCTCAGCACTTTCCTTCCCTTCTTCTGAGATGCGGTTAACTCATTGTGGGCCAGTTGTACTGTTATGATCTGGTGGCCTAAGAGCAGCATGAGACGTACTCTGGAGAAGGTGGTACCTGTACTGACCGCAGACCCTGAACCTAACACCGCAACTAGAAGTAGCCGTGGAATGTACCTAGCGCTCCCTAGACATCTTGACACAGCCGGAGGACTAATTACCCCTAGAGATAGAAAAGGGAAAATTATCTTGCCTCAGAGAAAATCCCCAAAGGATAGGCAGCCCCCCACAAATATTGACTGTGAGAGGAGAGGGAAAAAACATACACAGACTGAAATGAGAATTTAGCAAAGGAGGCTACTTCTAGCTAAATAGAAAGCATAGGACAGAGTATTATGCGGTCAGTATTAAATCACTAGAAAATATCCACCACAGAAAATACAAAATCTCCACAGCTAACTAAAGATATGGAGGGTATATCTGCATCTCCAGAGATACCAGCTTGGCTAAAAAAATCCTTATACAGACCAAGCTGGACAAGACAAAACATAGAAAAGAACTGAACAATAAGACCACAGCATGTGGACAGCAAAATCAAGGCCAGAACTTATCTTTGATGAAAAGAACTGCAAAGCAGAGAGACCAGGCAGGGATGTGAATCCTCCAGGAAACAATGGACAACTGGCATTGACTAAACGGTGAAGCAAGACTAAATAGCCCAGTCCAAATTGCAAAAAGTGAACACACCTGATAAATGCTGTGATTCAGAGACAGCAGCGCTACCACTTACAACCACCAGAGGGAGCCCAAGAGCAGAATTCACAACACTTACTATCGGGGTTCCGCAGGGCTCATTCCTGGGCCCTCTCCTTTTCTCTCTATACACTGCCCCTATTGGACAAACAATCAGCAGATTTGGGTTCCAGTATCATCTCTATGCTGACGACACCCAATTATACACTTCTTCCCCTGACATCACCCCACTCTAATTCAAAATACCAAGGATTGTCTGTCTGCTGTCTCTAACATCATGTCCTCCCTCTATCTGAAACTAAATCTCTCCAAAACTGAACTACTTGTGTTTCTCCCTTCTACGAACCTGACTCTACCCAACATCAAAATTATTAAAAGGTTCAACCATAACTCCCAAGCAGCAATCCCGCTGTCTTGGGGTCATATTCGACACCGAACTTTCCTTTACTCCCTATATCCAATCACTCACTCGCTCCTGTCACCTGCATCTTAAAAACATCTCCAGAATCTGACCTTTTCTCACATTTGAAACTGCTAAGACTCTTACTGTCGCTCTTATTCATTCTCGTCTGGACTACTGCAACTCTCTTCTGATCGGTCTCCCGCTTTCCAAACTTTCTCCTCTCCAATCCATGTTGAATGCGGCAGCCAGGGTCATATTTCTGTCCAGGCGCTTCACCGATGCCTCCATCTTGTGCCAGTCATTACACTGGCTACCCATTCGCTACAGGGTCCAGTACAAACTCATCTCTCTCACCCACAAAGCCCTCCACAGTTCTGCACCGCCTTATATCTCCTCTCTCATCTCTGTCTATCGCCCTACACGTGCCCTCCGTTCTACAAATGACCTAAGACTAACATCCCCCATAATCCAAACCTCGCACCTCCGTCTCCAAGACTTCTCTCGTGTGGCGCCAGCTCTCTGGAATGCACTTCCCCAGACGATCAGACTGATACCTAACCCCGACCAATTCAAGCGCGCTTTAAAAACCCATCTCTTCAAACAAGCCTACCACATCAACTACTCAGTAAACTAACTTTGCCCTGTTCCCTTCTTCCAAATATTACTCTGAATCTGCACCCTACTATCCATCTGTCTCCACAACCTCCATACACATGATAACTGCACTTGATACTTGACTATTGCACTTAAACACACGGGCTGATGACCGGATCATGCAGCTTTTATATGAAAATCCCTATTTATTATAATTTCCAGACCAGAAATAACGAGCACTTTTCACCTATTGTGTCCCCCCTACTTCCTTGTAGATTGTAAGCTTGCGAGCAGGGACCTCACTCCTAATGTCACTGTTTAAATTTTTAAATTGTCTTAACTTGTACTGAATTTATTGTCTGTACATGTCCCCGCTTAATTGTAAAGTGCTGCGGAATATGTTGGCACTATATAAATAAAAATTATTATTATTATTATAAAGTAAGACAAAGTTCAACAATTACAGGAGGAGCAAGGGGCTTTCTCTCAAGCTTACAATCTATAAGGAAATAAGGGGGGGCACAATAAATAAAAAGTGTTTGTTATGTATGGTCTGTCAATCATTATAATAAATAATTAAAAATAAGCTGCATGACCCGGTCATCAGCCTGTATCTGAGTAGCATTATCAAGTGTTATTGGGCGCATGGATTATGTGGACACAAATGAATGGGAGGGATCAGATTCTGAGTAAAATTTATAAAGAGGGAAATGGGAGACTAGGGTTAGTGAATTTAGATGACAGGCCTGTCTAAAGAGGTGTGTTTTTTAAGAAAGCTTAAAAACGTGGGGGTTAGGTATTATTTGTTTCATCTGAGGTAGTGCAATCCAGAAAACTGACACAGCACGAGAGAAGTCTTGAAGACAGTGAAAGCAGGTTCAGATTATGGAGGATGTTAGACTTAGATCAGTTGCAGAGCGGAATGCATGGATAGGGTAATAAATAGAGATAAAGGAGGAGATATATGGTAGTGCAGAACTATGAAGAGCTTTGGGGGTGAGGGAGATAAGTTTGCACTGTATTCTGTAGTGAATAGGCAACCAACCAGTGCAATGAATGGCACAAGGTTGAGGCATCGATGAAGGAGCTAGGCAGAAATACGACCTTGGCTGCCGCATTCAGGAAGGATTGAAGAGGAGAAAGTTTAGTTTAGGGAGACTGATTAATAGAGAGTGGCAGTAATCTAGACGAGAATAAACAAGATCAACAGTAAAAGTTTTTGCAGTTTCAAAGCTGAAAAAAGGTTCATTGTTTCTTTGGGGATGAAGTAGGAAAAGTAAGATGGGTAGAGGTTGTAGTCTATGAAGATATGCAATATTGAGTATGTACAGTGATAAGAAGGCAAACAATGACTGTTGCTATTGAATGAGAACAAACATACATATTAAAAATCACAAAGAATTTAAAGTATTTTAAAAATTGAATAACATTTCTCTATGCGATGAACTAGCTTCAGTTGCTGAAATAGAAACATTTTATTTCTATCTGTAGCTTGTAAGGATCGTCATAGCAACGCATTTTGCCATAACTTCAGATTACAGCTCTTCCCATGGGACTTTGTAGGATATAGTGGTCTGAAACACCTTCCGGACAATCTGCTGTCATTTCATATTAGACAGCAGTGCACTCTTCTCTTGGGAGAGGCTGGTTATAAGCTGTTAATGTCATTCACCAGTAAATGTAAGCCAACACAATACTGCATTGTCATTTGGTGCTTTACTAAGTTTCCTTTTTGTCTTGCTTTTTTTTCCTCATAGCAATGTGTCCTGTATCCAAAATACGTTCCATTTAGGTGTAGAACACTAGAATAGTAGACTGGTTTTACTAGGCTAAATTAAACTTGAGTTGACACAATATACAATATACAATATACAATACAATACAATACACATTTGTGCCAACTATCTGATAGTTCCTTCCAACAGAGATTTGGCGTCACACCCCCATTGCGCCCCTGTCCTGCCTCAGTTCTCCCTATATTGGTGGAGCTGTGAAAACACAAAAAGTTGCAAGATTTTTGCAAAACTCCTCTCTGCATAAAAATGTAGCAACTTTTAAAAATGATTGACAACAGAATTCTGGCAGCACCGCTTAGATTAATTGTGCCCTAAGTTTAGTAATGGGATATATCATATAACTTTCCACTTTTGGCTATTAGAATTGATCCCTTTATTCTCAGTTTCTCTAGGTAATTTGTACCCTATATGGATTGAGAATGGAGTGCTGTGTAATTAGATCCAGCCTTCCTCACAAATCCTTTTATCTCAGTAGTACAACCCTAGAAACTGAGGAATTCCCTGGGATTTTCTTGGGTCATTCCTATATTTGCCTTGCAGCTTGGGATCTTTCCTGCCTATCTGCTGTTTCCAGTGCATTTGATCTTTAGCAAGATGGCGTTTTTAACATCATCTAATGCGTAGCAATGCATCTAGCTTCCTTTACACGTATTAATTATTTCACATCCCTTTCATACTTTTGAATGAGTGTGGACATGTGCACAGTATTCACTAGCCTTTTCCAAGATAGCACTGGTGACTTGACTTGTCACTGTGCATGTGCAAAATCACACTGCACACCTGCCTTTTGTTCTGACATATGCAGTGGGCTAACTAGGATGCTGAATGCGGTAATTTTGTTATATAAATGTTCCTGCAACCTATAGGGTGAGTCATCAGAGCTATATTTATTTAATTTTTTTCACCTGATAGTTATTTGCCTAATTAATTGCACTTTTTCTGTACACTGTGATACTACAATACCTTCACCTTCAGGTATTTTTAATGTATGTGCACATGGTCATATATCTGTATATTCACCTTGTATATGTAGAATGTACTGCAAAGTATTTATGAGTATGAACAAGTTGCACTTTTGAATTACACCATTCTCGATACCATATATTGAAATGTGCTGAAAAATGTTTTCATTTATGATGTTCATTGTGTGGTAAGAATGACCTTGTTGGAACTATTACAATACTAAACTTGTATAGTGGTGCAAAAAATGTAGAGACTGGAATTTTTTTTTTTAACTTTTATAAAATTATTTTTACTATATTTTTTTTATTCCCATAAGGGATTTTATACACTGTAAAACTATGATATTTCAGCATATAGACAACATGATATTCTCCTATGAAGCCGAGTCACAAGCTCGTTTTCACAGAAGGATAAAAATCACCTTCAGCAAGCCCCAGGCTACCTTCACAATCCTATGGTTCTACGGCACCCACGATCACGTTGTAGGGTCAGATGGGAGCCGGTGAGAATGCACACTGGGAAATACCTCATTTAAAAGCATTTACCAAAAAATGCAAAAAAACAAGAGACACACTGGCGCTAAAAAATCTTTTGAAGCTGCTGATACCACGACAAGCACTGTGCCAGCTTTGTCAGAATGGAAGAAACATGTGCCTGGCACCTACAGTCTGTAGTGTGTGTATGGTGGAACTAATACCCAGTTACTACATACCATACACACTCTCTAGTGTATATAGTGGGATTAATACCCACTGAGTGTATATCATCAGTGCCTAGAGTCATAATTTCTAGCGGATGATTCAGTATACTATTAGGCAATAGCATTATTTAGATATCGAATTTAAGGCAGTTCTTTTGGCATTAGAATTTTTTAGGCCATAGCTGTAGCGCGATATCCATACCACTTTTCACGCATTTACCAAATAATGTGCAAGCACCGAATAACGATTCCAATGCAAGTCAATGGGAAAGCCGAATATTTTTCTTCTGGACCCAACAAACAGGTCTGGGGGCATGAGAAAAATGCTGAAATAGATGGGAAAGAGCTAAAACTAAATGGGAACAGCATGGAGAAGATGCCTGCATGCCTTTCTGACTCACATATGGTATCTGAGAATAATGTTGTCAGACTATTGTGCTGGTTTTACGGCTTTATGAAAAGACCTACCAAATCAAACCTACATTTTTTTTTAAAGGGAAAAATGCTAAGAAATATTATTTCCTTCATAATTATATGTATATAATGCAAAATAAAAAAAAAAACTCCCCGATAGCATATGATCACACACAGCGTTTTGGCTTTAGTTTTTTCTTTAACATTAGTGAATGCTCTCATGCTCACATTTGGGAGGTCTCTCCCTCTTTCCAAATTGATGCCAGTTAAAACATGCCCATTTGAATTTTGGGCTTCACCCACCACCAGCATGTCCACAGCCATGTCATTATGTGGCCCTTAATTCACATTTTCAGAGGGCCAGGAGATGCTGTGAAACCTGAGTTTCAGAAGGGCCCTCAGATGGCCCTGTGTCATACATTTGGGAGAGCTCTCACTCCTACATTTGGGATGTTTCTCCCTCATTCCAAATAGTTAGCAATATAGTGGAATAATAAATATTCCCCATCTCTATACAATGCCAGTTAAAACATGTCCTTTGAATTTTGAGCTTCGCCCGCCACCACCACCACCATGATCACCGCCATGTCAGTACTACTCCCATCAGCTTACACCTACTGATGCTGATAACAGCAAGACCAGGCACTGCTATTTGGTGTATTCATCAGTCGGCGCCTGTGCAATAAATAAATAATAATAAAAATTACATGTGGTCTGTTTGATTTTTGATAACTAGCCCAGGCAAAACTGTCAGCTGCGGGCTACAACCCTCAGCTAAGCAAATAAGGCAGCACACTGCAGCTGTTATGATCCTAGTGGCAAGGATCGCAAATCTGACTAGCTAAGAAACTGAACCGACGACTAGCTCTGGGGAAGTGGTAACTGAATTGACCGCAACCTGATCCTATCCGCAAACAACTATAAGTAGCCGTGGAACGTTACCTGGAAATCCTAGACGTCTCGTCACGGCCTGAGAAACTGACTATTCCTAGAGAGAAAGTAAGTCCTCACTTGCCTCAGAGAAATGACCCCCAAAGATATAGAAAAGCCCCCCACAAATATTAACGGTGAGTTAAGGGGAAAGCACATACGCAGAGATGAAATAGATTTAGCAAATGAGGCCCACTAACACTAGATAGCAGAAAATAGGAAGAGAACTGTGCGGTCAATGAAAAACCCTATTCAAAATATCCACGCAGAGATTGCTCGAGCCCCCGCACCAACTAACGGTGCGGGGGAAGCAACTCCATACCCCAGAGCTTACCAGCAGCAAGAAATCACATATTAGCAAGCTGGACTAAACTCATCATAAACAGAAATCATATTGCAGACAGATGAGCAAAAAATAATCAAACAGAACTTAGCTTCTCATGAAGAGACAGAAAACCAAGATAGTCAGGAGTAATCAGAATAGCACTGAAAACATCGACAGCCGGCAACAAGTGGAGGTGAAGCAGAGCTAAATAGGAACCTCCCTAGAGAATAACGAGGCAGCTGATCCAGCCACAGACCCGCAAGATAACAAACAAAGCCACCAGGGGGAGCCCAAAAATAAAACTCACGCAATACCACCTGTGACCACAAGAGGGAGCCCGAAAACAGAGTTCGCAACATGCAGCGCTGAAACATGCAAACATGAAACACGAAAATTGAACTGCATTACTGCACTAGAAATATGAAAAATGAGAGCGTTTAGCGCATAAAAATGGCCAATTTTATGTGTACCTGGTAGCCACTTTACGGCATCTCTCTTATACCAGGTCCTACGCTTTCCTTTCCTCGCTGAGAATAAACGTCTCCATCTGAATGGTTACCTATGAAAACCTCTTCTTAGACTACATTTTCTCTCTCTCTTAGCCTCCTAGCCACAGGTGTTTTAATTGCAACAGGTCCAATACCCCTCCAAAGAGAGAGAATGTAGTCTAAAAAGAGGTTTTCATAAGTAACCATTCAGATGGAGACGTATATTCTCAGCGAGGAAAGGAAAGCGTAGGACCTGGTATAAGAGAGATGCCGTAAAGTGGCTACCAGGTACACATAAAATTGGCCATTTTTATGCGCTAAACACTCTCATTTTTCATATTTCTAGTGCAGTAATGCAGTTCAATTTTTGTGTTTCATGTTTGCATGTTTCAGCACTGCAGTGTGCTGCCTTATTTGCTTGACTATATAAGAGTTGGTGACTCTAGGTTCAGCACCTGTTCACACTTAGTCTATGTTTGGATGTGACGGTCAGTTTTTTCAAATGTATTATTTAGCCTTCTGACCGAGCACTCCGCCTCCTAGCCACAGGTGTTTTACTTGCAACAGGTCCAATACCCCTCCAGAGAGAGAGAATGTAGTCTAAGAAGTGATTTTCATAGGTACCCATTCAGATGGAGATGTTTATTCTCAGCGAGGAAAGGAAAGCGTAGGACCTGGTATAAGAGAGATGCCATAAAGTGGCTACCAGGTACACATAAAATTGGCAATTTTTATGCGCTAAATGCTCTCATTTTTCATATTTCTAGTGCAGTAATGCAGTTCAATTTTCATGTTTCATGTTTGCATGTTTCAGCGCTGCAGTGTGCTGCCTTATTTGCTTGACTGTATAAGAGTTGGTGACTCTAGGTTCAGCACCTGTTCAAACTTAGTCTATGTTTGGATGTGATGGTCAGTTTTTTCAAATGTACAACCCTCAGCTGTCAGCTTTATCATAGCTGGTTATCAAGAATAGAGGGGTCCCACGCTGTTTTTGAAAATTATTTAAATAATTTGAAATAATGGCATGGGGCCCCCCCATTTTTGACAACAAGCAAAGCTAAAAGAGACAGCAGGGGGATGGTATTCTCAGACTGGTAATGTGCCATGTATATTGGCCCCCTAGTCTAAAAATAGCAGCCCCAGAAAAGGTGCTTTGCCTGGCTCTTTACACTTGCTCAGGGGCAATGGCAAGTGTAATAATATTTGTGGACTTAATGTCAGCTCTTTTAATGCTGCTGAAATCAAACCCACAGGTTAGTAATGGAGAGGCATCTACAAGACATCTCCATTATTAACCCCATAGTTAGATTGCAAAAAAAGGCAAAGTCAGATTAAAATCAGTAAATTTAAATAATGACACAAACTCCTTTAATTAAAACATAAATAAAAAGCACCGTTATACTCACTTTTACACCTAATCCATTGAAGCCCATGTCACCTGTAAAAGAACAAAATTATAAACAACCATATAATTACTTTTACACCCAATCCACCGATGCCCATGTTGCCTGGAAAAGAAGAAAAGTAATAAACAACCATATCGCTCACCTGTCCAATGTGTAGATAATCCATGCTGTCTCATGACGATCTGGATGATTTGGATAGCAGTCACATCTCTCCCTATCAGCCGGCTCACACTGACAGGAGCTTAATCGCTCCTACAGTGTCTAGCACCACGATGCTGTGAGAAAGTTCACTGGTGTTCAAAGCTAATGAACCCTGGTAACCTCACTTATGGCACAGACTTTGATTGAAAGTAACCTTTTTACCGCCGGTCACAGCTGCTGCCTTACACTGTCATCTGACAGGGTGATAACCACAGCTCTTTGACTGGTGCCAATTATCTTACAGCTGATCAGAGCCCATGTTTGCAAGCAGTCATGTGGATCTTCAGGCCCCTATTCATCTGAATGGAGTCCGAGTTAGGATACCGCCCTGGTGCTTGAACCAAACTTTTTTTAGATGTTCTGCCAAACCCGCCAAAACCTGAACATCCACGGGCTCACCCATCACTAATAGTGACATTTAAATTGTTAATCAGCAGCAATCAGAGCAAACTCCAGTTGCTGCTATTACAGGTAGAGGGTGAGTGTGTAACATACATAGGGACTTGATGTTCGATGTACCATTACCTCCTACTTCAGGAAGGGAAAAATAACTTTTGATTTAATTCTTTTGATTTCTTAAACAAAAGGTTAAAAACATAAAGTGTAATGCTCCGTTCTATTTCAATCATCATTGTAAATCTACATTGTGATCCCATGTTGTCTCAGTGGTATACATATTTAGCTTGTAAAATGGAAATGAAAATGTATTTTTAATAATAAAATAACAAACTTGTCTTTATGTTGACGCTTCTGATTAATTTGCTGTCATGCATCCTTTGCCACTCTTTGTTCCTCTGTGTAATGGTATAATGTCCATTGGTCACATCATTCCTGTTGCCAATGAGAAAGAGGTATAGATTTATATCACTACATTATGTCAGTTAGGACTCATTTAGACAAATGAATACCATAATGGGTACATTTGCTGTGCATGCATGCCACAGATCACACAAAGAGAGCATACTGACCCATTATAGTGGGTGCGCATGGCTGATTTTTCACATGGACAGATGATCTGCATGAGAAAAAGAATCACTGCAAGCCCTACTTTGGAAAGTTTTACAGAACATTAACTTTAATTTGTATAATTTCATTTGCATTAATATGTTGCATTGACATGCAGTGTATATTCTGTAAGCCACAGCAATTGTATGAAAATGTATCTGTTTTTTTTTGTCCAACCTTCCCTTGTGTCTCACAAGACATTTTAATATGAGTCGTGACATTATGATTGATGAAATCTGGCATTTTACTATAGTAATGCCACCCCCTGGAGTGAAATAACAGCTTGTTCAAAGCCTGTTTTTCAGATAGATTTAGGAAGTAAGTCTTAGTTCCAAATACACATATTCCATCATCCAGATAATTTTGAAAGTAGCGCTGTCAAAAGTCGAAATTATATTATATTGGGTGATTCTTAAATTGCAATGATGATAATTATAGAAACTACACTATAGAAAATACTTTATGTTTAATTCTAGATATGAAGGTCAACATCATCACCAAGATGTTTGTAGTAGATAAAGAATAACAAAGACTCGGCAAACTAATAACATACAAGTTAGAGAAGAAGAGATCCTGAAAATAACTAGTCACTAGTTTAATTTATATTAATTTTTTTCCCCTTTATGATCACTATATGCATTATATATAGTCACCAACTATTTTCATTGTCCCACAGTAGTCAGGTACATCCGGATTTAGTTATCCATTTATGGCCATCCAGCAGCTTCTGTAGTCTCTCCCGTGTCTTCTGTGGTGTCACGTACTATCTGCTTGTTTCCAACTGTGCACATGCGCTCTGCCCCTCCCCTACACACTTCCAAATGTGCTCCTACACCAGACCGTTTGCATTCCAGCCTGTGTTCCAGCGAGTGCATGTCTGAAAGTGAGGTTATCATACGGGAGTTGGGAATGGCATTCATGTGCCGACAATGTCCTGCGATCTAATTAAATACACATATACGGCCACATTTTTTTTTGTATTGTTTTTGGTGCCAAATCAAATTATAATCCCCACACCCTCCCACCCCAGACACGCCCTGGAAGAAGCTGGATGCGAAACGTATGGTGGGGTGAGGAGGGACACTGACATCTCTGTGTGGCTGTAATCTTCATTATACTGCAGTTCTGGTAATATGTATTGTTTATTTTTACTCGGAATGCACACCATTATAGCTTTTATTTAGTCAGGCAGTAAATACATGGTGCATATCCACTAGTTATTTAAGAGTCACTTGTGTGAGGCAGTGACCCCTGTTACAGCTAGGGGGCACTGTTTGTGCTTTCCAGAATTTGCACAGAGGCATAGTGAGGCCATGAGGGCGTACTGCAGACACAGGTGTAGCTATAATTAGAATGGGGAAGCAGTGACTGATTAAAAAGCCCTGTAGTAGAGAGGGAGGTGTGTCAGTGTTGTTCTTGGAAGCAGACAGAGCAGTTGTCTGCAGAACACTCCCTGTGTGAAGCAACACAGGGGCAAGAGGAACCAAAGAGACTGACACCTTGCGTCTTGGGCTGTCTTATGTTTACCCAGCTGCAATCCGGAGAATAAAGAGTGCCATGCACTGCATGAGTAGAGACTTGGTACCGGCGTGCGGTCGCCCAGGGAAACTGGACAAAGGGAAGTCCGGCTTGTTTATGGACTGCAAACTAAAGCTGTGTATTGTGTATTTCTAAATGGACTGTGTGAAGTAACACATTAAAGGAATGTTTTGTTTGAACTTGCTTGGGTCACTGCCATTTCACAGCGTATGGTGCTACCGCTGCATCACACTTGACAATAATTATATTAGCCTGAATGTATAATAATAGTTTCTGATATGTTGGATTTTATCGCACAGCTCAGTGCTCCCTTCTAGTTAGGGCACTCTTGTACTTTGCCACAATAATTTTTTCATATGCTATGGTTTTAATATTATTCAATAAAGCATTTAAATTTTAGTTATTTTCTGGATCTCTTAACTCGGCAAACTTGTATGTTAGTCCGATATTTTTGTGCATCTGATTTGAAGCGCCAGTTGTTTCTATATTTGGACATTCTATAGCTACTTTTCAAAGAATAATCTAGGTATTAAAGGGAACCTGTCATCTGATTCATCCTGCCCAAACAACAGGCAGCAAGAATCAGAGTTTGGCTGCACAATTGCAGTCAGGTATATTTTTCTCTGAAAAGATCAGATATTTCTGAGAAAATATACTTTAATGATCAGGAAACCATTGCCAGAGATGAGACTAGTCCGATGCCTTCCCTGTCAGGTTCTTCCTGTCACCGCTGCAGGTGATTGACATGTATCCCTCCCTATAGTGTACATAGTGAGAGTCCTGTCCATCACCTCAGGAAGTGCAGGGGGAGCTGGCCGAGGGAGGTACTAGTCTAGTCTATGCTTTTGGTCCCTGGCCTGATCTCCTAACTATTTCTTCTCTGAAACACTCACAGGTTTCAGTTTAACATATACAGTACTAAGCTGCTATCGTGCAGCCAGGCTCTGAATCGTGCTGCCCACGTTTTGTACAACATGTATCAGATGATAGGTTTCTTTTAAGTTAGACATACACATTACATAACACTGTGTTACAAAAGCTTTGTACCTCAGACAATTTTGAGTGTTTCTGATAGATTTTTTTCATGCCGATTTCAGAAATGACTTCAGATTTTTCCTATCACGTAAGTTTTTGAGAAATGATACGAAACATTATAATATTCTGTTATAATTCTAAAAACACGGATAACACTGTGCAACAAATTTCAGGGAAGTTCTTGTCCTCTGAAAATTTTTTATTATATCTTATAGATTTTGATATGCTGAACATGAATATGTGCTCCGAAAGTCTGCATCACATAAGGTTTTTAACCCCTTCATGACCGGAGCTTTTTTTGATTTTTCGTTTTTCGCTCCCCTTCCTTCCAGAGCCATGACTTTTTTATTTTTACGTCACTATGGCCGTGTGAGAGATTATTTTTTGTGTGATGAGCTGACATTTTTATTGATACCACTTTTATGCAGATACATTCTTTTGATTGCCCATTATTGCATTTTAACGCAATGTCGCAGCGACCAAAAAAAGTAAATCTGGCATTTAGATTTTTTTATCTCTACGTCATTTAGTAATCGTGTTAATTCTTTTTTTAATTGATAGATTGGGTGATTCTGAATGCAGCGAAACCAAACATGTGTAGGTTTGATTTTTTTATTGTTTTATTTTGATTGGGGCAAAAGGGGGATGATTTGAACTTTTATGGGGTTTTTTATATATATTTTGAAACACTTTTTTTTTACTTTTGGCATACTTCAATAGCCTCCATGGGAGGCTAGAAGCTGCCATAACTCGATTGCCTCTGCTACATTTAGGTGATGCAGCAGAATTACAGGCTTGCTATGAGCGCCGACTACAGGGTGGCGCTCATAGCAATCTGACATCAAGAACCATAGAGGTCTGAAGGAGACCTCTTGTTGTGATGGCAACGCAGCTTGACGGGGTCGTCGATGCGCGTATTTCCGGACTGGCATCCGGAAGTGCATTTAAATGCTGACTGTCAGAGTATGACAGTGGCATTTAGCTACTTAATAGGCGCGTACGGATCGAAATTCTGCTTGCGCCTATTGCGGGCACATGTCAGCTGAGGTGGTCTCACTGCCGGAGCCGACCTCAAAGTGGGTGATACTGCCAGGTGACGTACTATTCCATCAGCTGGCAGTAAGGGGTTAAGAAACAACAGATTAAAGTCTATATTATGACATCCAAGACACTACATACGTGTGCATCGATGTCAGTAGCAAAAGCAATTGTTCAAAAGTGTTTTGCAAATACGCGCAGCGACGACCCTGTGGCTGCAACATGCTGCATTGTATTTTAATATGTATAAAATAACCTGAAAGTTTTACTCATCTTCTGCTGCCCATAGTTGCTGGATTTATACCACTTTTTTTTTTTTACAAGAGATAGAAGATGGGATGCAGTTGAGGAGGTGGGGATGTTGAAGTCTCCTAAGGGGTTTCAGTTCTGAGGACATGAAGTGTGGCAGCAATGCATAAAAGTGATCAAGGAAGCGAGTGGGTGAGCCTGGGGGACGGTATATGACTTCAACTCTGAGGGAGAGGGGATGGAACACCCTGATGGTGTGAACCTCAATTAGCATCCAATCGGCCTGTATTTATTTATTTGGTTAAAAACAGGATTGTTGTTGGCAGCAAGGAGTGTAGGGCTATCGTGGAGTTAGCAGTGATCGTACAGTGGGATGTACACATATTACATTTTACTATTAATTTTCTGAGAACTAATTATTGTACAGCCTGCGGCCTCTTTAGACGATAGTCGCCCAATCGTGTCATTGTCTAGGCGATAGGGGCCAGATGAGAGCTATTTACTTCATAGTGAATGTTTCTGCATGACCTTGGGTTGTCAGCTCTGTGATTATTGAATGGCCATTTCAATCTGTTGGCCATGGAAATACAGCCTTTCTGCCTTGTGGATACAGATGGTTTCCAAAAGCTGATGGCCGTTGCAGTCATCCCAATACCAGTTGCACAGTCACCATTAGTTCTCTAAGAAAGATGTGCCTGCGCTACAGCAGCAAGTCGCAGACAATATCACTCGTCCCCTGAAAAATGTTATGTCTGTCAATGTGCATTTTAACAATGACACCTGGATGAGCAATCATGGACAGACGAGTTACATCTTGATGACTGGGCACTAGGTGACTCTGGTGGCTGTGGGGGCATTCGGGGAAGGGGCTGCTACAAAAGTCTTGCAGTCCCAAAGGCTTGCAGGAAGCTTGGGGATGGAGAAATAAACCACTTCACACCATAAGATGGATAACTAAACTACTAGACAAAAGAGGTTGCAGAACTAAACTACTACTACTACTACTACTCGGTGGCATGGGGGGTGTGGTTAGAACAGTTAATAATTTAAGAAAGAATAGAGGTACAGAGAGTAACATCAAGTGCATGTATACTAATGCCAGAAGCCTCGCCAACAAAATGGAGGAATTAGAATTAATGTTGTTGGAGCATAATTATGACATGGTGGGGATATCTGAGACGTGGCTGGATGAGAGCCATGACTGGGCTGTTAACTTGCAGGGCTATAGCCTGTTCAGAAATGACCGTACAGATAAGCGAGGGGGAGGGGTGTGTCTATATGTAAAATCTTCCTTAAAACCCATCCTGCGTGATAATATAGGTGAATTTAATGAAAATGTGGAGTCCCTGTGGGTGGAGATAAGGGGAGGGGGAAAAAATAATAAATTACTGATAGGGGTTTGTTATAAATCTCCAAAAATAATGGAAGCAATGGAGAATATCCTCGTAAAGCAAATAGATGAAGCTGCGACTCAAGGAGAAGTCATTATTATGGGGGACTTCAACTACCCTGAAATAGATTGGGGAACAGAAACCTGCAGTTCCAGCAAAGGTAATCGTTTTTTGACAACTATGAGAGACAATTACCTTTCACAGCTGGTTCAGGACCCAACAAGGAGGGGGGCACTGCTAGACCTAATATTAACCAACAGGCCAGACCGCATATCAAATATAAGGGTTGGGGGTCACTTGGGGAATAGTGATCATAAAATAATAAGTTTTCATGTAACCTTTAATAAGATGGGTAGTAGGGGGGTGACAAGGACACTAAACTTCAGGAGGGCAAATTTCCAATGGATGAGAGAGGATCTTGGTGCAATTAACTGGGACGATATCCTGAGACACAAAAATACACAAAGAAAATGGGAGACGTTCATTAGCATCCTGGATAGGACCTGTGCACAGTATATACCGTATGGGAATAAACATACTAGAAATAGGAGGAAACCAATATGGCTAAATAGAGCTGTTAGGGGCGCAATAAGGAACAAAAAGAAAGCATTTAGAGAATTAAAGGAAGTAGGTAGTGATGAGGCATTAAATAAATACAGAAAATTAAATAAATTCTGTAAAAAGCAAATCAAGGCAGCAAAGATTGAGACAGAGAGACTCATTGCCAGAGAGAGTAAAAATAATCCCAAAATATTCTTTAACTATATAAATAGTAAGAAACTAAAAAATGACAATGTTGGCCCCCTTAAAAATAGTCTGGGTGAAATGATGGATGAGGATGAGGAAAAAGCCAATCTGCTAAATGACTTTTTTTCATCAGTATTTACAAAAGAAAATCCCATGGCAGCCAATATGACTAGTGATAAAAATTCCCCATTAAATGTCACCTGCTTAACCCAGCAGGAAGTACAGCGGCATCTAAAAATCACTAAAATTGACAAATCTCCGGGCCCGGATGGGATACACCCCCGAGTACTGCAGGAACTAAGTACAGTCATTGATAGACCATTATTTTTAATCTTTAAAGAGTCCATAATAACAGGGTCTGTACCACAGGACTGGCGTATAGCAAATGTGGTGCCAATATTCAAAAAAGGGGCAAAAACTGAACTCGGTAATTATAGGCCAGTAAGTTTAACCTCTACTGTGGGTAAAATCCTGGAGGGCATTCTAAGGGATGCTATACTGGAGTATCTGAAGAGGAATAACCTCATGACCCAGTATCAGCACGGGTTTACTAGGGACCGCTCATGTCAGACTAATTTGATCAGCTTCTATGAAGAGGTAAGTTCCGGACTGGACCAAGGGAACCCAGTGGACGTAGTGTATATGGACTTTTCCAAAGCTTTTGATACGGTGCCACACAAAAGGTTGATACATAAAATGAGAGTAATGGGGATAGGGGAAAATATGTGTAAGTGGGTTGAGAGCTGGCTCAGGGATAGGAAACAAAGGGTGGTTATTAATGGAGCACACTCGGACTGGGTCGCGGTTAGCAGTGGGGTACCACAGGGGTCAGTATTGGGCCCTCTTCTTTTTAACATATTTATTAATGACCTTGTAGGGGGCATTCAGAGTAGAATTTCAATATTTGCAGATGACACTAAACTCTGTAGGGTAATCAATACAGGGGAGGACAATTTTATATTACAGGATGATTTATGTAAACTAGAAGCTTGGGCTGATAAATGGCAAATGAGCTTTAATGGGGATAAATGTAAGGTCATGCACTTGGGTAGAAGTAATAAGATGTATAACTATGTGCTTAATTCTAAAACTCTGGGCAAAACCATCAATGAAAAAGACCTGTGTGTATGGGTGGATGACAGACTCATATTCAGTGGCCAGTGTCAGGCAGCTGCTACAAAGGCAAATAAAATAATGGGATGTATTAAAAGAGGCATAGATGCTCATGAGGAGAACATAATTTTACCTCTATACAAGTCACTAGTTCGACCACACTTAGAATACTGTGCACAGTTCTGGTCTCCGGTGTATAAGAAAGACATAGCTGAACTAGAGCGGGTGCAGAGAAGAGCGACCAAGGTTATTAGAGGACTGGGGGGTCTGCAATACCAAGATAGGTTATTACACTTTGGGCTATTTAGTTTGGAAAAACGAAGACTAAGGGGTGATCTTATTTTAATGTATAAATATATGAGGGGACAGTACAAAGATCTTTCTGATGATCTTTTTAATCATAGACCTGAGACAGGGACAAGGGGGCATCCTCTACGTCTGGAGGAAAGAAGGTTTAAGCATAATAACAGACGCGGATTCTTTACTGTAAGAGCAGTGAGACTATGGAACTCTCTGCCGTATGATGTTGTAATGAGTGATTCATTAATTAAATTTAAGAGGGGACTGGATACCTTTCTGGAAAAGTATAATATTACAGGGTATATACACTAGATTCCTTGATAAGGCGTTGATCCAGGGAACTAGTCTGATTGCCGTATGTGGAGTCGGGAAGGAATTTTTTTCCCCATGGTGGAGTTACTCTTTGCCACATGGTTTTTTTTTGCCTTCCTCTGGATCAACATGTTATGGCATGTTAGGTTAGGCTATGGGTTGAACTAGATGGACTTAAAGTCTTCCTTCAACCTCAATAACTATGTAACTATGTAACTATGTACTAAATGGCTAGGGTTGTAGAACTAAACCATTACACACCATAAGATGGTTAACTAAACTTCTAGACAACAGGAGTTGGATAACTAAACTACTAAACAGCTATGATTGCAGAAGGAAAGAAATAAACACCACAACATGGAAAACTAAATTAATAGACAACAGAGGATGGGGAATTATAGCAATAGGCACCACATTGTCACTAGACACCAAATCTTGGAATCCACAGGGCTTGCGGAACAAATCTCTGTATGTAACAGTTCCTCCAGTGCTTCTGCCT
Source organism: Ranitomeya variabilis (assembly GCF_051348905.1). Taxonomy (NCBI): domain Eukaryota; kingdom Metazoa; phylum Chordata; class Amphibia; order Anura; family Dendrobatidae; genus Ranitomeya; species Ranitomeya variabilis. The sequence continues at coordinate 305,936,170 of NC_135236.1, forward strand.
CCTCCAACTTCTATAGGGCCTCCACCTGTGCCCTCAACCTCTGCCTTAATGAAACACGAGATCCAGCAATCCAGAAAAAATCCCCTCACAACTGTACTGCTTAGCCAGGGCTCACAGCAAAAAGGCAGTGCTTACTTTAATATGCCTTGGAGATCGCAGTCATAGGGATCAAGAGTTGTGGACAGCTATCCATGCGGTGTTTGAGCAATGGCTGTATACACTCAACTTGGAGCCTGGGAAGGCAGTGTGCGATAATGGTGCAAACCTGGTGGAGGCCCTAAGCAGGGCCAACCTTACACACGATCTTTCATGGCTCGCATCCTCAACCTGATGGCACAGGTTGGAACAGTTGCAATTCCTCTTCCACTGTCCCAGCCTGCACTTGCTGCTGGAGAAACCACTGTAGTTGTGTGCTCACTTCCCTCATTCTACTTTAGTTGGTATAGAGATCTTTCAGACTACCGGTTAACTGTTTGGTATGCGATATGGCGACGCTGTGTGATTAAACTCTACACATGTTGCAGCGAGTCTGGCAGCAGCCCTGAGACCTGGTGCAGTATGACATTTTTCATACCCCTGCACAACTCAGTATGGATGTGGTGCAAATCACACTTGCATAGTAGACACAGATGAAGGACTAATGCACCCTTCTGCATGTTTTCTTTATGGCTACTATGATGGTTAGTGGTGACAATTCCATAATTGCCATCAGTATTACTGTCATCTACATGCTGGAGCTCACTTTAAATAGTCTGGGTGAGGAGGTTGTGGTTTTGCTGATCCCGGGGGAGTAGGAGGAAGGAGAGGAGAATTCCTTTAGGATTAACAATATCTATAAGTTCAGGTCTGTTGTCTCACTGGCTGTTACCATTGGATGAATACATTGAATAAATGGAGAAGGATCATGAAAAGGACAAGAAGGAAGATGTGATGGAGACGCAACAGTTAGGAGATGAAAACGATAATTATTCCCTCTGTGTTGTCCGTGGTGGTCAGGAGGGGATGGAGGAAGAAAGTTGAGTGTTATCACTACACAAACACACTGTGGAGTTGGACCTCATGAAAGAGACTGACCCATGAGCATTTTCTTGCAGCATTATCTGCAATATGATTGTTACCGTATAGTTATGGTTCGATTTAGTGCTGACTACTGGGTTAACAGTGTGCTCTCTCCACAATACAAAAGTAAATTGCTTTTCATCCTGGAAAGGTATGCACCTATGCTGCAGTATCAAAACATGCTGGAAGACAATCATGACTAGAGATGAGCGAATATTTTAATGTTAGGTTGGGATTACGATACAAATTTGCAGTATTCGTCTATTAATTCTTCGAATATTTGCCGAACATAGAACGACATTCATGTCAATGGGAGATAAAGACAAATGCATGCACAACACCTTATAATGGCCCCAAATGCTGCCAAAACACATCTAATGATGGACAAACACCAGGAAAGTGGCCTCAATTCCCACAGAGTACAAATTGTAGCATGGCACTGCAACAATCTGCCAGGCATGAGGTATTGGGTCTAGGACAGCATTTGCAGCTTTCAATTGAACGTCACCATAAGATGAGTTGGGTGAGGGATCGGTATAGGCCTCCTTTGCTGGGAGCCCTGATACCATATGCAACACCTCTACCTGCTTTCATGCTAAGCCACACTCAGGCAGCACAAATATCAGTTTTGTAGACTACCATTGTTAGAAAAACTTAAGGATAGTAACATGGATAATTGAGTCCAAGGAAGGGGAGACCTGATGGTCTTGGAGACCTACTGCTACAGGTAACATACATAAAGTCCCAACCAGGAGTGTTCACATTTCCAAAAATTATTGGCAGCCACCACCAAAGTGGCATCAATTTCACTACAGTAGAAATAGTATAATAGGAACCGACAGGTCTACCACAACGCCCAATCCAGCAGATGGACACTCAACCAGGAGTGTTCACATTAAAAAAATGAGGGCCTTACAGCACAGAAGTAGCATAAGTTTCACGAAAGTAGAAATAGTATAATAAGGACTGTCATGGTTCATGGGGAGGATACCTTTATCATCCCCACAACCAATTTGTCATGAACCGGGGTTGTTTGGTTGCCCATGGTTCTTTCTGAAGGGGATTTACCTATATCCCACTTCCCAGTTGCAGTTTGGAACTTTAAGCTCTCTGGCGCCCCCTTACCCTCAGGTCAGACCTTCTTCCTATTTGCTGACACCTCCCCCTTTTGGACTGCGCTACGGAGGCAGAACCTCGTGGTACTCCTACATGGGCACCTAAGCAGGTTCACCCTGGTGGAACAACCCATCTGCATTGCCATGCTCGCTGCCCATTTTGTGTTTCACGGTAAAGTCGTTCTGTTAGAGGGCAAGGCTCCAGCGTAGCAACCTTCTGTTGGTCCCACAATGAAGGTGCAACCGTACAGGTAGGGCTGCAAATGTTGCAGGGCCCAGACTATGGCCAGGCACTCCTTCTCAATGGTGGAATATGCCACTTCCCTTGGCAGAAGCTTTCGGCTCATGTACAACATGAGGTGCTCTAGGTTCCCTGAGTCGACCTGGCTGAGCACTGCACTGAGGCCAAACTTGCTGGCGTCGGTCTGCACCAGGAATGGTTGACTGCTGTCAACTGCTTTTAACATGAGAGAATGGCACAGGGCTGTTTTCAATGCCTGGAAAGCCCTCTCACAGCTGTTGGTCCAGTCAACTATTTGGGGTAGCTTTTTCCTGGTGAGGTCCATAAAGGGTTTTGCCAGGCTACTATAGTTCTGTACGAAGCACTTATAGTACCCTGCAGTGCCCAGGAAGGACATCACCTGCTTCTTTGTTGTGATTTTGCTTTTTGCTCCCTCTAGTGGTGATTAGTGATTTGACTCTGGAGCGTCTGTCTTTTCCTATATCCTCACCTGGGCCGTTAGTTCAGGGGCTTGCTATATAAGCTCCCTGGACCTTCAGTTCAATGCCTGGCATCGTTGAAATCAGAGCTAATCTGTTGTGCTCTTGTCCTCTGATCCTGGTTCCTGTTTTTCAAGCTAAGTCTGCTTCTTTGCTTTTTGCTTTTGTTTTGTTTGGTATTTTTGTCCAGCTTGTTCCTATCTGTATCCTGACCTTTGCTGGAAGCTCTAGGGGGCTGGTGTTCTCCCCCCAGACCGTTAGACGGTTCGGGGGTTCTTGAATCTCCAGCGTGGATTTTTATAGGGTTTTTGTTGACCAGATAAGTTATCTTGCTATATTCTGCTATTAGTAAGCTGGCCTCTCTTTGCTGAACCTGGTTCATTTCTGTGTTTGTCATTTCCTCTTACCTCACCGTTATTATTTGTGGGGGGCTTGTATCTTGCTTTGGGGTCCCTTTCTCTGGAGGCAAGAGAGGTCTTTGTTTTCTTCTCCTAGGGGTAGTTAGATTCTCCGGCTGGCGCGAGTCATCTAGCGATCACCGTAGGCATGATCCCCGGCTACTTCTAGTGTTGGCGTTAGGAGTAGCTATTTGGTCAACCCAGTTACCACAGCCCTATGAGCTGGATTTTTGTATCTTGCAGACTTACACGTTCCTCTGAGACCCTGTCCACTGGGGTCATAACAGTATGCCAGGCCAGTATTAAATGTTTAATGCATTGCAGAAGTGGGATTATAAGAAAGAAAATTTTGAGTTTTTTTTTTCCCTCTCTCATTTTTTTTTTTCTCTTTTCCCCTTTTCCTCAGAGTGGCTTAAGCTTGCTGCAGACATGAATGTCCAGACCTTGATTACAAGTGTGGACCAGCTTGCTGCTCGTGTGCAGGGTATACAAGATTATGTTACCAGAAATCCTAGGTCTGAACCCAAGATTCCGATTCCTGAACTGTTTTCAGGAGACCGATTTAAGTTTAGGAATTTCAGGAATAATTGTAAATTATTTTTGTCCCTGAAACCTTGTTCGTCTGGAGACTCTGCTCAACAAGTAAAAATTGTTATTTCATTCTTACGCGGTGACCCTCAGGATTGGGCTTTTTCGTTGGCGCCAGGAGATCCGGCATTGGCTGATATTGATGCGTTTTTTCTGGCGCTCGGTTTACTTTATGAGGAACCCAATCTTGAGATTCAGGCAGAGAAAGCCTTGCTGGCTATGTCTCAGGGCCAGGACGAGGCTGAGGTGTATTGCCAAAAATTTCGGAAATGGTCCGTGCTGACACATTGGAACGAGTGTGCACTGGCCGCTAATTTTAGAAATGGCCTTTCTGAGGCCATTAAGAATGTTATGGTGGGTTTTCCCATTCCCACAGGTCTGAATGATACCATGTCCCTGGCTATTCAAATTGACCGGCGGTTGCGGGAGCGCAAAACCGCAAATTCCCTCATGTTGTTGTCTGAACAGACACCTGATGTGATGCAATGTGATAGAAAAACCGCAAATTCCCTCATGGTGTTGTCTGAACGGACACCTGATTTGATGCAATGTGATAGAATCCTGACTAGAAATGAGAGGAAAATTCATAGACGCCGGAATGGCTTGTGCTACTACTGTGGTGATTCTACACATGTTATCTCAGCATGCTCTAAACGTATATCTAAGGTTGTTAGTCCTGTCACCGTTGGTAATTTGCATCCTAAGTTTATTCTGTCTGTAACTTTGATTTGCTCACTGTCATCTTATCCTGTCATGGCGTTTGTGGACTCGGGTGCTGCCCTGAGTCTTATGGATCTCTCATTTGCTAAGCGCTGTGGTTTTATTCTTGAACCATTAGAAAATCCTATCCCTCTTAGGGGTATTGATGCTACGCCATTGGCAGAAAATAAGCCGCAGTATTGGACACAGGTTACCATGTGCATGACTCCTGAACACCGCGAGGTGATACGTTTTCTCGTTCTACATAAAATGCATGATTTGGTTGTTTTGGGGCTGCCATGGTTACAGACCCATAATCCAGTCCTTGACTGGAAGGCTATGTCAGTGTCTAGTTGGGGCTGTCGTGGTATTCATGAGGATTCCCTGCCTGTGTCTATTGCTTCTTCTACGCCTTCGGAAGTTCCGGAGTATTTGTCTGATTATCAGGATGTCTTTAGCGAGTCCAGGTCCAGTGCATTGCCTCCTCATAGGGAATGTAACTGTGCAATAGATTTGATTCCAGGCAGTAAATTTCCTAAGGGAAGACTGTTTAATCTGTCGATACCTGAACATACCGCTATGCGTTCATATATCAAGGAGTCTCTGGAGAAAGGACACATCCGTCCGTCTTCTTCCCCTCTTGGTGCGGGATTCTTTTTTGTGGCTAAAAAGGACGGATCTTTGAGGCCTTGTATTGACTATCGGCTTTTAAATAAGATCACTGTCAAATTTCAGTATCCTTTGCCGCTGTTGTCTGACTTGTTTGCCCGGATTAAAGGTGCCAAGTGGTTTACCAAGATAGACCTTCGTGGTGCGTACAACCTTGTGCGCATTAAGCAAGGGGATGAATGGAAAACCGCATTCAATACGCCCGAAGGTCATTTTGAGTACTTGGTGATGCCTTTTGGGCTCTCTAATGCCCCTTCAGTTTTTCAGTCCTTTATGCATGACATTTTCCGGAACTATCTGGATAAATTTCTGATCGTTTATCTGGATGATATTCTGGTTTTTTCTGATAATTGGGACTCGCATGTGGAGCAGGTCAGGATGGTCTTTAAAATTTTGCGTGAAAATTCTTTGTTTGTCAAGGGCTCAAAGTGTCTTTTTGGTGTACAGAAGGTTCCCTTTTTGGGGTTCATTTTTTCCCCTTCTGCTGTGGAGATGGACCCAGTCAAGGTCCGAGCTATTCTTGATTGGACTCAGCCCTCGTCAGTTAAGAGTCTTCAGAAGTTCTTGGGTTTCGCTAACTTCTACCGTCGTTTTATCGCTAACTTTTCTAGCATTGTGAAACCTTTGACGGATATGACCAAGAAGGGCTCCGATGTGGTTAATTGGGCTCCTGCTGCCGTGGAGGCTTTCCAGGAGTTGAAACGTCGGTTTACTTCGGCGCCTGTTTTGTGCCAGCCTGATGTCTCGCTTCCCTTTCAAGTTGAGGTGGATGCTTCAGAGATTGGAGCAGGGGCCGTTTTGTCGCAGAGAGGCCCTGGTTGCTCTGTTATGAGACCTTGCGCCTTTTTCTCTAGGAAGTTTTCGCCTGCGGAGCGAAATTATGATGTGGGCAATCGGGAGTTGTTGGCCATGAAATGGGCATTTGAGGAGTGGCGTCATTGGCTCGAGGGTGCTAAGCATCGTGTGGTGGTCTTGACTGATCACAAAAATCTGATGTATCTCGAGTCTGCTAAACGCCTGAATCCTAGACAGGCCCGCTGGTCATTGTTTTTCTCCCGTTTTGACTTTGTTGTCTCGTATTTACCAGGTTCAAAGAATGTGAAGGCCGATGCTCTTTCCAGGAGCTTTGTGCCTGATGCTCCTGGAGTCGCTGAACCTGTTGGTATTCTTAAGGATGGTATTATCTTGTCAGCTATTTCTCCTGATCTGCGACGTGTGTTGCAGAGATTTCAGGCTGATAGGCCTGATTCTTGTCCACCTGACAGACTGTTTGTGCCTGATAAGTGGACCAGCAGAGTCATTTCCGAGGTTCATTCCTCGGTGTTGGCAGGTCACCCAGGAATTTTTGGCACCAGAGATCTGGTGGCCAGATCCTTTTGGTGGCCTTCCTTGTCTAGGGATGTGCGGTCATTTGTACAGTCCTGTGGGACTTGTGCTCGAGCTAAGCCTTGCTGTTCTCGTGCCAGCGGGTTGCTCTTGCCCTTGCCTGTCCCTAAGAGACCTTGGACACATATCTCCATGGATTTCATTTCTGATCTTCCGGTGTCTCAGGGCATGTCTGTTATCTGGGTGATATGTGATCGCTTCTCCAAGATGGTCCATTTGGTTCCTTTGCCTAAACTGCCTTCCTCTTCCGATCTGGTTCCTGTGTTTTTTCAGAACGTGGTTCGTTTGCACGGCATCCCTGAGAATATTGTGTCAGACAGAGGATCCCAGTTCGTTTCCAGATTCTGGCGATCCTTTTGTAGTAGGATGGGCATTGACTTGTCGTTTTCGTCTGCTTTCCATCCTCAGACTAATGGACAGACGGAGCAAACTAATCAGACTTTGGAGGCTTATTTGAGGTGTTTTGTCTCTGCTGATCAGGACGATTGGGTGACCTTCTTGCCGTTAGCTGAGTTTGCCCTTAATAATCGGGCTAGTTCCGCCACCTTGGTTTCGCCGTTTTTCTGCAACTCTGGTTTCCACCCTCGTTTTTCTTCGGGTCATGTGGAACCTTCTGACTGCCCTGGGATGGATTCTGTGGTGGATAGGTTGCAGCGGATCTGGAATCTTGTGGTGGACAACTTGAAGTTGTCACAGGAGAGGGCTCAGCGCTTTGCCAACCGCCGCCGCGGTGTGGGTCCCCGACTACGTGTTGGGGATTTGGTGTGGCTTTCTTCCCGCTGTGTTCCTATGAAGGTTTCCTCTCCCAAATTTAAACCTCGTTTTATTGGTCCTTACAAGATATTGGAAATTCTTAATCCTGTATCCTTTCGCCTGGATCTTCCTGTGTCGTTTGCTATCCACAACGTGTTTCATAGGTCCTTGTTGCGGCGGTACGTTGTGCCTGTGGTTCCTTCTGCTGAGCCTCCTGCTCCGGTGTTGGTTGAGGGCGAGTTGGAGTACGTGGTGGAGAAGATCTTGGATTCTCGTCTCTCCAGGCGGAGGCTTCAGTACCTGGTCAAGTGGAAGGGCTATGGTCAGGAAGATAATTCCTGGGTGGTCGCCTCTGATGTTCATGCGGCCGATTTAGTTCGTGCCTTTCACGCCGCTCATCCTGATCGCCCTGGTGGTCGTGGTGAGGGTTCGGTGACCCCTCACTAAGGGGGGGGGTACTGTTGTTATTTTGCTTTTTGCTCCCTCTAGTGGTCATTAGTGATTTGACTCTGGAGCGTCTGTCTTTTCCTATATCCTCACCTGGGCCGTTAGTTCAGGGGCTTGCTATATAAGCTCCCTGGACCTTCAGTTCAGTGCCTGGCATCGTTGAAATCAGAGCTAATCTGTTGTGCTCTTGTCCTCTGATCCTGGTTCCTGTTTTTCAAGCTAAGTCTGCTTCTTTGCTTTTTGCTTTTGTTTTGTTTGGTATTTTTGTCCAGCTTGTTCCTGTCTGTATCCTGACCTTTGCTGGAAGCTCTAGGGGGCTGGTGTTCTCCCCCCGGACCGTTAGACGGTTCGGGGGTTCTTGAATCTCCAGCGTGGATTTTTATAGGGTTTTTGTTGACCAGATAAGTTATCTTGCTATATTCTGCTATTAGTAAGCTGGCCTCTCTTTGCTGAACCTGGTTCATTTCTGTGTTTGTCATTTCCTCTTACCTCACCGTTATTATTTGTGGGGGGCTTGTATCTTGCTTTGGGGTCCCTTTCTCTGGAGGCAAGAGAGGTCTTTGTTTTCTTCTCCTAGGGGTAGTTAGATTCTCCGGCTGGCGCGAGTCATCTAGCGATCACCGTAGGCATGATCCCCGGCTACTTCTAGTGTTGGCGTTAGGAGTAGCTATTTGGTCAACCCAGTTACCACAGCCCTATGAGCTGGATTTTTGTATCTTGCAGACTTACACGTTCCTCTGAGACCCTGTCCACTGGGGTCATAACACTTCTTAGTCCTGGGGGTGGTCAAGGACGTGATCGCGTCCACTTTCCCAAGCTCTGGCCGTATGGAGTTCCTGCCTACCCAGTGCCCCAGGTAGTGGACCTCTCTCATGCCCATCTGGCACTTTCCCAGTTTGAAGGTCAGACCGGCTTGGTGAATTCGCCTGAGCACCTGCTGAAGATGCTGCAGGTGTTCAGGAGGAACTGAAGATGGCAATGTCATCCAAGTTCACCACCGCGTACTTCTCAAGTCCCTGACACAGGTGGTTGACCATCTGCTGGAAAGTGGCAGGCGCATTCTTCATGCTGAAGGACATGACCGCGTACTCGTACAGTCTGAAAGGTGTGATAAAGGTGGACTTCTCTTGGGGCTCAGGGGAATCTGCCAGCAGTATCCTCGACTCAGATCCATTATGGTCAGTTATTCTGTGCCAGCTAAGCGCTCAAGCAGCTCCTCGATGCACGGCATTGGAAGGCAAGGGCTGTGATGGCGTTGAGCCCCCTGTAGTCCATGCAGAACCGGGTGGTCCGATCCTTCTTTGGCACAAGAACTACAGGTGAGGCCCACACGCTCTTTGACCATTGAATCACTCCCAGCTGTAACATCTCATCAATCTCCTGGCGCATAAGCTGCTGCACCTCGTCGGAGATCCGAAAGGGTGTTCGCTGTAGTGAGGCATGATTTCCGGTGTCCACCTCGTGGACCACTAACTCAGTCCTCCCAGGTTTGTTGGAGAACATGGCCCATTATCAGGCACATTATCAGGCACATTATTATCAGGCACATTATCAGGAGGGGACTTACCCTGTGACCTGTACCATATTGCTATGAACGGACCAATGATGTTTGAGCTAAGTTATCTCTCATGACATGTATACTCCTGATGAACCTCATATATAGAGGGGAAACGCGTCGAGCTTTATATACATGGTGATGCGGGTTCATGTAAATACAGGGAATTGAGATGCTGTGTTATACTCCCATTATGGAGACTGTTTTCTGGGATAAATTGCATTGTTAAGTGGGAGCGTTTTGGGGGATGGCTCCAACTTGGTACCTGATTTACATGGTAATCTATATGGCTAATATTTAGCTCTATTAATAACCTTGCCATAATTGATTTATTAGGGGTGTGTGGGATAGACGACGAGGAGCGGGGGCACCATTAACGTTTATATGTAATAGGGTACCAACCTCTGCTGTCAGGCAGGGACAGAATAGGGTCTTCGTAGATTACGGCCCCCTATCAATCATTAACCCTGTCTCTTTCCTGAATAGTTCCACATTTTATAAGGTGCTTTCTCCCTGTTTCGTATAGGATGTACAGGGATTAAAAGGGTAAGCCGACGTCGAGCGGGGCGCCATTGCGCAGGATATAGGGTGCCAACCTCCGCTGTTAGGCAGGGTTAGTTTTGAGGCCTAGTATCAGGGTATGGCACCATCCTGGACCTTTTTCTATTTTAAATATTGTTGTATTTTCTTGGATGAAGGTAGTGTGTAGTGCACAGGTATTTTGTATTAATAAAGTAATAAGTTTTTTATAGAGCAATTGGGTTTTTTTTCTGTGAGTTATTTAATAAGTTTTTACTCCAGAAGAATTTTTTCTCTGTGAGTTTTGTGTCCACCTCGTGGACCACTAACTCAGTTCTTCCAGGTTTGCTGGAGAACATGGCCCGGAAGGGTTCCAGCGGGGTCCGCAACTGCAACCATTGGGGTTCGGTTAACAAGACGCTTACATCCACATCCACGATGGACCCACCGGCCTTGGCTTGGGCCAGCATGTCCAGGAGGTGGTCTTCCTCCTTGTCTTCAGGCAGGCTGCATACCAGTAGGATGTAGGCTTCACGTTCGTGATGAGCCTTCATCATATTGATGTGAAAGGCCTTTTGCCTACCCCGAGCATGGTAAAGCATAACCACGTAGGTGACTGGGTTGAGCTGTTGGTGGACAATGTACGGGCTTTCCCAGGCTGCCTGAAGCTTATCCTTTGGTATGGGGACCAGCACCCACACCTTTTGACCCACCTGGTAGGTCCGCTCCCGGGCATTCTGGTCATACCAGTGCTTCTTATCAGCCTGAGCTTGTGCCATGTTGTCATCCACCAACTGTGTCAAGGTCTGCATTTTGTCACGGAAGCGCATGACATACTCCACTATGGACACTTCACAAGTGTTCGGCTCCGCTTCCCAGGATTCCCTTACCAACTAAAGGGGTCCCCAGATTTGCCTGCCATACAGGAGCTTGATGGGGGAGAACCTCATTAAGCCTGCCAAACCTCTCGGTAAGCGAATAGCAGGTGTGGGGGGTACAGCTCCCAGTCGCGTCCTTGGGTCTCAACCAGCATGTGTAGCATCTGTTTGAGGGTATCATTGAAGCATTCACACAAGCCATTGGTCTGTGGGTGATGCACACTCAATACCAGACACTTCACCTGCATTCTCTTACAGAGAGCCTCCATTAGGCGAGACATGAATTGGGTCCCTTGATCAATAAGCATCTCCCTGGGAAATCCTACCAGTGAAAAGATGGCCAACAGTCAGGGCCGGACTGGGACTAAAATTCAGCCCTGGCATTTGAAGTTACACAGGCCCACTTGTCACATGGTGACTGTATAATATCTTTGTATATGTGTAGGCAGGGCCGGTTTTAGGCAAAGTGGGGCTCTAGGCAAAGTTTAAAATGGGGCCCCAAATGCTAACATATTGCACATCACACAAAAGCATTTCGGTTGTATTTACATGCGCGGAGTTCAGGCCACTAAATGAGTTTTATCGACATACTGAAGTTGTTCAACGCTTGTTTCCCGGCCTCTTTCCACCATCTGAGGAATAATGATGGGACAGAACCATCACTAATAGATCACTAACAGATCCCCATACAGTATCATGTTATCAGCAGCACATCTACAGTTTACACCGGCGATGTGCTGCTGAAAACAATGATTTTTGTTCCGGCAAAAACAATCTGAATATGCAGCATTTTACTTGTTTAGTAAAATACACCCCATAGTCCTTCATATATTGCTCCACAGTCCTCCATATAGTATAATACACTCCCTATAGTTCTCCATATATTAAAATACACTGCTCAGTCCTCCATAGAGCATAATACACTCCTCATAGTGTTCCATATAGTATAATGCGCCGCCATAGTCATCATAATCATCCATGTAGTACAATTCACTTCCTATAGTTTAATGCACCCCATAGTTCTTCATATAGTATAACGTAGTCACCATAGTCCTCGATACAGTATAATGCAGCCCACATACAGTATAATGCAGCCACCACCCTACAGAGTATAATGCAGCCACCTCAGAGTTTAATGCAGCCAGGCCAGAGTATAATGCAGCCACCCCAGAGTATAATGTAACCCCCCATAGAATATAATGCAGCCCCCCCATACATGCATGATGCAATCACCCCTCATAGAATATAAATATAATACAGCCCCCCATAGAATATAATGTAGCCCCGAATAGAATAGAATACAGCCCACCTCCCCATAGAATATAATGCAGCCCCATCAAAGAGTATGATGCAATCATCCCTCATAAAATCTAATACAGCCCCCCATAGAATATAATACAGCCCACCTCCCCATAATATATAATGTAGCCCCCCATAGAATATAATGCAGCCCCCCATAGTATATAAGACAGCCTCCCCCATAGAATATAATATACCCCCCAATAGTATATAACACAGCCTCCCCCATAGAATAGAATATACACCCCCATAGTATATAACACAGCCTCCTCCATAGAATAGAATATACCCCCGCAATAGTATATAACACAGCCATATAGTATATAACACGGCCTCCCCCATAGAATATAATATACCTCCGATAGTATATATCAAAGCCCGCATATAATATAGCACAACTTGCATAGTATATAGCACAGCCTGCATAACATAGCACAGCCCGCGTAGTAGTATACAGCACAGGCCACGTAGTAGTATACAGTACAGCCCGCGTAGTAGTATACAGCACAGCCTGTGTAGTAGTATATACAGCACAGCCCGCGTAGTAGTATATACAGCACAGCCCGCATAGTAGTATATACAGCACAGCCTGCGTAGTAGTATATACAGCACAGCCCACACAGTGGTATATACACAGCACAGCACACACAGTGCTATGTATACACAGCACAGCCCGCACAGTGGTATATTCACAGCACAGCCCACACAGTGGTATATACACAGCACAGCCCGCACAGTGGTATATACACAGCACAGCCTGCATAGTAGTATATACAGCACAGCCCACACAGTGGTATATACACAGCACAGCCCACACAGTGGTATATACACAGCACAGCCCGCACAGTGGTATATACACAGCACAGCCCACACAGTGGTATATACACAGCACAGCCCACACAGTGGTATATACACAGCACAGCCCACACAGTAGTACATACACAGCAAAGCCCACACAGTGGTATATACACAGCACAGCCCACACAGTGGTATATACACAGCACAGCCCACACAGTGGTATACACAGCACAGCCCACACAGTGGTACATACACAGCACAGCCCACACAGTGGTATATACACAGCACAGCCCACAGAGTGGTATATACTGTTGTGAATTCTGCTTTTGTGTTCCCTCCGGTGGTGGTAGGTGGTAATGCAGTTGTCCCTGAGTTGCAGTCCTGGTCAGGTGTTTCTGCTGATTGCAGTTCTGACTGGGGTATTTAGGTGTGCAGGATCCATTAGTCCTTGCCAGTTGTCAATTGTTGTTGGGAGGTGTTGGACCTCTGCCTGGTTTGTTGTGATCCGCTTTTTGGGCTCCCCTAGTGGTGGCTGGTGGTACTGGAGACTTGTGTGTTCTTTTCTGCCTCAGCTCACCTGCTTCCATCAGTTTTGGGAGTTCCCTATTTAGCCTTGCTCTCCAGTCACTTCCTTGCCGGTCATCATTGTAATCTGAGTCTTTCAGTTGCATGTTCCTGCTACCAGTCTGCTGATCAGCTAAGTGGACTCTTGTCCTTTTTGTTTTGTATTTTTTGTCCAGTTTACAGTTTGTCAGTTCCTGTTACTGGAAGCTCTTGTGGACTGAAATTGCCACTCCTGTGTCATGAGTTGACACAGGAGTCTTAAAGTAATTTCAGGATGGGTTTTTGAAAGGGTTTTTCAGCTGACCGTGAAGTCCTCTTTTGTATCCTTCCTCTATCTAGTAAGTGGACCTCGCTTTGCTAAATCTACCTTCATACTGTGTATGTCTTTTCCTCTGAACTCACCGTTAATATATGTGGGGGCTACTATCATCTTTGGGGAATTTCACTAGAGGTAAGCCAGGTCTATTCCTTCCTCTTCCAGGCGTAGTTAGTTCTCCGGCTGGCGCATGGCATCTAGGCAGCCGTAGGAATGCTTCCTGGCTACTGTTAGTTGTGTGGTAGATTTAGGTCACGGTCAGCTTGAGTTTCCATCACCCGAGGGCTAGTCTGTTATTTTGTGTTTCTGATGTTCCCATGCCATTGGGGAATCATGACACTGGTTCCTCCTGCCTTTCTGCCAAATCAGCAAAGATAAGTGTCTGTTTTTTTTCTGTGGCACACATGCTGTGTGCTTCATGATTCAGTGCTATTCTTTTGTGTTTTCTTGTCCAGCTTAGATTGTGTCAGTATTTTCTCAGTCTTGTTGGATTCTCTGGGGTTGCAGATATTCATTCCACGTCTTTAGTTAGATTGTGGAATTTTTTGTATTATCTGCTGTGGATATTTTTTGAAGGGTTTTAATACTGACCGCCTAGTATTCTGTCCTATCCTTTCCTATTTAGCTAGAGTGGCCTCTTTTGCTAAAACTTGTTTTCTGCCTGTGTGTGTCTTTTCTTCTCCTACTCACAGTCAATATTCGTGGGGGCTGCCTATCCTTTGGGATTCTGCTCTGAGGCAAGGTAGTATTCCTATTTCCATCTATAGGGATATTTAGTCCTCTGGCTGTGTCGAGGTGTCTAGGGTTTGTTAGGCACACCTCACGGCTACTTCTAGTTGCGGTGTTAGTTTAGGATCTGCGGTCAGTATAGTTTCCACCTACTCCAGAGAAAGTTTCATGCGGCTCCAAAGTCACCGGATCAGAACAGTACAACTGGCCGCTAATGAGTTAAATGCATCTCAGAAGAAGGGAAGAAAGGTGTTGAGCCATTTTTTTTCTGCAGTCTGTTTTGTCTTTTTTTCCCTCTTTATGTATGGGTGGCTGAGGAGTCTTGTGCTAGCATGGATGTTCAGGAATTAGCTTCTCGTGTAGACCAGCTTGCTGCTAGGGTACAGGGTATTTCTGATTATATTGTTCAGACTCCTGTTTTAGAACCGAAGATTCCTACTCCTGATTTGTTTTTTGGTGACAGGTCCAAATTTTTGAGTTTTAAAAACAATTGTAAACTGTTTTTTGCTTTGAGACCTCGATCCTCCGGTGATTCCATTCAGCAGGTTAAAATCGTCATCTCTCTGCTGCGTGGTGATCCACAGGATTGAGCATTTTCCCTGGAATTTGGGAATCCTGCTCTGCTTAATGTAGACTCCTTTTTTCAGGCTTTAGGATTATTATATGATGAACCGAATTCTGTGGATCAAGCGGAGAAGACCTTGTTGGCCCTGTCTCAGGGTCAAGAGGCGGCAGAATTGTATTGTCAGAAATTCAGAAAATGGTCTGTGTTGACTAAATGGAATGATGATGCTTTGGCGGCAATTTTCAGAAAGGGTCTTTCTGAATCCATTAAAGATGTTATGGTGGGGTTTCCCACGCCTTCCGGTCTGAGTGATTCTATGTCTCTGGCCATTCAGATTGATCGGCGTTTGCGGGAGCGTGGAATTGTGCACGCTGTGGCGTCATCCTCAGAGCCAATTCCTAAGCCAATGCAGTGTGATAGGATTCTGTCTAGGACAGAACGACAAGGACTCAGACGTCAGAATAGGTTGTGTTATTATTGTGGCGACGCTTCTCATGTCATTTCAGTCTGCCCTAAGCGGACAAAAAGGATCGCTAGTTCATTTACCATCATTACTGTACAACCTAAATTTCTGTTATCGGTGTCCTTGATCTGCTCATTGTCATCATTTTCTGTCATAGCGTTTGTGGATTCAGGAGCCGCCTTGAACTTAATGGATTTTGAGTTTGCCAGGCGTTGTGGTTTTCCCTTGCAGCCTTTGCAGAACCCTATTCCTTTAAGGGGGATTGATGCTACACCTTTGGCTAAAAATAAGCCTCAGTTTTGGACACAGGTGACCATGCACATGGCGCCAGCCCATCAAGAAGATTGTCGATTTCTGGTGTTGCATAATTTGCATGATGTTATCATGCTGGGTTTTCCGTGGTTGCAGGTACATAATCCTGTGTTGGATTGGAAGTCTATGTCTGTGACTAGTTGGGGTTGTCAGGGGGTTCATAATGATGTTCCTTTGATGTCAATCTCCTCTTCTTCCTCTTCTGAAATTCCAGAGTTTTTGTCTGATTTTCAGGATGTATTCGATGAGCCCAAGTCCAGTTCCCTTCCACCGCACAGGGACTGTGATTGTGCAATTGACTTGATTCCAGGCAGTAAGTTTCCTAAGGGCCGACTTTTCAACCTGTCTGGGCCTGAACATACTGCCATTCGGAATTATGTTAAGGAGTCTTTGAAGAAAGGGCATATTCGGCCATCTTCTTCACCGTTGGGAGCGGGATTTTTTTTTGTTGCTAAGAAGGATGGCTCCTTGAGACCTTGTATTGATTATCACCTCTTGAATAAGATCACGGTCAAGTTTCAATACCCTTTACCTTTGCTTTCTGATTTGTTTGCTAGGATTAAGGGGGCTAGTTGGTTTACTAAGATTGACCTTCGGGGGGCATGTAATCTTGTTCGTATTAAACAGGGTGATGAATGGAAAACTGCGTTTAATACGCCCGAAGGCCATTTTGAATACCTTGTGATGCCATTCGGCTCACTAATGCTCCATCAGTTTTTCAGTCCTTCATGTATGATATCTTCCGGACTTATATTGATAAATTCTTGATTGTATATTTGGATGATATTTTGATTGTTTCCGATGATTGGGAGTCTCATGTGGAACAGGTCAGGATGGTATTTCAGATCCTTCGTGACAATGCTTTGTTTGTGAAGGGGTCTAAGTGCCTCTTTGGGGTGCAGAAGGTTTCTTTTTTGGGCTTCATTTTTTCTCCCTCATCTATGGAGATGGATTCGGTTAAGGTTCAGGCCATTTATGATTGGATTCAACCCACATCCGTGAAAAGCCTTCAGAAATTTTTGGGTTTTGCTAATTTTTATCGCCGTTTCATTGCTAATTTCTCCAGCGTGGTTAAACCCTTGACCGATTTGACGAAGAAAGGCGCTGATGTGGCGAATTGGTCCTCTGTGGCCGTTTTGTCTCAGAGCGATTCTGTGGGTTCCTTTATGAAACTGTGTGCCTTCTTCTCCCGCAAGTTTTCGCCTGCTGAACGCAATTATGATGTCGGCAATCGGGAGTTGTTGGCTATGAAGTGGGCGAGGAGTGGAGACATTGGCTTGAGGGAGCTAAGCATCGTATTGTGGTCCTGACTGATCATAAGAATCTGATTTACCTCGAGTCTGCCAAATGGCTGAGTCCTAGACAGGCTCGATGGTCCTTGTTTTTTTCCCGTTTTGATTTCGTGGTTTCGTATCTTCCGGGTTCTAAGAATATTAAGGCTGATGCCCTTTCTAGGAGTTTTTTGCCTGATTCTCCTGAGGTCCTTGAACCGGTCGGCATTCTGAAAGAAGGGGTGGTCCTTTCTGCCATTTCCCCTGATTTACGGCGGGTTCTTCAGGAATTTCAGTCTGACAGACCTGACCGCTGTCCTGTGGGGAAATTGTTTGTTCCTGACAGATGGACTAGTAGAGTGATTTCTGAGGTTCACTGTTCCGTGTTGGCTGGTCATCCTGGTATTTTTGGTACCAGAGATTTGGTTGGTAGGTCCTTTTGGTGGCCTTCCTTGTCGCGTGATATGCGTTCTTTTGTGCAGTCCTGTGGGACTTGTGCGCGGGCCAAGCCTTGTTGTTCCCGTGCTAGTGTGTTACTTTTGCCATTGCCGGTCCCTGAGAGGCCCTGGACGCATATTTCTATGGATTTTATTTCTGATCTTCCGGTTTCCCAGAGGATGTCGTTTACCTGGGTTGTTTGTGACCGGTTTTCTAAGATGGTTCATTTGGTGCCTTTGCCTAAATTGCCTTCCTCTTCAGATTTGGTTCCGTTGTTTTTTCAGCATGTGGTTCGTTTGCATGGTATTCCGGAGAATATTGTGTCCGACAGAGGTTCCCAGTTTGTTTTTAGGTTTTGGCGGACCTTTTGTGCTAGGCTGGGCATTGATTTGTCTTTTTCTTCTGCATTTCATCCTCAGACAAATGACCAGACCGAGCGAACTAATCAGACCTTGGAGACCTATTTGAGATGCTTTGTGCCTGCTGATCAGGGTGATTGGGTGGCCTTTTTGCCATTAGCCGAGTTTGCCCTTAATAATCGGGCTAGTTCAGCTACTTTGGTTTCGCCTTTCTTTTGTAATTTTGGTTTTCATCCTCGTTTTTCTTCTGGGCAGGTTGAGCCTTCTGACTGTCCTGGTGTGGATTCTGTGGTTGACAGGTTGCAGCAGATTTGGGCTCATGTGGTGGACAATTTGGTGTTGTATCAGGAGGAGGCTCAACGTTTTGCTAACCGTCGTCGGTGTGTTGGTTCCCGTCTTCGGGTGGGGGATCTGGTTTGGTTGTCTTCCCGTCATGTTCCTATGAAGGTTTCTTCCCCTAAGTTTAAGCCTCGGTTTATTGGTCCTTATAGGATTTCTGGGATTATTAATCTGGTGTCTTTTCAATTGGCGCTTCCGGCCTCTTTTGCTATCCATAATGTCTTCCATAGATCTTTATTGCGGAAATACTGTATGTGGTGCCCGTTGTTCACTCTGTTGATCCTCCGGCCCCTGTGTTGTTTGATGGGGAGTTGGAGTATGTGGTTGAGAAGATTTTGGATTGGGTTTTTGCTTCTGATGTCCATGCTGCTGATTTGGTCCGTGCCTTTCATCTGGCTCGTCCTGATCGGCCTGGGGGCGCTGGTCAGGGTTCGGTGACCCCTCCTCAAGGGGGGGGTACTGTTGTGAATTCTGCTTTTGGGTTCCCTCCGGTGGTGGTAGGTGGTAATGCAGTTGTCCCTGAGTTGCAGTCCTGGTCAGGTGTTTCTGCTGATTGCAGTTCTGACTGGGGTATTTAGGTGTGCATGATCCATTAGTCCTTGCCAGTTGTCAATTGTTGTTGGGAGGTGTTGGACCTCTGCCTGGTTCCTCCCGCCTTTCTGCCAAATCAGCAAAGATAAGTGTCTGGGTTTTTTTCTGTGGCACACATGCTGTGTGCTTCATGATTCAGTGCTATTCTTTTGTGTTTTCTTGTCCAGCTTAGATTGTGTCAGTGTTTTCTCAGTTTTGTTAGATTCTCTGGGGTTGCAGATATTCATTCCATGTCTTTAGTTAGATTGTGGAATTTTTTGTATTATCTGCTGTGGATATTTTTTGAAGGGTTTTAATACTGACCGCCTAGTATTCTGTCCTATCCTTTCCTATTTAGCTAGAGTGGCCTCTTTTGCTAAATCTTGTTTTCTGCCTGCATGTGTCTTTTCTTCTCCTACTCACAGTCAATATTCGCGAGGGCTGCCTATCCTTTGGGGTTCTGCTCTGAGGCAAGGTAGTATTCCTATTTCCATCTATAGGGGTATTAAGTCCTCCGGCTGTGTCGAGGTGTCTAGGGTTTGTTAGGCACACCCCACGGCTACTTATAGTTGCGGTGTTAGTTTAGGATCTGCGGTCAGTATAGTTTCCACCTACTCCAGAGAAAGTTTCATGCGGCTCTAAGGTCATCGGATCATAACAATATGTGCTGTGTATATACCACTCTGTGGGCTGTGCTGTGTATGTACCACTGTGTGGGCTGTGCTGTGTATATACCACTGTGTGGGCTGTGCTGTATATACCACTGTGTGGGCTGTGCTGTGTATATACCACTGTGTGGGCTGTGCTGTGTATATACCACTGTGTGGGCTGTGCTGTGTATATACCACTGTGTGGGCTGTGCTGTGTATGTACCACTGTGTGGGCTGTGCTGTGTATATGCAACTGTGTGGGCTGTGCTGTGTATATACCACTGTGTGGGCTGTGCTGTGTATATACCACTGTTCCGGCTGTGCTGTGTATATACCACTGTGTGGGCTGTGCTGTATATACCACTGTGTGGGCTGTGCTGTATATACACCACTGTGTGGGCTGTGCTGTGTATATACCACTGTGTGGGCTGTGCTGTATATACCACTGTGTGGGCTGTGCTGTGTATATACCACTCTGTGGGCTGTGCTGTATATACCACTGTGTGGGCTGTGCTGTGTATATACCACTGTCATACCACGTCATAGACACCGGTATAGTTGAATGCGGTGGCGGCATCACTGGCGGGGGGGAGGGGAAGAGTGCAGCGGCGGCACTGGCGGGGGGGAGGGGGGAAGAGTGCAGCGGCCCACTACTGGCACCGGCCCTTCTGGCATTCGCCAGAAGTGCCCGATGGCCAGTCCGGCCCTGTCAACAGTGCATCTGCCACCTTATCTGCCCTAGGTGAGGACAGAGCCACTGCCTCTTGGTACTGGGTAGCATAGTCTACCACAATGAGGACATATTGCTTTCCAGAGCTTCTAGGGACAGCCAGTGGGCCCACAATGTCTACAGCAATCCTCTGGAAATGTTCCTCTATCACTGGCAAAGGGATCAGGGGAGCCTTAAGAGCAGGTCCCGCCTTCCCCACTCTTTGACAGGTGATACAGGTGTTGCAGTAGTTTGCCACATCTTTCCCCATATTGGGCCAATAGAAGTGTTGACACAGCCGGGCCTTAGTTTTGCTGATCCCCAAGTGTCCAGCGAGGGGGATCTCATGGGCAATCCGCAACAACTCACTCCTGAATGGGTGCGGGACGACCAGCTGTCTTTCCCTCAACCACTCCTTTTGGGATTTTCCGGGTATTGTCTCCCGGTACAACCTCCCTCGTTCCCATAACACCCTCTCCTTATTAGTTACGGAGGTGGGTGTCTCAGCAAGGTGTCTCAAATTCTCCAGGCCCACATCTGAGTGCAGAGCAGCCTGGAACTCCTGGCTAGGGGCAGTCAGAAGCGACATCAGGGTCCCTTCCCCACGGGAACCCTCTGGGACCTGCTCTGGGTCCATCTCTGGTTCAGGCACACCTGTGACTGAGGAGGGTCCAGAAGGCAGAACGTTATGTGTGTTTCAGGCACCCTGACTGCGGGTGACAGCAGCTACGTAGGCTGTCTCCCCGGGGATTTCCACAGACCAGTCAGCCGGCGCTGCTATGGGTACTACCTCCCCATCCACCCCCAACATCTCAGGAGCAGTGCTACTTATGGGGCAGTTACCTGCCTCTATGGCACTGGTCAGTTGCACTGCATGACCTTCCTCACAGTTCCCATGCATCTCCCCATTTTCCTTAGCACCATCGCTTGCTCCTGTTAGGGGTTCCTCAGGCATCCCACCCGCAGAGTGATGTGGCTGAGCACTCCTGTACCTGCGAACACATCATTATTAGGAAATAAATGGTTAGCAGGTAAAACATGCATATTTTCATCATCAGCATTAACCTCAGCATTTTCAGAAAAATGATTATCAGGTACATCATTAACTGGTAAAGCATTGTCAGGTAACACATGTAATTTCCCATCACTGTCATCAGCATTCGTTTGGGGAGGGGAGGCAGGGACATAATATGCAACCATTCTTCCCAAATGAGACCCCAATAAAATATCAGTGGGCAAGTTATCGGACAGCCCCCAACCTATATGCACCCGGGCCATTGGCAGGGGACAACTGATGCCCCCAATCCCGGTGACAGTCAGGGTTTTCCCAAGAAAAATCTCTTCAGGGGCGCCAGTTCAGGTCTGATGAGGGTTCGTTCAGCCCCGGTGTACTTGAGGCCTATAGTGACATGGCCTCCCAACCACCCCACCCACCAAAAGAACTGCTGCATTAGGCCCTGGGGCCTTGGCTGGGGGTTCTTCTGCTTTTCTGGACAGTGGGCGCTGATATGACTAGTCAGTTTGCAGGAAAAACACTGGCGAAGGTTGGTGGGAAGTCTGATATTGTTGGCAATGGGGACAGGGCCTCTGGTGAGTTGGCTGGCAGGGGTACTGGCATTGGTGGCAGGCTTACCCCCACTCCAGCTGGCAGTGACTGGCTTCCGCACTCCCAGTTTACGGTTGGCCTCATAGGCATCAGCAATCTGCACTGCTTTAGTCCCTTCTTTGGGCTCTCTGTCTATCATGAACTGTTGAACCTCAGCTAGGCAAAGATGTAAGAACTTGTCTTTGATCATCAGGTCCCTCAGCTGTGCAAAGGTGGTCACTGACAGTCCTTGGGTCCACTGGTCAAAGTGGGTCCCGAATCCATGCGCCACATCGCCTTAGCTGTCGTGTGGACCACGTTGGAGGTTCCGGAAATGTCTGCAGTAAACCTCAGGTGTAAGCTGGTACTTTTATCATCCCCACCACTCACACCAATTTGTCATGAACTGGGGTTGTTTGGTTGCCCCTGGTTCTTTCTAAAGGGGATTTACCTATATCCCACTTCCCAGTTCCGGTTTGGAATTTGCAGCTCTCTGGTGCCCTCTTACCCTCAGGTCAGACCTTCTTCCTATTTCCTGACAGGGACCAACAGGTCTTCCACTACATCCAATCCAGCAGATGGACACATTTCCAAAAATTATTGGCAGACAGCACCAAAGTGACATAATTTTCACCAAAATATACAGCTCTGGCAAAAATTAAGAGGCTACTGCAAAATGTTCAGTTTCTCTGAGTTTTCTCTTTATGGGTATATTTTTGAGTAAAATATATATTGTTTATTTATTCTATAAACTTCTGACAACATGTCTCTGAATTTGCAAGCAATACATTTTGTAATTTTTTTTCTGAAAAGAAGAAATGGTCAAAATAAAAAAAAACAGTGCTTTCAGACCTCAAATAATGCAAAGAAAACAAGATCATAATCATTTAGAAACAGCAATACTAATATTTTAACCCAGGAAGAGTTCAAAAATCAATATTTTGTGGAATAACCATGATTTTTAATCACAGCTTTCATGCGTCTTGGCATGCTTTCCATCAGTCTTTCACACAGCTTCTGGGGCAAAAATTTAAGCAGTTCTTCTTTGTTTGATGGCTTGTGACTATCCATCATCCTCTTGATTACATTCCAGAAGTTTTCAATGGGATTCAGGTCTGGATATTGGGCTGCCCATTTTGGCCAGAGCCGTAGATAGCAAGTCTTCCACTACACCAAATTCCACCGACAAGTCTTCCACTACACCCAAGGCAGTAGATGAACACCCAACCAGGAGTGTTCACATGTCCAACAATTATTGGCAGACAATACCAAAGCGGCATCAATTTCACCTCAGTAGGAATACTATAATAGGGACCGACATATCTTCCATTACACCTAGTCCAGCAGATGGACACCCGACCAGGAGTGTTCATGTAGCGCCCCCACTGCCGCAGGGCCAAGGGGTACCTGGTACCGGGCCTGTGATTCTCTGCTCTGGGGTTGTCACGGTGGCTAGACCCGGTCCACGACCCTGCTGAGGGGCGCACAATGAAAGGTGGATGGTATGGTGCTGATGTTACGGTGCGGTGTAGTGCCGGTCGCGGTCAATAATGAGGACACCAGGTTGCAGTCTCTTTACCTCTTTACTGAAGGCTTCTGAGTCCTCAATCCGGAATACGGTTAACCGGGCTGCACAAGTCCGGTCGGTCTGATGGCACCTCCAGAGTTCCCTTTGCAGGTGGAAATCTGTGCCTACCTTCCTGCGCTTGTGTGTTGTGGTCCTCCCCTGCTGTGCTTACGGGATAGCACCCACAACTGTTGTGTCTGTTTCTCGTGTTCCCTCACAACTCGATTCTGATGTTCTCCCTCTACGTCCCCCTGATCTTACGGTTAGGACGCACCCGTATGACGGGGAGGCTCGGAGCTCTTCCGGGACTCTAGCGTCGCCCCACTCCTGTTGTTAACCCCCTTGTGCCTTCCTGGGTCTGGTTGAGACAGCCCGCCTGTAACTGACTGTCCTGCTGTAGGTTTGAAGTTTGGCCTGGAGCTCTATACTTCCTCGGCGTTCCGGCCACCGGTTATGCGCCTCAATAGGATGTTGCCTCGTCTTACAGCACGACTTCTACTGGTATTCTCCTTGTTGCATTGATCTCGTTTCTCACTCAGCACAATAAACTTCGCTTCTTATCCTTTCTTGGGGTACTGCCGCTATATCGTGCAGGCACGGTCCCGTAACGTTCTCTCTGGTTGCTAGGCCTCTGTCAGGATCCCACCCCTGACAGGGACCCCTCTGAATCTTCCCCTACAACACCCTCTGCCACAAGGTGTTGCCTGGTTCCAACCCAGTCAGCTTTCTCTTCTAACTTCCTGCCTAACCCCCAGTTTTACCAGATTGTGAGGAGTGGCCTAATGAATAGAACCCTTAGCTCCCCCTGGAGGCCAGACTGTGAAATGTATTGGTGTCTGTGATACCTGGTCAGATGAACTCCTTCAGTGCCATCAGACATACCATAGCCCCCCTTAGCGGCGGAGTCACAGTACTGCAACGACCAGGACTCTGGGGCGCTGCACTCCCCCCGGTTAAATCCAGTACTCCTGGACTGGCAAGAAAACAACAATACATGTCAGCAAAAAGACATACAATTTTGAAAATGCAAGTACAAGTAAACTTTTTAACAGAGCTTCCCTTTATGGGAGGTGAGGACACTTGAACGTTACAAACATGGTTAAATACTTTAAATAACAGACTATAAATAACTTCTCTTACCCAACCGGGTATTCTACTAAGTGCAAAATCTTTGAACAATAATTCAACATTGCCTTTAAGGACGTACTCGCTAAATCCACTAAAGACCTTCTTATAACACATTATAAGGCTATTCAACGTTTATGCATTCTCCTACTTTACGTCTGCAGGACCGCCTGTCCTAACTGCTCCAGACCTACTGCCTCTCCTTTCTGCACAGGACTGCCTCTTTCCGCCCGGGCCTACTGTCCTTCCACTACTATACACAGTATAGAACATATCATTTTTCTTTCAGTTCAAGATCACTGAGCCATCTCTGTATGGCTCCCAGGAGGACTCACTAACTAACCCCGTACGGGTTCACTTCCTGCCCTCGTTCTTCTATCAACATCATTAAACATTTCTTACAATCAACTAGTTAGCTACATTTAACTTTCACATATCAGCATTATTACTTTTCCTTTTAGAGCATCATCATTCTCTAAGTACTATCAATGAACATCCCCTTTAAGAGGGGACCAAGTCTCTATGAGGTAGTGCAACTTCTCAAGCTGCAAGTCTGTTCGCAATAAGGACTCCGGTAATGTCTTCAAAAACAGTATCTTCGCAAAGAGTCCTTTTCTTGTATAAAACCAGTAGAGAGCACCTTTAAGAAGGTGCAAACTATTTACAACATCAGTTTTTGAATCATTCACCATCCATGATTCGGCAGTCCTTTGATAACTGTGCAAAAATAGACAACAAACAAAAACAATAGGGATCCCGGGTCAACAAAGGGATCCCTTTAAGAGTTAACCCTGGACGGGTTTTAGCAGCAAAACAGTGAAAACGATGAACTTATTTACAATCATTAAAGCATTTTTGCTTACTTAGTCTTCTTGTAGCTGTGCAGAAGGTGGTCTCCTTTCCGTGGCTGATGTGGTATCAGTACCGGTGATTGATCTCTCAGGTGCCGTCAGATCACCCGGTGTCTGGATCTGAAGGCTAACCCTGTTTGCCAGCTCGGTAGCCACCACAAGGCGGATGGTGGTGAGAGTAACAAGATCTGTCAAGCCCGGATCAGCCATGGCTGGGACAACAGGTGACGCCCCTTCAGGCTCACAGCGTTGGACATTCCGAGCGCACCACCCTTGCACACTCTGGTGGCGGGTGTAGGTCACCTGGTCCCCCCTTTGCAATGGGTCACCAAATTGGTTACAGCAGGGAGTTTTCACGTTGTAACTAGTAACGAAGACGTCAGTCAGTAGTCCCGGTTCCTGTATGGAACCCCAACCCCTCTTCGGGTGGAAGGCCAGCACAGTTCCCCGCTTTACCACGTCTTTCCTGCCGTGCGCAGACTTTCTGCGTTGCGTTTTTGGCGTGTCAGGTTGTTCCGTCTCGTCTCGGCGTCTCCAATGCAGGATTAAACATTGTTTATACTGTTCCCAAGTGAGCACAGTGTTGTGAATTTGGATTCTGGGCTCCCCCGGTGGCTACTGGTGGAATTGAACTGGTGTCTTCATCTTCTCTGTTCACCTGTTCCCATCAAGATGTGGGAGTCGCTATATAACCTTGCTGCTCTGTTAGTTGCTTGCCGGTCAACAATGTTATCAGAAGCCTCTCTGTGCTTGTTCCTGCTCCTAGACAACTACTAGATAAGTTGGACTCTTGTCCATGTTTGTTTTTGCATTTTTGTTCCAGTTCACAGCTGTAGTTTCGTTACTGTGTCTGGAAAGCTCTTGTGAACGGGAATTGCCACTCTGGTGTTATGAGTTAATGCCAGAGTTTTAAAGTAATTTCTGGATGGTGTTTTTGATAGAGTTTTCAGCTGACCATGAAAGTGTCCTTTCTGTCTTCTGCTATGTAGTAAGTGGACCTCAAATTTGCTAAACCTATTTTCATACTACGTTTGTTATTTCATCTCAACTCACCGCCAATACATGTGGGGGGCCTCTGTCTCCTTTCGGGGTATTTCTCTAGAGGTGAGCTAGGACTAATATTTTCCTCTGCTAGTTTTATTTAGTCCTCCGGCTGGTGCTGGGCATCTAGAATCAACGTAGGCATGCTACCCGGCCACTGCTAGTTGTGCGTTAGGTTTAGTTCATGGTCAGCTCAGTTCCCATCTTCCAAGAGCTAGTTCCTATATATGCTTATGCTATGTTCTCTTGCCATTGAGATCATGACAGTTTGACCGGCCCACAAAGTGTTAATTGTTTGGGCTGAAGCAGGAGAAAAAGAAGTGTTGAAGGGAAATTTTTTTTTTTTTTTCCCCTCAGAGTTTTGCTGCCTAGCCCTTAATTGCTGTCTAGCTGCTTCTTACCTCCTCTTAACCCTTGAATGGCTCTGTGTCCACCTGTTTGTAATGGATCTTCAGAGTGTAACTGCAGGTTTGAATAATCTCGCCACGAAGGTACAAAATTTGCAAGATTTTGTTTGTCATGCACCTGTATCTGAGCCGAGAATTCCTTTGCCGGAATTTTTCTCGGGGAATAGATCCGGGTTTCAGAATTTTCGAAATAATTGCAAATTATTTTTGTCCCTGAAATCTCGCTCTGCCGGAGACCCTGCACAGCAGGTCAGGATTGTGATTTCCTTGCTCCGGGGCGACCCTCAAGACTGGGCTTTTTCATTGACACCAGGGGATCCTGCGTTGCTCAATGTGGATGCGTTTTTTCTGGCCTTGGGGTTGCTTTATGACGAACCTCATTTGGAGCTTCAGGCAGAAAAAACTTTGATGTCCCTATCTCAGGGGCAAGATGAAGCGGAAATTTACTGCCAAAGATTCCGTAAATGGTCTGTGCTTACTCAGTGGAATGAGTGCGCCCTGGCGGCGACTTTCAGAGAGGGTCTCTCTGATGCCATTAAGGATGTTATGGTGGGATTCCCTGTGCCTGCGGGTCTGAATGAGTCCATGACAATGGCTATTCAGATCGATAGGCATTTGCGGGAGCGCAAACCAGTGCACCATCTGGCGGTGTCCACTGAGAAGTCGCCAGAGAATATGCAGTGTGATAGAATTCTGTCCCGAAGCGAGCGGCAGAATTTTAGACGGAAAAATGGGTTGTGTTTCTATTGTGGTGATTCTACTCATGTTATATCAGCATGCTCTAAGCGCACTAAAAAGCTTGGTAAATCTGTTTCCATTTGCACCTTACCGTCTAAGTTTATTCTATCTGTGACCCTGATTTGCTCTTTGTCATCTATTACCACGGACGCCTATGTCGACTCTGGCGCCGCTTTGAGTCTTATGGATTGGTCCTTTGCCAAACGCTGTGGGTATGATTTAGAGCCTTTGGAGACTCCTATTCCTCTGAAGGGGATTGACTCCACCCCATTGGCTAATAATAAACCACAATACTGGACACAAGTAACTATGCGTATTAATCCGGATCACCAGGAGATTATTCGCTTTCTGGTGCTGTATAATCTACATGATGATTTGGTGCTAGGATTGCCTTGGCTGCAATCTCACAACCCAGTCCTCGACTGGAGAGCTATGTCTGTGTTGAGCTGGGGATGTAAGGGGGCTCATGGGGATGTACCTGTGGTTTCCATTTCATCATCCATTCCCTCTGAAATTCCTGAGTTCCTGTCTGACTATCGTGACGTCTTTGAAGAATCCAAGCTTGGTTCGTTACCTCCGCACCGAGAGTGCGATTGTGCCATAGATTTAATCCCGGGTAGTAAATACCCAAAGGGTCGTTTATTTAATCTGTCTGTGCCTGAACATGCTGCTATGCGAGAATATATAAAGGAGTCCTTGGAAAAGGGACATATTCGTCCATCGTCATCTCCCTTAGGAGCCGGTTTTTTCTTTGTGTCAAAAAAAGACGGCTCTTTGAGACCATGTATTGATTATCGGCTTTTGAATAAAATCACTGTTAAATATCAATACCCATTGCCGTTGCTGACTGATTTGTTTGCTCGCATAAAGGGGGCCAAGTGGTTCTCTAAGATTGACCTTCGTGGGGCGTATAATTTGGTGCGAATCAGGCAGGGGGATGAGTGGAAAACCGCATTTAATACGCCCGAGGGCCACTTTGAGTATTTAGTGATGCCTTTTGGTCTTTCAAATGCTCCGTCAGTTTTCCAGTCCTTTATGCATGATATTTTTCGCGATTATTTGGATAAATTTATGATTGTGTATCTGGATGATATTCTGATTTTTTCGGATGACTGGGACTCTCATGTCCAGCAAGTCAGGAGGGTTTTTCAGGTTTTGCGGTCTAATTCTTTGTGTGTGAAGGGTTCTAAGTGTGTTTTTGGGGTACAGAGGATTTCCTTTTTGGGATATATTTTTTCCCCCTCTTCCATTGAAATGGATCCTGTCAAGGTTCAAGCTATTTGTGATTGGACGCAGCCCTCTTCTCTTAAGAGTCTTCAGAAATTTTTGGGCTTTGCTAACTTTTATCGTCGATTTATTGCTGGTTTTTCGGATATTGCTAAACCATTGACCGATTTGACTAAGAAGGGTGCTGATGTTGCTGATTGGTCCCCTGATGCTGTGGAGGCCTTTCGGGAGCTTAAGCGCCGTTTTTCCTCTGCCCCTGTGTTGCGTCAGCCTGATGTTGCTCTACCTTTTCAGGTTGAGGTCGACGCTTCCGAGATCGGAGCTGGGGCAGTGTTGTCGCAGAAAAGTTCTGACTGCTCCGTGATGAGGCCTTGTGCCTTCTTTTCCCGTAAATTTTCGCCCGCTGAGCGGAATTATGATGTTGGGAATCGGGAGCTTTTGGCCATGAAGTGGGCTTTTGAGGAGTGGCGCCATTGGCTTGAGGGGGCCAGACATCAGGTGGTGGTATTGACTGACCACAAAAATTTGATTTATCTTGAGACCGCCAGGCGCCTGAATCCTAGACAGGCGCGCTGGTCATTATTTTTCTCTCGGTTTAATTTTGTGGTGTCATACCTACCGGGTTCTAAGAATGTTAAGGCGGATGCCCTTTCTAGGAGTTTTGAGCCTGACTCGCCTGGTAACTCTGAGCCCACAGGTATCCTTAAGGATGGAGTGGTATTGTCAGCCGTTTCTCCAGACCTGCGGCGGGCCTTGCAGGAGTTTCAGGCGGATAGACCTGATCGTTGCCCACCTGATAAACTGTTTGTTCCTGATGATTGGACCAGTAGAGTCATCTCTGAGGTTCATTCTTCTGCGTTGGCAGGTCATCCTGGCATTTTTGGTACCAGGGATTTGGTGGCAAGGTCCTTCTGGTGGCCTTCCCTGTCACGAGATGTGCGAGGCTTTGTGCAGTCTTGTGACGTTTGTGCTCGGGCCAAGCCTTGTTGTTCTCGGGCTAGTGGATTATTGTTGCCCTTGCCTATTCCTAAGAGGCCTTGGACGCACATCTCGATGGATTTTATTTCAGATCTGCCTGTTTCTCAGAAGATGTCTGTCATCTGGGTGGTGTGTGACCGTTTTTCTAAGATGGTCCATTTGGTTCCTCTGCCCAAGTTACCTTCTTCTTCCGAGTTGGTTCCTCTGTTTTTTCAAAATGTTGTTCGTTTGCATGGTATTCCTGAGAATATCGTTTCTGACAGAGGGACCCAATTCGTGTCTAGATTTTGGCGGGCATTCTGTGCTAGGATGGGCATAGATTTATCTTTCTCGTCCGCTTTCCATCCTCAGACGAATGGCCAGACCGAGCGGATTAATCAGACCCTGGAGACATATCTGAGGTGTTTTGTGTCTGCTGACCAGGATGATTGGGTTGCTTTTTTGCCATTGGCGGAGTTCGCTCTCAATAATCGGGCCAGCTCTGCCACTTTGGTGTCCCCGTTTTTCTGTAATTCGGGGTTTCATCCTCGATTTTCCTCTGGTCAGGTGGAATCTTCGGATTGTCCTGGAGTGGATGCTGTGGTGGAGAGATTGCATCAGATCTGGGGGCAGGTGGTGGACAATTTGAGGTTGTCCCAGGAGAGGACTCAGCTTTTTGCCAACCGCCACCGTCGTGTTGGTCCTCGGCTTTCTGTTGGGGATTTGGTGTGGTTGTCTTCTCGTTTTGTCCCTATGAGGGTCTCTTCTCCTAAGTTTAAGCCTCGGTTTATCGGCCCGTATAAGATATTGGAGATTCTTAACCCTGTTTCCTTCCGTTTGGACCTCCCTGCATCCTTTTCTATTCATAACGTTTTTCATCGGTCATTATTGCGCAGGTATGAGGTACCGGTTGTGCCTTCCGTTGAGCCTCCTGCTCCGGTGTTGGTTGAGGGTGAGTTGGAGTACGTTGTGGAGAAAATCTTAGACTCTCGTGTTTCCAGACGGAGACTCCAGTATCTGGTCAAGTGGAAGGGATACGGCCAGGAGGATAATTCTTGGGTGAATGCATCTGATGTTCATGCCTCCGATCTGGTTCGTGCCTTTCATAGGGCCCATCCTGATCGCCCTGGTGGTTCTGGTGAGGGTTCGGTGCCCCCTCCTTGAGGGGGGGGTACTGTTGTGAATTTGGATTCTGGGCTCCCCCGGTGGCTACTGGTGGAATTGAACTGGTGTCTTCATCTTCTCTGTTCACCTGTTCCCATCAAGATGTGGGAGTCGCTATATAACCTTGCTGCTCTGTTAGTTGCTTGCCGGTCAACAATGTTATCAGAAGCCTCTCTGTGCTTGTTCCTGCTCCTAGACAACTACTAGATAAGTTGGACTCTTGTCCATGTTTGTTTTTGCATTTTTGTTCCAGTTCACAGCTGTAGTTTCGTTACTGTGTCTGGAAAGCTCTTGTGAACGGGAATTGCCACTCTGGTGTTATGAGTTAATGCCAGAGTTTTAAAGTAATTTCTGGATGGTGTTTTTGATAGAGTTTTCAGCTGACCATGAAAGTGTCCTTTCTGTCTTCTGCTATGTAGTAAGTGGACCTCAAATTTGCTAAACCTATTTTCATACTACGTTTGTTATTTCATCTCAACTCACCGCCAATACATGTGGGGGGCCTCTGTCTCCTTTCGGGGTATTTCTCTAGAGGTGAGCTAGGACTAATATTTTCCTCTGCTAGTTTTATTTAGTCCTCCGGCTGGTGCTGGGCATCTAGAATCAACGTAGGCATGCTACCCGGCCACTGCTAGTTGTGCGTTAGGTTTAGTTCATGGTCAGCTCAGTTCCCATCTTCCAAGAGCTAGTTCCTATATATGCTTATGCTATGTTCTCTTGCCATTGAGATCATGACAGCACAGCAAGGGTGAGGCCGTCCTCCCGGGCTCCATCTGGCCCAGTCCAGGGGGTGTCCCACCGGAGGACCACCCCGTCTGGGCCCACATCTATGGGTTCTCCCATCTTGGTCGGTAGTGAAGGTACCAGCTTCCCCATTGCGTCAGGGGTGAGGATCACCCGCTCAACCGAGAAGAAACAGTTATTGTTGGGGGGAGGAGCGGTCATGGGAGCGGGATCGGTCAGGGGAGCAGAATCGGCCGGGGGAGTAGGGGCGCCATCCATACCTGCGCCTGATGTGATTCCACCGATGTCAATCCGTTCCGTTGATGAGGACACTGGAATCGGCGGCAACCTGGACTGCGGCTCCTCCTCGGCGGCCTCCTGATATGGCTCCGCTCTCCATGGTTCCGTGGTCGGGATAGGTAGGCTCGGCTCCTCCATCGGCGGCTCCAGGGAGTTCAGATCCTTCACTGGCGGTGGACGCGAGTCCTCCTCTGGTGGGTGAGAGCAAGCCGGGAACATTTCGCTGCTGCTCAGGCACTTGCTGCTCATCGTCGCTGTCTGGCATTCGGCTGCAATGCATGCACCTGGACCCGCCATTTCTCCGAGGTCGAGCTCCTTCTTCGCCTCGTTCCCGCCGTTGCAAATCAGGGGGCGGTTCTCCTCTGCTGCTGGGCAAGTCGTCATCTCGCAGCAGGAGCCGGAGGGGGCGGACGCTACTTCTGGCACCGCTTTGGTAGTCTCCTCCAATGGCATGCCCTTCTTCTTCCTCTGCGCTCCCTGTGGCGCTGCAATGGCGGCGGCTTTTGGCGGGAACTTTTGGCGGCAAGTGGCACAGCACAGTCTTTGCAATAAGTCACAGTCCAAGTATAATAAATCACAGTTCCAAGGCACACATGACCTGATTTTTCAGGCTTAAGTAGATCCTGTTCGTGACGCCAAGTTGTAGCGCCCCCACTGCCGCAGGGCCGAGGGGTACCCGGTACCGGGCCTGTGAGTCTCTGCTCTGGGGTTGTCACGGTGGCTAGACCTGGTCCGTGACCCTGCTGAGGTGCGCACAATGAAAGGTGGATGGTATGGTGCTGATGTTACGGTGCGGTGTAGTGCCGGTCGCGGTCAATAATGAGGACACCAGGTTGCAGTCTCTTTACCTCTTTACTGAAGGCTTCTGAGTCCTCAATCCGGAATACGGTTAACCGGGCTGCGCAAGTCCGGTCGGTCCGATGGCACCTCCAGAGTTCCCTTTGCAGGTGGAAATCTGTGCCTACCTTCCTGCGCTTGTGTGTTGTGGTCCTCCCCTGCTGTGCTTACGGGATAGCACCCACAACTGTTGAGTCTGTTTCTCGTGTTCACTCACAACTCGATTCTGATGTTCTCCCTCTACGTCCCCCTGATCTTAATGTTAGGACGCACCCGTATGACGGGGAGGCTCGGAGCTCTTCCGGGACTCTAGCGTCGCCCCTCTCCTGTTGTTACCCCCCTTGTGCCTTCCTGGGTCTGGGTGAGACAGCCCGCCTGTAACTGACTGTCCTGCTGTAGGTTTGAAGTTTGGCCTGGAGCTCTATACTTCCTCGGCGTTCCGGCCACCGGTTATGCGCCTCAATAGGATGTTGCCTCGTCTTACAGCACGACTCCTACTGGTATTCTCCTTGTTGCGTTGATCTCGTTTCTCACTCAGCACAATAAACTTTGCTTCTTATCCTTTCTTGGGGTACCGCCGCTATATCATGCAGGCACGGTCCCGTAACGTTCTCTCTGGTTGCTAGGCCTCTGTCAGGATCCCACCCCTGACAGGGACCCCTCTGAATCTTCCCCTACAACACCCTCTGCCACAAGGTGTTGCCTGGTTCCAACCAAGTCAGCTTTCTCTTCTAACTTCCTGCCTAACCCCCAGTTTTACCAGATTGTGAGGAGTGGCCTAATGAATAGAACCCTTAGCTCCCCCTGGAGGCCAGACTGTGAAATGTATTGGTGTCTGTGATACCTGGTCAGATGAACTCCTTCAGTGCCATCAGACATACCATAGCCCCCCCTTAGCGGCGGAGCCACAGTACTGCAACGACCAGGACTCTGGGGCGCTGCATTCACATTTCCAAAAATTATTTGGCAGTCAATACCAATGCAGTATAAATTTCACCAGAGTAGAAATAGTATAATAGGGATAGACAGGTCTTTTACTAGTCCACTGTGCCCAATCCAGCAGATGGACACCCAACCAGAAGTGTTCACATTTAAACAAATTAGGGCCTTATACCAGACAAGTGACATAAATTTCACGAGAGTAGAAATAGTATAATAGGGACTGACAGGTCTTCCACTATGCCGAATCCAGCAGATGGACACCCAAGCAGGAGTTCTCACATTTCCAAAAATTATTGGCAGACAATACGAAAGTGGCATCAATTTCACCACAGTAGAAATAGTACAATAGGGACTGACAGGAAATCCACTATGCCAAATCCAGCAGATGGACACTCAACCAGGAGTGTTCACATTTAAGCAAATGAGGGCCTTATACCACAGAATTGGCTTACATTTCACGAGAGTAGAAATAGTATAATAGGGACTGACAGGTCTTTCACTACACCATTCCAGCAGATGAACACCCAACCAGGAGTCTTCACATTTTCAAAAATTATTGCCAGACAATACCAAAGTGGCATCAATTTCACCTCAGTAGAAATAGTATAATAGGGACTGACAGGTCTTCCACTACACCCAATCCAGCAGATGGTCACTCAACAAGGAGTGTTCACATTCAGTGATGAGCAAGCACTAAAATGCTCGGGTGCTCGTTACTTGGGTTGAGCAGTTTGTAAAACTTGGGTAGTCGGCCAGAACAACGAGCCCAATGTAAGTCTATGGGAAACCCGAGCATTTTTACTGCGATCCCCCCCAGGGGTCTTTTTAAGGTCTAAAAATGTCTGACAATGATGGAAACATTGCTCAAATGACATAGAAGCATCATGGGGAATGCCCCTGGAAGCATTTCTGACTCCCAGGTCACAGCTTTGAGCAAAGTTGTCAGAGTCTTATGCCATTTTTACAGGCGCACCCAAAAACATACAAAAACGAAACCAAAATGGATTTTCCTGATAAATATGTTAATGAACATCCTTTCCAGGGTAATGAATTATATATAAGGCAAAATAATTAACACAAAACAAAAATGTTCCTCCACAACTTGGGCTATGTTCACACGTAGCATTTTTGATGCGTTTTTCAACTTTAGCATTGCTTTCAACCAATACAAATGCATTCACACAATGGGAAATGTCATTGTAACATTGAACAACATTAGCTGGCCATGTGGTGTTTGACACATCATCGGACACATCTTGTTTCATTTATAAAGGAGGGACTCTTAAAATCACAAAGCCTATTTTTATAGTGGCATCAGGCAGCATTAATATTATTAAACAGTGGGTCTCTTATACTGTTATTGCCTATGCAGTGAGTGGCTGGGCTGCCAAAAATTAGGATGCACCTCAATACCTCTTTCACGAGACGTACAGGAGGGCCTCCTGAAAAAATGTTTTCATTATAAGAAAGTGGGTCTCCCATAGTGTTTGCCTATCCATTGAATGCAAGGACTGCCCTGCACCAAAATAAGACACACCCCCAATAAGCCTTTGAGCCCCTGTACTGGATGGCCACATGAAACCAAAGTTCCCATTATTATGAATTTGCTACTGCCATACTGTTTGCTTACGCATTGAATGCAAGGCCTGCCCTGCACCAAAGTTACACGCATCCCAACAACCCATTGAACAGACGTCCTGGATGGCCACATGAAACCAAAGTTCCCATTATTAGGAATTTGGAACTGCCATACTGTTTGCGTATGCATTGAATGCATGGCCTGCCCTGCACCAAAGTTACATGCATCCAAATAAGCCTTTGAGCCCACATACTGGATGGCCATAGGAAAACCAAGTCCCCGTTATTATGAATTTGTCACTGCAATACTGTTAGCGTATGCATTAAATACAAGTCCTTCCCTGCACCAAAGTAACGCACACCCCAATAAGCTTTTGAGCCCACATACTGGATGGCGACATGAAACCAAAGTTCCCATTATTATGAATTTATTACTGCAATACTGTTTGCTTATGCATTGAATACAAGACCTCCCCTGCACCAAAGTTACACGCACCACAACAACCAATTAAACAGACGTCCTGGAAGGCCACATGAAACCAAATTTCCCATTATTAGGAATTTGGTACTGCCATACTCTTAGCGTATGTACTGAATGCAAAGCCTGCATTGCAACAAAGTAACACGCACCCCAATAAGCCTTGCAAGAGACATAGAGGTGGGCCTACTGAAAACAATGTCCCATTATTATGAAGTGGGTCTACTATAGTGTTTGCCTATGCAGTGAATGCAGGCCTGCAAAAAATTAGGAGGCATTCCAATGCCCCATCTAAGATATGTGGAGAAGGACCTAATAAACAAATGTTCCCATTATAAATGAGCAGGACTCCTATACTTGTAATGCCCATACACTAAGTGTAGGGGCTGAAAAACATTTTCCCCTGTGGGGTACACTTTTTTTCTTTAAAAATTATTTACAGTACGTGCATCAAAAACATCCCTTACAAAAAAATACAATGGCTGTAGTATCACGGAACACGGTGACCCTGGTGTTCTAGTGGTGGTGGATGATGAGGATGAGGAATGAGGAGGAGGAGGATAACACCAAATAGCCAATATCAGGAAGCGTATACCTATATGTGGGTGTGAAGAGGTGAATGGGAATACACCTTCCAAAACTTCCAAAAAAAGACACTGTATTGGAGGTTATGTTTCACTGTTATTATTCGGTGTTGTAGAGAAGTCTGACCCAATCCAGCCCTTGTTCATTTTTATAATAGTCAGCCTGTCAGCATTTTCAGTTGACAAACGGATGTGCTTATCAGTTATAATTCCACCAGAGGCACAAAATACCCGCTCTGACAAAACTCTAGCAGCAAGGCAGGCCAGGACCTCCAAGGCTTAGAGAGCCAGTTCATGCCACGTGTCCAGCTTGGATACCAATAATTAAAAGGCACAGAGGAATCATGGAGGATGTTGGTAAAGTCTGCAAGGTACTAAGTCGGCATCTTCCAAAACATTGCACTCCTTGTGAAGTACCCCTTGACTTGTGCCAGGGCGATGGGGGGTCTGAGAAAACTCTTTCAGAACTTTGCCAGTATTCCCCTGCCTCTGCTGGATTGGAGCTGTGTCTCTCTTACCTGTACTCCTAGGTTGTCCAACAAACTATGATGTCTGCCACCAGCATTCTCAGATGGGATTAATTCCGCAACAAGGGCCCTCTGGTTCTGCACCATTTTAGTATACCTGTCTGCCTCTGGAAGAAGAGATTGAAAGTTCTCCGTGTAGCGTGGGTCTACAAGTGTCACCAACCAGTAATGAGGGTCCCCGAAAATGTTCATAATTCGAGGAGCACGGGAAAGGAAGTGCACCATAAAGTCAGCCATGCGTGCCAGACTGCTAACAGGCAAGACTTCCCTGTCCTTACCAACAGTTTGACAGACCATGTTGTCCTCGTCCTCCTTTTCAGGGCTATTTCGGGGGTACATAGTTACATAGAAACTGGGACAGGAAGGTCGAGCGAGAAGATGTGGGTCTTTGTTGTGGCCCACTTTCAGCTTGACCACGACCTCGTCCTGTGCATGCACCATCAGCATCACGTCCACTTCCCCGTCCCTTGCCTTGCCCATTTTAAATTGACTACTGAAATATTTTCAAAGTTCAATACAAATGAATTAATTTTGACAAAACGTATATGTGATCAGTGTTCCGAAAAAAACACTTTTGGAATGTTGGTAAGTTTTGTATTTGTTTTTTAACAAATATTATTAATAACTAAGGGAAGACACACCAAAACCAGTTCAAAGGAGCACTCAAATGCAACAATTTTTACCCCACAGATAAAGGAGAGGAGGCATCTTACAGAGACACCACAATGTTCAATATGTGGCCTTTTTTAATTTTTTGAAAAGAGAAATACTGTCACAAAGTACGCTAACACAACCCCAAAAAAGTGGAATGTATACATGAAAAGCAAGATTTTGCAGCCCACAGATAGACCGGGCATCTGACTGAGATAACAGACTGTTTCAATATGTGGCCAGGAGTTTTTAAAAAAATTTTAACCACAAAATACTGTATAGACCAAGGGTAGCAGACAGACAAAAAACTGGAATGTATGCCTGAAAAGCAAGTATTTGGAGACCACAGATAGACCAGGTGTCGGACGGAGATAACAGACTGTTTCAATATGTGGCCTGGATTTTTTTTTTTTTTTAACCACAAAATACTGTATAGAACAAGGGTAGCAGACAGACAAAAAAGTGGAATGTACGCCTGAAAAACAAGTATTTGGAGACCACAGATATGCCAGGCGTATAACACTAAAAAAAAAAAATTGGAGCATTAAAATTGTTAAATATTTAGCGCAATTATATGCGATGCATGTGGCATAAAAATCACAGTGATAAATTTAAGAACTGTAGCTAAATATTTTTGGGCCAGCTAAAGATTTTTTGGTCAGCAAATTGGTGCCCAAAAATGTTGTAGGACACTCCAAAAAAAAACTATAGTACCAAAAGAAAAGGCCAGAATTTTCTGCGCACTCACATCTGATGCCTGGGCCTGTTTTAAATTGTTAGATTTTCACGCTCTTGTATTGAAATGACCTGGCTGTAGTCTGCAGTGTGACCAAGCAAATAAATGTAGAAAAAAGGGGGCTATGGATTGTTTTCTAATAAAACTAACAGGTATAAGGTGCAAAAAAAAAAAAAAAATCGCCATGGATACCTGCAGCTTCGTACACATCGTAAAATATTCAGCACCAGACAGGAATGGAGCTTTTTGAGGTATACAGTGAGATCTATATACTCACATACAGTGCCTGTATGCCTTGCACTGATGTAGATATGTGCACATAGACTCCCCTGCCTACCTAGCACTGCAATCTAGGTACCCCCAAATTAACCCTAAAAAGGACTTTTGGTTTATCGGGATTTGTGGATTGAACACTAGTAGACCCACACTAACTAATAAAAGTAAGAATCTGACCCTATCTCAGCAGCAGCTCTCCCTA
The DNA here is from genome assembly GCF_051348905.1 of Ranitomeya variabilis. Classification (NCBI taxonomy): domain Eukaryota; kingdom Metazoa; phylum Chordata; class Amphibia; order Anura; family Dendrobatidae; genus Ranitomeya; species Ranitomeya variabilis. The sequence continues at coordinate 305,974,834 of NC_135236.1, forward strand.
CACTAGCTGAGTCCGGAGCAGAATGCGGTGACGCTGATGACGCTGTGCGGCCAGCCAATCACTGATGACGCTGTGCGGCCAGCCAATCACTGTAATACCACAACAAAGATGGCTGCAGTATTACAGTGCATGGCAGACAATCCCTGCATGCTAATTGGTGCTCTAAAAGTGCCAAAATTAAAAGGAGGAGACCCAAGCTCCGCCGAATAATCCCAGAAATACTCAGTGCTTGCCGAGTACACAGAGCATAGTGATACTCAGGCGAGTATTGAGTAGAGGCAAGCACGTTCGCTCATCACTACTGTTCATCTGTATGACTGTATCGGTATCTTGAAGGCATATTTATTATTGTTGAGCATTCCGATACTGAAATATCGGTTATCTACCGATATTCGCAGTATCAGAGTTTCAATACTGAGTTACGATACGTTCAGAATATCGAATACCGGAATCGGAAGTTCCTATAACGCAATGAGCCAGTTTGATTTTATTCAGCCAATGAGGCACATCCTGTTAGGCATGTTAGGCATGTTAACTAATGGCATGGCTGTGATTGGCTGCTGAAATGATGTCATGATGCACTATAAAAGCTGCCGCCATTTTGGGTTCACTCTGCTGTGAATTTAGTTAAGGACAGGACGCTGCTTTTCTAAGGGACAGTTTGAGCTAGCGATTTGCTTTATTGTGCTTTACCCAGGCTACTTTATCAACCGCTGTGTGAGAAGCTTTCTCTTGCCTTGCAGCGCTGTTCATTTTTCCTGATATCTCCTATTAGTGTGGTTCCAGCTGTATCCAGCTAGATTGCTTGCAAACACTATATAGGAGTAGATAGAGGAGCCTTTCTGCAGACTTGCAGCGCTAGTGCACAGTTCTCTGCACTGTTCACGGTGGTCTGCGAGGTCTCTGTGTGTGAGTGCAGCTCACGCTGTAGTGTGTTCTGCAGCCACCTCCGTTAGCAGTCCACTCAGCGTGCGTCACTGCCTCATACATTGTCCTTTTTTGCATTAGTGCTGCTCATTTTTCCTGATTTCTCCTATTAGTGTGGTTCCATCCGTATTCAGGTAGATTGCTTGCAAACACTACATAGGAGTAGATAGAGAAGCCTTTCTGCAGACTTGCAGCGCTCGTGCACAGTTCTCTGCACTGTTCACTGCAGGCTGTGAGGTCTCTGTGTGTGAGTGCAGCTCACGCTGTAGTGTGTTCTGCAGTCACCTCTGGTTGTAGTCCGCTCAGCTTGCGTCACTGCCTCATACATAGTCCTTTTTTGCATTATTGCTGCTAATTTTTCCTGAGTTTCTCCTATTAGTGTGGTTCCATCCGTATCCAGCTAGATTGCTTGAAAAAACTATATAGGAGTAGATAGAGGAGCCTTTCTGCAGCCTTGTGCCCTGCTGCCCCAGCCAGATTAGTATTAGCCTATTTTTTGGAGCCTCATCTATTGCATTGCAGGTTACCTTCCTGCATTGTAATAGCTACGAAAAGTTTGTGATACTATCGGTTTTACATCTTTGGGCACATCCAGTGTCTTTTTGTAAAAAAAAATGTAAATTAAGTTCACCAAACACCCCACTTTACAGGTGTGTAGGCCACATTAGCTCATATTAAAGTCTAGTCCACACTTTATAAAATTAGTGTTTCTTATACCTGTTAGCAGCTGTTCAGGAATAAGCACACTAAGCCCTTAGTACTTTTCTGCCTATCTTTATCAGTCTACCAAGATGAAGAAGGCAGGGAGTGAGGCACGTGGTCGTGGGCATGGAGTTTCTGCAGGGAGAGGACGTGAGGATTCTGTGCCTGCTGCAGGCACTAGTGACTTAGCATCCCGCAGTTTTACCAGGGAACAGTCCTTTATGCGCAGCTTTGTAGGAGCTCGCCGTACCCCACTGCTGTGGGAGGACCAAATTGAAGCCGTTATTGGATGGATGGCAGCTAACGCATTAACTTCAGTTAGTTCCAGATCCTCTCAGGTCCTGAGCACTGAAGAGCACCCATCTGTCTCTTCACCACCTGCCAAATTGCCCAGGCAGTCAGAGCCTGGACAGGAGCCATCTCTACTTCTCTGAATCCCTTGGCTTGGAAAGAGGGGGCTAGGCAAGGCAGCATTCTAGAATTTGAAGAAGAGGTAGTATGCAGTGATGCACAACCTCTTTGTCTCTCTGAATCTGAAGAGGCGGGTGGGCCAGTGCCTATGGTGAGCACACCTCAGTATGCATCTGATGATGAGACTCAGGTGCCACTTTCTGGTGCACACTGTGCTGTCGAGACTACCCACGAGAAGCAGTTGTTTGAAGAGGGTAGTGTAGATGATGAGGTCCTTGACCCATCATGGTGTGAGGTACAGGAAGGTGGTGGGAGCAGCTCTGAGGAAGAGACTCCCCGAACGGCCAAAAAAGGAGGGAGAGGGAGGGGGCAGACTTGGTTGCCTGTAGCCTCCACTTCGGCACCCATTAGGAGCATGCATCTTACAAAACCCAAAATGGGCGCTCCCAAGACTTGCAGTGCCTGGTCCTTTTTTGACACAGTTGCAGATGACATTTGCTTTGTCAAATGCAAGCTGTGTAATCAGAAAGAGAAAAGAGGGAAAAGAGTCAGCAACCTCAATACCACAAATATATGGAAACATGGGCGGACCAAGCACGTGGTGGAGTTACAAAGACACACTGAAGACCTAGGCCAACCTACAGCGCCACCTACCACCTCTTCAGCTCGTGTTGTAGCCTCTTCCTCCAGCTCACACACAGCTGGTTTGGCTTCCTCACAGGATCATCATGGAAGAACCTCTGGCACTGTTGTACAGAGACACAGTGTCATTCCACCCACAGCACAACATTCCCTGTCATCCTCACACTCCCAGGCCAGTCTACAGCCATCGGTAGCACAGGCATGGGAGAAAAGGTGCCCATGCTCGGCAAACCACCCCTGAGCACAGGCTCTGAATGCTGGCATTGCAAAACTACTGTCCCTTAAAATGCTGTCATTCAGGCTGGTGGAGACTGACACCTTCCGTAACTTCATGGCATTGGCAGTCCCACAATACAGCGTGCCCAGCTGCTTTTATTTCAGCAGGCAAGCCGTCCCTGCCCTGGAAAAGCATGTGGAGGGAAAAATTAAACATGCGCTACTAAATGCCGTCAGTAGCAAGCTCCACCTGACCACCGATGCGTGGACCAGTAAGCATGGACAGGGACGACACCTTTCCTCCACTGCCCATTGGGTAAATGTTGTGGAGCCAGGAACAGATCTTGAGAGTGGCACTGTACGTGTTCTGCCAACTCCAAGGATTGCAGGAATCCAGTCTGTACACATTGACACCTCCTCATACTCCAGTTCCTCTGAATCAGCGCTGTAGGTGCAGTCACGGTCTACCTCCACATGCACCCGTGAACGCTTACCTGTTAAGACCGATATGAGCACAGCCGTGGCCAAATGTCAACAGGCCGTCTTGAAATTAATTTCTTTGGGGAATCAAAGCCACACAGCGCAGGAGCTATGGAATGCCATCAAGCAGCAGATCGACATGTGGTTTTTGCCAGCGAATCTCCAGCCAGACATGGTAGTGTGTGACAATGGCAGAAATCTGGTGGCAGCTCTGGGCATAGGCAACCTCACTCACATCCCATGTCTGGCACATGTGCTCAACTTGGTCGTGCAGAGTTTTTTGAGGGACTATCCGGATCTTGATGCACTGCTGCACAAGGTCCGCATAGAGTGCCCTCACTTGCGGTGTTCCAGCATGGCAAGATCGCGCATTGCAGCTCTGCAGCGCCGATTCCGCCTTCCGGAACATCGCATCATATGTGACCTACCCACCAGGTGGAATTCAACGTTACATATGTTGGAGAGGTTGTGTGAGCAGCAGGCAGCAGTAATGGAGTACTAGCTGCATCAGGCGCAAACTAGTCGCTCTGCGTTCCGTTCACACTTCACCACAGAGTGGGCCTCTATGAAGGACATCTGCCACGTTTTGCGTGCCTTCGATGATTCCATGCGGATGGTGAGTGCAGATGATGCACTAGTCAGCATGACTGTCCCCCCTATCTGCCTGCTTGAAAAAACACTGCAAGCACTAAGGGAGGAGGTTTTGGAAGAGGTGGAGGATGAAGAGTCACAAATGTGATCTGTTTCTGGACAGTCTGCGCAACGTGGTTCCTCACAAAGGCCTAGGCAGGGGACACTTTGTGAGAAGGATGAGGAGGAGTCATGGAGGAGGAAGACATCTGTCCAGAGGATGGAGGTACACAATGCTCTAGTAGTCAGTATGTACAGCGAGGGTTGGGTGATGCAGAGCAGGCAGAGATGATGACTCAAGCAGGGGATAGCATTTCTTGGCCAGTTGGCAGTCTGCAGCACATGGTTGATTTCATGCTGCAGTGCCTGAGAAATGACCACCGCGTCGCCCACATTCTCAACACGGCTGATTATTGGGTGTCCACCCTCCTAGATCCTCACTACCGGGACAACTTACAAAGCCTCATAACACCATTGAACCTCTCATCAGTTCCTGGATCACTTTGCCACCTGGCTTCCACACTTTCTCTCCTGTGACACCCCCACCCTTATCATGGGTGATTTCAACATCCCCATTGCTTCTCCCCTCTCCCCATCTGCTTCTCACCTTTTATCTCTAACCTCCTCTTTCAGCCTCTCACAGCATACTAACTCTCCAACACATGAAGATGGAAACTCCCTTGACTTGGTCTTCTCCCGGCTTTGCTCACTGGACGATTTCACAAACTCCCCTCTCCCGCTCTCTGACCACAACCTTCTTTCATTCTCTATCAAGAACTGCCATCCCGCTCAGGTCACCCCCACTTTCCACACTTATAGAAACATACAGGCCATTAACACCCAGAAACTTATGAAGAACTTGCAGTCCTCATTGGCCCCAATCTCCTCCATCTCATGTCCTGATTCTGCTCTGAAGCATTACAATGAAACCCTTTAAAGTGCCCTGGATGAAACTGCACCTCCTATACATAGAACAACTCAGCACAGACGGCGACAACCATGGCACACGCTGCAAACACGTTACCTGCAGTGGTGCTCCAGGTGCGCCGAACGTCTGTGGAGAAAATCTAATCTACCCGAAGATTTCATCCATTATAAGTTCATGCTAAAACATACAACTCTGCCCTTCACCTCTCCAAACAAACCTATTTCAACACCCTGATCATCTCTCTGTCAAATAACTCTAAACGTCTCTTTGACACTTTCCAGTCCCTACTCACCCCAAGAGAGCAGGCTCCAACCACGGATCTCCGCGCTGACGATCTGGCCAATTACTTCAAAGAAAAAATTAACCACATTCGACAGGAAATCATCTCCCAATCTCTTCATACCATGCACTGTCCTCCCTCCCCCACTGTATCTAGTTCACTCTCTGACTTTGAGCCAGTTACAGAAGAAGAAGTAGTCGGGCTCCTTGCATCTTCTCACCCGACCACTTGCACCAGTGACGCCATTCCTCACTTCTCCTCCAGTCCCTTTCCCTGGCTGTCACCTCTCACCTAACAAAAATAGTCAACCTTTCTCTCACTTCCGGTATTTTTCCCTCCTCATTTAAGCATGCCATCATACATGCATTACTTAAAAAACCATCCCTCGACCAAAACTGTGCCGCTAATTATTGACCTGTCTCTAATCTTCCCTTCATCTCTAAACTCCTCGAACGCCTGGTCCACTCCCGTCTTACCCACTATCTCTCAGATAACTCTCTTCTCAACCCTCTTCAATCTGGCTTCCGCTCTTTACACTCTACTGCAACTGCCCTCACTAAAGTCTCTAATGACCTACTAACAGCTAAATCTAATGGTCACTACTCCATGATAATTCTCTTGGATCTCTCTGCAGCATTCGATACTGTGGATCATCAGCTCCTCCTCAATATGCTCCGCTCCATCAGCCTCAAGGACACCATTCTCTCCTGGTTCTCCTCCTATCTCTCTGACTGATCCTTCACTGTATGTTTTGCTGGTTCCTCCTCCTCTCGCCTTCCCCTTACTGTTGGGGTTCCTCAAGGATCAGTCCTAGGCCCCCTCCTCTTCTCTTTGTATACTGCTCCTATTGGAAAAACAATCAGTAGATTTGGTTTCCAGTACCATCTCTATGCTGACGACACCCAATTATACACCTCTTCTCCTGTTATCACGCCGACCTTTTTAGAAAACACCAGTGATTGTCTTACCGCTGTCTCTAACATCATATCCTCCCTCTATCTGAAACTGAACCTGTCAAAAACTGAACTCCTCGTGTTCTCTCCCTCTACTAACCTACCTTTGCCTGACATTGCCATCTCCGTGTGCGGTTCCACCATTACTCCAAAGCAACATGCCCGCTGCCTTGGGGTCATCCTTGATTCCGAGCTTTCATTCACCCCCCACATCCGATCAGTGGCTCGCTCTTCTTATCTGCATCTCAAAAACATTTCTAGAATTCGCCCTTTTCTTACTTTTGACTCTGCAAAAACTCTTACTGTTTCACTTATTCATTCCCGTCTGGACTATTGTAACTCTCTACTAATCGACCTCTCTCTTACCAAACTCTCCCCGCTCCAATCTGTCCTGAATGCTGCAGCCAGGATCATATTCCTCACCAACCGTTACACCGATGCCTCTACCTTGTGCCAGTCATTACATTGGCTACCCATCCACTCCAGAATCCAGTACAAAACTACTACCCTCATCCACAAAACTCCATGGCTCAGCAACACCCTACATCTCCTCTCTGGTCTCAGTCTACCACCCTACCCGTGCCCTCCGCTCCGCTAATGACCTCAGGTTAGCATCCTCAATAATCAGAACCTCCCAATCCCGTCTCCAAGACTTTAGACGTGCTGGGCCGATTCTTTGGAATGCACTACCTAGGTTAATATGATTAATTCCCAATCCCCACAGTTTTATGCGTGCCCTAAAAACTCATTTGTTCAGATTGGCCTACCACCTCAACGCATTAACCTAACGATCCCTGTGTGGCCTATCATAAAAAAACAAACAAAAAAACGCATAATCAGGTTCCTGGTATCATGTTCTCATACACTTTATGCAGTTAGTAGCCCTCTGTGTCTGTACTGTTACATACTTAGGCAGTTAACTGGTTCATGCAGCTTTACATGAACATCCGAGCCTTACACTATGGCTGGTCCAAATAACTAAAGCAATTGTTACCATCCACCTCTCGTGTCTCCCCTTTTACTCCTAGTTTGTAAGCTTTCAAGCAGGGCCCTCATTCCTCCTGGTATCTATTTTTAACTGTGATTTCTGTTATGCTGTAATGTCAATTGTCTGTACAAGTCTCCTCTATAATTTGTAAAGCGCTGCGGAATATGTTGGCGCTATATAAATAAAATTATTATTATTATTTATTATTATTATTATTATTATTATTATTGAACCGGGAGCGTAAAATGCGGGAGTACCAAGACACACTGGTGCATTCCATCATGTTTTCCATTCCACCTGAGAGCTGTGCTGCTAGTGCTTTACAAAGTAGCTCAGTGCGTCGAGGCAGTGGAGGGAGCTCTGCACAAAGAGGGAGTAGAAGCAGCGCCTCAGCACAAGGCAAGACCAGTATGGCCCATATGTGGCAAAGTTTTTTGTCCCTGCCACAAATGTCTACACCATCACAGATGGCTCCAGTCAGCAGGAGGCAACGTTTCCGTCAGATGGTGACAGACTACATGTCTTGCCCTCTCAGTGTACTCCCAGACTGCTCTTCCCCTTTCACATTTTGGGTCTCTAAGCTGGATACATGGCCAGAGCTTAGCCAGTATGCATTGGAGGTGCTGGCTTGCCCTGCTGCTAGTGTATTATCGGAACGCGTCTTTAGTGCTGCAGGTGGTGTACTAACAGACCGTCGCATGCGACTATCCTCCGATAACGTTGACCAGCTTACTTTTCTGAAAATGAACATGGCCTGGATCTCGCAGGAATTTGCCAATCCTCTTCCAGATTAAATAATTGGTTGGCAACAGTATCCAGGTCTCCTGTTGTGTTCATATTTCTAGCACCTGAACTGTAATCCCTGGGCTCCAACACCACCTGTTGCTGCTCAGAAGTGCCGTCTGCACAGTCATCACTTGCTCCTGTGTTTTCGGGGTTCAGTAACGTCAGCTGATCCCCTGCTGTGTGTCTGGCTATTTCTCCTGCTCTGTACACATTCACACTCACACTACTAATGATTTTAAACTAGCTCCAATTAGGCCTCTGGCTCCACTCTGTTTTTAGTACTTACCCTGGGTTCCAGCACCGCTAGCTGTTTCCCAGCAGTGTCTTTGGCACGGGTACTCCCTCCTGCCGAGCCTGGTTCCAGTACACCAGCTGTTTCCGAGTAGTGTCAACGTCACTTTGCCTCCAATATGTTGTCCTGTCGTGTTGCGGTCAGGTTAGCCGACTCTATGGTGCCTGCAGTTTAGGTGCTTCCTATGTGGGCTGTGGGATCTGGCAATGAAGGTTGGTTCCATAGTGCCAATAGGACAAGCACCCCCTGTAGGACTGTGGGTTTCGGTAACTCCGGCCGGCTCGCGGCCTTGCAACTTTTTTTTCATGTGTACCTTCTGATGCCTATCTGAGTTCCAGTACCATTAGCTGGTTCTTTGGAAGTCAATCTTGAATATGTCCCCTAAGCCTTTGACTTAGGTGCCTCCTTCTCGGTATCTGAGTTCCACCAACATCTGCTGGTCCTTGATAGTGCTTTCTGGCACAGGTACCTCCAGCTTAGTAACTGGGTTCCAGTACCATTAGCTGGTCCTCAGTAGTTCCATTGGATCTTGTACCTCCTGCTACCCATCCGGGTTCCAGTACCATCAGCTTTTTCTCGGCAGTTCCTCAGCCTTCTTGTACCTTCTGCTACATTTCCAAGTTCAAGCTTTTTGAAATGTTTTTTGGTAATCTCTCTGGATCTCCCCGACAATGACCCTGAAGACGACAACCCTGAAAACGACAACCCTGAAGACGACGACCCTGAAGACCACCCTAAAGAAGACCAAGAAGATGACCCTGAAGAAGATGACCAAGAGGACAAAGAATAAGAAGACAACCACCAAGATACAGAAGAACAAGTGACAGAAGACCAAGAAGCAGAAGAACAAGAAGCTGCAGAACAAAAAGCAGAAGAACCTTAAGCATAAGACTAAAAATCAGAGCAAAAGATATTATCTAAATTATAAGCAGAAGAAGACTAAACAGTGTATGGGGGTGAGTCCGTTCCTCCTCGTGGTGCCCCTGGAAAATACCTGCTACTGAACGCGGACAAATCCTGTTGTAAATCTTTTGTGACAGGCAGAACAGAAGGTGTAATCTTTAACCTTTTATAGATAACAACTACAGGAATGCCTGTCACAAATAAGAATATGATGAAGAAGAAGAATATGAAGAAGATGAAGAAGTAGAATATGAAGAAGAAGAATAGTTGAATAAGAAGAATATGAAGAATGTAAAAAAAAGAATAATAGGAAGAAGGTGAAGAAGAAAAAGAAGATGAATAAGGTGAAGAAGTTGATGAAAAAGATGCTGCTGCTAAGGATGATGAAGGAGAAAGTGTGAGATAAGTAAAAAAGAAGGTGAAGAGCATGGAAGTAGTGAAACATAAATATCTGACAAAATATAAAGAAGCTTAAAATAGTCAATATCTTTGTAACTCCGAACATCTTAAAAAAAAAATTAATTCCTGCTATTCCATTTGATTGGGCTAAACCTCTATGCCTTTAATGTCTCCTCCACCTCCCCCAATACATTCTACATTATTCATAGTTGTTTTCCTTCAAGTAGGTAGAATTAACCTACAAGGAAAGAAAGGGTTTATTTTCATTCCGATATTTGTGTCCCATTGACTTGCATTGGTTTCCGGTATCTGAATCGGCGATATCCGATATTTTTTTGGGTATCGGTCCAATCCAATCCGATATTTCCTGATATCGGAAGGTATCGCTCAACACTAATATTTATGTAAACACTGACTGAGTGCAGTGAGCCCTATCTGCGCAGTACAGATGTGAGGGAGATTCTTTCTGCAGTGTTGGAACGTGAATTTCATTAAGGCAAAGGGTGTGGGCACAAGTGAAGGCACTAGTGGAGGTGGAGGAGGCAGAAGCACTGGAGGAACTGTTACATTCAGTGGTTTGTTCTACAAACCATGGGGATTCCAAGACTTGGTGTCTTGTGACAACTTGGTGTCTACTGCTTTAGTTTCCCACCCCCTGGTGTGTATTCATTTAGTTTTCCAACCCAAGCTGTTTAGTAGTTTAGTTCTCCAACCCTTTTGTCTATTTGTTTAGTTATCCATCATATGGAGTGTAGTGGTTTAGTTATACAACCCTAAATGTAAAGTATTTTAGTTCTACAACCCCTGTTGTCTAGTAGTTTATTTATCTTATGCTGTGTAGTGATTTATTTCTCTATCCTCAAGTGCCCTGCAAGACTTCGGGATTGCAAGACTTGTGTAGTAGCAACCTCTCCAACTGCCCCCACAGCCATCCGAGTCACCCAGTGCCCAATCATTGAGATGTAACTCCTCTGTCCATGATTGCTCATATAGGTGTCATTGTTAAAATGCACCTTGGCAGACATAGAATTCTTAAGGAAACGGGTGGTCTGTGACTTGCTGCTGTAGTGTAGGCACATCTTTCTTAGAGAGGTAATGGTGACTGGGCAATTGGTACTGGGGTACTGCGAAGGCCATCAGCTTTTGAAAACCATCTGTATCCACAAAGTGGAAAGGCTGCATTTCCATGGCCAACAGATTAGAGTGGCCATGCAATAATCACAGAGATCACAGGCTGTGAGTGATGCAGAAAAAAGTGCTTTGATCTTTGCATGGAATAGCTCTCAGCTGGCCCCTATCGTTCAGACAATGACATGATTGGGTGACAATCATCTGAGGAAGCCAGAGGCTTATTAGAATGCATGGAATATGTGAATATCCCACTGTATGATCACTGCTAATTTCATGATAACCATACACTCCTCTCTGCCAAAAACAATCCTGTTTTTAACCAAATAAATAAATACAGTCTGATTGTCCGCCATTCTTCTTTTGAGGTTCATACCATCAGGGTATTCCATCCCCTCTCCCTGAGAGTAGCAGTCAAATAAGCCATCCCCCAGGCTCACTCACTCTCTTCCTTAACCACTTTTAGGCATTTCTTCCACATTTCATGTCCTCAGAATTGCCAATCATTATCCTGGGAGACTTCAACAACCCCACCTCCCCAACTTCATCCCAGCTTCTATCTCTAGCCACTTTGCGTGGCCTCTCACAACTTTCAATCTCTGAGACACAAAGACAGTAACACCCCTGATCTGATCTTTGTCTAGCTCAGTTCAATCTCCTACCTAGATAATTTACCTTTTATCCTTTGTCCCCCATGAAACTAGGAGTATAACAACAACTTAGACATTTTTAGGCATCCCTAGAAACACATCTGCTTTGGGCAGCCAATCACGTTCCCTAATTAAAGTCTTTTTATATATATATTGCCTATTCTTTAATTCTCTGAACATAATTCACCATCAAACTCAACCGTACCCAGAAGCCTCATGCAGCCTTTATATACCTCCCATTTCCTCAAGATGGTTGGACCATCATTGTAAATAGTCACCTGTAATTCATGTCACCCCTACCTCTTTGTTGATTGTAAGCTCTAAAGAGCAGCGTTATCATTATTTTTGCTTAAATTGTTTGATTATCTTAAACTTGGAAACTTTTGAATTTTTTATATTAACTACTTACTTCTAAAGCTATGCGGAATATGTTTGCAATATATGAATAAAGGTTATTATTATTAGTAGATTGAAGATGGTGAAGTTCAAGCTGTTAGCTTTGCCATGTGTAGGAGGAAAGAATCTTTTAGGTGAGCACAACTGCACAAACGAGGGCTCACTGCTGTGCTGACATAGGGTGGAGTAGGGTGAACACAACAAGCTGCTGGACTGAGAGAGAAGTACAGGCGGAGATGTTACCGTGGGTTGAGAAAGATGGGGTGTGCTTGATATGTAATATCAGTCAAAAACAGCAGGCATGTCCACTTCCGTATCAGCTGACAGGTTCTCAGTCACCCCAACTGTAGGGGGTAAACAAGTGGAGGTTCTGCGGCTGCAGATCTGTGTGACAACACTTGCCATGGTGAGGGAGTAGGATGCATCAGAAGATGCGGTTGATGGGATGAACAGTGGTTGGCGAGGTTCCATTTTAGCACAGTGACTTTCCCAGATTAACGCATGGTGATCGCGCATGTGCCAGTTCAGGCATGTAGTAGTCAAATTATTTCTTTTTTTATACTCTACTACACCATTTTTAAGAAAGCTGACAGATAACGTGATTTTTTAGATTTTTCTCGGTCTGAAAAAAATGACCGAAGCTAGGCAACTGCAGAACCGCGAATGCTACTGTCGACTGGCAGAGTTGGGGCTCAGGATGCATTGGTTGTTGTGTTTGCATAACTCTGTGCCTACATAATCTCCTTGTCTTCCTCCTTGGCCAATGGTGCAGATGATTTCCTCCTCTTGAGTCTGTGAATCTTTGGTGTACACTTCAGATGCCCATGGCATACAATGTGTGAACATGCGGTTCCCAACAGTCAGTTGTGCGGTTGGAGAACCAATTACACAATAAAGAGGCTATTCAAAAAGTAAGTAGGGAAAAAAGAGTGTAATTCTTTATACTAAATAAACAAGACCCAGTGGTTCAATTAGATGTATAATGCCCTAAATAGTTGGCAGCCTAAATATGGGATAGTCCACACATAGGAGTTATTTTGAACAGCATTAAGAGAAAAACATACTGTGTTATTACCTGTGGGTGGTAGCGGCAACCCGACACGCATTTCGCGTGTAGCTTCGTCTAAGGGGAAGTGCGTAATTTTTCCACACTTTATGGGAATCATCTATTTAAGGACATACGCATTTTTGGGCAACCATCAGATACATTTTTCATGCGCATATCACTTTTTTGTCATCTTTTTGTCACTCTTTGGAACTAATTATATAGTAAGAAGCCCTTTTTGGACTCTTTCAATTGCATTTTTTCCATAGTATAAAAAGTTCAGCTCCTAACATATACTTACTATAGGTATTTATTGCTTATTTTTTGCATATTTGATAGCATTGCAATTTTTTGCCTCTGTGGTGGTCTCCTCTTTTTGCATAATTCTATCCCCACTTTTTTACATCTCTTACTATATTATTGTTGTTTTTTATAAATGTCCTAATAAAATCTTGTAATTTTATGGCTATCTGCTGCCACGTTCTTTTTTTAATGTTCTTGGAAAATGGTGTCAACAAAAAATGTTAAGTCCTCATTCACACATCTGAGATTAAACTCGTACATCAAAAATGGTACTGCTGTGATCAGTGTTTTGGACCAGTGTGTGATTCATGTGTCCTTTTTCACCACTAGTGTCATCACTGCTTTGATAAGTTAAATAAATAAATAAATAGCAAAGCTTCTCCTATACTTTGGAAAATTTGCTGGAATCGATGGCGGGCCCCATGTCGCATTTGGAGACCACCTGATGTGCCTAAACAGTGGAAACTCTCCAATTCTAGCTCCAACCCTAACACAGCCCTAATCCTAACCCTAACCCCAGCACACCATTAACCTTAATCCCAACCCTAACCACAACCATTACCCCAACTACAACCCTAACCCCCACCCCAAACCTAACCCCAACACAACCCTAACCCCAACACATATCAAAGGGGAGAAAAATGAAGGGAAAATTGGACTTTTTTTGTGATCACCATTATTTCAAGATAGCCGAAAGCTGCAACTGCGCAGGTGCGGGCGGCGCCAACTTGGAGGAGGAAATGTTTTTTTGTCCTGAAAGATGGCGCCGCCAGCATATGCACATTAGCAGCTATCAGATCACCAAAGTACACCGATAGCTGCTACTGTGCAGGCGCAGTGGGCACAATTTTAAAATTGAATTTTTTTATCTGATTAACATCAACCACATTTATTATTGGGACATTAACCCCTTTACCCCCAAAGCTTTTTTCTGTTTTCGTTTTTTGCTCCCCTTCTTCCCAGAGCCACAACTTTTTATTTTTACTTCAATATGGTCATGTGAGGGCTTGTGTTTTGAGAGACGAGTTGTACTTTTGAACGACACCATTGGTTTTACCATGTTGTGTACTAGAAAACAATAAAAAAAATTCCAAGTGCAGTGAAATGGCAAAAAAGTGCAATCCCATACTTGTTTTTTGTTTGGCTTTTTTACTAGGTTCACTAAATGCTAAAACTGACCTGCAAGTATGATTCTCCAGGTCATTAATGTTCAAAGAAACCAAACATTTGTAAGTTCTTTTTTTTAACTAAGTGGTGAAAAAAAATTCCAAACTTTGTTTTAAAATAATTGCTCCATTTTCTGATACCCGTAGCATTTCCATTCCATTTTCCTTCATTTTGGGTTGGGTGAGGGCTTATTTTTTGCACGCCGAACTGACATTTTTAATGATACCATTTTGGTACAGTTACGATTTTTTGATCGCCCGTTATTGCATTTTAATTCAATGTCGTGGCGACCAAAAAAACGTAATTTGGGCGTTTTTACTTTTTTCCTCGCTACACCATTTAGTGATCAGGTTAATTTTTTTTTATTGGTCGATTGGGCGATTCTGAATGCGGCAACACCAAATATGTGCATGTTTGATTTTATTTTTATTAGATTATTTAAATGGGGAGGAAGGGGAGTGATTTGAAATTTTATATTTTTTAATTTTTTTTATATTTTTAAAAACTTTTTTTTGTACTTTTGACATGCTTCAATAGTCTCCATAGGAGTCTAGAAGCTGCCATAGCTCGATCGGCTCTATTACATACTTACTCTACGATGTTCAGATCGCCTCTATATAGCAGATATACTTATTTGCTATGAGCGCCGACCACTGGGTGGCGCTCACAACAAGCTGGCACTGACAACCATAGAAGTCTTCTCCAGGAGACCTCTGGTTGTCATGCCAACACACTGGTGACCCGCGATCACGTGATGAGGGTCACTGGTGTGCGTATTTCCGGCCAGATGGCCGTAAGCACAGTTTAAATGATGCTGTCAGAATGTGACAGCGGAATTTAACTGGTTAATAGCCGCCGGAGCCCACATCAAAGGGAGGGATACCGACATCGGTGTACTATTATGCTTGATGTCGGTAAGGGGTTAAACATGGGATTATGCTGCAGAGCAGGTGCCTGCCTGCAGAAGGTTTTTTTTTCCCTCCAGTGTGTAAAGATATTCATTATGCAAACTAGGGGGCAGGTCACTTAGGGAACCTGTCAGAAGTCTGCATTATGAATACCTAAGCAAGGCACCACATAAAGCCCCACCCTCCAGGCCCATCCCAAGGCACGAGCATATCATTAACAGAAAATAAAGATTAAAAACAAACCACAAGATGCATTTCATCAACCAATGTATCATTTTAATCAGTATAACAGCACCGACCTGACAATCATGAATTAGCATTATTAACCCCTTCCCGACATTTGACGTACTATCCCGTCGAGGTGGGGTGGGCCCGTATGACCGCCGACGGGATAGTACGTCATAGCCGATCGGCCGCGCTCACGGGGGGAGCGCGGCCGATCGCGGCCGGGTATCGGCTGCATATCGCAGCTGACATCCGGCACGGACCGCCCCCGGCACATTAACCCCCGGCACACCGCGATCAAACATGATCGCGATGTGCCGGCGGTGCAGGGAAGCATCGCGCAGGGAGGGGGCTCCCTGCGGGCTTCCCTGAGCCCCCCGCAGCAATGCGATGTGATCGCGTTGCTGCGAGGGTCTTACCTCCCTCCCTGCCTGCTCCAGACCCGGATCCAAGATGGCTGCGGATCCGGGTCCTGCAGGGAGGGAGGTGGCTTCACAGACGCCTGCTCAGAGCAGGCACTGTGAAGCAGCCTGCACTTCTCGCAGATCGGTGATCTGTCAGAGTGCTATGCAAACTGACAGATCACCGATCTGTATTGTCCCCCCCTGGGGCAAAGTAAAAAAGTAAAAAAAAAAATTTCCAAATGTGTAAAAAAAAATAAAAAAAAATATTCCAAAATAATGAAAAAAAAAAAAATATATTATTCCCATAAATACATTTCTTTATCTAAATTAAAAAAAAAAACAATAAAAGTACACATATTTAGTATCGCCACGTCCGTAACGACCCAACCTATAAAACTGCCACACTAGTTAACCCCTTCAGTAAACACCGTAAGAAAAAAAAAAAAAAAACGAGGCAAAAAACAACGCTTTATTACCATACCGCCGAACAAAAAGTGGAATAACACGCGATCACAAAGACTGATATAAATATCCATGGTACCGCTGAAAACGTCATCTTGTCCCGCAAAAAACAAGCCACCATACAGCATCATCAGCAAAAAAATAAAAAAGTTATAGTCCTGAGAATAAAGCGATACCAAAATAATTATTTTTTCTATAAAATAGTTTTTATCGTATAAAAGCGCCAAAACATAAAAAAATGATATAAATGAGGTATCGCTGTAATCATACTGACCCGACGAATAAAACTGCTTTATCAATTTTACCAAACCCGGAACGGTATAAACGCCTCTCCCAAAAGAAATTCATGAATAGCTGGTTTTTGGTCATTCTGCCTCACAAAAATCGGAATAAAAAGCGATCAAAAACGGTCACGTGTCCGAAAATGTTACCAATAAAAACGTCAACTCGTCCCGCAAAAAACAAGACCTCACATGACTCTGTGGAGCAAATGTGGAAAAATTATAGGTCTCAAAATGTGGAGACGCAAAAACTTTTTTGCTATAAAAAGCGTCGCTGGTTTCACACTTCCGTTTTTGTCTGCAGCGTTTTTTGCACAAAAAAACGCATGCGTTTTTTCCCTATATTTAACATTGAAAACGCATGCGTTTTTTTTGTACGCGTTTGGTCGCGTTTTCAAACGCATGCGGTTTTTTTCTGCATGCGTTCATTTTCAGAAATACAACCTGCAGTATTTTCTTGCGTTTTTAAGCACATGCGTTTGTTTGCGTTAAAAACGCATGCATTTTTATCGAAAAAAACAGAAAACACACTGAAAAGCCACCCACCACCATCAAGGTGATAAAGGGATCCAAACCCTAACCCTAACTCTACCCCTAACCTCACCCCTAACCGTTTAATGAACATTTTCTGACAGTCATAGTGCCACGTATTTCAGTGCCACGTATTTCAGTGCCACGTATTTCAGTGCCACGTATTTCAGTGCCATGTATTTCAGTGCCACGTATCACGTATTTCAGTGCCACGTGTTTCAGTGCCACGTATTTCAGTGCCACGTATCACGTATTTCAGTGCCACATATTTTAGTACCACGTATTTCAGTTGCACGTATTTCAGTGCCACGTATTTCAGTGCCACGTATTTCAGTGCCACGTATCACGTATTTCAGTGCCACGTGTTTCAGTGCCACGTATCACATATTTCAGTGCCACGTATTTCAGTGCCACGTATTTCAGTGCCACGTATTTCAGTGCCACGTATTTCAGTGCCACGTATTTAAGTGCCACATATCACATATTTCAGTGCCACTTATTTAAGTGCCACGTATTTCAGTGCCACGTATTTCAGTGCCACGTATTTCAGTGCCACGTATTTCAGTGCCACGTGTTTCAGTGCCACGTATTTAAGTGCCACGTATCACGTATTTCAGTGCCACGTATTTCAGTGCCACGTATTTCAGTGCCACGTATCACGTATTTCAGTGCCACGTGTTTCAGTGCCACGTATTTAAGTGCCACGTATCACATATTTCAGTGCCACGTATTTCAGTGCCACGTATTTCAGTGCCACGTATTTCAGTGCCACGTATTTCAGTGCCACGTATTTAAGTGCCACATATCACATATTTCAGTGCCACTTATTTCAGTGCCACGTATTTCAGTGCCACGTATTTCAGTGCCACGTATTTCAGTGCCACGTATTTCAGTCACGTTTAGGGTTAGGGTTAGGGGTAGGGTTAGGGTTAGGGCTAGGGTTGGAGGTAAAGTTAGGGTTGGGGCTAAAGTTAGGGTTGGGGCTAAAGTTAGGGTTAGGGTTTGGATTACATTTACGTTTGGATTAGGGTTGGGATTAGAATTATGGGTGTGTCAGGGCTAGGGGTGTGGTTAGGGTTACCGTTGGGATTAGGGTTAGGGGTGTGTTTGGGTTAGGGTTTCAGGTAGAATTGGGGGGTTTCCACTGTCCAGGCACATCAGGGGCTCTCCAAGCGCGACATGGCGTCCAATCTCAATTCCAGCCAATTCTGCGTTGAAAAAGTAAAACAGTGCTCCTTCCCTTCCGAGCTCTCCCGTGCGCCCAAAAAGGGGTTTACCCCAACATATGTGTTATCAGCGTACTCGGGACAAATTGAACAACAACTTCTGGGGTCCAAGTTCTCTTCTTATCCTTAGGAAAATAAAAATTTGGGGGGCTAAAAATCATTTTTGTGGGAAAAAAAAGATGTTTTATTTTCACGGCTCTGCATTATAAACTGTAGTGAAACACTTGGGGGTTCAAAGTTCTCACAACACATCTAGATAAGTTCCTTGGGAGGTCTAGTTTCCAATATGGGGTCACTTGTGGGGGGTTTGTACTGTTTGGGTACATCAGGGGCTCTGCAAATGCAACGTGACGCCTGCAGACCAATCCATTTAAGGCTGCATTCCAAATGGCGCTCCTTCCCTTCCGAGCTCTGTCATGCGCCCAAACAGTGGTTCCCCCCGACATATGGGGTATCAGCGTACTCAGGACAAATTGGACAACAACTTTTGGGGTCTAATTTATCCTGTTACCCTTGTGAAAATACAAAACTGGGGGCTAAAAAATCATTTTTGTGAAAAAAAAAAAAGAATTTTTATTTTCACGGCTTTGCGCTATAAACTTTAGTGAAACACTTGGGGGTTCAAAGTTCTCAAAACACATCTAGATAAGTTCCTTTGGAGGTCTAGTTTCCAATATGGGGTCACTTGTGGGGGGTTTGTACTGTTTGGGTACATCAGGGGCTCTGCAAATGCAACGTGACGGCTGCTGACCAATCCATTTAAGTCTGCATTCCAAATGGCGCTCCTTCCCTTCCGAGGTCTGTCATGCGCCCAAACAGTGGTTCCCCCCCACATATGGGGTATCAGCGTACTCAGGACAAATTGGAAAACAAATTTTGGGGTCCAATTTATTCTGTTACCCTTGTAAAAATACAAAGCTGGGGGCTAAAAAATCATTTTTGAGAAAAAAAAAATTATTTTCACGGCTCTGCGTTATAATCTGTAGTGAAACACTTGGGGGTTCAAAGCTCTCAAAACACATCTAGATAAGTTCCTTAGGGGGTCTAATTTCCAAAATGATGTCACTTGTAGGGAGTTTCAATGTTTAGGCACATCAGGGGCTCTCCAAACGCAACATGGCGTCCCATCTCAATTCCAGTCAATTTTGCATTGAAAAGTCAAATGGCGCTCCTTCCCTTCCAAGCTCTGCCATGCGCCCAAACAATGGTTTACACCCACATATGGGGTATCAGCGTACTCAGGACAAATTGCACAACATTTTTTGGGGTCCAATTTCTTCTCTTACCCTTGGGAAAATAAAAAATTGGGGGCGAAAAGATCATTTTTGTGAAAAAATATGATTTTTTATTTTTACGGCTCTGCATTATAAACTTCTGTGAAGCACTTGGTGGGTCAAAGTGCTCACCACACATCTAGATAAGTTCCTTAGGGGGTCTACTTTCCAAAATGGTGTCACTTGTAGGGAGTTTCAATGTTTAGGCACATCAGGGGCTCTCCAAACGCAACATGGCGTCCCATCTCAATTCCAGTCAATTTTGCATTGAAAAGTCAAATGGCGCTCCTTCCCTTCCAAGCTCTGCCATGCGCCCAAACAATGGTTTACACCCACATATGGGGTATCAGCGTACTCAGGACAAATTGCACAACATTTTTTGGGGTCCAATTTCTTCTCTTACCCTTGGGAAAATAAAAAATTGGGGGCGAAAAGATCATTTTTGTGAAAAAATATGATTTTTTATTTTTACGGCTCTGCATTATAAACTTCTGTGAAGCACTTGGTGGGTCAAAGTGCTCACCACACATCTAGATAAGTTCCTTAGGGGGTCTACTTTCCAAAATGGTGTCACTTGTAGGGAGTTTCAATGTTTAGGCACATCAGGGGCTCTCCAAACGCAACATGGCGTCCCATCTCAATTCCAGTCAATTTTGCATTGAAAAGTCAAATGGCGCTCCTTCCCTTCCAAGCTCTGCCATGCGCCCAAACAATGGTTTACACCCACATATGGGGTATCAGCGTACTCAGGACAAATTGCACAACATTTTTTGGGGTCCAATTTCTTCTCTTACCCTTGGGAAAATAAAAAATTGGGGGCGAAAAGATCATTTTTGTGAAAAAATATGATTTTTTATTTTTACGGCTCTGCATTATAAACTTCTGTGAAGCACTTGGTGGGTCAAAGTGCTCACCACACATCTAGATAAGTTCCTTAGGGGGTCTACTTTCCAAAATGGTGTCACTTGTAGGGAGTTTCAATGTTTAGGCACATCAGGGGCTCTCCAAACGCAACATGGCGTCCCATCTCAATTCCAGTCAATTTTGCATTGAAAAGTCAAATGGCGCTCCTTCCCTTCCAAGCTCTGCCATGCGCCCAAACAATGGTTTACACCCACATATGGGGTATCAGCGTACTCAGGACAAATTGCACAACATTTTTTGGGGTCCAATTTCTTCTCTTACCCTTGGGAAAATAAAAAATTGGGGGCGAAAAGATCATTTTTGTGAAAAAATATGATTTTTTATTTTTACGGCTCTGCATTATAAACTTCTGTGAAGCACTTGGTGGGTAAAAGTGCTCACCACACATCTAGATAAGTTCCTTAGGGGGTCTACTTTCCAAAATGGTGTCACTTGTAGGGAGTTTCAATGTTTAGGCACATCAGGGGCTCTCCAAACGCAACATGGCGTCCCATCTCAATTCCAGTCAATTTTGCATTGAAAAGTCAAATGGCGCTCCTTCCCTTCCAAGCTCTGCCATGCGCCTAAACAATGGTTTACACCCACATATGGGGTATCATCGTACTCAGGACAAATTGTACAACAACTTTGGGGGTCCATTTTCTCCTGTTACCCTTGGTAAAATAAAACAAATTGGAGCTGAAATAAATTTTGTGTGAAAAAAAGTTAAATGTTCATTTTTATTTAAACATTCCAAAAATTCCTGTGAAACACCTGAAGGGTTAATAAACTTCTTGAATGTGGTTTTGAGCACCTTGAGGGGTGCAGTTTTTAGAATGGTGTCACACTTGAGTATTTTCTATCATATAGACCCCTCAAAATGACTTCAAATGAGATGTGGTCCCTAAAAAAAAATGGTGTTGTAAAAATGAGAAATTGCTGGTCAACTTTTAACCCTTATAACTCCGTCACAAAAAAAAATTTTGGTTCCAAAATTGTACTGATGTAAAGTAGACATGTGGGAAATGTTACTTATTAAGTATTTTTCGTGACATATGTCTGTGATTTAAGGGCACAAAAATTCAAAGTTGGAAAATTGCAAAATTTTCAAAATTTTCGCCAAATTTCCATTTTTTTCACAAATAAACGCAAGTTATATCGAATAAATTTTACCTTTAACATGAAGTACAATATGTCACGAGAAAACAATGTCAGAATCGCCAAGATCCGTCAAAGCGTTCCAGAGTTATAGCCTCATAAAGGGACAGTGGTCAGAATTGTAAAAATTGGCCCGGTCATTAACGTGCAAACCACCCTTGGGGGTGAAGGGGTTAAATTCTCTCATTTCATGATAATCCTGCTGAGGAAACAGGTCGACGATCACCCGATTAACAAGCAAAATGTTCAGTAGGTAAAATGATCTTTTACGCAGCATGAACAGATGTCACACTGCCGAGAACCATGGCAATCTATGCTTTGTTTACTTCGGTCTGCCTATGTAAAAAGGCAGTCAATCAGTAAAACTGTACCGATTGGCAGTCATACAGTCCCACCAGTCAGTCAGTGTATATGAACCTTTAGGTAGATATATGGCTATAATTGGTCCTGTATACAATATGCTGTTTCTCAGAATGCAAATCACAAGGGACATCCCTGTGCAATGGCTAGTGAACTTATTATAGTACCCAATTTCCTGCATTTAGGATAGGAAAGGACTCTAACTGAAGAACAGTACTTCACAAGTAAAGCAAAGTATTAGTGATGAGCGAATATACTCGTTACTCGAGATTTCCCGGGCATGCTCGAGTGTCCTCCGAGAATTTTTTAGTGCTCGGAGATTTAGTTTTTCATGCCGCAGCTGAATGATTTACATCTGTTAGCCAGCATAAGTACATGTGGGGGCTGCCTAGTTGCTAGGGAATCCCCACATGTAATCAAGCTGGCTAACAGATGTAAATCATTCAGCTGTGGCCAGAAAAACTAAATCTCCGAGCACTAAAAATTCTCGGAGGACACTCGAGCGTGCTCGGGAAATCTCGAGTAATGACTTAGCTCATCACTATTAATTACCCAACTTTTAGATTCTATCTTTACAATGTATAAAATATTTAAGAGGGGAACCTACACCTTGGCTCAGAGGATTATGTGACAGTCTTTTAAGTATTTCCTACTACTGACTGCCCAAATGGTAAATAGCAAAGTTTGGCAGCAGTTCCCTTCACACTCAGTTTGCATCAATGAGTAGGTATCTGATGTTGCTAAGCAGCAACAGTGACTGCACAATTAGGACATTCTGACAACCATATTTTTTCTCCCCATACAATTATATTGTCTGATTTTATTTTCACCACTGCTTTTTCAGTTGATGATGTTACTTCTTTGAATAATAGCATTGTGTAATAACAGGTAACTTGTTTATTTTTTATAAGTGAAGAAGAAAAAAAATGATATTTTGAAAATAAACAGTAATAATAACATTTTAAAGATTTTAGACAAATGCCTTGTCTCATGGAGGTAACCTTGTTTTAAGGTCCACACAGATATATAAAAGAATGTTAAGATTTTCATTAACTAAAATGACTTTTCATCTACATTGCTATCTGTTTGTTAGTTTTATGTCCATTTTTTCACGTCTATAACAATTATATTTTGCAACAGTATAAAAAAAGTTTAATTGCAAAATATACAAAAAAAATCATATCCAATATATGGATGATCCGTATTGGATCTGTTTTGTTTTGCACACCCCTAGTCTTAAGTGGGCAAGTCTCATCCAAAATGCGGAAAAGAAAAGTGCATGCTGCAATTTTTTTTCTCAACAGACATTTGGTCCGTCTAAATAAAAAACTTCCCATCTGTATAGCTCTTTTTAATAACATTGATCCAAGTGCTGCCCACGTGATGTTATGTTCTACAGAGCACTTTACCAAAAATACCACATCAGGAATTCTGGCTGTATCATTGTGGTCCACAGACTGAGACAGATGAAGGGTGAAATGGTGGCCTACGGGGCTGCGCTATGCCCTCTCCTTCCCATCGGCCATTTGCTGATGCCCGCTGTTACCGCTATCTGCATCCTCAGGATGCAGACAGTGTTGAGTACATTGGTGGAAGATGGGGCTGCTGCCATCCATCTTCCACCAATTAGGGTGTAAGACAGCCAATTTGATGATGTAATTTCATCATGCTGCTGAGACTCACACAGGAGACAGGATCAGAGTGCCGGGAGAACAATAGCAAAGGGAGTATGTTTTTTTGTTTGTTTTTTTTCATGTGTATGGGATATGTGCATGTACATAGAAGGCTATGTGGAGCTCACTGTATAAATGGAATCTATGGGAGCTCACACTGTATATATGGAGGCTATGTGGGGCTCATACTGTATATAGGAGGGCATGTGGGGCTCACATTGTATATATGGAGGCTATGTGGGACTCATAATGTATATTGGAGACTGTGGGAGGGTCATACTGTATATACAAGGATATGTGAATGTAGGAGACTTTGTGGCACTCTTACTGTATATAGAAGACTATATGGAGCTTATACTGAATGCAGGAAGCTATAAGGGGGCTCTAGCTGTACACAGGAAGCTATGTGAGGGCTCATATTGTATTTAGAGAGGCTATATGGGGACTCACATAGGGGGCTATGCTGGGTCTTATATTGTATATAAGAGGCTATGAGGGGGTCATAGTGTATATCGGGGCTGTTTGTGGGCCCATACGTATATAGGAGGATGCAGCATACTTAATACTGCTAAATATTAAGTGATGCAATTAATATTAATATAAATATTAATATTAATTATAATTATTTTAATATTGAGCAGAATTAATTTCCGCCTAATGGTTTATCCACAACAGTCAAGGTTTCTCATGTGGCCCCATGATATAGAAAAACAGAGAGTAGACCAAAGAGCTACTCAAACACAGTTTTTGCTCTGCTCTACTTGATCCATTCACATACTACATCGTAGGTGATTTATCTGCATGACTGGAATGTAATATTACATTGTACAATATATACTACTAAAACTAAGGTTTATGTTGCAAGGGTCCGAAAGATATGACGTAACCGTTTAAGAAAAAAAAAGTTTTTGATTGTGTTTAGGTGCTTGAAGTGTTAGTGACTAGTGTTGAGCATTCCGATACCGCAAGTATCGGGTATCGGCCGATACTTAGCGGTATCGGAATTCCGATACCGAGATCCGATACTTGCCGCGTATCGGATACCGGAATCGGAAGTTCCCAGGATTCAAATTTGCACGAAATCAGCCAATGAGAATGATTCCAAGTGTGGGCACATCCTGTTCAGCATGGAGGGCATGAAACTACTGGCAAGGCTGTGATTGGCTGCTGAAATGATGTCATGATGCAGTTTAAAAGTCGCTGGCGCCATTTTTCGCTCACTCTGCTGTGAATTTAGTTAGTGACAGGACGCTGTTTGCTGACTGAGGGCCAGTTTAGAGATAGCGATTTGCTTCTTTGTACTTTTCCAAAGCTAATTTAGCAACCGCTGTGTTCACCTACTAATCACCTTGCTTTTGCCTTGCAGCGCTGTTTTCACAGCGATCTGCAAGGTCTGTGTGTGTGTGTGTGTGTGTGTGTGTGTGTGTGTGTGTGTGTGTGTGTGTGTGAGTGCAGCCCACTCTCTAGTCTGTGTGCAGCCATAGGCCATCCATAGCTGGTTGTATTCAGTTCAGGGAGGGTGGTTCATTGCCTCATACTGTTCTTTTTTTTTTTTTTTTTTTTTTTCAAGTAGTGTATTCTGCTGCTCATTTTTTGTAATAATTCCTATTAGTGACTTTCCACCCGTATCCAGCTAACTTGTGGAAAAACACTACATAGGATAAAGTAGAGGAGGTTTTTTGGGCCTTGCAGTGCCGTTTACGGCTGTCTGCACGGTCTCCATGTGACTGCAGCTCGCCCTGTAGTCTGTGAGCAGCCATAGCCTGGTTGTATCCAGCTCAGGGTTGTTCACTGCGTCATACCGTAAAATCAATTTTCCTTTTGTTTTAAGTAGTGCAGGCTGCTGCACCTTTTTTCAAAAATTTCCTATTAGTGTCTTTCCACCCGTATCCAGCTAACTTGTGGAAAAACACTACATATGATAAAGTAGAGGAGGTTTTTTGGGCCTTGCAGTGCCGTTTACGGCTGTCTGCACGGTCTCCATGTGACTGCAGCTCGCCCTGTAGTCTGTGAGCAGCCATAGCCTGGTTGTATCCAGCTCAGGGTTGTTCACTGCGTCATACCGTAAAACCAATTTTCCTTTTGTTTTAAGTAGTGCAGGCTGCTGCACATTTTTTCAAAAATTTCCTATTAGTTTCTTTCCACCCGTATCCAGCTAAGTTGTGGAAAAACACTACATAGGATAAAGTAGAGGAGGTTTTTTGGGCCTTGCAGCGCCGTTTACGGCTGTCTGCACGGTCTCCGTGTGACTGCAGCTCGCCCTGTAGTCTTTGAGCAGCCATAGCCTGGTTGTATCCAGCTCAGGGTTGTTCACTGCGTCATACCGTAAAATCAATTTTCCTTTTGTTTTAAGTAGTGCAGGCTGCTGCACATTTTTTCAAAAATTTCCTATTAGTGTCTTTCCACCGGTATCCAGCTAACTTGTGGAAAAACACTACATAGGATAAAGTAGAGGAGATTTTTTGGGCCTTGCAGCGCCGTTTACGGCTGTCTGCACGGTCTCCGTGTGACTGCAGCTCGCCCTGTAGTCTGTGAGCAGCCATAGCCTGGTTGTATCTAGCTCAGGGTTGTTCCCTGCGTCATACCGTAAAATCAATTTTCCTTTTGTTTTAAGTAGTGCAGGCTGCTGCACATTTTTTCAAAAAATTCCTATTAGTGTCTTTCCACCCGTATCCAGCTAACTTGTGGAAAAACACTACATAGGATAAAGTAGAGGAGGTTTTTTGGGCCTTGCAGCGCCGTTTATGGCTGTCTGCACGGTCTCCATGTGACTGCAGCTCGCCCTGTAGTCTGTGAGCAGCCATAGCCTGGTTGTATCCAGCTCAGGGTTGTTCACTGCATCATACCGTAAAATCAATTTTCCTTTTGTTTTAAGTAGTGCAGGCTGCTGCACATTTTTTCAAAAATTTCCTATTAGTGTCTTTCCACCCGTATCCAGCTAACTTGTGGAAAAACACTACATAGGATAAAGAAGAGGAGGTTTTTTGGGCCTTGCAGTGCCGTTTACGGCTGTCTGCACGGTCTCCATGTGACTGCAGCTCGCCCTGTAGTCTGTGAGCAGCCATAGCCTGGTGGTATCCAGCTCAGGGTTGTTCACTGCGTCATACCGTAAAATCAATTTTCCTTTTGTTTTAAGTAGTGCAGGCTGCTGCACATTTTTTCAAAAATTTCCTATTAGTGTCTTTCCACCCGTATCCAGCTAACTTGTGGAAAAACACTACATAGGATAAAGAAGAGGAGGTTTTTTGGGCCTTGCAGTGCCGTTTACGGCTGTCTGCACGGTCTCCATGTGACTGCAGCTCGCCCTGTAGTCTGTGAGCAGCCATAGCCTGGTGGTATCCAGCTCAGGGTTGTTCACTGCGTCATACCGTAAAATCAATTTTCCTTTTGTTTTAAGTAGTGCAGGCTGCTGCACATTTTTTCAAAAAATTCCTATTAGTGTCTTTCCACCCGTATCCAGCTAACTTGTGGAAAAACACTACATAGGATAAAGTAGAGGAGGTTTTTTGGGCCTTGCAGCGCCGTTTACGGCTGTCTGCACGGTCTCCGTGTGACTGCAGCTCGCCCTGTAGTCTGTGAGCAGCCATAGCCTGGTTGTATCCAGCTCAGGGTT